>NC_136001.1:28356427-29556427 GCF_048128805.1 Centroberyx gerrardi
CATGACGACCAAAATAGAGACCGGCTGGCTGGCTGTACAATGTACCGAGGCTGCGGGAACATGGGAAGGCCGACTCACATACACAGCTGCCCTCACACACACACACACACACACACGTAGGACCCTGCCTTACATATCATGCTCATGCAGAATTCATAACTGCTACTTATACTTCCTTGTCTGATGTAATGGATAAATTGAGTTTCCGGTTTACTGGTCTGGAACATCACTTCATGACTGGGAAATATTGCCGTGGGTCCCGGCTGGGGTTCGCATTAGCGCAGTAAATTTGGCTTGGCGCTGGAAATCATGACAAATAATTATTCGGACCATAGCGCTGTATTTAGGAAGCCAGTAGGATGTTCTGTGTGTGTGTGTGTGTGTGTGTGTGTGTGTGTGTGGGGTGAAGCCTGCTGATGATATGAAGCCAATAGATATGAGGTTATAAATCAATATGGCCAGATGCTGTTTTTTTTAATCTCATAAGACCATTAGCAGATAAAGTGGCCCCACAAGCAGTAGTGCAATTCTTTAAAAGCCCTCACAGAGTAATGAGAGGGGTCTCGCGCTCAGTGGCCCTGCAGCAAAAGAGGGGTGTGTGCGTGTGTGTATGTACAGGTGTGTGTCTGTGTGGTGATGACTGCCTGTGTCCAGCAGTACACTGTGCTTTTAAGCCATCTGTGTGTGTGTGTGTGTGTGTAGAGGCTACGTGCCTGTTTACACGGAAGTTTATTTGTGAGTGCGACTGGGGCTGTTCCCAATCCTGAATGGGTTTAGGGGGTGGATGGAGGGGAGGCAGTGTGTGTGTGTGTGTGTGTGTGTGTGTGTGTGCGATTGGGGCTGTTCCCAATCCTCAATGAGTTTAGGGGGTGGATGGAGGGGAGGCAGTGTGTGTGTGTGTGTGTTTAGGGGTGGGATGGGGGTGTTCTGGAAGGACAGGGCTCCCCTTTTTGGCAGACAGATCAGTGCAGTGGCCACTACGTGCCAGTGAAGAACTCTGCTAATGAACCGGGCGTTTGCTCAGACACACACACACACACACACACATGCTCAGAAACACTCAAGTGATTGACGCTCACATCATGCTAAAAAGAGAAGGTCCTACAAAAGGAGATGCAGGGAGGCAGCCAGGGAGCGAGGGGTGAGACCGGCCAGAAAGCGGGTGGGTCATCAGATGCTTGACAGATGTTTTGAAGAGACACCCACAAACTGTGATTGGACATCGGGACGCAGAAGACAAGGTCATGGGTCTCCGCCCACTCATAAGTGCCCTTCTGTGTGTGTGTGTGTGTGTGTGTGTTCTACCTCAGCAGCATTCGCAATATCGGTCCTGTGTGTGTAATATCCATGTACCGTCTAAGCACAACCCGAGCAACCTTTTTCTTCACCTGCATTTTGAGCTATTGCTGGTAGGAGACTCAGGATATTAACTGTGGGAGTGACTGAGACGGTCTGTTTTGGCTTTCAATAAAGGAGGGGATGAGTCCATTACAGCGATGCCGCATGTATTAGACCTTTTATCATCCTGGAAGCGTTCAAAGCGAGGGTCGGCGTTGGGAGGAACTAGCATTGTTCCTTTTTATTAACGGCAGTCTTAAAATAGCCACTCTGGCAGAATGAGTTGCTAATCTACTAATTCACAGCGCTTCAGGAATCGATTTCCGGCTGTCTTTGCAGGTAATGGGACGTTATTTTTGTTCTCTCTCATATTCGGCGGTCATTTGCGTCTCCTCGTGCATATCTCTGTATGTTTACATCCAATTTGTGAATTGATATCTTGGCAGGCGTGTGGCTTGTTTTTTTAAAAAGCTGCTTCGCCTTTAGGACTGATTTAGAGTGGGGAGTTAGTCCATACTTTGAGGTAGGATAGTGGATGAGATTAGTCCATTTTGATAAAATCATGAGAGAAAAAGACATCAGAGAGGTGTCTCATCAAAGTCGCGGGTATCTTTATATTGTCAAAAGAAGAAAAAAAAATACCATCTGTCTCCTCGTATCAGGAGGATGGTGTGAGCGGTAAGGAGGATGATGGAGCCTCAGGAGAGCATGCCGTCCTTTTAATTAAGTAGACGGGAGCATGGGGAGCTGTGTGTGTGGGTGGATGGGTCTCTGTGCTTGTTCATGTACAGTATGGTACAGTATAGTGTGTTTGCTGACTACATATGTGTATATTGGATCAGCTTTTCCACGATGGAGAAGGAAAGAGCAGGCTTCAGATCGGATCTTCTCCTGGGTCTCATGTCTCAACCTCTGATTGAACCGGACCGGAACATCAAGTTTTCCTACTCCTCCCATCCCTCACGGTGTTATTGGTAGAAAATGCCAAATGAAGGGATTTGCCTCTTCTAATTCTCATACCAAACTGCCTGGGTTAGGGCAATAATCTGGAACTGAGCCTCGTCACAGTCCGTTAACGCAGAGTTGTTACTCCGCTGCGGATTACCGCCTCCGCTGACTGAGGACTGTAAACACTGGCTCGGCCCGGCGGGGAGGGGTGGAGGGTGGGAGACGTTTCTAGTGATGTATCCCTGGATGGAAAAGTCTTCCAGCCTGAGGGTAATGCGTCATAGGTGGCTGCCCAGAAATAAGTCGTTTCCACTCGGCGGTAGCCCTGACAGCAGAATACACACAAAGACGGGCAGACATGGAGGTTAGGCTGTCTGAATGGTTGGCAGGAGGGTGGTATCTCTGGAATTTGTCCTGGCCTATTTCTGTTGTGTTTTTGATGCCTGGCTGAGTGCTAACTGAAGACCCGCGCCCCGGACGAGGACGGACGAGCTCGTGTTCTTCTGTAATTGGAGCTGTCATTAAAATAATTTGGCCCACTGTGGAAGCAGACAGGCAGACAACACCATATCCTCTGCTTGGAAGCAAGTTGCTAAGTGTCAGCTTGTTCTCCCCAGTAGATCCGTCACCATCGGGTTCCCATGTAGAGGTTTTGGCCGCCACAGTGATGATGAGGTGTTAATGTTGCAGTGATGTAGAGGATTAAAGGATGATGATTTTTGTGGATGATTTCTGCCTCAAATGTGAAGCATGCTGTGGCAGAAATCATCCATATTTAGCAAAAATGTTGTTTGTGCTACCTGAGAACTGAGCTATGCATCCAGCTCTTCACAATTCTCAGGTCAAGGAAGCCTTCTGACCTACATGGTGAATATAAAAAAACCCTTATCCTTCCACAGTGACACAGAGCTTGATCAGCAGCACCAATGAAAGGTATAAGTTGATATCAGATCGCCATGGCAATGTGCTGGACGGCTGAGTCAGTGTCGCCATAGAGACCCGGAGGCAGGTTAATGTAAGGTCGCCATGGTGACATTCACAAGGGTCAACCCGTGGTCAGAGTCAAAGCAGGGCCATCATGATGATGGTGACGAGGAAGTCGAAGTCACGGTTGCCATGGTGAAAAGGAGGAGAGAGGACTAATGGAAAGGGCTAAAGGAGGGGTCAGCATCGCAGCTGGGCTCTCGGTCGTCCGTCATGCAGCCTTCCCAGACTTCCTGACGGCCCAAGGTGAGATGGAGATGGATAGACACAGAGAGACAGAGAGGGAGAGGGAGGGAGGAGGAGGAGGGGGAGGAGGAGGGGATGTGTCCTCTTCATCGATCATTCAGTGCCGGCTGCTGACATGGCGACTACAGGACTCCCTTTTGTTAACAGAGACACTGTGGGTCTATGTGTTCATGTGCACGCTTGCATCGTCGGGACAGGCAGATGTGTGTCAGGCATTAGGAGGGGGAGGGGGAGGGGGAGGGGGAAGGGAACTGGGAATAGCTGACGGACTTATCCAGTTATTAATCTGACAGATGTCAACCTTTCTTCGCAATTCCTCCGGCGGTGTCACTGTGTCGGAGGCCGGAGTCTCCCTGAGGCAGCGCTGGCGCTCGGCGGTAGTGAAGGCTGACCTTTGCCGTGCGGAGAGGGCCCCGTGCGGCTTTCCTCTGACACCATTTCCCCCCGCTGTCGTTTGTTCGGCGAGCGCGGGCCCCTCGTCCCTCGCCTTGCTCTAATGTAGTGCCGGGTGCCGTGGCGTGATATTTAGCGGGGGCGAGACGAGGCCCGCGCGGGCAGCTACATGCCGTGCGGGGAAATTGGCCCGAAGAACAGATGAGGGAAATCAAGTGTGAGTGTCGTTCGTGTGTTATTCGTCTGCAAGTGGTGGAAGCGGAGTAAAACAGGTTGTGATGGCTTTTCAACGAGGCCATTTGTAAGAGCAATCCGCCACACCAGGCAGCCCCTGCTCTCCTAGATATTATGGCCAGAGGGACTCATTCCACGGCGTCAGCTCTTTCAATCCCTCCAACCCCCCATCCTCATCCATGTTAATGGTATGGTATGAATATGGGACAAGCCTCGCAAGTCACACAGATTGCAAATAGATTCTCCCTTCTGTCATGTGGGACCGCCTTTCCCGATTTTCCTACCGCAATTACGCTAAGCTCCGCTGCCAGACCTAGACGGAGTCCGCGTCAGCACGGCTCATTTCTCATCACTGGGACTGTCAGCGGCAATCGCCGTTGAAAGCAGATGTTTTGAGCTTTACTTTCCGTTTGTGCTCCTCTCGTTTCTACCGCTATCTGTTCCCCTTGTCTCCTTGGCTCACATCTGTCCCTCGGGGCTAGCCTAGCTTAGAATAAACATTGGCAACCAGCTTTGTCTCTATGGCAACAGCTGTGCATGCTAAACGGTAGAGCGGGGATGGAGTGGGTAGGAAACGGTGGTGGTGGTGGTGGTGGTGGTGGGTGTTGCTAAATGGGACCTGGTGATTTGATGCGAGGTTAAGGGGGAGTGAGATATGTGAGAGCCTCGGGGAGCGCTTGTCTTTGTTTCAGGCTGAAACCAAAGGAGCAAGCGCATGGGGGGTGATTGTTATTTTCCCAGGTAACCCAGTAAGGGGTCAGTGGGGTTGGGCTGTGAAAACCACCCAGTCAGTCTATCAGTTGGGGTAAGGTTCCCCTGACCCCCTCTCCCTTAACACCTCGATTAGCCGGCTACAATTACAGCGGCCTTTGCCTCCATCCCACTTTCTGTGACAGCCTGAGGAAGTGTTGGATTGATCCGGCCAATACGCTCAATCTGCTCAAGCACGCAGAGCATTTGTTTTTCTTTTTTTTTTTTTTTTCTTGTTCGCTTGTCTAAATATTATTTAGTTCCACCCTTGAGCCGGATTTGTCAGCAGGGATTTCGCTGAGCATATTTTCACTCTCCGCACTGATGGCTAAGTACTTCCGCCGCTTGATATGCCTATATTGTTTTATGTAATTTGAGGATTGTGCTCGGTTGTGCCCATCTCCTTCCCTGGCTGTTTCCATGCGAGGTGCAGTCTCTTCCCAGGGCAGGGCGACCTCTGACCACTGTTGATTCATGCGTCCACGGGGCAGCTGTCTGTCCAGGCCTCAGTCAGGCGATCGGAGGAGGAAATTCCTGCTGACTCAGACCTGCCTTGATGTCATCACCGCTGGTCCCACCTGTGGTTGTTTCACTGCTAAACCAAAGAAATGTTTTAAGTTTCTAACTGGTGCTGGACAAAAAAATGTTCAACCAAATTTAAAAAATAGGTCATATATGCTCCATCAAAAGTCTAAAAGTTCAAACCTACTTTGAATTTTGTTGGACTGCTAAACCCAGTGCTACCCAACCCTGAAGGTTATCTGATACAGCAGCCCAAGGTCGTTCCAGGGGGGCGGGCTCTGACTCAGGAAGTGATTGTAGTCGCCGCTCCTATTGGCTGGTCTTCTGCCCAATAGAATTTGACCTTATTTCTCACTGATTTCTGTCAGCTGCATGCCCATCCATTCTTCTGAGTGTGGTTTCACTGTATGGGGGGGCTGTTTGCGGTGCGGTGCAGGCTGATTTGACTCTACCTGTCTACCTGTTGTAAGCATTGACCTAAAAGAGGCAGAGAGTTGAGGCTCCATCTGCTGTTACGTGCAACATGAGCCGCTCTCCCGGGCACAGCCAGGTAACTCAACACCACTTCCTGTCCTCACCTTGTGCAGGCTGGCAGGGCTGCTGAGGTACGGTGCAAGAGGAAGAGGGGGGAGTGTGTGTGTGTGTGTGTGTGTGAGGGGGGTGGGGGACATTTTTGTGTCTGTGTTCTTGCTCAGTAATTATTTGCAGGGACAAACGGCTGGCTTCAAGGGGAAAACAAATGAGGTGGGCTTTAGTGCTCCTTGTTATACCTGGCCTCGTCCCCTTTGTGTGTGTGTGTGCGTGTGTGTGTGTGTGTGTGGACTGGGAGGGTGACCTTTCTCTCAGAACTGATAGAGAAACTGCCCTTCACCCCCCTCCCCAGCTGGCTCCTGCATCATCACATGCGTATCCCACAGTGTGCCAACCTGTGTGTGACACAGAGAGAGAGAGAGAGAGAGAGAGAGAGAAAGAGAGAGCAGAGGCCCGAGGGAGCCGGCAGGGTTGGGGTCACACCACCGCTAGCTGCTGCCTCCTTCAGCCCCATACTAATGGATCAATCAGTATGTTGTGTTGCCATGAACTGCCCCCGACCTGAACCGCTCTTAAGCATGAGCTCAGCATGAATCAATCCAGACACCTTCTCTCGTTTCCCGAAGGAGCGATGCAAAGAAAAATACTTGCTTTTACATTTTCATCTTTCTCACCATTAGTAAGCGTGTTCATTTGTGCTACCAGTGAACTACAAAGGGAGTTCAGTATGCAGCACTTAGCTGCTTTGCTCGCCTAACTGACAATGCTTAGTCTTAATGAGTGTTTTTCTCTCTCTTCTCTTTGGGCAGAGCGGTTTACAGCGACCAGACAGGAAGATGGATGAGCTGCAGGATGTACAGCTGACTGAGATCAAGCCACTGCTGACCAATAAGGTGAGGGGCAGCAGGACAGTGACCACCTGCTAAAGGAACAGGCGTGCGACCGTGCAACCACACACACACACACATACACACAAACTGACAGATGTGTGGTGCACTCCTAAACTGAAGAAGCGCCCCACATGGCACTCTCAGGCAAACGCATACACTAATACGCCAGGCATGCACACTCTGCAGTCCCGTTCATCAAAGTGAATAATTCATATCTGCTTGACTGTCGAGAGGGGGAAGAAAAGAAGGGGGTGCAAGTCAATGGAAGAAAAAGAGGTTGTAGACGGAATGAGGCAAGACAGAGGGGAGGGAGGGAGGGAGGAAGAGGAAGAGAAGGAAGGCAGAGAGAGAGAGGGAGGAAGAGAAGGAAGGCAGAGAGAGAGAGAGGGAGGAAGAGAAGGAAGAGAGAGAGAGAGAGTGGGGGTGGTACGTGTAGGGAGAGAGCAAGGCAGAGAGTTGGGGAAGGCGGTCTGAAAGCAAGAGGGAAGAAAGGGAGATCAAAGGAGAAACTGGCAGAAACTCATCTCTTTTTATTTCTGGGAGCGCAAGAGAAAGCAAAAAACGAGAAAGAGAAAGGAGGGAGGGAGGGAAGGAAGTATGGAAGAGAAAAACCCCCCAGTGGCAGATCAAAGCTCTTCCCAGCCTCTTCTCCCCACCTCCCCCTCCTCCTCCTCATCCTCCCCGCTCCATCGCCGCAGCTCATCGTCTTCTGGCTGGGCTGGGGCCCCGGTCAGGAAGTGGGTGTGTCTGGGTGACGGGGCCCTCGTTACCTCCCAGCGGGGATGTTCTGCCCCCCCCCTCAGGCAACTGTCACCAACAGTTAGGAGGGAGTCGCGCCTCAGAGGAGGTGCGAGCGGTGATGTATCAGGTCTGAGAGGGTTGCGTCACTCCTCAGCGGTGGGTCTGAGTGCGTTTCCCTCCCCGTCTGGCTCGGCGACGGGCTGACTGGCTGCGTAGATGCCTCGTGCGAGGTGACAAGGTGGGAGACGACGCCATAAAACTCATCTGATTGAAGGAGACTAGAGCTGACCTCTCACTCCACCTAGTGGCCAGCTCATTAAAAAGAGAAAACAGGGGAGTCTCGAAGACAGATGACATAGGAGACAAAGAGAGGCAATTGAATTTCAGTCTCCTATTTAGAAATGAGGAAACTACAGTCTTCTCTCCATGCAGGTAATGCAGCAATGATATCCAACAGGGCATTTTTTTAATGTGATTATGGGTACAAAGATGATGCGGCAAGGTACAAAGCACAGCTGATTACCATCAGCAGCACCGAGGTACCCCTAACAGCAGTGAAGAACATCCTAACTGGTACTGTGGCTTTTATATAACGGTTACCAACGGATGTGTACTGAGTAAAGTTTTCTTCAAAGTAGGGCATACATAAGAGGAGACGACATGAAAAACTGCTAACAAGCTCCCTGGGTAGTGCAAGAGTTGGCATAGCAACCAATAAAATACATGATTCATGCAAATGATCAGCGCTGATGCATTGTGTCTTTGACCAATCAGAGTTTCTTGTCTCACCAGCATGTTCAAGTCATCAAGGTGCCATGACAGCAGTGTTTCAACAAGTTTCTGTAATCGCATCATAGAAATGTTATTGACATGTTGGAGTCCACTCATATGAAATAAACCAAAGGACTTCCATCACGTCTCCCCATCAGCACAATATTAAAAGCGATGGGTTTGTATAGGCTTAAGTCAGAATCAGATTGTTCCCATGATATCAGCTGCACAGTTATTTAGGAGTAGGAGGAAGGAGGGGACAGCAGCAACCGACCCCCTCCTCTGGACCAGTGTGTACCCTTCTGGTCTGGCCTAGAATTGAATCCCAGGAGAACCTTCTCTGTTGTCTGCTGCCCACTTGCCCCTCTGTCTCTGACCATGTGCTCTGTAGCCCTCTCAGCCTCCCTAAGTCTACTGGGGTGATTTGTTCCTAAAATCATGCAGGTTAGATTATCATTTTAGCCGTAGTCATGTAGTCCTACCAAACACAACAGTTGGACTGATGCACACACACATCAGGATGTGCTGGCAGCAGTAAGTCAAGATAGTAAAACCTGCGTACTGGAACTCCATTTATGCACCTTTTTATTGATAAAGTCTCGATCTGATGTGGATCATCTTAAGGACAGACCTCAGCACCCAACCAAATCCACAGCAAATACTGGTAGGCATTACACCAGGCTCACACTTAATCCGTAATGCACTTACGTTGCTGCAAACTCTGCAGAGTTCTACGCCAGCATCCCATGGCTCAAATGTATTGAGATCAAACGGATTAGACCTGGTTGATTGTAGTATTACAACCTAATTTTTTACTCTGTTTCACTGACAAAATGTATTTATCACCCAAAGATCACAGAGAGCCTGTAAAAAAACGGGGGGGAAAACTGAATTTGTTTTAGTTATGTATGTCAAGTATGCATACATACTCGACGCACAAGAAGAAGAAATCCAACACCTGCATTGCAATGCTATGCATCTGCAATGGAATGATGCAGCGGTAATGGAGTCTCTCATTTGAAATGAATGAAATTAACGCGAGTGTGCATTAAGCGTGGTCCTGGCTTCACATGTAGAAAAATGTCTCCTATGAGCCTACGATATCTTCTAATTCTCCTCTTTTTCTCTTCTTGCAGAATTCACGCAACTTTCAAGACTTTGACTGCCAGGTGAGTGTTGCTCTCTGCTTCTACCTAAAACACTTGCTGCTGTGCTGGCCTGGGTTGGGGAGCCACAGTATGCTAGTGGAGGGGGAGGCAGTGGGACGTGGCCCCATTCTCAACCCCCTCCTGCTGCCCTACATCTGAACATTGTTCCCCACTTACCACCAGAGTCCCAAATTACCACCCGCCAAGAGCCAAATGCTGATAAAATGTGTTTTTTTGCAGATAAATCAGTAAGGGTAATGGTAATATTTTGAGACGATAACATATGAAAACCTTGGTTATATACAGCATGTGGTCCGCCATCACTTCATGATGCATTACAAACATGATCCACTGTATATAAATGAGTGAGCATGTTTTAAATTAACACAGTATCTGATTCTGTAAACAAAATAAGATTGAAAACAAGTAGGGTGACATAGTTCTGTGAAAATTATTTTGGCTGGTGAAAATTATTCTTGGCAGGTAATTCTTTTTTTGGTTTACCCGACCTTGGCAGGGGAGACAAGAAGTTCATTTTAGAGGCTGTTTACAGGTTTTCTTTGTTTTACTTGTGTGTGTGTGTACTTACTGGTATGTGTGAGGATTATTTGTACTAATATGAAAAGGCAATACATAAATAATACACATTGGTCAGGGTTTGGGATACATAAACAGCATTTAGAGGTTGGCCTTATTTGTGTGTTTGTTGGTGCCTTTTCCTAAAAACAACGGCATTAGGAGTGACCGCTGGATCACCTCGGCTAATGGCCCCTAGCCCAATGTTAATCCCTTCTTCCTCCAAGCCTGGCCTTGAGCCTGTTGATGGGGGGGCAGGGCAAGACGGGCCATGCTGTGGGAGAGACGGTTAAGTTTAATTTGACAAATGAATCAAAACCTTTAGTTACAATTTTTGCAGCGTGCAAACATGAGCAACTCGCCCAAATCTAGAAACCAGAGAACTGTAATCTATTCTGTTATACAGTCTGGAGACGCTCCTTTGTAAATGAATGGGAGGCTGATTTTGTGAGTTTATACAATGTTTGTCTTAACTTTTAATATCTATTGTAACACTATTTTTTTCCATGTAAATGTATCCAGATCCTCATACCTTCAATTTCTTTTCTAGTTCCTTTTTTCTGGGACGGTATGTTATTTTGTGTGTGTGTGTGTGTGTGTGCAGAGGTGGTTCTCTCTTGTGTCTGGTTGTTGTGACAGATAATAGAGGATCTTTACAGACCGTACTTTCCTAGTAAATGTCAGGAATCTCATAGGAACTATTCCCCAGATGGGACCTCGCATGTTTTAAGAAATGCAGACCGGTACAAGTACAACAATTTCCGACATCTTTTAATAGTTGTTTCAGCCAACGTCTTCTACGCTGAGATATAGTGTTGGGGAAATTGCATCTGCTCTTTCCAGAGTAAGCATTACAGCCTCACTCAAGTCATTTTAGGGGATAATGTAGGAAACATTAGAATTCAAGAAAGGGGTATTGGCCTGCCCTACATAGAGCGGGCAGTATTCCAAATCCCAGCCTTTGATGATGCTTTGCATGGTGAATTGGCTCGCAGTCCCTCAGCCTCCGTGCTATGTGAGGGATAATTTGCTTTTCTTGCGAGGGATGAGTTTCCCGCATAAGAAGGGATCATTTCCCAGACGCAGGCGGACTGCTGTGTTTCACGAGCCACGTGCCTGCGAAGGGTTAAACTCTTCGTCCCTCCCTCACTTTCTGCAGTCATGCCAGTTTCCAGCATCCCACCAGGGCTAAATATAGCTACTGCAGGTAGGGGAGGAGAGTAAGCATGTTAGCTGGAGCAGGCTTGGTGCTTGGTGCATGCTCTCTCTCATGTGCTCCTGTCTGCACTGTTACTAATATATATTCATATTCTTCCAACACACACCAGCTTACCAAATGGTCCTGGTTGTACTCACTCACCAGCTCGGTCATATTCCCAATGTGACATTCCTCTCCATTCGCCCCCAAAATATTTGTTTTGTGTCCTGAGACAGCAGGGAGGTTGAGGGAGTTGAGGGAGACACATGAGGTATGGGTGTGACTCAGTCCAAGGCCAGAAGGTGTAATTTGTTCGCCAGCTGCAATTATTGTACCAGAGTTTGTCTCAGTGACATTGGTGCGGAGTGTAGGTATAGGTTTTGACCTTATTCCCATGGTGGCCATTTTGAATTTACAGTACATCACACTCTGGGTGGAAAACTCTGCCAAGGAATCTATAAAGATAAATATAGATTCTTTGAACTCTGCGTGAAAGATTGGTGTTACTTCAACACATAAGTGAGGACTTCAGGTAGACCTACCAGTTAGATAGGGATCTCAGGAACAACAACAACTGTTTGAATTCAGCAGGGAAGTAAGCTAGCGTTAGCTTACTAGCTAGCCTGCTGCTAAGTAGCTACCTAGCCAGCTATAGTAGGCCAAATATATTACCTAAATGTGAACTTGTATCCCTGTGGATTCTTAAGATGCATTTGCTCCCAACATATTTTTCACTGGGGAATCTGTGAAATGATAAATGTTTGTCTTATGTGTTTGTATGTGTGTTTCTTGGTACACAACAGTAAGACATAGCTGAACTTGTTCTTCCGGGTAGAATTTCCCACCCTGAGTCTTAAGTTCAAAATGGCTGCTGTGTGAATAACGTCTATAGTATCACCGTACATAACTACCACTATCACAGTACATACTGACACATGGTACAGGACCCGACATGCAATGCGAGACATGTAGCAGACAGCGTACTCCACATGAATGCATTCAGCGTATGGGGGGAGGGGGTCTTCAATCCAGTGCTGCAGCTGGAGGATGAATCCAGCTGCTCTCCTCCTCATCTCATCTCCCTGCGACCAAAGCTCCCACTACAGGCGGGCCGGCGGCACTGCAGCGGTGATGTCAAAGCCCCGTCACTCTGCGTGGACGGGTGGGGGAGGCAGAGAGGGGAGGGGGGGGGGGGGGGGGGGTGCAGGAAGGAGAACCTGGAGGGTGTGGTGCTGCAGTCTCGTGTCCCCTAAGATGTCCTGCTTATGCCATGGGAAGGGGAGGAGGAGGAGGAGGTGGTGGGGGGGTGTGTGGGATGTGAGTCAGAGTCCTCCACCCACGGGACCTTCTGTGTTTTAAAGTGCACACTTAAGAACATTGAGTAACTTCTACGGACATGGAAATGGCTGACGGTACGCTTTAAAAATAGAGCGGCTCAGGGCGGACGGGAGAGTGCTGTGGAGCGAGAGAGGAGGTCGAAATGGGATTCGTGGAATTTTTACAGCTATATTTTAGTCTCTTGCTTCAGATTGTTGCCTTTTAATAGTCTATTCATTTATTGACAATATTTCCCATATAGTCTATAATATCTCTAACTGATTCATCAGTGATCAGGTGTGAAATGTGATTGTTGTATTCACATTTGATGCCTTTATCTGCTCGACCTTGTACCACTGCAGCACAAAGACAAGAAAGAGCTGTCTACTTTCTTATTGGAACAAATGGCTGCAAGTCATGGCTTTGGCTTTTTAAAAATCCTCACTGTCTCATTAAGCCCAGCAGAGGGCGCCATAAGCCTGTTCTTTGTGTGGCTGGAGGGCTGTGCCTTTGTGTGGCGCTTTTGCAGTCCACTATGTTTTTCACATTTTTTAAAAGTCCTAAATGGGAGCTCAGGATTCTCAATAAAATGGTGTATTGTACAGATGTAGCTAAAGCAGCACATTTAGAGGGAATAACATAACATATGCCAGTTGGTGGATGGGTTTATCCAAAACGCCTTAACGAGTGCATTCGTTTTTAGCATGTGTGGCCATGTGGGGATCGAACCCTTAATTCTGGCAGTGTTAATGAATATACTCTACATGGCATTGAGCTACACAGGACCAGATACAGAGCATCTGTCCTCAGAGACAGGACCTCTGTGCTGAGGCAGTTGGATGACTCACGGTCTGACAAAAGAGAGGCGCCGGTCTCTGCCCTGCCCATGAACTGGTGTACATGTGATCATCGCCACGATCTCCTGTCATTCATGCCAGATCGCGGCGGTGATGATGTGTGACTGACTGATGATGTGTGACCTCCATCTTCAATCATTTCTGCCATGTGAGCAGTCACACATCATCACCACCACGATCTGGCGTGAATATTTGGAGATGGAACTAGACGGACTGTAATGAAACAATATCACCTGTTTATGAGAGAAAGCATTCTAGGTTACAAACCTTGCCCAAGGGAAATCAAGTATCAGTGCTGCAACTCTCTCGGTGTGACACTATGGGGCACCATAGACTGCAGTGCAAAATGGATAGGCCTATTACTTGTATTACTATATGGGAACGACATTTGTCTACATAACAATTGTCTATCCCTTTAAATGTACATGCGAGTACATGTGTGTCAGTGGCACCCTCTGTAGGGCAGCACAGGCAACTTTAGAGGAGAAACACTGGCAGTTTACAACTAAGCTTGCTGCTGCTGCACCGAGGAACCAATGAAATGTCGCTTGACTCCATAATCCCTCCCATTCTGCACTGTCTGCATGTGTCCCATTGGTCCCGCGGAGCAGCCTACCTTAAACAAAGGCGTGACTCCATGAACCGCATTACCCTCACTGCTATCATTTGCCTTGTGCAGATGACAGAGGAGAGTAGAAAATGACAGATCAATAAACTACGTGAATCAATAGACTCAGAGGGAGGTTTAGGGGAAATGCATCCCTATGCAGTGTTGAATGTTCAACAGTTCTTCTGCTGAGGGAAAAAAATCACAACTAATGTCTGTGCACTATGTGAATTGTTTTCAAATGTTTGTTTTTGTACTGCTCATTTGTAGCCTTTTATGGGAGTTATATTTTCTGCACAGAACATAATCAGGTCACCTCAAGGTTGTTTTCTGTTAAACGTCAATACTCAAATGGATTCCTGAGCATGACGAAGATATACACAATGCAGTAGTGTGGCACTAAGAGCCGAGAATTGCAACAAAGCTGAAGTGGATAGTCATCGTCACGCAGCAGAAGCAATCGGTGCATGTCAGACCGCTGAATTTTACACTATTCCCATTGACTGACTCAGTCTTGTCTGTAAATTGGAGGTGACTAACTGAATTTTGGCCACTCAGATGAATAGATTTTCAGTGAGCTCATTCAAATTCATCTCACCTAACAAGGTGAAGCGAGAGTAAATCTGGAGCCAGGTATTGGTAAATCACAGCGATCAGCGGCCATTTTGCTGATGCAGAACACAGTCCAGGGGTGAGCAGTCAAAGTCAGCATCCTCTCCTCTCCTCTCCTCTCCTCCAGCTTCACTTTATCAGCCTCGCCGCGTGACGTCACATGCCTGTCTGTTTCCTGGGCTGCCTGCATGCCTCCACCCCAACATCCCTCTTTCACCCACCCACCCCCCCATCCCTCCCTCCCATCCCTCCCTCCCCCGCTCCCTCTCCTCTCCATTCTCTTCTAGCCACGCCCCCCTCCCTCTAACCACCTGACCCTCCGCAATCCAATTAGGTGCAGCGGTGGCTGGATGCACGGACGCACTGTGCCTACAAAGCACAAACTGCAGTCTCACTCTCCTCCCCCTCTCTCTGTGGTTTTTCCTTCTCTCTCTCTCTCTCTCTCTCTCTCTCTCTCTCTGCATCTTATCCATCCTCCCCCCCTTGCTGCTTTCATTCAGATTATTTGCCCATCTCCTCTTCACTCCCTCTGCCGTGTCTCTCTCTCTCTCTCTCTCTCTCTCTTCCCTCTTCTCCCTCTCTGCTGCTGCTGCTGCTCGAGCCGGCTGCTGTAGCTTCACTCCGCCGCTGTCAGGAAGTGCAGCTAGTCCCTGTGTCTCTTCCCTCTTCGCTCCTCTCTCTCTCGCTCTCTCTCTCTCTCTCTCTCTCTCTCTCTCTCTCTCTCTCTCTCTCTCTCTCTCTCTCTCTCTCTCTCTCTCTCTGCCTCACTCTACATCCCACCCTCCCTTGCTCCCACCCACCCACCCGCCCTCCCTCCTGCTGGTGGAGATCTTCAAAGCTGCCCAGCACACACACGTACATAGCATAACACACTCCTCTCCTGCGTGGGAAAACATGTCAGCTATTCTGGACCTGGACCAGATTGCATGCTCTGGGAATGGAGTGGTGAGTGATCCGCGTCTTGCCTTGCCTTGACACACCTCGCAGGGTCCTTGCAGGGAGGGGGGTCGGGGGGTTGGGGGGGGGGGGCGGGTTCGGGTGAAGGTTGTTGTGCAGTTTTCCTTTTTAGCCAGGTTGACAGCAGCTGGTTCTTGGTGCGGCTGGAAGTGGCGGGGGTCTTCCTGACTCGCCTGTCACCACCGTAGGCAGACGGCTGAGAGGCTGAGCTTTCTCTCTGGGCAGCTGCTAGTGTGGGGGCGAAACATTTGTCTGCAGGATTCTTGGGTGTGTGTGTGTGTGTGTGTGCGTGCAGGTCATACAGTACCCATGTGTGCGGTCAGCATAGGCGAAACATGCTCAGGGCGCAGTGGTGCATTTTAATGCGATGATATGAAAGATGCATATACTGTATGTGAGGTGCATAAGTGTCTCTGAATCTGCAAATGCCACAACCGGAGTGTGTGTACGTGCCTGTCTGCAAGTGGGCGTCCATTGTGTGTGAGTGCACTTATATGCATCCGTGCACCTGTATTTGTGTGTGCCAGGGTGCCTGCTGGTGTTCATGCCCATATAGGTGTGTGTGTGTGTGTGTGTGTGCCCCTTAGTGCCTGTTCTGTGCACTTGAGAGTGAATGGCTGTGGATGGTGCATAGTTCCAGTGTTGCTTTTTTTTTTTTTTTTTTCATTACCACTGATAACATGGCCTTGTCCCTGACTATGTATCACTGTGGGGCGGTAGGGAGGTCACCCCCCCCCCCACCACCACCACACATAGCAACAACACACCACGACCACTGGATTGGCTCATTCCTTCGCTTACAGAGACCTTGAGTTAGTATTGTTTTACCCACCGCTTCGATGACATGAACACATTGTATGTGTGTCGCGGGGGGCGGGGGGCGGGAGGGGGTGCATGTGTGTTTGTGTCAAAGGAGAGCAGGTCGCCATGTACCTGTGTTTGAGCCCACACATACAAGCACACACACACACACAGGAGATTTGCATTGTGTGTGTGTACAGTTAGTCATTTGCAAGCTGCAGGCTGCTTGGCGTTTCTGCCCTGTAATGCTGCTCTCTGAGGTGACTGATGCTGTTCCTGTCAGGGCGGGGAAAACAGGGAAGGGGGGGGGGGGGTGGTAGACAGGAGAAGGATTGCGGGAAGAGGAACAGCATGACATACTGCTCTCCTTTTTTCACCCCCTCCCCTCTCCCCACCAATCCCCTTCCCTGTAGAATAATATTTCCCCTCAATTTCTGTGGCACTCCTATCATTCTTCTCCCCCTTTTCCCTCCTCCCTCCTCTCCTGCTGCTTTCCTTCATTCTGGGACTGTTCTAAGCTGAATCCTCAGTATTCCAGCTACAACCCCCCGCCCACACACGCACACACACACACACACTTTGTCCCGGCTACTAGCCACTATAACCGTGTTAAAGGGGAGTGGGGTTTCAGCCATTGCAGCGCTCTCCTTCTTGTTCCCTCAGGCTCTCCAGGCTAGCTGCCCCGCCCCATGTCTGTTTTCTTGTGATGCTGCTGCTCTGCGTGTATGTGTGTGCACATACGTGTGTGTGTGTGTGTGTGGAGATGATGAGAGGCAGAGCACTCAGATCAATACAGGCTATACACAGGAGTTGGCTGGATGAAGGGCCCTCTCCTCCACTTTCCTCCCTCATTCTCCACTCCTGTTTGTGTCCCGACACGGTTGGTTAGGCATAATAAATCAAAGCAATGCGTCCTCTCTGTTCCAAGGCACACCCTTCTGTTTGTCATACGGCACCCCTCTCTCCTCTCGCTCTCACCTCCTGTCTCTGTCTTTCTGTCCCTCCTCACTTTCATGCTCTACTTCCTCTCATCCACTTCCAGACTCTCTCCGTCTCTCACTCTCTCTCTCTCCTATCTATCTCATCTTCATTCTCTATTTCCCCCCTCTGTCGCTATCAACGTTTTCATTTCCTGACTCTGATTTCCATCGCTATTGGTGCGTGTATGCCTTTGTGGGCGCATGTACAGTGCATGCAGGCGGCACGAGACAAGTATTTGCGCAAGCCTGCATTTTTGTGTGTGTGTTTGTGTTCGCCCCGTTTCTTTGAGCAAAGCTTCTCCTCCTACACTGGGTGTCCTTGACACCGTCCTTGCCTAAATTCCAAAAGTCTGCAGCGACACAAATGGGGAGAGGTTTCTCCTCGGCCTATAACAGGTTGTTCTGCCCCCCAGCCCCGGGACTGCAGAACCGTTTCATTAAGCTTGAAAAGGCCTCAGATGGTTGCAGTGCCTCTTATCAGCAGGAGAGTTTCTTAGGGGTTTATTGTATGCCAGGAAGAGAGGATATAATCGCTACTGTGAAGCTGTAGATTGTAACACAGTTGCTGGTAGGTGTGGATTCCTTTGAGGCTGTGTTGTTTTCTTTGTGTACAGCTTTTGTGTTTCGTATGTGAGGTACATCGCAGGCTAATCTCTTTCAGGACACCCACTCAGATAGAGATTTGTCACCCTGATGCTGTCAGGATGAGACACAAAATACTGCAGCCTTGTCCTTGAGAAGTAACCTTCAACACCTCTAGAGAGATTCTGACACATATCCATCAGCCAGACGCCTAAACTGGGAATCCGGGAGTGAAAATGGCGGTGTGTGTGTGTGTGCAGTCACAGTGAGGTGCTGCTCTCCCCCTCCGTCTCTCAGCCATAACCTGAGTGTCTCTCCGCTCTCTCTATTATTGATGACCAGCGGGCCTCGAGACCGGGCGAGCGCTGGGCCCCGCCCGTCGCACATGCACGTACCTACGTCCCACACACTCACGCGCACCCTTGTACGCAGCGGCAAGTCATGCTGACCTTGGGAAGTGCGTGCGTGCGTGCGTGCGTGCGTGCGTGCGTGCGTGTGTGTGCGTGCGTGCGTGCGTGCGTGCGTGTGTGACGTCAAAAGATGCCGCGGTTCTGTAGAGGTACCGAAGTGACCCGAGCCTGAGGAAAGTTTGCAGACGGGCCTGAGAATGGCTTTGTCACTTCCTGTACATTGCGTCACTTCCCATTACATCACTTCTGAATCCCATAAATACTAATGAGGACCTCTGCTTGTTTTTGCTGTGTCATCTTTAAGTACTTTTCCCCCCCATTTACCTCTACCAAGCTAGATGGTCATGCAGTCATTCAAGCTGAATCGCATTGATAAACATCTTTCAGCCATTTTATGTAACGCCTTTGCAGATGCGCTGTGAGGTTCTTCTAGTTTGGGCCTTCCTTGTGCCTGATAGAGAAAGCTATTCAAAAAACGTGTTGGACAGAGTGAAGCTAGTTTCAGCCCGTTGAATTTTAATGGGTCCCTCCTGCGTAGACATTCAGGAGAGGCAATGACTCAGGGTTTTTTGCGCAGTCATACTTATGAGAGCGCTGTGTGTTTCAGGCCCTCGGATGAAAAGACTCCGTTTCCCAGACAGCCTATTCAGTGCTTTGTTTGTCCAAGGGCACTGGGGCTCTATGGTGGAGACAGGGGGTGCATGCACTGCATCCTCAATCCTAGATATAAACCCCACATGTTGTTGGTCATCGGGTTTTTAGTTTGTGTGTGTGTGTGTGTGTGTGTGTGTGTGTGTGTGTGTGATTAAATAGTCCGGTCTGTGTTTAAGCCACATCCCTCTGCGCCCAGGTGGTGTTTGATGTGAAGTTTTTTCACTCCACCTTTTTTTATTTTTTTAATATACCAACCTTTTCATTTACTTTTGGGTGGGTGGGTGGGTGTGTATAAACTTACCAATTTAGCTACAAAATGGTGTTCCAAGCATATTTCTACACCTGACCTATGTACTCTTCTCTGTGATTGGCTGCAGGAGCATGACATTGAGACTCCCCATGGCGTTCTCCATGTGACCATGAGGGGCGTTCCCAAGGGCAACAGACCCGTCATCCTCACCTATCACGACATCGGCCTCAACCGTGAGTCAGCCCAAAATAGACTTATCGATACAGTGTCCTGGACGCGATGAAGCGGTGGAGTTTGAGCATCTGACCTGCCTGCAGCCAAGCTCAAACAGTCGCACTTTGCTCCTAGACAAAGTTCAAACCACTTAGGTCCTGTGTCTTTTACTGATTTGCACCCCTGTGACCGTGTCCTGTCTTTGTGCCCGTCCAGACAAGTCGTGCTTCAACACCCTGTTCAACTATGAGGACATGCAGGAGATCACGCAGCACTTCGCCGTGGTCCACGTGGACGCGCCCGGCCAGCAGGAGGGTGCACCTCCCTTCCCCAGCGGGTGGGTCTGAGGGTGGCTTTGTGCGAATTTGTAGATGGGAATTGGTTTATTTAGTGGGTGCATTTGTGCGGTAATGTAGGTGTCACAAAGTAAAGTGAAGTGGTAGTTAATTTGCTAATGGAAGCTCATTCATTACCCAGCCTATTAGTCATCATCGTTGAAGCGAATCTGTTTCGATATTTGAATTTGTAAGAAAATCCCTTTGAATCTCTCATTGAATTAAAAAGAATTGGCTCCAATAGACCGCAGTGCTCAAATGTGTTTTCGTCTGTCTCCAGCTACCAGTACCCGACCATCGACGAGTTGGCTGAGATGCTTCCCTCTGTGATGACTCAGCTCAAGTGAGTGGCCCCCTGTTGATAGCTGATCAATGATAATGTGCATAAGCATTGACTAGTCATCTCCGATCCCACGGTAACCGGTGGTTTCCCTGCAGGGTCAACAGCGTGATCGGCATCGGCGTGGGAGCGGGAGCCTACATCCTCACCCGCTTTGCGGTAAGTCCGCCCACCCGCCACCTCTCCACTCCTCTCTCCATTCTTTTTTTCTGCCTCTCTGTCTGGCCTGTGATAATCAAAGGTTCTCCAGGCCACACAGCTTGTTAGACTGAACATTAATGCCTCCCATCAAGCCCACATGGGGCATCGGGTTGCTCTACCTTCCGCTGCGTACTGCCGTTCCCCAGATGATGAATCACCTTGGTGATTCTCTCCATTTCTGTTGCTTTCGTCGTTTCCGCACTCAATGCGGTGGAGCTAAAATAAGCATGATCTCTGTACAATAGAGCAGAAAGAGCTAGAAGAGACAGAAAGGACTGAGGGAGTGCTGAAAGATTAATGATGAAAAGAGGGGATAGGGGGCCGAGGGCAAGAAAAGAAGGTGGGGGACTAGGAATCCCAGTGTTGGTTGCTCCTTGGAGGGTCTGCTCTTGTTCCGAATTAATGAGGAAAAATTGATTTTGAAATGTAATCACTTTAACTGGCTGGGAATAAAATGTGTTTACACTCGATAGATTTATAGCAACTGCTGCTGCATTGCATTTGCATCTCGTTGAAAGCAGCATCCGCAGTATTCCCTCGCCAGTGGGAGAGATGGATCCTAGATTTCCCCAGACATCCTCTTTCTGTCTTCAGGCAAATTTAGCACCACACCCCATCTTCATTCGTTGATATCTTGATTTACGGGCATAGACACAGACAGACAACTTTGCATTGTGAAGATTCAGTTTTGCATGTCCGCTATTTATTTAGTTCACAACTTAAGTACAGCAGATAATATGACATATGCACACTGTGTATGTTTAGTCGAGAGAACAAACTAGCTTTTAACATCATCTCAAAACTGTAAACATGCACCATACCACACTAAATACTAGACAACTACCAATCATCACAAAATAAATTAATCAAAGACCTTATTTGCTAGAAAGTTATTCCAGATAGTATTCCTTTAAGTTTGTTAAGCCCGTTGTCATTGAGACTGACATGCTTCCTTCCCTTCCTAGCTGAACAACCCCACCCTGGTGGAGGGCCTGGTTCTGATCAATGTAGACCCGTGTGCTGAGGGCTGGATCGACTGGGCGGCCTCCAAGGTCAGTATTATCACTGTGCCATAACCCTAGAAAGTACACACTCGGTACACACTGTGCAGCATAGAGCTATTACTTGAATAATTTACCGGGCATTTCAGTTTGTGGGCATTCGTTACGGTGTGGTGAACGCACACCGGTGGTCAACCATCCTCCTAATTACTCTCTACCCTAAGCTTATGTACAGCCACAGGCATGCACATACACATATGCACCTACAAATGGTCAAATATCACAAAAATATTGTCTTTTCCTCTTGTGTGCAGCTGTCTGGATGGACCAGTAACCTGGTGGACATCATCATGGCCCACCACTTCAGCACCGTGAGTTTCTACTGCAATACACACCCTATGCTTTTTGAAAACAGTAACTGAACCTCGGGAGTTTCATCTTGATTTCTCTGGATAGCGTCACCTTGTCTCTCACTTAAAACAGGCCTTCACTTTTTCCATCCGCTCAGGGATACATGGACTTGTAGATTGTGACTTGAATGTAGAATGAGATAAATAGCAGTGTGTGGGCTCAGCTGCAGCACTGTGTCAGTCAGATTCCACAGTATGTTTAACCAGCTGCCTGTACATCCAATACAGCCGACATACAGGCAATTCATGTGTATTCTACCCGTGTGTGACGCTTTTTTTAATTGCTATTAGCTGTAAAGCAAATTTCCTTGCAGGGACAATACATATTTCCTCTCTTCTGATTGGATCTGTTCTACTCTGCTCACCAGGATGAGCTGACAGAGAACCAGGAGCTGATCCAGACCTACCGCCTCCACATTGCCCAAGACATCAACCAGGACAACCTGGCCCTCTTCTGTGGCTCCTACCAATAGTATGTTGCACTGCAATATTATGCATTATATACAGGTTTGTTTTTTGTATGCGTGCCCATTCATTTCTAATGAGACAAGGGCATATCATAATCTCTTGGTGAGGTGCACAGTAAATCAGGATTTCAGCCAAGTTGGGGCAAACACAGACAGATCACCTTACAAGGTAGATCCTTACCCAGCTGAGTCTGTTCCAGCTAAGCTAACAACATGGAATTTGTTTCCCCACACCAGCCGTCGAGACCTGGAGATTGAGAGGCCAATCGTAGGTCTGAACGAGGACACGGTCAACACACTAACGTAGGTTTTGGTATTAGACTGACACGTGTAACAGTCGTATTTGGATGTGCGGTGTTCCACAGTCATGTTTGGACCTCGTCTCTTCCCATCCAGGTGCCCTGCACTGCTGGTGGTTGGTGACACATCACCCGCTGTGGAGGCTGTGGTGAGTTGTATGCCATCATCTCAGCAACTTAAGAGGCTTAGGGAAGGATGTGATATGTCAAAGAGCACCGTTTGCTATTATCACTTATTTTAGTATAGTAATGATATAGTTTCTCACATGGATAGCCGTGTCTTTAATGTTTCAGGTGGAGTGCAATTCCAGGTTAAATCCAACCAAGACCACACTGCTAAAGGTGAAGCTGTGTAATATATATCTTTACCTTTGCCTTTATATACCTTTATACACTTTACCAAAGAGACTCATAAATGTTTCTCTGTCTCTGTCAGATGGCTGATTGTGGAGGTTTGCCCCAGGTTGTGCAGGTGGGTTTTGGAAGTAGTGGGGAAGTATCAATGTCAAGTAGCCCGTTTCTCTTCTGAATTATATTCTGAATCATAACTTGTATGTTTTATCTGTCCACAGCCTGGCAAACTTGCTGAAGCCTTCAAGTACTTTGTTCAGGGCATGGGCTACAGTAAGTAAACAATTCTCTCACTGTTTTCACTACCTGCACAATTTCTCAGAAGTTTAAACCCCATGTTGCCATTTAGTTACTGAATGAAAACATAAAAGTAGATTGTGGTACAAGCCTACTCTATACTACATCTCCAAGAATTGTTTACAGACTAACGAGTCTTTGGACTGACGTGTTTGTGGTGAAGGTCTGTGTTCCTCAATGAGCTTCCTGTTGACGTGAGTGCAATGACAACTGTAGCTTAAGTGAGGATTGTTTTCGTTGTGGTTTCACATGAGCCTCTGCCAGACATCCCTGCTAATGGGGCTTGGCCCGAGGCCAACAATGCATGAAAAGACCCAGTTTTTGTCACCCTGGTCACGGAGAGTCAGCCTTTGTGCCTCGTGGTCGCTAACGCCATTTCCTCTCTGCTCCCTGCAGCGTGTCGCACCCCCAACCCTCAGTAGGTGAGGTGTAAGTGCTTCTAGCATGACTGAAATGACAGTGGCACTCGAGATGTGCTGAACAGCAATACTCTTCCTGTTCAGTTCTGCGTGGGAGTGAAAAATACTCTCTCTCTCCTTCGTTTTTTCTTTTTGTTTTTTTGCCTTGTGTGCTTTTCTTTTCTATCCAGAACTGTTTAATGATGCAGTCTCCTCCAGAGGGACTCAAAGCGCATACTTAAACAGGCCTCCAGGTTTTTTACGTTCATTCATCTGCAAAGAAAAAACAACAAACAAACACATTTTGTCAGACCATGTTGATTTTCAATGCACCAACCAGAGGCTGATCCATGGATGGATGAAGTCATGAATGTAGGTTTGCTTGCTCTGGCCATACGGACGATGCCTGTGTGTATTTCTGTGATGCTAATTCTCTTTTGCTCTCTCCCACCCCCAACCCTTCGCATTTGGGAGGCACCCTCGGGTGTAGCTAGTATGTCAGAGCCTCAGTGTTGCTTTAAAGGCCACCAAGTCCCCCTGTTGAGGAAATGCCACTGCAGGATTAGAACAGATTTAAACAGTCCTTTCATGCAGAGAAAGTGGTGGAAAATAAATCTTAACACCTCAGCATGTTTCTGAAAGCTGCTTTTCTCTCATTAACACATTGCCACAGTGTGAAATGCAAAAGGGAAAGAGTTAGAGAGTGTATGAGAGGTGATGCAGTGATTGCACGCATACTATAATTTTCTTATCTGTTGTGGCTAGTGAACAGCCACTTACCCACAATTGCTTTTTTTTTGAGAAGCCCAGGAACCCTCAGCTTTGAATCAGACACACACTGAGGTGGGAAAAAGCAACATAAGAGCTACCTTTTCAACATTTCTCCCTTTCTCCCTCTTTCTTTCCTCCTTTGCCCGTCGCTTACAGTTCCCTACGTTCTTCTCAGTCACCTGAGCAACGAATCAGGTACCAGGTTCTTGAGCGGCTGCCAGGCTAGCTGGCTTTGAACCCGATAGCCTCCTACCAGCCTCCACTTGGCTTCTGCCTCCCTACACTGGATGAATGTCAATGTATGCAGAGATCCTCCAGAGAACA
The DNA here is from genome assembly GCF_048128805.1 of Centroberyx gerrardi. NCBI lineage: Eukaryota > Metazoa > Chordata > Actinopteri > Beryciformes > Berycidae > Centroberyx > Centroberyx gerrardi. The sequence goes on from NC_136001.1 coordinate 28,381,132, forward strand.
GAGTTTAGTATCGCACACTCAATAACAGCTCAGGGCGGGGGATATTGTCAGCATTGTCCAATAGTGAGATCGTTTTGCATACTTTGACGCACATTCATCTCTCTGTAGGAGTTTAATTTCTCCCGTTAGCATGGATTCAATCCCGACTGTCCTAGTTTTGTTGCATGAGGTGCTGGTGTTGCTTCCTGTCAGTTGAGTTGGATTGCTGATGCTTTATTCCGCTGTTGTATTGCCTTCATTTCTTTTACCAGGCCAGACTCAGTGCCGTCTGTTTGCACACATGCAACAATTTCCTTTTACACATTTAGTTATTTTTTTTTCTTTTTGATCAGTCTCCATATTTGCCCAGAATTGTTTGCATGGTGAATATTGGCTTTTTTTTTTTCTTCCTTTTTTTTTTTTTTTTTTTTAGTTCTATATCTCGGTATGTAATTTTCTAACGGAGGCGTCACATCGATATGCTCTTCCCACACTGCAATGAGTCGCTGTGCTGTGTAAGCGGAATATTAATGTGTCTGTGTGTGTGTGTGTGTGTGTGTGCCTGCCTGCGTGCGTGTGTGTGTGTGTTCCAGTGCCGTCAGCAGGAATGACTCGTCTGGCCCGCTCCCGCACCACCTCCTCCTCCAGCATCACCTCCATGGACAGCAGCCGCAGCCGCAACAACCTCAACAGCCTGCTGGAGGGCAGCGCCACCGCCGGGGCCCTGGACAGCCAGGCCGGGCCCCAGACCATGGAGGTCTCCTGCTAAACCCCCTACACCCCACCCCCTCCTACCCCCCCCCACCTCCTCCACCTTCCTCTCCTCCACCTCCCCTCAGTAACTTATATGTGTCCCTTCTGACTCTCTCTCTCTGTCTCTCTCTCTCTGTCTCTCTCTCTCTGTCTCCGTCTCTCATCCCCGCTCCTAAGCTACTCAACGCCAGGAGGATCTGTAATGAATTGTGTGATAGATATGAGGATGTAATAAATATATTAACAGATGCATATTATTAAATATTCTATTGAATACACTGTCAAAGTCACATTCCGAGGGGGTCAGCAAGAAGAGTAATTACATACAGGACTGCGCTGTATATTCAAATGGTCTAATGGTACGATCCACTCAGCCGTTTTTTCTTCTTTCTTTGTTTTTTTCCACTCTGTGTGTGCATGTCTTGTGCAGACAAATTCGGAGACGACGACTTAGTCATTGTGTCTCCCTCTTATTATTTTTTGTTCCGGTAATGGCCTTTTCTTGTCTCGTATTTATTTTTGTCTTCACCACGTGGCTTTGTGTTAAACGTTTGTTTGTTCCCAGAAAGAAGATTTGTCCTTACATGCACTGTAGCCCAGAAACAAAATCCTCCATCTAGATAACATGTAGAAATTCTATTCATTGCACGGTACAACACTTTTACACCATTCTCACTGATCTTTTGTGTTGTGAACTCTAAACACATTGCCTGCATTGATTGTGTGGCATTGTGTCCTTGTGTGTTTTTATTCTGAAATGTTCCTTGCTGCACGGTCCTGTTGATCTAGCCACCCCACACACTGTATGGCGTGATCACTCAATCTAGGTGTTACTATAACGACAGGTAAAGTGATCTGGATGATCCGTTGAAGCTGCCATTGCATACTGGCTTAAGTGGAGCTAAACCTACTTTCGTCAAAGCCTTGGAGAAAGCTGCTTTTTAAAGTACAAAAGAAGACGCAGTGCTAAGGAAGTGTTGCGGGCCAATGTGTAGATTCTATCACTACTTTATTTTGGATTCCTTTTTGTAATTGAGCTCATTGTTATCTCGGTTTTGCATTGATGTTTTTGTTCAGCTGAATAGACCTATACAATCGTTCAGTCACGTTTTAACAGCCTCTAACAAATGGGTTCTGATGTGAAAAATGTGTTCAGTCCCTTCACTGAGGGGCCCAGTGGTGCTTCTCACTGTCTGCTGATTCAACTCATTTATACTACTACTGAATAAAGCTGGAAGATGACAAATGGCTGATGTGTGTCCATTTATCAATATAGTTCCAACAAGTCTGCCGGCCAAATAAGTGTGCGTGAGACCTTAAGCAAGTTTCTAGAATTAATTTGAAAGCGAGAATGAAAATGACTTCGAGTATCAGATCAGCACACTGAAGTGCGCACTTGTTTTACGTGTCTTCTGTTAGTGGAAAACTGAGGCAATTGTGGTCAGGTAGTTTCCAACCACAGTTGTTCTTTTTCTCACAGAGATCAACCTCTATCTGTATTGTTAACAGTTGAGGCAGTCTATATTTAGCATGCATAAAAAATGGTCAGCTGACTGCAACTGAGATAAGGAGATCGATTTCGCATTTGAGAGACTTGCAGGATGTCATGGAATCAAAATTTATATGTTAATCTGATATTTGTCTCACCCACTGAGGCGGTCCAATCTGAAAGGATGTGGCCGCTGCTATCACTCTCTGTTTTATCTGTTGTGCTGCATTCCTCTACAAATCAATTTTCCTTAATGGATATCCCAGACAAGTGAACCAGTTCCTCAAAGCAAGCCTAACCTGACATGCACTAAGCATGCAGGGGTGAAAGAAGTGAACGAATTCTTTACTTGCCCGGGTGGAATAATACTCCATCTTCAATTAATCACCCTATGGATTGAGGTCAAACTGGAGCTGGTCAATTTGTCTTGCTTAGATGGCTGGCTCCTTCCGAAAACATTTTTATGAACCAATCTGAGGTTTTAATTCAAATTAAGTAGATACTGGGGTGTTAAATGTAGTGCAGAAAAAGTAGGAAATGTACAGTATTTTGAAATGTAAGGGAGTAAAAGTATAAAGTAACCTTACAATAGAAATAGCTGAGAAAAAGAGCTCAAAATGATATGGAATAGTGTAATTCTTCACCAAAAGTACTTTCCACCCACGCGTACAGGCAGTTCTCAGTCACTGATTGAGCAGAAATCTGGTTAAGATATTATCATTTATCTTTTCATTAAGTCGACTTCTTTTTTCCTTTCCATCCACGGTGAAGCTGTATTTTGGCTTCTGAGAAGCTTGCATTGCATTTGATTACAGCAGAAACCCAGTTCTAGTATTTCTATGGAGTAAGAACATCTTATTAGTATTTGTGAGCATGAACATGTATCTCTTCGAAGGGGAGAAACGAGCGATTCAAATCCTGCCATCTTTGATGTCACTGAAGACGTACAGCCTCGAGCCGCACAGCTGACACTGAACAGACGACTGACTTTCAGAACCAATTCAAAATTTTGTTTGAGCCTTTCACACCCAAATGATTTGATTGTACAGTACTTACAAATCCCCTGAAATAGAAAATGTACCCATATTCCCCATCACCCATCATACATCATCCTGATATCTAGGAGATGGGATGAACTCATTTTGAGACTCTATAGTGTCAACATTCATGAAAGATCTTTTAACTGACAACTTATGGTGATTGATGAGGTTAGAGCTGGTTGGCAGGGGAACCTGAGTCATTCATGGGCCGAGGCTTGACTCTTATCTGAAGTTAAACATTTTATGCTGATTGACTATCTTCTAGAGAAAGACTGGGTGGGAAATTTGCCGTAACATTCACATTTAACCTATAGTAAGACTGTAATGACAGAGTGAAGAATCACAGTGCTAGGGAAAATGTGGTCAACTTTTTCCATCGACTCCTGTGGCACAAATCATGGTCTCTTCCAAGCGGCGTATCAATGTTCCCTTATGAATTACTGAAGAGGTCATCTGCATAATCCAAAGAGATAAAATGGGGATGGAACAAGTTCTCACCAATGGGATCTAAGCAGAATCGGGGTCCATTTTGCAATATATTGAAAATGATGTCATCACCCCAAACCATCTTCACATTCACAACATACACGTAAAAGCCACTTACATACACATACATTCCATAAACAAGTGATGCAATATAACCCCATCAGACACAGTGTACATGCGAGAGATCAACACAAGCCGCTCTGAGTCAGGATGTCAAGGTCTTGAGCGTCACAGGAAGCAGTAGCAGGGTGACATACATAAAACCCATGCAGGGACCCTTGTCTCTCCGACTAACCCGCCACAAACAGCTGCGAAAACACACCGGTCTTCATGGGAGCACAGCAGAGGAGGGGACACTCTTTCATTCTGATTGATCAGCAGGCCTGAGTGGGAACCTGAGCTCACACACATATCATAAATATACCCGAGTGTGTGTGGGCACAGTCTGAAGGCAGACACGCATTTTTCATCTGAGTGGCAGGAGAAGATTTTGCATTCACCAGAAGGATCTGGCTAATTACTTGTGCAGCACATCATTTCTGGACAAAGCGATATAACACAGGAATTGAAGGAGGTGAGCATGTAATACAATTATCAGCTTCTGTTCATTATTTCTATTCTTTTCATGCTTTGTTGGACTGTGAGTTCGGAGTAAAAGTGACAATTTGTTCGTGGACTGACTCTTACCCCCCAGTACCTTAGAAAACCAACAGTTGTATTATGTAAAATGCCAATTATTTCCACTTAGTGCAGATCATGGGCTATGGCTGGATGGAGAAATCAGTTGAAATTGAAATTGAAATTTCCTTTGCCGATTTTCTTTAAATTATTGAAGATATTTTATTAATTTTCTGTAAAGACAATATGAAAACATAGTCACCATCATGTGAATAAGACATTTTAGTGTCTTCTTCTTTTCATGATCTAAAGTATGTCTAATTATTTGTCTAAAGTATTATCTAATTCCTGGCATACAGTGTTATGTGGAAATTTAACACAGGATATCAATGCCTCTTGTTGTGGTTAGATGCCTTCCTGTATCATCTGGTTGTTGTTGCCAGGCAAGAAGAGAATATGCACAGTTCCTGTGAGCTGTTACACCAGTGACAGTTATGATATGACAATAGGACAATAGCTAAATTATGAATTTGAGTCATTAGGAGTCCCTGGATGGTGGACATTTCGAAGATAGTAGACATGTCCTAATAATGTCTCTCTCTCTTTCTCTTTCTCTTTTGCTCTCTCTCACTGTCTCTCTCTCTTGTTCTTTCTCAGTCACTTCATTTCATTTCAAAACAGCAAGAAGCCAAAGATCATGGGGATCTGCCCCATCAGATGTAGATCCAACCTGGCAACCCTAGAGAATCCACCTGAACCTGTAGTACCAGGTAGGTTTCATCCCCCAAAGATATATCCAGGAAATAAAAAATATAATAACAGTAGACAGCATCAGAAACAAAGTGACATACTGCAGGTTTCGGTGCATATAAATAATAAATCTAAATAAACCAAACTTAGTACATCTCCAACACCTCCTACTTTCTCTTTGCAGACAACCAGAGGAGCATGCTGGTGTCCCTCTACGACTACCCCTCCTACGGTCTTGCAGAATTCACCATGCACATTGGGGAAAGGCTCACCGTCCTATCAGAGTATGTGACACAGTTGGTTCGCAAAGTTATGCTTCACACCTTGGAGCGGTGTGGTTAGACTTGACTGCTGTTTTTATCATCAGCAGTGATGGCGATTTCATGATGGTGAAATCCACAACCACAGGCCATGAGAGCTACATTCCTACCAACTACACCGCCAGGGTGACAAACAAGTAAGTCACAGCCGAGAAGAGGTGTGCTTGTTCGTGAATCGGTCTTGTGGGGTGTTTGATCGGTGCTGAACTGAAATGAAATGAAAGGTGGGGGCTCTCCTGACGGGTGGGAGGAGTCTCTGTGTAGGTGCCTCCTTGTAGGCAGATGTTTGGAACATGGCTTTTGTTCTCTTGGGTTAAATGACGTCAGCTTCTGCATCGTACGGTGTCAGTGGTCCTCCTCCGGTGGGGGATGCTCTCTGATATCGTTCCAGTGGATTTTCCTAACTTGAAAACAACAGTAAAAAAAAAACATGTCTCGTCTAAAGGCTAAAGGTCACTAGTCTAAAAGTCTCCTGTGTCTTCTCTCTGTTCAGGTGGCTGTTCACGGGCATCAGCAGGTGCAAAGCGGTGGAGCTGCTCATGCTGCCCAACAACCAGACAGGGGCCTTCATGCTCAGGGATTCAGAGTCAAGCAGAGGTGAGCTTGTTTTTTTTTTTTTATTGTGCTGGGTTCAAATCATAAATGTATTCAATCCAACCCCAGAATTGTAGCTTCAATAGCCGCACTGCAAAAATATTGTTCTTAGAAAAAGGGGGGGAAATCTGCCAGTTGGGTGAGATATTTTGACTCATTTCAACGCAGTTTCAACTACTTCAAGAATTTACATGAAAGAAGTTATAATATATTGAAATAAGCCAGATCACTCCACTAGTATCAACAACATTCTTGAAACAAATTGATTTGCACTAGAAGCAAGTCAAATTATCTCACCTGAGATATCTGGCTGATTTTTTTCCACATGCTTTAAGAAAATTGAGATTTCAAGGTTCAGTACTAGACTAAATGACTTGTTAGGATTGATATTTTTGCAGTGCAGTCACTTTTGTTCATATGATGATGTATGATTTTATATTTGGGTTGGAATTGGTATCACTCTGTTTAACAATTGAGAACCCTGTAATTTAACTGCTGTGTAACATTATCTGTGCCCTGTTTATGGTCTCAGATTGCTACTCGCTCTCTGTCCTGAGGAGAGCCAGCTCCTCATACCTGGCCTCAGTGAAGCACTACCGCATCCATCGCCTCCAAAATGGCTGGTTCTACATCTCCCCGAGCCTCACCTTCCCCTCCCTGCATCACCTAGTGGAACACTATTCGGGTTCGTGCTGAGGATTTTTTTCTTGCCAAAGACACAGAACAATCAATCCTAACATGATTTGGAAAAAGAATGACATTCAGACGTTGCCTCCTTTTACAGAGACTGCAGACGGATTGTGCTGTCCGCTGAGGGAGCCTTGCTTCATCCAGGGTTCAGACAACACTACAGAGATGACCAGGCCTTTGCCCACAGCCATGAGGAGGCCCACCCTCAACTGGAAGGACGTGAGCAGGTGTGGAACAGTCTTTTCAGCTTCGCCTCTGCTGATAATTGCCACAAGATGTCACTCTATTACTTGTTTGTGTTTGTGCCCTTGTCGCTGTCCGGTTAAACCAAACAATATGCATTCTATTACCTATGATGATTAGGTAAGCAAAGCCACTGACCAACATATAAGGTTTTGACTCCAATTAACTGAATGGCTGACTGTCATTCTTAGATTCTTAGGCTATGCTCAAATGGCTGAAACATACTGTAAATTTAGAATTATTTAATAGCAAATGTCTGATCTATGTCCAACGAGAAAGAACATGAAGGTATGAATTCTGTATATTAATTATTTATTCCCTTTCCATGTTCACACATCAGGCAGTTAGAACACTGTGTATCTTTCTAAAAAAAAAAAGAATAAAAAATCAAATAGGCTGTTTAAAATATAATGAATCCCCCTTTGGCACATCAAGGCCAAAGTGAAATACCTGCCCTGCTTTTTAGATGATGATTTGAATCACTATACTCATTCAAGTCTTTTGAATTCCTATCCTGTCTCCTCCTAGGTCAATGATCTTTAGGAAGAACAGAGCAGAGTCGGAGCACTCTCTGGTGAGCGAGGGGCTGAGGGAGGCCATCACCTCATACCTCTACATGACAGAGGCCAATGGACAGAACAATGATGGAAGCTGGGACACCTGAGGAGAGAGAGGGGAACCAGTCTGAGAGTATGAAGACAGACATCAAGATACTGTCCTGTCTGATCTGCAGTTTGGCCAAGCCTATATGGAAGGCGTCCACTGCATGTATAGTCCATGTAGAACGCCCCTGAATGGCAAGATGGCTGAGACACTACAGTGTCTGGAAATGTGAAATATTTCGGGAAATGGACATTTCCTTTGCCTTTTTGTGTCCAGAGAGGCACTCAGAGGAGGTTTTTAGCAGAAAACTGAGAGCCAGTGAGACTCACATTTTTCACATTTGTTTTCCTTTGGTTTCAAAGGGAAACTGGCTGATTGTGTTTCTGTTAATTAATAACCTAATTTGTACATCTTGAAGTTTGAATGTAACCTGTAAGGGAATGGGCTTGGCAAATAATGGCTTATATATTTTATATTATGTTAGTTATCATTTAGTCATGTTATCATGATTACGTTATTGGTATCCAATAAAATGTGTTATATACTAAATAGTCATTTAAATAATACCTCAGTAAACACGAGTGAATCTGACTTATTATTTCTTGGCATATGAATTTATTTTATGTGTGATGATGATGAAGATGATGATGATTAATGTAATCCTGATAAATAATACAGGATCTTGAAATAAAAATATTCTACCGTTGAAGCGCCTTCGTCATGTAGAGCCTGTTTCAGGTTCGACCAGCAGATGCCGCTTAATTACCTCCAATAATTCATCAAAGCCCTCCACTTCCTGCCTGAACAGTTCAGTTCAGGAAGAAGAAATAATGGCGACGCTTCTGGGGTCCGAGTCCCCTTGGACTGGAGGAAAACGAAGAAATTGCAATGGCAATATCGTCACAAAAATCACATCCAGTCAAATTACAGGCCAGGGTTTCAGTCGAGGGACACAGGTAAGAGATACGATGTACGGTTTGACAGTTAAGCAATCCGAAAGTTGGTCGATCCAAACCAGGGATTTGCGTTTGGAATCCTGCCTGAAAATGAAGACGTCGTCCTGGCGACTGACATGGGGGTGTAGTCGCCCCTTGGTTTGGCTTTACATGGCATGAGGGGGGCATTTGTAAAAACCAAACCTTAAACTCCAGATATAAGTGAATTATGGTTGGTAATGGCTGATGGCTGACAAGCCAAGTATACAACAAGAGTAGACGGCAAGCTCCGCTTCAAGTGGGTCTTTTGTTGTTAGCTCCCCGTTAGCTTAGCATTACAAGCTAACTTGGTTGACGTTATTAAAACCTTTGCTACATTTTTGTCGAAAGTTTGAGACATAATTGGTGTGCAAATCAGGGCGTGGGACGTATTTGTTACCAGGGAGCCTGTAGTTCAGTTTGGGAAACGCTTAAATCAGGTAGTACATGCCAATAACGTTTGCTAATGTCAGCAAGCGAAGTAACGTCAGCTAGCTAGCTAAGCCAGCTGAACAGCTCAGGTGATTACGTAACGACACACCAACCACAATAACTATCTTTGCCATAAATGGATACACCACAGCAGCTGTTTGTACGAGTTAACGTTAGCAAGTGTATTTTCATTACCGTACTAGCAAACATTTATTCGAGATGTATAACTGTTGGGCATATTTTCCATGTATCTGATAGCGGCAGCAGTTTTGATGTGAATTAGCTGTTATGACTCTGACCGGTCCCTCTGCATTTTAACTACGCACCTGTGCTAATGTTTTTCCCAAACATAACGTTCGCTATCGTATATCTTATTCACGGTGGTTGTTCCAAAGTTACTCATGTTCTCTTACATGGAAAATAAAAATATGTATTTCCATTGCATATGTATTTTTTCGACATGTGCCAAGTTCAGTGGCCTCCCTTTCACTTTCCTCTGTGTATCAAGGTAATTGGTCTCAGGTGGGTAGGGAAGAGGCTACTAACTAGGCAGATCTGTAGTGTGGATAAATGCCTCTAACTTGTTAAATAATTTCTTCAAAACGACCCAAAATAAATTTGATGTTTTAGATTTAATCATGAAAAAGTTTCCCATGACCACTCAGACAATATGTTGGGACAGCTGATCCCATCTGGATGAATAGCTATTCACAGCATACTGGGGTAAAACAGTACTTTAGATGCAGTGTTTTCTCAAAATCAGATGGCCCAAATTGCATTGATAAAAGGTTTTCTGATGTCTGGGGAGGCTCTCTGGAGAGTTGAGTATCAGCAACCATCAGTGGGCCAAAGGCTACAGCAGAGAAGTCTAAAACTAATGCTTCAAACAGATTACTTCCTCATGTTTTGTTTGCAACAGTCTGTGCTACTTTGAGTGCAATCCATACTGAAGTTTTTCCACATTGCATCAATACTAAACACACGTCAATAATTAACTTAATTAGTTACACAGATGCAAATGAACACTGTGCCATCAAATAGGCTAAGAACTTCAAACCACTTGAGCTGATTTAGTGCTCTTATGGCAACATTGTGCTGTTGTCATCCATGTAACCTTGACTTTGGCCTACTGAGCTACAGTAGTTGTCAGTATTGCATTTTTCAATTTAAAATGACTTCCAAGTAAGCATTTTATGTCTAGAAGTATTGGGAATGTCCCACAATAACTCCTTTTTAATGGAGTTTACAAGTAGGATAATGGGTCTTGGTTGCGCTTTTGCCTGTGTGTTGATTCAGAGCTTTCTTGTGTATGCTGATTTGAGGATGTGTCTGTCCTCAAGTAACGCTATCCTGTCTCCTCTCATTCTTTTGAGGAATGACCCCACCAAGATAAATACTGATTCTCTTCAAAAGGGCTAATTGAGATTGCCTATGCCTGTGTGTTGTAGCTCCCAGGAAGCCTGCTCCAGGAGAGAGATAAACGGGCCAAGTGGCATGGCATCCCTACTCTGCTGCAGAAGCTCCACGAGAGCAGCCATCCCAACAGTGACCTCTCCCATGCTCACAGCCTTCTTAAGGTAGCCACACTGCTCCACTCAAACTGGCACATCCAACAACCAGGTCTTGCTGTGGCTTTAGCCTGCTCATCACTGAATAATCTACTTTGGGTGATGCAAATGACTCATGGACTACTGTTTTTGTCAGGTATTATCATCCCAGCTCTCCATGGAGGCCATGTCTTTTGTCACTGAGGACAGGAAGACAGCTCAGGAATCCACCTTCCCCAACACATACACCTTTGACCTCTTTGGTGGAGTTGATGTAAGTTTGAGATGCCTATTTCCTTGAGAGAAATAGAAACTTGTTACCTCAGGAGAACAAATTCTCTTGTGTGGTAGAACTCATACTGAGACATACGAACAAAAATAGAAAAAACATTATTGGAAAAGTAGTGTTTGCTCACCCCACTGAACACATTTTTCCCTTTTCCCCGAAGCTGCTTGTGGAGATCTTGATGAGACCCACACTCACTATGCAGAAGAAAAAACCCAAAAGTAAGCAGGCCTGACGTCACATAGACCTAGTCTGTGCTATGCACCATCTTCTTTCCAGGAGGAAGTCGGTCAAAGTGACACGTTGGAATATATATTTACATGATGATATTTACATAATTGGATTAATGTCTGTGTTTCTGTCACCATAGTGAATGATGACCTGGTCAAGGACTGCCTTAGTGTTCTTTACAACTGCTGTATATGTGTAAGTATCCCATTATCCCTTGTATGCACCACAGAAATGTCAGGAACTTAGGGTGTATCATACCTTGCCTCCATTTGACACGCACACATAACTAGAAGTCTTCTTCATGCAGTTGGATGATGGTGTTATATTGTTTCTGTAGAAGACGGTTTCCACAAACGCAAAAGGAGAGAAAATCTCCTTTTGCCAGGCATGATTTAATTAACATGCAAATCTCCTTCCAATTCTCAGACGGAAGGGGTCACAAAGAGCCTGGCAGCGAGGGATGACTTTGTTCTGTTTCTCTTCACCCTGATGACGAACAAGAAGACCTTCCTACAGACTGCTACCTTGATTGAAGATATTTTGGGAGTCAAAAAGGTCAGAGTAATACTTTGATTATGTCCTCAGCAAGAGAGTGAAAACATTGTTTTTTATTGCCATGTTGACTCCAGAGCAAATGAAATGAAATGATTTTATGACTCATCTGATGTCGAGGTTGTGGTCTAGGCCACACCTTTACACCAGCTGCCCTCTGAAATATGCAGTTGCCTGTTGGAATGTAATTGCAGTGACTCTCCCTCGCAGACTGTATACATATCATTTATATTTGTATGTATATTTCTCACACACACACACACAAAATCCAAAAACAGCCAAATTTCATATAACTTCTTAAAATAACAGCTGTTTAATATCTGCTCAGCAGATTAATTTGCATCGTTGTCTGCTGGCTCTGTTTACTATTTACAGAAACCTCAAATGTGAGAACTCCAGTGCCCAGCAGACTTGCTAACACCCCTGTGTCTCCCAGTGTTTGCTTTAATTTTAGAGATGCACACTGATGTGCTCAGATTTAATTTTTCCCCCAGTAATCTACAGTTGTCATTGTCTTTCACTAGCTCTGCACTGTATGAAGTTTGTAATCAATCAGATTGATTATCATATACATACTACGTATAGTACTATCAGGATTAAATTGCATACTTTTAGGAATTGTGCTGTCCCTAGCTTGTGTGGGGGTTTTGCCCTGAAGATGTAAACATCACAGGGGGTTCAGCATGGCAAAACATTTGGGACCATTGCTGCCGGTGATAAAGTGAGCAAACATAAATAGTGCCATACAGTGCAGGTCATGAGCAGTCTTTTATCCTTTTTGCTGTTTGTTCATTTATTACTCATTTCATTCATGAAAACGCAAAATGTATACCACATCAACATTTTTAAGCCTATAAATTGATCTATTAAAATATGAAAACCACCACCACCACAATACAAGTAGGTGGCCAAATTGACCCCATCCAAATTCAGTCTAGGTCAACCCCAGGACTCGATAAGGGTGGAAATGTTGCATATCTGCATTCTTTCATGTATTCATATGTTGGCGTCTCTCAGGAGATGATCCACTTAGAGGGAATCCCCAACCTGTCAGGCCTGGTCCAGAGCTTCGACCAGCAACAACTGGCCAACTTCTGTCGCATCCTGTCCGTCACCATCTCAGAGCCTGATGTAGGGAACGACGACAAGCACACCCTGTTGGCCAAAAATGCCCAGCAGAAACGCAATGCAAGCCCCTCACGGGCAGAGGTCAACCAGGGTATGTTGTATTCAGTGTGCAGAGGCCAAAAGGAATACACATATTGGGACGTTGCAAAAGAATGGATCAATAAATTATAAAATAATGGACCCTCTCATTTCCACCAGTGACCCTGCTGAACATCCCTGGCTTCATTGAACGGCTATGTAAACTGGCCACCAGAAAGGTGTCGGAGGCCACGGGGGCATCTAACTTCCTGCAGGAGCTGGAAGACTGGTACACATGGCTGGACAACGCTCTGGTGCTGGACGCCCTCATGCAGATGGCTACTGAGGAGGCTGAACAAAGCAGTACAGGTGAGACAGCAGTCTTCAGGAGGATAAATGTAATTACTTGTGCTACTAGTGTCTTAAAGAATCCTGTGAAGTTTCTTTGGGATGGACTCATTATATTTTGTTCTCTCCCTTCAGAGTCATCAGATGAGAGCTCTCTGGCCACCAGTCCTCTCAGACACCGACTGCCCCAGTCCATGAAGATTGTCCATGAGATCATGTACAAAGTGGAGGTGCTCTATGTGCTATGTGTCCTTCTCATGGGCCGACAGAGGAACCAGGTAATTTGTTAGAACTAAGGACACAGATCTCTTCCTTGGTTGTGGGTTTATGCTGGAGTGCTGATTGAAAGCAGAGTTGAGCTCCCTCCTTCACTGAACCCCGTTATGTTTCTCTCCACAGGTCCATAAGATGCTGGCTGAGTTCCGTCTCATCCCAGGGCTCAATAACCTGTTCGACAAGCTGATCTGGAGGAAGTATACTGCTTCCAATCATGTGGTGCATGGCCAGAATGAGAACTGCGACTGCAGTCCAGTATGAACTTTTTACATGCAAGATTCTCCTTAGAAACTGGCTCTGGCCTGTTTTTTTTTTTAATACATTATGTTTTGGATATGAAACTGTTTAATCTGGCTTCTCACTAAGACATTCATACTCTCTTCCATCCTGCAGGAAATATCCTTCAAAATCCAATTTCTGCGGCTACTCCAAAGTTTCAGCGATCACCATGAGTAAGCAACCCTCAAACCAATCTTGTGGTTTTGTACTTCTCCCCCAAGATAGGTTTGGTTTTTCATGTCCCCTCTCTTTCAGGAACAAGTACCTGCTTTTGAATAGCCAGGAGCTGAACGAACTGAGTGCCATCTCCATGAAGGCCAACATCCCAGAGGTGGAGGCTCTGGTCAACACAGACAGAAGCCTGGTGTGTGATGGCAAGAAGGGCCTCCTCACCCGCCTCCTCACTGTCATGAAGAGGGAGCCTCCAGACTCCTCCTTCAGGTCAGCATCATGTATGGCAACTTTCAAGGGTCTGGAAGTGGCAGAGGTTGAATATGTTGTACTTTAAAGTGGTGTCAGCCTTCTTGAAAGCAATCAAACGTTTACATATTGTCCACTTGGGACAGTTAGAGCACCAGCCTCTCGGATAATTTTGAAAAGATTTGTTTCAGGAATTGTCTAGCTCTGCTTTGTGTAGCTTCTTCTCTGATCCATCCTGTTGTGCTTGTAGATTCTGGCAGGCGAGGGCAGTGGAGAGTTTCCTCAGAGGAGCCACCTCCTATGCAGACCAGATGTTCCTCCTGAAGAGGGGACTGCTAGAGGTAAAAAAAAAACCCTGCAGTAAGCATTCATACGATAGCTCCTTTTGATGGTCTGCACTGCACAGACCCTCCCTAGATTTTGACTTGTCATCAACTTGAATACATTTCCCACAGCATGGCTGCTCATTCTCTGCCTCTGTCCCTGTGCAGCACATCCTGTTCTGCATCATAGATAGTGGCTGTACGTCCCGAGACGTCTTGCAGAGCTACTTTGACCTGCTTGGAGAGCTCATGAAGTTCAACATTGACGCCTTCAAGAGATTCAACAAATATGTCAACACTGAGGAGAAGGTACTACTCTGCACCTTTCTATGTTTTATGTCCTGGCCAACCAAAATTACTTGTTCTAGTCGTCACTCAGTGTTGATTTTAACGTGGCATGAACACATGACGTGCGTCTGGTTATATGGTTTTGTATGTTGTCTGTAGTTTCAGACCTTCCTGACGCAGATCAACAGTTCTCTGGTGGACTCTAACATGCTGGTGCGCTGCATTGTGCTTTCCCTGGACCGCTTTGAGAGCCAGACTGAGGATGTCAAAGGTAAACGGGAATGGAAATGATTACACATTTAGACTATTTGCAGGGACTTCACTAGAAGACATTCAAAAGAGAAGTTGTTGAAAATATCAACTTATTTTGCCATTGCTTCCCGTTTCTTTTGGTGTCTCTCTCCTTGTTTGGATTTGGTACTGATGGCTGATTGTCTTATTTGCCCGTACAGAACCGTCATGCTTGTTTACATCATTATAATGTTGCTGCATAGTGTTAGAATGTGTAGTGTAAGAGTAAGTGCTGGCATCAGTGACAAAAATGGAAAATGCAAATGATTTGTGTAAATTATGAAATTCATAAAACAGTGTTCATCCAGGCGTGAAAAAATCAGGCAGACTACATTTGGTTTGGCAGATAATGTCAAGGCAATAGCTGTCAGTCATATCTGTTTTGGCATTTTTTTTTTAGCTAGTTGTTTAAACAGTTTCATATCTGACTGTGGCGTCCTGTATGCCTGTGTTTTTCCCAGTGGTGGAGGTGCTGTCTGAGTGCTGCCTGCTGTCCTACATGGCCAGAGTGGAAAACAGGCTGTCCTTCCTCTTCAGACTGGTCAACATCATCAACGTACAGACACTTACACAGGTCTCGCTTCATTTTTCACTTGATTTGTTGCACGCATTCACAGTAACTCATACAGGTCTGTCAGGTTTTAGAATAAGGAAATGTTTGACTCACAAAAATGTTAAATAGATAAATTACTGAGCCAATAGTGTAATATCATTTCATACATCTTGCATCTTTTCCAGGTGCGTTTGATTGTATTTGACTCTAGTTGGTATTGCGATGTAAAATACTTTATTAATCAGCTCTTCTTCCTTTCTGCATTTATCCCATTCCCTTTCTCGATGTGCCCTTTCAGGAGAATGTGAGCTGTCTCAACACCAGCCTGGTAATCCTGATGCTGGCCAGAAGGAGGGCTAAGCTGCCCTTCTACCTCAATGCCCTGCGGGAGAAGGAGTATGCTGAGAAGTACCCCGGCTGCTTGCTCAACAACTTCCACAACCTACTGCGCTTCTGGCAGCGCCACTACCTCAACAAGGATAAAGACAGCACCTGTCTGGAGAATGTGAGTGGCCCTCGCCCCTCCCTATAGACAAGAAAAACATCGACAAATGATCTCAGCCAGGCTTCACTTTGTCTTTCATGTTTGAGAAAGGTGTGGTCTGTTCTAGTTTAGTTTTAGTTTCGAGTATTTGATTTTGTACTACAGCACCATGCTGGGACCTTGCCACAATACAGACTGCTCCTCGTCAGGTTGCTCTGCTCCTAAATGCAGGGTTTGCAGTAGAATCACAAATGTCCTAGCTACCACAACTGGTGTCATCGTGTAGGTGCACTGAAGAATTGGCTGTGCACAAAATGGCTAAATATTTAACAATTGGACTAGAAAGAGAGATGCCTGGAAAAAAAGATAGTTGTCATGTAGGTGTATGTTAATTTGTTAAGTAAAAGTGGTCTTTATAAGGTAGGCTTCCTTCCAAGTTTAGGTTACTGTGACACTGTAAATTGTAATGTCTTTTTGCTCTATCCCCTCTGGTCCTATACCAAAGTATTACACAATGCAGCCCAGGTAACCTAAACAAAAAAAACTGTTAGATTTTTAGCTGTTAGCTAGCCAACTAGAAAGCTAGTTAGCTAGCAAAGCAACTAATGACGATGTCATTAGTAATGATCAACATGCAACTACTAAGTGCAAGCTAGTTAAATAAATTCCAAGTCAACAACAGCACAGAAATGACCTTACTGTTGTATAGATGCCCGAGGCACACTAATATGGCCGCCAGATGCGGCATTACGTCGCTTGAAAGCCCTCAATAGGGAACGCCATGGTTAACGGTGAGTTTTAGTGGTCTAATTCCTCTCTGTTTTCCCACCGCTCAGAGCTCCTGTATCCCCTTCAGCTACTGGAAGGAGACGGTGTCGGTGCTGCTGGGCTCAGACAGGACTTCTCTGTGTGCCATAGCCAGCTACATTGACGAGCCCTTCATGGATCTGGACAGAGATCTGCTGGAAGATTGACCCCCAGCATGTGAGCTCAGTGCGCTGGGGAGGGAACTGGGAGGAGGGGGGGGTGGAGAGCCACCAGGAGTATGGACGCCTTATGTTGGTGATGACTCCACTGAGCCGAGCCATCCAGGAAGTGCTATGTGACTGCGTTCTGGATGTAAAGACTCATCTGTTTGCCGTCTGTACCTCTGCGTGGAGGCTGTCATTGAAAGACGAGAGGGGACATAACTTGCCTGGCTGTCGTCTTCTCACCTTGTTCTTTTTCCTCTTCGCCTGAAGGGAAGAGAGGGAAAAAACGGTTTGCCCACCCCAGATCGCCCACATGGTATAACACGGACAATTAAGCGACCATGGGAAATGACCGATGTTGGTGGTTTGCTTTAGGTGAAATTCAAATAGAGCCTTTTATATGACCTATACAAAATTCTATGTAAAAAAAAAAAAACAACCTATGTATGATTCAACAAATTATGTTAGAAAAATATTCTTTCTTTTCACATGGACATGAGGTTTAGAAGTGGCCACAGATTAGACTATCACCCTAACGGTCAGGTGAGTGGTGTGCCACAGCGCTGCCAGGAGTCGCGGCCCTCACCCTCCCACTACCTACGAGCTCTCTGTCCACGCTGTGTCACTCCGCTGCCCGACCTGTGGGGAAAGACTGGTGATATTGGGGTTGTTCAGGGGTCTTTTGAATGAACAGCATTTTCATTTGATCTGTCCGTGGGTCTGTTCTGTTAGGTGACTAGTTGACTGGTGCTTTTTGGCTCTACTCAGCACATCTAGGTAGCTTGTGGACCTGCTGAGATGTTTTGCAATTCACATGGGGGCTCCCACACCTAATACCATCCACTCTGTAGTGGCTTCAGACGCTTCACCCAGGGACTGTTTTCTTTTCTGGGTTTTTTTTTTTTTTTTTTTTTTTTGTTGATTATTTTCATCTTGTTGGAAAAAAATAGCTTTTAGCGCTGGATAAACTGTAGAATAAAACATTGCACAGATTAAATTGTTTTAATTGTTTATTGTATTTTAACACATTTTTTTTGGAGGGGTGAAAGCCCTTCATTTTGTATCAGAATTTGTATCCATGTTGTGAGAGATGCTTTGGTAAGAGAATAAACTATGCAGGCGCTAGTGTTAAAATCCCGCTTTCATTGTTCCAGTCACCACAAGGTTTCTTTAATGTGAAATAGCCTTCAGCCCAACAGCATCATTAAATTGCATCATTATACTGAAAGTCTACCACTTAAAAATCTGAGTCCTAACCACAGAGAAGAAGTTGACAATCTTTATATGTGATGGCTGTTTTTGCATGGTACCGCCTATCTTTTGTTTGGATTGAGAAGGCAATGGGCATGGCTGAGTTGCTGTGGCGTCTATGGCCTGAATGTGCCGATGTTCTTGTGGAAAACAGGATGCAGAGCTGAACAGACGCTTGGCATCCAAGATGACGACAAATGATTGAGCTACCTCATATTTCAGTCTGACACCATACGGATTAAACCACTTCTAATGAAAAGCGGAGTGTACAGTTTAACTCCCAGTATGTCACGGATCATGTTATATGTTCACATGAATGAATGAATGTATGAGGGCATTTCTAGTGAAGTTGACCCTGATGCCAAGAGTTACTAGTGCTATGCCATGATGTCATGCCACCACATGCTTCCTTTACACTCTCAACCTTTTGTTTGCTTTAAAATTAATGCTCAAGCAGAAATGCTTCCTTGTTTCTAGCTTTTGCAATCATTCAGCATGTCTTAAAGCTCTTGATGATGGGTGTGCACATATTTTGAATTAGTTTGTGTATCAGTTGTGCTTTGCAGTGATGTTTATGCAAGTACTTTTTACAAGTGCTTCTCTCTTGCAAGTTCTCTCTTTGCCAGATGCCTGAGGTGATTGCTATGGTTTTCTTAATGACATGGTTTCCTGCGACACAGGACAGTTCTGCAGTGGCACAATGTTCCTAGCGCTGGCAGTGCATTATTATTACTCAGAAGTCCTTCGTCACCTACCAAGGATGACAATGAAGCTATTTCTGAGAACAAAATTAATTTTGTGTGCTCTCTTTTGAGCAACTATACAGATTTGTTGAGGCACCATCCAAATTAAATTGGTTCTGAACCTTGATTTCTGTAGCTCTGTTGGTCTTAATTGCTGAAAGATTAACCCGTCTACATAATATACAAAAGAATTTGTTCTCAACTATTATGCTGTATTTGGTCTGATGTCCAAAGGCCTTGGATTTCTTTCAGCCACTAACATGATGGTGAAATCTTATCCTCATGGCCGAGTACATGCTGCATAGTGGTTAACTGATAGCTGATGATTTGCTTTTTTTTAAATTTTAGATTATGGGCATTTTCACTTTATTAAACTGTAGATATATGGAAAGGATGAGATGGTGAGGATATCATTAGATATGGGTTGGGAGCGATTCTTTAACTCTCACCATCACAAGCACATGGTGTGCATTTTACACCATTAAACCATGATTGCCCCAAGGTGGATTTTCTTTGCCTCTGTCAGCACACTCAAAACCATTCTAGGTGCTTTTTCTGATTGCATTTGATTGTATCTCATCCCTCCCCAGGATTGATGCATGGTGTTTGAGGACTTATTGGAGATGCATACATACTGGTGGTGGTGACAGTGAATAATATTCATGCCATAGCAAAAGTCAGAATTATGCTATGAAGACATTTTAGAAAAGAAGTCCTTTTTGTTTGTGGCATTTGCCTTGGCATGGTTTTATGGTCTGTTTATCACACACACATGGTTACGTGTGATAAATAAGTTGCTATGGCAGCACCTGCATCCACAGGTGTTTTTGCTGCGCATTTCAGTCTTGAGCTCTTTCTGTGTTCCCGTCGAACACACGCTAACAAAGAAGTTCATGTTTCGGTTTCATGCTCAACAATCACCTCTGTAACCTACTTTCACATCCATGTTCATCCTCCTAATGCTGGTATGGAACTTAATTTCCCTTATTTAACAACTGTTTGTGATATGAATAATAACAATCGTAATAAATTCTTCTTAAGACCTTATTTACTGTATTTTTATCATGATCATATTCTCCACACAAATAACCAGGCATATTAAAGGTTCAGAAGTCTTTATTCAGGCGCATCCACACAGTCACACACAGCTGTTGCAGCTGGCTGGCCGTGATATCTTCAGCCACACGGTCATCCTCACTACATCACTCAGCAAGCTGAAATACACAAGACAGGGATGTTTATTAGCAACCACATATACAGTGTAATAGAATTACTCATGACCACACTAGACATCACATGAGAGGGCTATGTGAGGCCAACTTCAATAGGGGATTACATCAAGTCTTTTCTAAGATTAGTTCTTGTTATGAAGCCTGCGGGCTAATTTTAATGAATACTTCCAAAGGTCATCCAGCTCTAAAGCCTAATGTAATATGAATTTCTCTGTGATGATATTGCACTGACCTTGCCACCTTGGTCCCGGGTGCGGACCCGGAGCTTGTTGACCTGCGACTCGGCCACATCGGCCCTCTCCTCTGCATCGTCGAGCTCGTGCTGGATCTTCCTGTACTTAGTCAGGTTGGTGTTTGCCTGCTCCTCCTGCGGACAGGGGGAAACAAAGAAAAACAAGCTGAAGAACAGTGAACAGAAGGAACAATGTAATTTAGTGATAGGGTTTTACATGGGGTGCGAGATTTTTTCCACTGCATAAACTGTACTCAAACTGGCACAGTACCGAGTATTTTTCTTTTGCGCGCTCTGCCAAGTTCAGTTAAGGCCAGCTTTACCAGCTTCTACACTGGAAGCCTGTCAAAACATATTTACTACTGGCCCATTTTCAAAAGGGTGCTGACTGGAGTGTCTTCATAATAGTAATATGACACTTTATTGATCCTTCTGGGGAAATACTCTTCACTCTCCACAAGTCCGAGGTCAGCTACAGAAGAGCATCCTAGAGCTAGTAGTTATTCAGTGTCTTGCTCAAGGAGACGTCAGCAGGGCAGATGCTTGCCAACACTGGGGTTTGAACCCAGATCCTCCAGTTGAAGGACCACTAAGCCACCCTGCTGCCCCACATGAAGACGTACACAACTGTTCTATTCCAATGGAAAACCAAAGGGTGCAGATAATGTACTGTACTCATGGTAGCTGCAATGGAAAAACTCTTAAGATGCTAACTGATTTGAGTATATGATCTGTAAGTGGACTCACCGCTTCCTCAGCCTGCCTCTTGTAGCTCTTCACCTTGGCCTGCAGCTTGTCTATGAGCTCCTGGAGGCGGGCCAGGTTCTTCCGGTCCTCCTCCGTCTGCACAAACAGCAGGGGGCATTATACTCTTACCATACTTTCATTTTGTAACCAAATCACGCATTCATATGTGACACACTAGTATGTTCTACGCGGAAATGGCAGTGGCGGTTTACCTGGTAGGTGAGCTCTTTGATTCTCCTCTCATACTTGCGTACTCCCTTCTGGTACTCCTGGCTCTTCTTCTGCTCAGATTCCAGTTCGTTCTCCAGTTCTTTGACCTACCAGCAAGATCAGAAAATGACTCCTCTGCTCTCACCATCACAAAGATTAGCACGTGGGATAGCGACTGAATAAACGTCCATATGAAGTTGTCTCAGCTCTCACCTTGGCCTCTAGCTTTTGGACCTGCTTCTTGCCGCCCTTGAGGGCGATCTGCTCAGCCTCGTCCAGACGCATCTGCAGGTCCTTGATGGTTTGTTCCATGTTCTTCTTCATCCTCTCCAGATGGGCACTGGTGTCCTGCTCCTTCTTCAGCTCCTCTGCCATCATGGCTGCCTACAAATTGAAAGGATTGGTGTTCAATGGGCATCAAGTAAACTGTGACGTATCGACCTCTAATGGCGACCAAGGAATTGCAACAACATCGACATGAAAAACATAACACGGGCTAGAAAGCGAGTTTCTCTTACATCAGTGATGGCCTTTTTGGCCTTCTCCTCTGCATTGCGGCACTCCTGCACAGCATCGTCTACCTCACTAGACAGTATGGACAGATCACTCTCCAGCTTCTTCTTCTGGTTGATCAACCCTGTGTTCTGGAGGAAAAGAGACAATTTCAAGACTCCTTAAAGATTACAATGTTTTTTGATCTTCTCTACTGTTTTGTCAATATTTTTGCTTTCTCTTGTAAAACGCCCTGGTAACCACTAGCTTGGTTTCCATCGAGCCTAATGCTCCATTAATAATCAGAATAATAACGGAATCATGTAACCACCTCTAATGGAATAGAATATCCTATTCTGAATGAAATGTTATTCACTTATTCTGACTACACCTACAGGAGATGCACGTAAAAGCTCTCCTTATCAACTTTATTTACCGTTCATGTAGAATGGTTCTGAATGTGCCTCCCTACCTGAGAGTGCAACAGGTTGACTCTCTCAGTGGACTCGAGCAGCTCGTGTTCGGCCAGTTTGCGTGCCCGGTCGTTCTGCTCCAGCAGGGCCCTGAGCTCCTCCACCTCGGCAGCCAGCAGGTTGTTTCGGCGCTCCGTCACCGCCGCCTGCTCCTTCAGCTCCTCGTTCTGGTGGATGGTCTCATCCAGCTCCAGCTGAATGTCCTGGAGCCACAGAACAAGTACAAGCCTGAGATTTTATTATCGCGAAGCAAGTTCACTCACTTCAGCACGGTGATGGAGACCATCAGTCGAGCTAATGTGCAGATAGGAGAACAATGAATATAGAACAGACGGAAATGAACAAAACTATTCAACTTTTCTCCATGTGCTATTCAATCCAACACAGTGGGTTAGCTGACTGGCTGGCGGCTGTCTGGACTCACCTTGATCTGGACCTGCAGGTTTCTCAGGAGTTTCTGGGACTCAGAGGCCTGCCTGTTGGCGTGGTTCAGCTGCACCTCCATCTCATTCAGGTCGCCCTCCATCTTCTTCCTCAGGCGCACTGCCTCGTTGCGAGACTTGGCCTCAGCATCCAAGGTGGTCTGCATGGACTCCAGGGTTCTCTGGTGGTTACGGCTAGAAGGACATAGTAGAGAGAGATAATGAGGATACAATATATGGGAAGTGGTTGACGGGATAGACACACACGTCACAAGACAGTAATGGAGAGTAATATCTGGTAATGAAACTCACCGAAGGTTGTCGATTTCCTCATCCTTCTCTGCCAGCTTCCTGTCAACGTCAGCCTTGATCTGGTTAAGCTCCAGCTGGATCCGCAGAGTCTTGCTCTCCTCGTGCTCCAGAGTGCCCTGAGACAGACACACACACACCACTTAGTGTTGTGGAAGATTTGGCTAGCCACAGACAAAAATATTACACAGGCAACAAAAAGCGGGAAGTGAGATTATACAGCAAACTGCTTACTTCAGCTTCCTCTAGTGCAGCTTGAATCTCGCTTTTCTCCATGTCCAGACCCTTCTTGATCTTCTCCAGCTCATGGATGGTCTTCCCTCCCTGACTGATTTGATCCGACAGGTCAGATATCTCCTCTGGGGTAGTGGAGATAAACAAGCAATTTATTCATAGTTAAAACTACATTTCAGATTAAGACAGAGGCAAAACCTAGGCTCTGATTTAATTCAACATTCCAACTGGGTTTTAATGAGGTGAGATCTAGCAGTAGGCCTACCCTGGAGGTTCTTGTTTTCCCTCTTGGTGGTCTCCAGATGATCCAGGGCCTCCTCGTAGCAGTTCTTCAGTTTGAAGAGCTCTGTGCTCAGGCCGCGGGACTCTTTTTGAGAGCTCTCCAGCTCTGTCTGGCACTCCTCATACTTCTGTTTCCACTCAGCCAGCACCTGGAGGGGATAATCACACAGATTTAAGTTTTTTTTTTTTTAGATTTTTATTTATGACAAAGTGCAGTAGTGAGAGACTGGAAAGATAGGAGAGAGTGGTCATGAGTTGGACTCACTGTATATGGCACCAAATCCCACCAAGTTATCAGGTCACAAGACAGATCTACAAATTAACTATCTGACTAAAGGTAACATCCTTTAGTCAGATTGGTCTCCCAAGGCGTTCTTAGCCTTGGGTTCAGGTCTGGATTCAGGCCAGAGCTCCTGTGTGCCAATACCTTGTCAAAGTTGCGCTGCTTCTTGTCCAGGGCAGCAGCTGCAGCGTTGGAGCGCTCCAGGTCCACGACCAGGTCCTCGATCTCCGTCTGGAGCCGGTGCTTGGTCTTCTCCAGGGAGGAGCACTTGGCATTGGAAGCCTCCACCGACTCCTCAGCCTCCTGCAGTCGTGTCACCAGCTTCTTCCTAATGAAAGGCAAACAAATTTGATGCTGCTGTTACCATTCATATACTGATTGTGATGAATAAACATCCCCCCCCCCCCATGTGATTCTATAAGTGAATAATACATCTCACTCACTTGGCCTCCTCCAGTTCCTCAGTCCTCTGGATGGCGTCAGTTTCATACTTGGTCCTCCACTGGGCCACCTCAGCGTTGGCCTTGGACAGAGCCCTCTGCAGCTCTGCCTTGCCCTCCTGCTCCTCCTCATACTGCTCTCTCAGCAGATCGCAGTCATGTCTGGATGACTGCAGTGCATGGGCCAGGGCGTTCTTAGCCTTGGGAGACCAATCAAGGTGGTGGAGAGCGGTCAGTTGAATTGCATGAACTCCAAAAGTCTACTGAGGTGGCTAGCAGTTCTGTCAATAACAATCACTGACGATAATACTGATTTAGTGTCATTGAGCTGACCTTACTCTCCTCCTCCAGCTGTTTCTTGAACTCCTCAGCATTCTGGCTGAAGGAGTTCTTGGTGCGCTGGAGCTGGGAGACCAAGGCTTCCCGCTCTTCAAGCTTCCTGCCCAGCTCGGCTACAGAGAGAGAAGACAGCCGTCAGGGAGGGAACTGCATTACATACTGGTCTGCGACATCGGTTTATGAGATTTATGCTAAAACTAGGTCCTTACCACTCTCGGCCTGAGCGCGGGCCCTTTGGCTGTTGGTCTCATTGAGCTGCCTCTGGAGCTCCTCCACCTTGGCCTTAGCCTCATTCATTTGATCTTCATACAGACGACACATCTTCTCCGAGTTTGCCTACAGACCAGAGACAGCAAATGTACCATTTTTAAAGGAATTTTGTGAAGCATACACAGTGAGAATATGGGGATTTGTATTACTCCCTGTCAACTGCAGTGTAGCAAATACTACCCAAACACAACAAAGATATGTTAAACATGTAACACGTAAAGATTTGGACACTTCTTCCTCTCTCAGTGCATGTGTGCGTCCCTGTATCTTTCTCTACCTTGCCCTTGGAGAGCTGCTCCACAGTGGAGGCCAGGTCGTCAGCCTCCATCTTGGCCTCGCTCCTTTCCTTCTCCAGCTTCTGCTTGACGCGCTGCAGGCTGTCGATCTGCTCGCTCAGCTCCGCGACGCTGTCTGCATGCTTCTTCCTCAGGGCAGCCGCCGTGGCCTCATGGTGCAGCATGGCTTCCTCCAGGTCTCGCCGCAGCTTGAGAAAATCTGCCTCTCGCTTCTTGTTCATCTCAATCTGGGCTGAGGTGGCCCCGCCCGCCTCCTCCAGGCGCTCGCTGAGCTCCTCCAGCTCGCGAGCCACATCGCCGCGCTGCTTCTCCACCTTGGCCCTGCAGGCCCTGTCAGCCTCCAGCTCCTCCTCCAACTCCTCAACACGAGCCTGGAGGGAAAAGGGAAAGGCGGATGTTCAGTTATTTTATTTATCACGATGGTACGTATGAGAGATGATGTTATATCAGACTGATCTCTTACAAGTTAATATTATTAAAAGTTTCCAGTCCTACCTGTAGCTCCTTTATCTTCTTCTGGAGTTGGATGACCAAGGCTTGCTCATCTTCAATCTTTGTGCTGATCTCATTCATTTCAAAGTCTTTTCTGAAGTAAAATAAAATAATGCCTGTTAATCACTACTACTTATTGATATAGCCCAAAAAGCAGGCTAATGTTTTTGTGAAAACTTGATGATTCTCACTTTTTCAGCTTCTCTTCGAGTTGCTGCTTGTCATTCTCCAGGTCCATAACAGACTCCAAGGAGAGCTTCAGATCCCCCTCCAGCTTACGTTTGACCCGTTCCAGGTCCATGCGCATCTTCTTCTCTTGCTCTAGAGAGCCCTCCAACTAATTTATAGAGAGAATGTCAGATATAGATAAACGTCTTACATATTATGTATATATGTACATTTTATCAATGAAATTTATTTTGTTTTGATATAAATCTATCACTATATTGGCAGGTAGCCTAAGTGGTGTGATGAGGGCGCTGATTAGTCTAACACAATATTCATATTCATCTGTATCTGATTTCTTGCTTTTGCATGTGATAAATGGCCTTGAATTTTAATGTTGTAAACTCACATCATCTACTTGTTGCTCCAGCTTGGCCTTGGCTTTGGTCAGAGTGTTGACTTTGTCTTCCTCTGCCTGCAGGTCGTCCAGCGTCTGCTGGTGAGCCTCCTGGAGAGCCTTCTTCTCCTTGGTCAGCTTCAGGATGGTTTCATCCAGAGCTGCCATCTCCTCAATCAGGTTCTTCACCTGGGGAGTGAGAGGGAAGGGAGAACTTTCAAGTTTCAAGATTTTAATCAGAACTGGTATTACTTTACTGTTTCAGAAAAAAAGGTTATTTTAAACTTTAAAAGACACCATTAACATTTATTTTTCTTCTCAGACATACACAAGCCATTGAATGCGCTGTGGAGCTTACTGTGGCCCCCCAGCTCCCCCTGTCAGCGATACAATGCTCTCCCCTTCTCCTCTCCTCTCCTCACCTTGTTCTCGGTGGCATGTTTCTCCTTCTCCACCTTGGCCAGGGTGATCTCCAGATCGTCGATGTCTTTCTTCAGCTCGGCGCACTCGTCCTCCAGCTTGCGCTTCTTGGCGAGCACGTTGGCGTTCATCTCCTCCTCGTCCTCCAGCCTCTCCAGCATTTCTTTCACCTTGGCCTCCAGCTGGATCTTAGTTTTGATCAGCAGGTCACAGCGGTCCTCAGCATCCGCCAGGTTGTCCTGCTCCT
Source organism: Centroberyx gerrardi (assembly GCF_048128805.1). NCBI lineage: Eukaryota > Metazoa > Chordata > Actinopteri > Beryciformes > Berycidae > Centroberyx > Centroberyx gerrardi. The sequence continues at coordinate 28,408,074 of NC_136001.1, forward strand.
ATGGGGGAGAAGAGAGACGAACGAGAGAAATGAGATTAGAGAAAAAAATGGAAATGTGTTGTGTTATGCTATAGGCTTGGTAGAACGTTTTGTATTTTTTACTCATTTTGTGGTTATTACTGCTAATACAAGTCTGGATGTGTCCAGTGCATTCCCACACTTAGATGTGAGCTATGTCTTTGTAAATGTTCATGTGGGTAGTACCACTTACTGCCTGCAGCTGTAGAGAGAGGTCGTTCTTCTCTTGGGTCAGGCTGACCTGCCTCTCCTCCAGCTCCTTACGCTTGACCTCCGATTTCTCCAGCGCCTCTTTCAGCTTGGCCAGCTCCTCCTTCAGAGTGGCCAGCTCCTTCTCTGTGGCGGCGCTCCTCAGGAGAGGCTTGATCTTGAAGAAGAGCTTCATCCAGGGCCAGTGCTTCACAGCGTTGAAGGCCCGGATGTTCCACTGGATGATCATCAAAGCCTCCCTGGAAACAGGAAGGGAAGCGATGACGGAATTGAAGGACGGACAGTTTTTCCTCTCTCATAGTTTTTCTTGGCGTGTTGGAAATGCCTCCAAAATGGCATTTAGACCAATAAAACACAAATACTATGACACTAAAACCTTCCTTTGAAACTAATATAAAGTAAATGAAACCAATATAAATTAAATTCAACTAGTATATCAAGGGGAAAAGGTCGGATGGATTTATTCCAGAGGCCAGTTGCTTTTCCTTGGTTATATACTGTTAGATTGTTGCCACTAATCCTACTTGTACCTAATCATATGCAAAGGGCCACTATATGAAATCGTAGCCATAATGCTGCTATTACTGTTTCAGGACTGTGATCAAACAGATACCAGATTGATATAGTCTCAATAGGATGGCGTCTCACAGCCCTAAATATGGAGCTGGAGCAGCTTGGTCAAGGACTTGCTGTCAGTGTTTAGAGGGTGTGTGTGAGTGAGCGCAGGCCTGTGGTCCGGGCCGGGGTGGCGGAGGGGCTACGGTGGGAGGTGACTGAATGAGGGTGGGGGAGCCGATCGCATTTTTGACATGACTCCGTGCTGGGTGCCTCTCAAAGGTGAGCGTCTCTGTGTTTATTTAGAAACCAAAGCCCTCTGTCCAACGGCACGCTTTAATCCTCTGTCACCCGCCACATATCCCATCAATGCACTCACTTAGAAGTACAGGCGCCGGGGACAAAAGGGGCCAGGGGCCACGGGGCATCCAGGGAGGGGGGGGGAGGGAGGGGGGGGGTTCGTATTTTTAGGGAGGGCCCAGGCAGCTGCCACTTGACACATGTCGCCACCTGGCTCTAAGGACACCGTCAGCATTGTTTAATTTAGAGAGTGGATGGAGAGAATGGCAGGGGACTGGTGAGGAGGGGTGTGTGTGTATGTGTGTGTGTGTGTTTGAGAGCGATGGGGCCCTTATTACCAATAGGGCCACACACATGCCTGGTAACCATACAAGGACAAGCACACGCCTCACACACGCCGATAACACTGCCCTTGCATGCCTCGCATACTCGACCGAGGGAGTGAGCTCTAAGGTATAGTGTGTCACACGCTGAAAGGCTTGCAGCTGATCGTGTTGCTATTGAACCTGTTAGGAGAAGCAACTGGTGGGGGAGTTCATTTGTTTTGTACTCATGTCTTCACCTTCCTGGGAGGTATGAAGCAAAAAGGAAACTGTATTCCTGTGCCCTAAGAAGGCAGTCATACATTTCCTCACAGCACCATAATCTTATCTGCAAAGTTTTGGATTCATTCAGATTCATGTGAAAAAAACAAATCTGTAAATCATAGATGAAATGAAAAGTCCCTTCGGTCTCTTACTTCCTCTCCATCATCCTCAGCAGCTCCATCCTCATGATCTTGCCGCGGCTGACAGCCTGCAGCATTGTGAGGACTTTGGCCAGGCGCTCGTCCCTCAGCTCCTCTAGATAGCCCAGCAGGCCAGCCTTGAAGAACACCTATATAAAGGAAGCGGGCCAAAGCCAAGAGTCGGAGGGAAATAACAGGGAACCATGATTAACTCAGGGATCAACAGTGCTATCACTTTAATAGCATACACTCCCAAAAATAAAGTCAGGCAAGCGAGAAAACTGAAAATGGAGCGTATGTGTTAACTGAAGATTCAAAGTTGGAATAGGTCTTATCAATTCAAACACGCACTGCACACACAAAAGCCTTGGCCTCCTACCTTGGTGTGTCCAAATCTATACTGGTTGTGATCTATATCCAGAGAGGCCAGCAGCTTCTCTGCAGCTTTCCTGCTGTCCACAAACTTATCATCTGGGATGGCGTGTGGGTTCAGGATGCGATAGCTGCCCGAGAATAAGAAAGCATGTTTCATGACTGATTACCGGTGTGATTGAGAGAGACTATGGCATGGTATCTAAGTAACCAGTTTATGGTGAACGTATGTGTCCCGTCTGTCTCACCGCTGTTTGAACTCAGCGTAGAGAATGCGGTTGGGGAAGCCCTTTCTGCAGATCCTGATGCCTTCCAGCACACCATTGCAGCGTAGCTGGTGCAGCACTAGGAATGGATCCATGATCCCTGTACAGAGAAAGGTTTCAAACATGAACTTAGTCGCCATCGCTACGCCACCGGTGATACGTGAAGTGTGATGCGGTAATGATTGCACTGCCATACCTGGAGTCTTGGTCTCATTAGGGATGATGCAGCGAACAAAGTGGGGCTGGGTGCTGCGGAGGTTGGTCATCAGCTTGTTCAGATTTTCCTGGAGGGAAGGAGAAACAACACAAATCAGATTTAATAAGAGTGAATAAAGAGTGTTTAAATAAATTAAACACCACCATTGCACAAATACCTACAGAACCTTCTAATGTTCACCGCAGATGTCGTCCTTGACGTATAGGAGAGAGGAGCCAGCACAGACTTAAAGTGATGTTCATGTGATCATTGCCCTAAACATCACTGCAAGTCTTAACTGCCTCCCTCCCAGCTCTCCAGTGATGCCCAGAGTTTCATGTGTCTGCATTCATCCTCATCAATAATATTCATATTCATCAGCACGGCCAAGCCATATAGGTGCCGGTCTCACCTTGTGAAGCTGAGAGACAGTCTGGAACGAGGCAGCCTTCTTCCTCTTCTCCTTGCCTCCCGTCTTGGGGTCTGCTGTTGTGCAGTAATCAGCAGGTGATTAGTTTGACGCCGAAAGCTGAACCCAATGCTACAGTCTCCCATCTACTGCCGCCCATTTACTGCACCTGAGTCTGAGCCGACGTAATTCTCATACAGAGAGGCTAGCAGCTTGCTGGCGGACTTCTGGAAGCACACCACCACCGTCTCATTCAGGGGGTCTTTGTTTTTGTCCAGCCAGCCAATAATGTTGTACGGTACCTGAGAAACAGCAGGGACATCCAAATTATTAACTGTTCTTAATAAAACTAATACAGTGAATTCTGAATGTGTAAGATTGTCCCATTGATCTTTAGTGAAAATGCTCTTACCACTCCGGCATAGTGCACCAGCTCAAAATGGGCCTCGTACTTGCGCTTCTTGTCTGGCCGAGGCTTTTGGAAATTAGCCGACTTGCCAATGTGATTGTCATACATCTTGGCCTTGAAGCTGCCGTCTGTGGCCTTTGGGAACATGCACTCCTCTTCAAGGATGGACATGATGCCCAGCGGCTGGAGGAAGAGGAGGGTGTTCGTCAGTTTGATGCGCGTGTCTGAAGTGTGACTTTCATAGATCATACATGACCTTATTAAACACAAAGTGCAAAATATCTCAAATAAATGACCACTAATAATAATAATAATAATCTAACTGTATCCAATACAGATACCCTATCATAAAGCCAGTTATGATGAAACCTTGTCTAACATGAATGAAATGCTTCCTGTACTTTTTCAATGAGATCGATGCAAGCCTGGAGGTCCAGCCCAAAGTCGATGAAGGTCCACTCGATGCCCTCCCTCTTGTACTCCTCCTGCTCCAGGATGAACATGTGGTGGTTGAAAAACTGTTGCAGCTTCTCATTGGTGAAGTTGATGCACAGCTGCTCAAAGCTGTTGAGCTGCGATGAAAGAGGAACAGGTGTTCAGAGGACGCATTAGAAGTGAACAGCATGACTAACAAGAGAATATGTCACGTGGATTCGTCCTGCACCACTGCTAAACCATCACAATGAAAAAGAGGATGAAACCATACATGAACAGAGCACCTGTTGATATTAAACCAACATAGGCCCGAGCAGAAAATGTATTTGACAGGGGGACTTTTTTTTTTATTTTATTTTATTTTTTTTAATAGAACAAGACAATTTTAATCTCTATGTTGCCCTGAAAAATAATCGATAAATATAGATAGACTTACATCAAAGATCTCAAAGCCGGCAATGTCCAGCACTCCTATGAAGTACTGGCGAGGCAGGGAGGTGTACAAGGTCCGGTTGATGCGTCCTACGAGCCATTTGAACATGCGGTCATAAGTGGCTTTGGCCAGAGCGCCAACGGCATAGTTAACCTACAGCACCCACGCACAAACACACACACACACACACACATACAGGAAGAACGCAGCTGTCATTCACATGGATAGCCCCTGTTGCTTAGATACCAGATTCTAGTGTGTGTGGAGTGCCGAGCGTGTTGATCGATTGAGGATTAAGAAGCCGTCCTTCATCAGCATGCTAGTCACCCAGCAGCATGAACTGAACATTGCAGACGCTGAATTTACTTCTTTCGCATTGGAACATTCACATTCTGTCGTCATTTCTTGAACATATTGATGGATTTGTTGTTCAGGTAAGCATCATTCCCCCATCTCATCTTGAGTTACTACAGCACGATGAAGCAAAACCCACAGACAGCAGACGTCGGTGCACTTCCTCACCTGTTCAACATTCTGTCCCTTCACCACGTACTCGTTGCCCACCTTCACCCTTGGGTGCAGGAGGCCCTTGATGAGGTCAGCTGAACTGACTCCCATCAGGTAGGAGGCCTTGTCCGCACCTGGGTGACCAAACAAGACATAAAGAAACAAAAAAGAATCAGAAAACAATCTTTTAAAATCAGCCTGTAGTGGATTCAGCGGTCTAGTCCAGCAAACTGGTCCTCACTCTCGGTGCCGTCCGCCTCTGCCTGCTCCTCCCGCTGCTTCTGCTTGAACTTCATGTTGCCAAAGTGCATGATGGCTCCGACTATTTTATAGCAGCCATACTTCTCATCGGGCAGGAAGCCGAGGATGTCCATGGCGTGCTATGGAGAGAGGCCAAGAGGAAGTGATGTTATGACTCAGATAACTACAAGTCAGCTGTAGCCGAATTTCTCTCCCTATGCAAACGACAAATGCTCTTACGTCAGTGCCCATCAGCTCCTGTCCGTCATCCATGTTCTCCACGGTGGTCACGCCCTGGGAGCAGAAGTGGTAGTCGTAGGGGTTGGTGGATACCAGCAGCATGTCTGCAACAAAGAGTTCACAGGATCATGTGTACTGTGTTTGTGTCACCCAACTGTCCCCTGGGTAACGACATATCCAAAGCATGCGGAGGGACTAACCTAGAAGTTCTGGTTTCTTCTGGGACATGATTTGGTAGTAGATGTGGTAGCTCCTCTCACCAGGCTGCTGAAATATCACTCTGGATTTTTCCAGAAGATCTGAAGGACAAAGAGAGGAGGAAGGGGTTTTTATCACACATGAAACGAGAAGAGAAAGACGTGGTGTTATCTTATTGTGTGTGTATCCTTCTCTAATTAACTCACATATATCGATATCAGATGAGGCCAGTTTGCCAGTGGGTCCAAAGTGGATCCTGATGAACTTGCCCTGTGGGAAAGAAACAGAGTATGAGATGCAGCACAGATCCATAGGCAAATTCATACTCTCTCCAACAAACGGTGAGAATATCAAACCCAACTGAGTGGATATAGGCACTAGGTGTTTTACAGGTACTCACAAAACGGGATGAGTTGTCATTCCTCAGCGTTTTGGCATTGCCAAACGCCTCCATGGCGGGGTTCGCCTCAATGATCTGGTCCTCCAGGGTGCCCTGGGAGGGAGACAATGATAAAATGTAAAGAAAAAGCGATACCAAAGGAAGCTAAATAAAATAGGGCTTTATTGATTTGTTCTATTGCTCCAACTTACCCCTGTTTTAGTGGCAGGGCCTTGCTGCAAAAGAAGAAGGTGAGAAGTCTGTGAGCACGATATCGTCTCTGTCTCGGCAACAGAGAATGACACTTTCACAGTCAGAAGGGCCAGAAAATGATAGTGAGATACTGATTGTTAAAACTGGTAAAACCGATGCCACCTTGTTTTATATGATGAACAGAGCCACTTAGTGAAGTGTGGTGATCAAAATGGGGACACAGGGGAGAAAAAGGGAGGAAAAATGAATATCAAACAAAATAGGAAAAATCAAAACCAAAAATCAAAAGAACTGGAAAGATGATGGAAAAGTCGCATTGTTAATTCATATTCCAAAAAGAAAGAAATGACATGGAAAGGGGGGAAAAAATGATTCAAAAATCAATAAGAAAGCATACAGTAGAGTAGCTGGAAAGGGCTACACAAGACAGATGAGGGTAAAGACTCAGACATTATGAATGTAATCAATGTTCACATTCACCATTTGACAATCAGTGAGGAAAAGGTATGGACAAGGTTTAAGGGAAGGACACTGAAGGATTCCTGGGACCAAAAAAAGAAAAAGAAAAAAGAAAACACCAAAAATGCTTGAAAAAGGGGGGTGGGGAACAAAAATATGGACTGCCATTTCGGCCTTACTCCTTTCTTAGCAGATGCTTCCCCAAGAGCGGCCACAATGGCAAAATACTGAATAACACGTTTCGTGTTGACAGTTTTGCCAGCACCGGATTCTCCGCTATAGGAGTGTGAAAAAATAACAAAGTGTAGATACAACAGGTAAAAACTGGTCACAAAACTGGCAAAGGTCGTGTAAATCAAGAAATTACACTGTATGTTACAAAAGGAAACAAAAAATCATAAAGTGAGGAATGCTTGAATAGCTTTCAATCAAAGCACAAAAGCTTTGGAGGAAAAAATACCAAAACTTTAAAGTGGCTGTGTGTGAAGGACATACAATATTGTATAACTGCTCATACAGTGACAAGATGTCAAATGTCTGCTGAACTCTAACGTGACAAAAAAAAACACACTACTTTTAAAGTAGTTCTAACTTACGTGATGAGCATGGACTGATTCTCCCGATCTGATGAAGAGAAAAACAATAATAGTCTTAAATCGTTGATTATAATGCGTAAATATCATGCTAAAAAGTGTGAGTATGAGTTTAATCTATACATCAGTGTGTACGTGCTTGTGTGTTTTAGTGTGTGTGACTCACTGCGCAGCATGTCATTGTAGGCGTTGTCTGCGATGGAGTAGATGTGGGGCGGAGCTTCTGAGCGCCGCTTGCCTTTGTAGGCAGCGACCACAGTTGCTGTGTAGACGGGCAGCCATTTGTACGGGTTCACTGTCACACAGAAGAGGCCCGAGTACGTCTGAGGCAACAGGAGCACAACACACGATGCATGATCACCACAGTACAGCTTCACCTCCATTAACCCACTGTTATTCATCACTTAAACCCAAAAAATGACTAATTCCACGACAACACCAAATGGGGAGCTACTGACAGGCTTGTGACATTGCTCAAGCTCATGGTTCAACTTGGTGGTTTAATCTGGATACTTGGCCCCCTTGGTGAACCTGGGAGAGGGGAAGGGGAAGTCCGCGTCAGTCCATAATGGGATACTTACGTAGATCATCCAGGAGGAGTAGCGTCTGCGCAGGTTGAAAAGCACGGAGGCCTCGTTGAGGTGGGTCAGCATGGCCATGTCCTCGATCATGTCAAACTTAGGAGGATTCATCTGCTGGATGTCATCCTCCTTCACCGTCAGGGTCTAAGGCAGCGGACACAGGTGGAGATGAGACTGGGATCATGGTAATATACTGTATATTCACACATAGAAGAAGAAGAGTGGTATATTTTATGGTTTCAATAGAAAGCAAAGAGAAACAGGTAATGTGTCACTAGTGGAGGCCTGGGCTCTTACCTTCTTTTTATCTTTGGTCTCAACGATGATTTTGTCTCCGCTGAGTTCCTTGATCTCAATCTCAATGTAAGCCTCCTTTTCATCAGGGACCCATGCTCGCTTCTTACCTAATAGGACAGGAGAAGGTCTAGACTGAGGGGGGGCAGCAAAACTAAACCATTACAGGCCAAACTCTCAATTATCCCAATGTTGGATCATAAGAGAATTGAATGAATAGTATACAGTAATTTAACACAAACAAATGTATTATATAGATGAGCCTACACTGCACACATCCACCTTAACAATTCACTTAATTAGGCCTCAGTGTTAAAATCTTTTTTTTTTATTAAACAAAAACAAAAAATCTGCCAATTTCATTTGTTTCCAATGCAAATCAACTGACATTACCTTGTTACTAGTGACCTGCTTTATCCTGCCTTGTTTAAAGATTGTTAATTGTTTCTAGAAAAATTCTGTTAAACTGCATTAGAAAAGTGAAAATATCTCACAACACTAGCAGAATGTTTAACTTCTTTTGAGAGAAAACAACATTTTAAAAGTGAATCCAAAACTAAATGACTAAAGGACATTTTCTACAGTGACATGCGCTATAAGGGCCCATGCCACTGGATTTTCCGTTAAGTACCGTCAAAAGCGACGGTCTGCGCAGCCAGCAGCTCCAGGTCAGTTTTGCGCAAAAACGGTGCAGCCTCCCCGAACTCCTGCGTGTCAAAACGGGGCATGGTGACAACTCCTCGCCGGCCGAGAACCGGACACACCAATGAGACAGAGGACTCCTGAAATTCCTTGGATAAGAAAACAAATCTTTGCGTTAGGGTCAGTAGGTCTTACTATGGTAAAGTGTGTGTGTTCATTTCCAGCTTCAGCAGCAGTCAAAAAACAAAGCGTGGTCAAACGAGAAGCCCAAATATATTACTTGTGCGTAAAAGAGTCCACTATCACCAAGGGCAAAATATTCAAATTCAGCAGAGTAAAGTGAACTAAATGCCACGTGTCGGCGAAGGTAAATACTACTGCTACACTGCTTTGAACGAAATTTGGAGTCTATAAGGCACTTTAAAAGGCAGCCAACCCGCGCGTAAAGTGCGTAATCACCAACCTACAAAACAAAGGCAAAAAAGTGGTAGACTGACCTCAGGACGACCACAACGAAATAACAGCTTGGTGAGGTGTGCCCCCCTTTTTATTGTGTTTCTCAAGGTCACGGTCAGTAGACATTTGTCCCTCATTAGCATATGCCACCTCCTCCGACGCCTATTGGTGGTGACCGCCTGTCTCAATTGACACAAAAGGAAAGCTACGTTTTTATCATTGCGCTAAACCCAAGCCGGCTATTTTTGTAGCCCCGTTATTTTATGCACTGTACACACTGCGAGGGAGTGGAAGAGAGCTGCAATAGGAGCATCCCTGAAGGGGGCAATTTTTTCACTGGCAACTTTGGCGCACAAATGTTGGATGGCAGTGCGTCATTGCCTCTACCAAGACAGAAAACAGTGGCTTGTGTCCAAGCAGTATTATAGTTAAAAACCTGGGCACCTAACTCATTATCCTTAGGAAAAACACAAAATGACACACAGTATATTTGAAAGCAACCCACAAGTTCCAGCCAAAAGTCCTACAGTACATATCTGGAGTGGACTTCAATAGTGTTCATTTATAACCACCTCAACCTCCTGAAAGACACAGCTCATACCACTTAATGTGACTTAGATGCTCATGAACTCATGCTGGCCCTTTAGTAATTGCCCTGCGGCTTTTTTGTTGCTGAGTGCCAACAGGGATGTTTGCTATTGTGTGTGGCCACAGAGGATGCAACCTTAGAAGAGATTATTTCAGGAGCTGTGTGGCATTAAACATGGTACTATAAATACATGACACAATATTAATAGAGAGAAACAACTCACATTTGAGCATGGCGGACAGCTCTTGCTCATGCAATAAAGCACGGTGCCTCATATGAATTCAAAACCAGTAAACTAGAGTAATATATTCACCCCAAACATGTGATATCGGATTCTAAACTTAACTTTTATTTTTCACCACGCTTCTTCAAAGCCATCGTCCGCATTATTCAGAGCTTTAGTGTCTTAGGCTTCAGCTAAAAATGGAAAGTATGTTGGTACATCCCACTTATAGTATGTTGTGCGATATTATTGAGCATGGCTGCTGTAATTTTGTCTATCCATTCTGGCATAAGGACTGTGCCTCTTACATTCTGGCCCCACCAGATCTGACCTTCAGTGCAAGGGGAGAGGTTGGTGCCTGGTATGAGAGCAGGGTGACAGTGCAGCGCGGGGGGGGGGGGAAAGGGGACCACAGTTTCTCAGAATAGACAAAGCCAGAGTCCAGCATTCCTGATGGGGAGATTGTGCTGTTGAAGAGATGAAGCACTGCGTTGAATTCTGTAAAAGTAACGGAGATAAGCGGAAGGCATTCTTCTATTGCCAGTACAGACGGCCTAACATTTACGAATACAGAATGGCTATACTTGTAGCGTGGCGGACGTTGCTTTCTCTTGTGTGTGTGTGTGTGTGTGGGAGCTCAGGGTTTTCTCAGTCACCAAACAAGACAACACACTCCTAAATGGATGTCTTGGCTTGAGAGGCAGCCATCTTTGTTGACGGTGCTATCTGTTGCCGTGGCAGGCTGAGAGGTGTTGCCGTGATGGCTCAAACTTTCTTGGGCATCAGTTAGATAGAGCGGGCCTGAGCTATTCTGGGACAAGGGGCTCTTCAGAGTAGCAGAGGCTGGTTTATGTACTATGTCACTCGCTGCACCGTTTAGAAAGCTGGCATGCTGATAACACATGAGGAGATGAATCCCAAAGTCCCCAGAGCTGCTGGCTTTAAATAAGTCCACATACACCAGTACACACACACACAGACACACACACACACATATAGTGCTTTCAGTGTTAGCCCGGTCCCACAGCACATCTCTCTGCACTGCTATACTGCAGCCCACTGCAACAGCTGAGTTCCCAGAGCAACAGCTCTCCTTACATCCCTAGTGTTCTCCTTCAAAATCATTTAGACCCTAATGTGGCCAGGCTTTTTAATGCTCATGTTTTGATTATTGGCCATTTGTGGAGCTCAGAATTACCTTCCCATATACTGTGATCAAAATAAAGTCCAGTGGTAAAACTAGGCCCTGCAGCTCCAAAGTGCTGGGGCCAAGTCACCGGTTCATTCTGGACACAGTTTGGTGATGTGGGAGCGGGGAGCCGACATTTTGGACATCAAGACTTGATCTGGGAGTCGGTCACAGTTGTTTTAGATCATCATGCATTGAATGCCAGCAGGCTTAGGCAGAGAGATGGGGAGAGATAGGGAATTATGACTGCGGTCACATTCAGCAGTGTTTAACAGAACTACACACAGTTTGTCTCTCTCTCAATTCAATTACTGTATTGGCATGACAGTTTGTCAGAAACAATGTTGCCAAACAGTATACAAAATGTAAATTTACAAAAACCATCAAACAACAGTTTATACATTCAAACCATACTGAGATGATTCATTATTTGCTTTGAAAACATGAACTAAACAATAGTAGATCATCATCAGTATCTATTATAATGTATACAAATTCCAAAATTGAGAATGTGTAATTATACAAATAATTCAAAAGCCAGTAAAGGCGTATCAGACATTGTAGCAACCATTGTATGTGTTTGTGTGTGTGTGTGTGTGTGTGTGTGTGTGTGCGTGCGTGTGTGTGCATGACTTCATGTTTGTATGTTGGGCCATGCTGCTCATGAAAACATAGAAATATCTATCTATCTATCTATCTATCTATCTATCTATCTATCTATCTATCTATCTATCTATCTATCTATCTATGTCTCCTTTCTCTTTTGTTGATAGAACAAATCCTAAATAAGATCACTCTTTTGCACTTTGCCATTGGAAGTAACCTAAACAGGCTATCTGGGGCATGGAAGCAGCCTTTCAGTTTGGATCAAAGCATTCATCACTGGTGAATATTTCTGTAATCGCCTCATGCCTGCCCACAATACCTTGCAGCAACTGTGTGGGCTCAGGTCTTAGCCGCCAGTTCATCAGAGTGGAGACGGGCAGACGCGTGGCACTAACACAGTCCAAAGCCCCAATCACTCCTCCACCAGATCTCTCTCCACACCCACTTCAAACCCCGGCACTAACCCACACACAAGCAACAATAACACACAGCGGAGTTAATCAGTCTTTTAGCGACGCGTTTGGGCCGGGATACCTTAGCTATTACCCGCTGGCTCCAGACAATACCCCGTCTCTCATTGTGCTAAGTCGTGGTGTGGGGTGGCGGGCCCGGCCGGGCCGGCCAGCCCTGCCCTCAGTATGCACGGCAGCCCTCAGCTGTCTTTCTATTTCTGGAGCGTGGAGGCATACCTCAGCCCTGCCGGGGCATCAGAGACAATGGGCATGCTGCCTTATCCAAACACAGGCCCGCAGACAATCTGACGCACTCCAGGATCCCAGTGAGAGCCCTGCTGCAGCCCCCCCCCCCCCCCCCAAAACCCTGACTAAAAAGTAAGGGGTTAACAAGGCTGCACACACACTTCGACAGATCACCCAGGCTTCCTCTACACACCTTTGATGAATGATCCATTGCAAGGAGAGATTCATTTATTGTGTGTTGTTTAATGACAGACTGGGATGCAGTGGAGGGTAAACTCACCTAAACTCAATTTAGGTGGGTGGTCAGCTTTTTAGCTGGCTAAATAAAGAATAAAGAATAAAGTTTAGCCACCTTTTTAGGCTGACATGAAGGTTTATGATCTAAATTCACAGTTAGTTCATAGTAAGTAGTATCAGACTGATGTATGTTACATAAAAATAGGGTCATTCAAGGAAAAAAGCATTCATTAAGATTTTTACTCATATTGGTGGATGTTTTCCATACGATGATCACCGACTGGAGGTCATAGTTTATCCACTTTTTACCTTTACATCACTGATGACAGATGACAGGCATGTATGTATGTATATGGCATGTATGTATGTATGTATTATGTTATAAATGTATCCTTTGTGTATTTCATGGATATACAGCACAGTATACAGAAAGATACTCCTCCATGTTTCCAAAGCTCTTGTGTCAGTATTTAGCTTCCAATAAAATCACCAGTTCTAAACAGCGGGCCCTGACTTAAGTTGCTCTGCTTGACTTTAAATAGACTTGGAAGGCAAGCCTGTCTAGCTGTTTGGAAAGACCTTCATTTAGTGACCTACAGCATCTCACTGTCAGGGCAGACATAGCTTCACCTAATTTACTGTCAGTCCCGTTGGGGTCTTTTAAAGAGGTCCGGGGGTGCAGGTGGCTGCGCGAGGCCTCTGACCGTAATTGCTGTTTAGACAGAGCTGCTGTCACAATGAGAGGCATTTCACTGTGCTGCTCGGGGGCTCTTTCACAGTTTACACAGGCTCCACGCCCTCATATATTCCTTTATACGCTCGTGCGCACACATTCACGCGTACATAAAAGTGCATGGACACACGCGCGCGCATGCCAGCACCTCGACCCGCATAAGACAACGGCACCTGTCTCCCGTGGCAACTGCTCAAACACAGACACACAAGTGGCCGACTGGCAGTGCATGTGTTAAAGCGCCAACAATTAGTTCAGGAGCGGACACCGCAAGTCGAGTCCTGTCCAGCTGATATTGGCCGCTCAAGGGAAATATCAGCTGGTGATGGCTTTAGTGGATGGCAGATTCTCTTAGAGTGGGTGAGCAGACAAAGAGGAACCCACAGAAAACCGTCCTGGAGGCTCAGTGGCTTATGGCAGTGGTTCTCAAAGTGGGGTCTGGGGACGCCAAGGGGTCCGTGAGGGGGTTCCCATGCAGTGAAATGAGAAATACTAGAAATTATCCCATTAGAGAGTGTGTAAGAATGACTATTGTAGACATAGGTTTCACTTTCACCACTATTATCTCCCCAATACAATGAACAATGTGCAGTGGAGACAGTTCTCCAATTCAATACTAAATCATCAATTACATAAATCTTCCCATATGGGTTACTGGGACAAAGTCTTATCAAATGGGGGTCCACAGTCTGATGTGAGTCTATTTGTAATATGAAAATGTTTGACAATGCCTGGCTCTGGTAAATGTGACATCCTGGCTTTGAATCCAGCCAAGGGCCTTTGTCGCATGTCATCCCCCCCCCCTCTCTCCCATCTTTCCTGTCTCTCTCTACTGTCAACCATAAAGCAGAAATGCCAAAACAAAATCTTAAAAAAGAAACAGACACACACACAGGACAGGGGATGGCGACAGCATCACTGTCCCAACAATCCAATATTCATCTTTGGAGGGACAGATTCACAGAAGCATCTTGATGAGTTCTGTCCCTGCATTATGGAGGGTTCATTTACACTTCACACGATGACAACCGCCAAGTTAGTGATAACGGTGCTTGGCTCTACTTCTCTTTCAGTGGCCTGGCCAGCAGAGGGCACCGACCTCTGTCCCGTCTTACCTTCCTCCCCATGGCCTCTCAGAGATCCTGCCAACATTTAACAGCTAGCCTGAGCTATGCGGGCCCCCAGGATGTTGAGCAGTGAGAAGCTGGAGCAGGAGCAGGTGAGGGAGTCCTGAGGGAAAGCCCTCTCCTTCTCCTGGCCCCGCTCTCTCTCGGAGACGTAACAGAAGGATCAGCTTGGCATCCGGAGAAGTGCTACTTCCCGGCAGCAGGCCAGACACTTGGACAGCTGGCACTCTGTGTGTCTCAATTCTCCCTCTCCCACTGCATTTAGCGCACAATACTACAGTGTGTTCGCAATCTGTTGTCATCTCCTAAATTGCAGTACCAGAATAGTGTGAACATCAGACGTCGGAGGCGCAGGAGGAGTCTTCTTACCTGCCAAATCAGAGGCGAAGGCAATCCGGATCTGCAAACCAAAGTTTAGGAGTTGTGTAAAGAGACAAATGTTACCTGCTGAGTGTAATAGCCCCATGGGATTATACTACGTCAATTAAAACAGGGATTGTAAATATGAAACAAATTGGGCCTTATGGTAGAAGGTATTGTGATACTGAGCAATGCTACCCTCTACTGCCACAGAGGATTAATCACATGTCCCCCCTCTCTGAAATCTCCTCAGTATTACATTTCTGCTCGAGTGGTGATATTAGTTCTGAAGTGTCTCAGGTGAAATGTGTCTCTTTATTAAGCCAAACTTAAGCCAAAGTGGATGCTTAGGTTACCAGAGCGGCAGCCATGTGGTGATATGCTGAGATTTGCTGAAAAAACACAGGGCGTTCAACCTTTGGCGCGCTGTATGAAATTCAGAGATCAAAATAGAACTTTAAAAAGTGGAGATGAATATATATAGGACTTGTTCTTGGTTTGGAAAAGGACATGATTAATGCCATAATTAAACTGCATTTTGAGAGCATCTTGCTTCCTTAATGTGATGTATTTCCTGTTGAAACAGGATGTTGGGGCGGGACATAACACAGGGAGGGATCATTCAAAAGTGTAAACCAATGGGATATCAGTTAGGGAGAGAAAGGCAGTTTTATTTGATGGGAGGGGTGGAGGGGCGGGACTCTTCAAAAATCTGCAGTGTTTTATTGGTTACAATTTTTATGTTGTGATGAAGTCACCACTAAAGATTTTCTGTTTTCCAGGAAGTAAAAGTAATGAGATTTTGTATAAAAATACAAAAAAAGTCATATTTTTTGGCATAAATTGTCAAATAGGTGTATGGTATGGTAGTTGAGTTAAAAGGGCAAAAAAGTAATTTTTCATTTCAGTGTGACTTTAAAAATGGATTCTAGCTTATATTCAGACTACATAATTCTGCTTTTCCATATTTTCAGAATGCATAGTTTATATATGGTCCTAACAGATACTCAATCCACTACTAGAGGTCATCATATAATATCCAGGCTATAACACCTTAAAAGTGACATGGTCAGTAACCTAATATACCTAGACTCTCTGTTTCCTTCTACACAGTTCCTAATAGATGTAGTTATAATAATAGATGCTTCCACATATGCTCTATAAAAACCTCATCATGTCATAGTGAAATGAAAGGTTGGATTGATGTTAGATCTTGATCTCTGCTCTAAAACCAGCAGTTCGTTTCCACCACAGACAAACCTCCAAACCCATGTGGAGACTCGATGCAGAATGTGATGCTGTATTGTCTCTCCAGATGCGGTTCATCGTGCAGACGCAGGGTCGGCCAGAAGAGCACCTGCTGAACGCTGGAGCAAAACCAACTCTTTTATCAGCAGGGACCCAGACTCCATCCATCACATCTGGAAACTAAGTGCATCACAGCACCCTCCTGCTTTGTGAAAAAAAAAAAAAAGATGGAAAAGGAAGCCACTGTACCTGAAAGAAGTGTGCAGCGAGTCTGAGCTTCTCTAAAAATCAAGGCACTCTTGTATGGGCAGGATGAAAAAAGTCAGTGTCTTATGTCAAAGTGAGATTCAATCAAGAACAGTGTATGGTCACATATAATTTTTTCCTGAATGAAAACCCTTATAATATTGTTGAGAAAGTTATGAGGAAGTTTCTCATATACTATATTACGACACCAGGGGAGTACAGCTATGAAACAGGCATTGAGTCCAAATAAAGCAGGAGCTACATCTTCAGCTCTCTGGATGTCCTGATAGAGGTGAGTAGTCCCTGCTTTATTGTATGCATGAAAACTCAATTAATAACATTCATTTGCTCTCTTTCCAAGAGTCAGGAAGTTGATTGGACTGAATTGTCATTGACCTTGTTTCCAAATCCAGCTCCACCCGGAGGCGACGGATGTGGCTGAATATGATGATATGTGGACCTGATGTAGACCTAATGAGACCATGATGATTTGTAAACCTGATGAAACAGATGCTTGGAACTGGATGTCATGAGGGGGTGACAAACTCTCACCCGGCGACCTTTGACCCCATCCAGGACATGGACCAGAGCAGACATATTGGCAACTATTTTTATATTAACCCAGCATCTTAACCTGCCAAAAGGGGACGCTTTAATGATAATAATTCTCAAAGCTCAGCCCTGGACCCTTGTTGCTCCCAGTTACAATGACCTTGGTACTGATCTAGATATGATGAACAACTTTGCCTCCAGGACCAGCCTGTCTGCCAACAACAATTCCCAGTCATTTCTTTTTTTGTTTGTTTTTTTAAACTTCTCCTTGTGACTGGTAAGATCAAATGAAAACTGAAAGTGGTGTGCAGTCACTGGGCACGCCCTAAGGGGTGAAATTTGCTATGGGAGGGGTCAAAACACTACAGTTGTTGATATAGCAAATTTCCAAATTTACTACATAAAGTACATAAAGTTCACAGTCATGCCACAGCAATCAATTAACACAGAACTCATTAATAGCGTCAGAAAATGTATTTTAAAGATGATCTACAAAGCCACATGATCACACATGGAGAAAACACAGCGATTTCAAATTTTGTGGTAATAGAAATTCCTATTAATATGGCTAAGATTGTGTTCAGTTGAATATTAGACTATCCACTTGACTTCTTGATATGGAAAAAGAGATGTTGGCATAATTAAAGATAACAAAACTGCAGTTATGTTTGCATAAATTGTAATGCTTGAAAAGTGTTCAGAGAATTTAATATCATGAACCATAAATAGCCCGAATGTACATGCTAAAAATACCTCGAAAATCATTTTATCATTGAACCTCAGGTCTGACTGGTCTGTAGCTTGGTATATACATAAGTGAAACTCTGCGGCTGTTTATTCACACTGTGGTTTTGTTGCTTGGTTTTGATATAGGTTAGAATCGATGACAACAAGAAGCTTGACTTGGCATTGTGAAACTCATTTAAGGGGAAAATACCAACAAGCAGTTGCAGTATGCCTGTTGTAACGCTAAATCTGAATGTCTACTGAGGTTGTATTAAAGGATTCAAGCAGCTTCATAAGGCGCCAGCAGAGGGAGCCATGCTCCTGTATGACATCACTAACATCACAGTCTGTACACACTGTGGTCCGCTCATGGACAAACTGTACCTCGCAAACAGCTGGTTAGATGAAATTCAAAAGACGAGAAAGAAGGAAGTTACAGTTTACAAGATCAAACTGTCTAAAGTGACTAAAATATATAATAAGGCAATTTTGAGGAACATACAAACCCTATTATACTGTCCTATAGTTAAAATCCCAACTAAGGTAGAACTGAGCTGATAGAATAAAGGTCACTCCACCAAATGGTCATTTAAATAGTGTTCTCTATGTTTCTCACGGACAGGAAGGGGCTATCGGATAGGAAGTGGAAGTAGGAGCGTCCCCCCCCCCCTCTCTCTCTCACACACACACACACACACACACATGCACAGTCGTCCACTTGCCTGCCCATCCTGTGGCTGCGAGCGGCGCGAGCCAGGAACACCCCCTCTCTCCAGGGCCATGGCTGCCTGCTAGTATTTTGGTAATCGTCATCCTCCCTGACCTGCTGGCCCGATCCTGGCGCCAGGAGTCTCCTCGCCTCCCCTCCGCCTCCCCCCCCAGCCGCCCCCCAACTACCCCCGACCCCTCGGATAATTCAGACCAGCTGTTGCAAGGTGCCTTGCCTACTCCCACCCACTGCACTCACACTTGCCTGTTTCTACAGCCTCGGGTTCGTCACGGAAAAAGCCGGCTGTGGGCCTTTTTGGAAGGCCTCTTAAGCTTTGCATGGGGTCTCACTGGTGCATAAAATAAATCCAAGTCAATCACAGGCCTAGTTCCTCCTCTGTAACAAATCAGCGCTGTGTCTGGATTTGATGTTGCAGTATGGAAACACACATTCTGTGGGTCTTGCTGTGGGCAGGGAGTCAAACGCTATATTTGCCAGCTGCCTTCCTGGTATTATCCTCCATTAGTGACCTGAATTGCACTCATTCCACTAACGGTTTAGTCTTAATGATATGGAATGTGTGTCACTAAGAAATGAGAGTCCCGGACAGAATCGAGTCTTTTTCCTATATGCCTCTTTACAGCCATCTCTTCATTGGAATCACATGAAGAGCATGTGCGCCCCCAGATGATCAAGTGATACTGTGAGGGTATTGAGAATTACTGCCAAGGAATGTTCGACGAGAGGGACGGGACCGAGAAAGAGAAAGGCTTCAATGTGCCACAGATAGATTTCCTCCTGCAACGAATTTGTGCAGCAGGACAGGAAGTTTGTGTGTGCGTCTATGTGTGTGTGTGTGTGTGCTTTTACGATGTTTTTCTTTCGTAAACTGGAGTGTTTCTGGCATTTGGGGGCTCTGTGTTAAAGAGGTGCCTCTCTGTCTATGGCCTAACCACAGTGGGACTTTGGACTGAGATGTTGGGGGAACCCTAAGCGTTTGATCCCCCCAGACCCCCACATCACTGCTGAGTAACGGCCCGTAAGTGAACTGGGTTTGTATGTGGTTCATGTGTGTGTGTGTGTGTGTGTGTGTGTGTGTGAGAGAGAGAGAGAGAGGGGGGGGGGGGGGGGGGGGGGGGGGGGGTTTGGATTGTTTTTTCCTTGGTGGTGGTAGTGGTGTGGTTGCTTCATAGAAGTGCAGTGTATGGTTGTTAGAGACGGGGGCAGGATGGAGGGGGTGGGGGACTGGTACAAAGAACTGTTCTGGTGGAACTATGGAGGGAAAAAAGTTCATGCTGCACTGGGATTTCCTGCCTTTGCCCTGGCTAGTCCCCCCCCCCCCCCCCTCCCCTATCTCCCCGCTCTGTTCTCGACGCCCTTCGGCCGTATGGAAACTGCTCAGACACTATTTCAGCTGAGATTGATGAAGTAAACGGCTCGACGCGTAATGAAAAGTACTGCGGGAATCATGGGGTGAGACATTCAGCGGTGGATCCAGACTTTTGCAATCAAGTTTCCATAGTTCCATTTCCTCCCATGATCTGTCCACCCAGAGGCTTAGGGGCAGATGAATAGCTTTGACTGTGCCGGCATTGATGCGTATCTCATTCATGTCTTGTGCCTCTCCCCATTGACATGCAACCTAGCTGGACGGCGTTATCTGATCTGTTATCAGCCACAGCTGGAATACGCATCAGCTCGCCCCGACTCTGGCCCTGCGAACAGAGGCGCAGACAAGCACACCCTCCGCCACACCGCTGCTCACACTGAAGTGCAGAGAGGGGACAGGTGCTTCCCCATTTGGCCGCCCTCAGACATATCGTGTGGGTGTCAAAGAGGAGGTGGATGGGTGAAGGAAGGGGTGAGAGTTGGGGGGGTGGGGATTGGGGGGGGGGGGGGGGGGGGTCCAGGTTTAAACCAGTCCCCCCCCCTCTCTTCCAGGGCTTTGATCTTAGGTGTCAGCGGCGGAGCTAGGGGGCATGTGTCACTCATTAGCGGTGTGGTGAGAGTGGCTCAGCAGCGACTCGCAGGCTGGAGCAGAGCAGAGAGGATGCTGTGAAAATGCCTGCTTATGGTGTTCCTGCTAATAAACCCTGCTCAGCCGTGAGGGTGGTGTCAGGGCCTAGGGGGAGGGGGGGAAGGGGGTAGAGGGGGGGGAGGGGGGGGGGGGGGGGGTTAGTGTCTAGGCAATGGGATGGATGGCAAAAACCCCGGAAGAAAGGGACGCAATCTTATTCACCGTTTTAAACATTTCCAAAGGGCTCGCTTTAATAGGTCTATGTATGTGTTGAGCATAGCTTTCATTGTATCATTGTACTTTCTGGTGCTGACCCTTATGCTAAACTGATAGTGCAGGAAGTTGAATAGACCATTTCATTGAAAAGCCCCGCTGCCAGCGCTCACTGTCTTGGGAGGAGAGGGAAATGGAAACCAGATGTCTGAGATCCACCGTGAATATGTCAAAGCTCTCGGACTATGTCAGTTCCTCCGTGTCCCATTGGTGGACCGGCGCTATTCTGCACTGTCATCAGTAATGTCTATAATACGCCTTCCCGATGGACATCTCATACAGTCCTGGCTGCAGTTACAACCCGGGAGACTCAGGGAAATAGGTTTCAGTGTTCCAGAATATGATTTTTTCCCCTGTTCCTTAGGTTTCAGACCTCACCACATTCCTCAAATTTCAGGGTAACTTCCCATATCCCAAGGCCCAGTCGGGTGGCAAATCTCTCAGCACTCCTTTGTGGATAGATTGCTTTCTCTTGCTTGAGAAAATAACAAGCTACAGAGTAATGACTTAACAAGCAACAGGATAATGGCTTCAGCATGTGCGAGATTGTGTGTGTATGTGTGTGTGTGCGTGCATGCATCTGTGATTGCGCGAGTGCTTGCTCACTTGCGTGTGCCTGTGTATGCGTCTATTGTTTGGGAACCGACTGTGCAGAATCATCTCTCCCTCTGTTTGGTCGGAGTTGTTTGAAAGCTGAACCGCTGATGAATAGATCACTCTCCTCCAGGTCTGCAGCCTTGAAGTCTTTGGGGAATCAGCGGTGCTCGGTGCGTCACAATGACAGGGACAGCCTGTGGGGTGTCGGTGGGGGTGCCGGGTGTTTTCCATCATAACCAGCTGCTGCTTGGGCCTCCCACACAGAGGAGTACTCCTCAGAGTGTGCGTGTGTTCATGTGCGTCTGTGTGTTTGTGTCCGGAGGATGTGAGAGAAAGCGTGTCGGTGTGTGTGGTAATTAATGACACAATATGACAGCTGTATGTACTGTACGTGTGAGTGCGTGTGTGTGTGTATGCGAGTGGGATTGTTAGTGTTTTTGCTAGTTTGACTATCTCTAGGAGTGTTTTGATGCCGTGCATCTGTTCCTGAGGTGCAGTGCCTCAGCTGTTTCCTGGGTCTTAACTTTCTTTGATCTCTATTGGAACAAATGGAGGAGGTAGTCGGCACCTCAGCCATAACAGTGACAAACTGATCTTCTATTCCCTCGGAAAACATGTCCGTGTCTCACACTGGTGTGGCGTTTGGATCAACACCAAGACTTTCCGTGCACTTGTGAGGTTGTTCATGGGAAATTACATGCCACGGGTACTCATGAGTCAATTAGCAAACTTCACTCTGTCAGTGTTATTTCTGTGTGTGACACACGTGGCATGATCCAACTTGCCCTGGTGGGCGTTACTCCCCTTGCACCCAGCTTTCTAAATTTCAGAAAACCAAAACCTGGAAAACTAGCTAAAGGTACGAGTGACAAAGAACCAAAACAATCTGTTTCCCAGCACACTGCCTGGTGCTGTTTAGACACTCTATGTACATGTCCTGACAGGAGGACAAAAATTTCATAATACTCTGTCATGGCCTCCGGCAACAGCTCAACGTCCCCTTGCACCTTGTCTGGGAAAATATGCTCAGGTGCTCAGGTGCATTCCACTGTGGCATGGCAAACAGGTGATCTTCCCTCCGCTGTCAGGTGGAGAAGAGGCCAGGAACGCATCTGGCTGGCTCTCTGTTGTGCTGTTGGTTTGAAGTGAGTCATTTCGATCATCTTTAATTTTTTTTTTTTGTCTCGTGATGTTTTCATTCTGCTGCGATCAGGAGGGGATCTGTTTTGGTTGCTTTGAATACGGCAGACATCCTGCTCCTCAGCAAGCAGAGATGCCACACAAGAATTTGGGAGTAATGATAGTTAAGAAGGCTGGGTCAAGATACTCTCTGAGAATCTCTTGTTTCCTGTCTCAGGGTAGAAGCTGGGTTTTTTTTTTCTCCCACCTCCTCCTCCTCCTCCTCCTCCTCCTCCTCCTCCTCCTCCCCAATCCTCTCCAATCCCATCAGCCCTAGTGTGAGGCAATGCCCAGAAGGAGAGAGAGAGAGGAAAAGCATAGAGCTTAGGCGCCATCCGTCCTTCTACCTCTCCCCCTCTCCCTCTCTCTCTCTCTCTCTCTCTCTCTCTCTCTCTCTCCCTATGCTTCTCACTGGCATGGAGTCCACAGCAACACATGTCTCTGATCAAGTCCAGCCTGCGTCATCAGTTAGTAAACTCCAGGCTCCAGGAAAACCAACAGAGAGCACATTCATAGCCGGCGACCCTGTGACTGAGTGTGTGATTCATTACTCTTTAATATGCACCCTCCCCCCACCCCCAAACCCACTCGACCACCTCTCCAATCCAGCCCCGGGGCGGCTCCACAGCCTGATCGAATCCATCATTAAGCATACTTGTGGTGTTACCGCTGTTGGCCTCTTTATTTACCAGATGCAGCGGTTGTGTCCCTGGCCTGTTTGCAGCTCCAGGGAGTGGAATTAGCGCTGGATTTTCACATTTAGATTAGCTCAGTATGATGGAGCTTCCTCTTTACAGTGTTAAGCGAAAGAGGACAACGCTGGGAAAGATCTGCCAAGGATCCAGGCAAAGTTACGAACACCAAAAACATTAGAGAGTCGCGAAGGGCTCTCTAGCAATGTGACAGACATTCAGAGGCGCTTTTGAATTGTTTGAGTTGTTGGTGTAATCTTAGTGGAGGAGGCCAAGGGAGTAGTACATGAGGTGAGAGGTGCCTGGGGAGTACAGCTCAGGGTAGGATGATAGCTGTAATGCTATCAAAACCGTGTCAAGTCTTGCTGTTCCCAAGCATAAAACATGATGATTTGCTCTCTTTCCATTCCCCCAGACAACTGCCACTATTTTTTTTTTAGACTGGCCCGCCCCACTGTTGAGGCTATATTTTACGTATTGCAACACTGAAACAACGCCGAACAAGACTACGCAATAGATATCAGAAGTAACCCAACATGTATTGAACTCTACCCAAGTCATTGACAAGTGCCTGAAGGAATCCCAGTCTATACACATCTGGAGTTAAGGTGGGCGTTAAGGTAGCCTCGACTGAAGGCTCTTCCTGGGAGACTTCTCCCCAGGTCCTGTGTGTCATGAGTGCAGGATGAGTCCTGTTTATGGGATGCTGACAGCTCCTTCCTGTCTCCCAGGCCATGAGCGCTCCCTGAGCCCTCACTGCTGCTGCACTGAAGGCCACTCTTTAGTTCCTCGCCACCCCACCCCGCCCCGAAAACTTGGCCCGAGAGCAGCCGTGGGTGGGACAGCTGATGGGGGATGGGACACGGTGTTGGCAGTGGTAAAGTGCAGGGAGAGGGTTAGCAGTAACAGCAGCGGCAGCGGCAGCAGAAACAGCACTTGAGCTCTGCAGCTCCCCGGCCTGGGCTGCTTTTTTGGGTAAAGTAGGCCAATGTAAACTCCCACTTCCTGTCGGCCTTGTCTCAGAGGGGGAGAGACGATCCTTCTGTGAAGAGGGAAAGGGCTGCTGCTCTGTAGGGACCGTTTCCACTCACTACACACACACACACACACACACGCACACACACACATACATAAATAGAAATACAGCCGTAGAGGCAGGCAGAGAGTGAGTGGGAGAGAGAGCGAGTGAGAGAGAGCGAGGAATACACAAACACAGTGGGGTTCAGGAATGTTAAACACATGCTTTATGGCATAAATAGCAGCCACTTTTGGTAAATTACAGTGAGTGCTCTGGCACTGTAAAGCTCACAGCAGGAAAAGGCTCTCAGATTTCAGATCCAGGCCCTCCACTCTCCCCGAGGAACAAGAAGGGGAGCATGTTGTGTTTTCATTTCTCTATAAAAAGGCAGAAATACATACAGTAACTCATGATGCAACAAAGACTGTACTATTGAAATGTGTAGCTTTACTGTCTAAAAGAAACTGTGCGGCTTCTCTGGCATGGATAACCTGTTAAGACTACAAAGAGGAACGTCACCAGAAAACATATACTGTGTCAAATGACAAGGAAACACGATTCTGACCAAGTAGAGCATAGCAAGATTTAAAACGGTGATTTATTTCAAGTGCTAGGCAGCGGGTCTTTACTAGCAGAGCTACCACCTTCACCTCAGGACATGTTACCAATCATCAAAATGGTCCTGAATTGGCTTCCACTAACTGAGATTTAATGGGCCTTTTACCCAAGAGTATCCAGGTTAAAGGTACACGAGTAACAAGCAAATGAACCACAATTAGTTCCATATTTGACCTGGTTGGTGTGAGGATCTGTGTGACCAGACTGCAGTGAATCACTGCTGCATGCTACAGCGGCCGTCCTGGCTAGTGGCTGTGTGCACATTTCCCTGACTCAGACGGAAATGAGGAGCTGCTCCGTGGAACAGCTTACCTCACTCTGTGCTGGCCTGGCTGGGCCTCAGCCCACGCACAGCCACTACTCTGACTGGCTGACTGGCTGCTTGACTTACTGACTGGGAGCAGAGCTGCACAGTGAAGGAGCCATGGGAACCTAAAGCTCCAGTCTGAGCAGACTCTGACTCACCGTCTAGGCGGAGGAAGACGAGAATGTTGTACTCTCCCTGAGGAGAAAAATAACACACACACACACACAGTGCAACCATGTTGGACTGGATGGATGTCAGTTTACCGGAATTCCACCATAAGATTATTTCAAGACCTGTAGGGCGCACGTATGAATTTATGCTAAATCTTGGACTTGATTGGAAACAGAAATGGACTTACTGCTTGACTCAAGTTCTCTTTTTAATGTACGCACACACACACACACACAGAAAGAAAATTCCAAACACACACACACACACGCCCAGCAGTGTTTGCACAGTGACGGTGAGGAGTAGCTGGCAGGTGGAAACTGGAAGCAGGTGCATTCAGTTGTGCCCGTCCATCATGCAGTGTGTTCACCTGCACATCTGCAAGTCAGCTTCACAATGGTCAATTCACTTCCCTTGAACAGACTTTCCCAGTTAATGATCTAGCAGGCCTTTTATTACCAACGTTTCAACTGCGCTCATTTCCACATCATATCAAAGAAGTGATATAAAAAAAACGTGTCTATAATCTTTTTGTCATATATTTTCTATACCCAAACAGATCTTTCAGTTTTTTTTCTTTTTTGAGCAACTACTGCCTAGAAGAGATATTGCCCTTGAAGGCTGGCTTTTCTTATGTTAATGCAAATGACAAAACAAGTTTTAATAAACATAAATTACTTTATTGAATGCAAATTTATCAGTTATGAAATACAAGAAAATGAAGTGAACACACAAGCATGGTACAAAATTGAAATAAGACATATCTGGACATTGCACTATAAAACACCGCCATAAAATGTTTAGGAAAGTTTAAAATTAATCTTCGTACAGTCCATTTACAGGGTTTGGATCACATATTAGGCAACCATGTCTCCATGGTGTAAACGTTAAAAAAAAAAGACATGTTCTTTGGTCCCAGCCGTCTTCCACTTCCAACCGTTTGGTGCTAATTTCTACTAATACTGCAAATGACATTTCTTAAAACCACATCTACCAACTGAGGTAAAAAAGGCACATTTTTGGTTTCAAAAGTAATACAATTTCAAGGCACAAATTCATATCATAACTTACAAAAAATGGCTTTGGCTGGCATTATTAACACTGTGGTAACCTTGAGTGCATGGCTTGCATTGTCATCCACATTACAGGAGTGGAGCTTCCTTGGAAATAACAGAGACAGACCGGCTTTTCCTATCTCCGAGACTCATGAGATTAGAAAGAAGGCTTGGATGTGGTCAAAATAGAGGCTTAAAGTCGTCTCCACCGGTGAAAAAAAACATAAAAACGACTAACTGATGCCATTCTTTTGTGATGACATACTTCCTCTTTTTTCCTAAGCTAAGCAAGGGCAGTGGAAGTCACCTGCTATCAACCAGCGAAGGTCACGGCTGTAGCACCTGTTAGCACCTCGTCTATCTACACCACAGTACCAGGGACAGCTGTGTGTGCGTATGTGTGTAGCGTATATGTGTGTGTGTGTGTGTGTGTTTTGAGGCATGCTGAGAGATCTATCCCACCCACGCACCCCTACCTCTCAGCAGCTGTGTCTAGGCCATGATCCTGAGCTGGCCGGCACCAGGACAGAGACGGGACAGAACGCCGGCACCTCTAACCCCCATGAGTCCACTACATATTTGGTCTTTGGAATGGGCACGTTAGCGACAAAGGGGCTGATATTGGGTGAATGTCAGTATTGCTCAGTTCAGTTTAGGTCCAGCCCCAAGACATCAATCAAGAACGGCCTAAAATGGATGGAAGTCAAACAAATCTGCTCCTCCTCTCCACGAAGCAGAGAAGCGAAGAGGCTTGTGAAATTCAGATCCATCATGAGGCTCGATTCCCTCCAGGTCTCTTGCAGCGGGCCGTGTCATGCTCTATGCGGTCTTGAAAGGTCGTCGACAGGCCGGCTTGGCTTGTACAGACCCTGCCCTCCCCCCTCTTGCTCCCCGCGGCCACTAGCCCTCCACTGCCCTGAGGTCTGAGCGGGTCCCCCTCTCTCTCTCTCTCTCTCTCTCTCACACGGCGGTGGAGCAGCACCCCGACGAGCTGTGTTTCTGCAGCAGGGACATGCGGCTGAAGGTGCGAGAGCAGACGCCGCACTGGTACTTCTTCACTTCGGCGTGGGTCTGCAGATGGGCCCGCAGGTTGGAGCGGTCTGCGAAGGCCCGGTTGCAGTGGGGGCAGGAGAACGGGCGCTCACCTGGTTGGGGGGGGGGAGAGACAAAGGGTCAGACACACATCACATGACTGCTGGCACTCCTTAAGATGAGGCTATAGCCTGTGGCAGGTGGTGCTAACGATCGTCCTCACACAATGACAACAGTCAGGCGTCTCCGAGTTCACAAGAGGCTTCCATTAACACCTCACATATCCTCCCTCCCCCCCAAACACACACACACACACACACACACACACACACACACAACACATTCTGAAGATAATGAAGAACCACATGGTAGGCTGGTGGGATCAGAGCCTGACTGAATTAGCATGATTCAATCAGAGCCAAATGAGATTAGTACACTAACAAGTTGCTGCTGGTAGTAAGTGCTTGGTGATAGCAGAGGAATCTTTGTAGCCTTTGTCACTGGGCCGTCCCGATCCTGTTGTCTTCCCCAGCAGCCAGGATAAGATAAACAGCCAGCGAGTCATTGTGGCATGGACATTAAACACAATGAGTGATCAATGAGCCAAGGGTCTACAGAAGGCTTCCCTATGTGATCACGTCTGCTGCTTCATTGTTGTGCTCATCAAACTGATTATAATGAATATCCTGTCCCCCCTCTCCCCCCACTCACTCACACACACACACACACACACACACACTTCAGAGCTCTTGGCCAAATGATGGCTGAGGGAGTGACACACTGACTCACAATGACAGCGGCTGAAATGCAGAGATTTGCAGTTTTGAGCAGAAGCATGTATGGTTTCGTAATCACTCACAACTCATAACTCAACCACACAATGAACCGTCAGCACACATGGAAGGACACGTAATGTTCCACAGTTTCTTTTGAGGACAGGATCACCCACTGGTGAGGCGGATCTTACCTGTGTGTGTGCGGATGTGGCCGCGCAGCAGCCACGGCCTGGAGAAGGCCTTTCCACAAGTGGTGCACACGCAGGGCAGGGTGTGCGAGCGGATGTGCATCTTCAGAGCCCCCAGGCTGGTGTACTCCTTGGGGCAGTGTTTGCAGAGGAAGGCCGGCCTGGCCGCCGCTGCGGCGGGGGCCTCTCTCTCCTCCTCTTCCTCCTCCTCTCGGGGACCGGCGTGGGCCTTGGAGCCGGTGCACTTCATCCGCTGCCGGGGGGCGTACGTGTGCGTGGGTTCGGGGCTGGGAGGGTCCGAGGTGCGCCCTTCGTCCTCCTCCCCGCTACTGCTGGCGTTGCTGCTGAGGCTGGACGGGGAGCTGAGGTCCAGGGGGCCCGGGGCGGCAGAGGGCTCTGTGGGGGAGGTGGGCAGGTAGAGGGCCGGCAGGACACTCAGGTCCCACACCAGGCCTGTTGTGAAGCAGGTGGCAGGTGAGTTGTCCCCTGATGGCAGCTCAGCGAGGGGATACCTCTCCAGTGAGGCGTCTGAGGAGGAGGAAGAGGATCCGTTCATACATACACACACACAGCCAGTATGAGACACAATAAAAAGGGCAAAGATAATAACTTAATTCAATTATGGACGAATAGAGAGCAAAACTTTATTCACCACTTGAAATATGTTTTAAACACTTTTACCAACTACATCTATTCTGTCTGTCGTGATTTTGGTGATAAAATCTTGTTTTTCTATCCGTTTACTGAGCAGAAAAGCTGGAGCCATGCACAAGTTTCATGGGCCGTTTCCTCCCACGTATTCACAAGGGCTTGTAACATGAATGGAGCTCTGTCTGGCTGCAGAAAGGGAGGAAAGTGCATCTAACGGGCCCCAACTTGATCGGGGAGTTGTTGGGTTTGTAGTTAAAGCAGGCACAACCGCTGGAAACTCAATAATTTAAAAAAACAGCTAATACACTTCACCAGATAGCAGCAACCACAACTGAGAAAACAGGTGGTTGCCTATATTAGTTTTACGCACTTACGTAAGGATGCTTTCATAATTGATACAAGCAATCAAGAGTTTTGGAACTCACCATTCTGACATTCCAGTTCACTGTAGTTTGGCTTTTGTTTGGCGAAATACTTTTTGACCAAGAAAGATCGAGGCATTTTCCCTTTTGGGGTGTTAACAATAATTGTGCGTAAAAGTATCCTGTGGTCACGACGCAGACTTTCACCCCAAAAAAAAAGGAAGGGAAGCGCGCTCCTCGGTTCCGTATGAGAACAAGAAGAGAAATACCATCCAAACAGTCCACAAGTTCGAGTCGACTCGTAAAACTTTACACAAGTGCGTGTGCACAGCGTTCATGCAGAATGACTAAATGCTGGCCTCTGTGCTGAAATAGTCTGACACAGGCAGTAGGGGTGTGCTCGCCCCGAGGGCCCACCCCACCTCCTATCACTGCTCAAGTGCGCAGGAAGGAGCCTTCATGCTCAGCGACAAAAAAACAAAAAAACAAAAACATGGGCCCCTGAGCGTTAATAGAGGACCATCAAGTGGTACTGACCTGCAAACAAGGCAAGGCGAATGAAGTGCACTTGTAGCAGTTACTTAATTATGTAAAAGACCACTTGGATGCAATCAAATTAAAATGTAGGGACACACACACACACACACACACACACACACACACACACGGACAGCCTTCTTGTCACCTTATGATTCAATTATGCAGAAATGTCCTAAAAAGTGCAAATGAACAGAAATGAACCTGGCAGATCCAACGCATGCATGCTAATATCAATATCAACTTATTATAATATGAAAACACACACATATGTGCTGAGAAACAGCAGGAGGGAAATCAGTGCTGCAGGTTTGGGCAATGATCATTTATTGATTCTCTTCCAGGTCGACTTTGGTCACATTGATTAGCAGGCCAATAGCCTATAATGGGGCAATGGTTCCCAAACTGGGGTCTAAATGAGGAATAGTTATACTTCGCTGTGATTTAATTGAATGGAACTTAGGACAGTGAGAGAATTATATAGAAATGTCTATTTTAATTTTAATTAATTTAGTTGACCAATTTTGCACCAAACCATATCTAACAACAAAAACCTTCTCATATGGGGGTTCGTGGCCTAATGTATACTCTCTATCAGTATGCACTGTTATCAAACATGTCACGCTGAATAAATTAAAGTAATCTACAGCTTTCAGTGCAGCTTACCCGTCTCCTGTCTGTCCTTTTTAACAAGTCCAGCAGAGTAACTGCACCATCTTTTGGAAGCAAGTCGCTAGCACTGAAACATGACGACCCACCACTTCATACCAAGCAACACCTGGTGGCGCTGTGTCACAGGCTTTTCCTTGGGTTTTTCCCTACAATCATAGAGCATCTCTTCCGCATTTCATTTGGATCTATCATGACTCTCCCATTATCTACACATCATGTATGGGCATTCATCACTAAACAGTAAGGGCTACTGCAATGCAATATGCTCTGAGAACAAAAAAGAACCAGAAACGTTTAGAAGGATTAGATAGAAATGGGCTATCACAGCAAAGCAGAAGTGCCTAGATAGCAATATTATAGTGATAAAATAGGAGATAAATACTATACAGTAGCCTATGATAAGGTCAATATAAGCATTGAGTAGCCTACCACAAATACACTATTAGTCCATGTATAGTTAGGTTACGGAATGAGGTGTGTGTGTGTGTGTTAGTGAGTGAGACAGGGACAGAAAATGCAGATTAATCAGAGAAATCTGCAATTCAGAGTCAATAGACCCACACTGGTATAGCTATATTCCAGTCACAGTATTTCATGAAGATGTTGTAGGTTAACCCATAGGTAGGTATAGGCCTATAGATAAATTGCTTTATTTTCCAATAAGATGAACATAAAGTACTTGCACTCTAACATAATGATCTTTTGATGGGACTCGTTGGATTATGCGACTTTTAAAATTCAGATCCCGCCCTGCATTAAACCAAACCGTTACCGCCGACCTTCCTTTAAATCCAAATCCCTCCCCCAAACTCCGGTCAGTGGGAACTGGGACTGCTGTACATCTGCAGCCTAAACACTTGTAAGCCATAAACAATAGGCCTATGTTCGTCTCACTTAGATAAAAGTGAGTTGCGCACATAGACTGTAAAAAAAAAAGTTGCGCACACAACAAAACACACAAAAAACAACAACATACCAACAAACAAACGTTTCAACACGTTGCAAACTAGAACGACGAACTGCAAAGATGTGTTAACTTGTGGCCAAGTGGCATAGGCTATTGTGGCACAGCCTGACATCCTATAAACTGTCTGGATCAGTAGAAAACTTTGATCAGATCAGTCTAATCAGCGTTTTACAGAGCAGCCTATTGTACTATGTTGTAAGAGGCAGTCGCATCTGACCAGCTATAAAATAGGCTACATGTAAAATACATTTTCATGGCAGTCTATTTTCACTAGCATTTAATTTCAGCATAGGCTAGAAGTCTTTCGATGAATTGGAGAGTCATTCAAAAATAATTAAATAAATAAATAAATAAATAGGGAGAGCGTCGGCTACACTAAAGGAACCCAAGGAAGCGAGAGGTTTCACTCCTGCCCACTTCCGTCTTCGCTTAAATCCCTTCTTTTTTGGCTGGCTGGGAGTCAATGAGAGTGTTTCCTATTCCCGTATTTGATTCAGCCAAACAGTGGGATATTTAATATAATCCCAAACTACTGATAGTTTTGTTAAGCCTAGATAAGTTTATAGTAAATAGTATAGTTTAAAAAAAACAATAAACTTTCTATAGCAGGCGGCTGGTGTCAGCAATTCTTGAAGTTTCTTGCAGAAATTAGCTGCTGTGTTATGCATTAGTTTGCAATCCTGCTGCTGGCTGAATTCAAATTTTGCACAGAGATGCTGTCTTGGTGTAGCGGACAAGAGTGACCACAGAGTGAAATAGGGTGGGAACTATCTTGGTAGTAAAGTTTAAAGTCTTTCTGACGTGAATCAAATCAAATCAGAGGGCTGAGCGTGCGACCTCCGCGGCTGTCTGATTGGTGCATTACTCCTAGTGGGCGGGGAAATGGGAGGGGTTGCTGCGTGTCAGTTGTTTTTCAATATTTAAAAAACAGTTGCAAACAAGACAGCACTCTTATTGCATCTAGTCATTTGGTTATTCAAATAATATAGTTATCAGTATCTAAGTCATAGTCTTCCGTGACCTGAGAAGGAACCTGTGAAAATCTGCCAGTTGACACAATGGTCTACCAATCAAACTGAGAGACTCTCCCCAGGTAAGGATGCTGCACGTAACCTTAGCGTTATGTTTATTATCATAGCTAGCTAACATCAATTCACGATTGTATAGACCTGCCGTGTGTTGGCAACCATCCCTCTTGGTGTGGATATTAAATTATTTATTTTCGACGCAGAGATTAAGATGCTGTTCTATTATTACCTCGTCTTTGTGCGGCTGGTCTGCTGGCTGTCGTTGCCTGCAGCCTGTCCTCATTTAGGCAAGTTGGCTTGCAGCTGCAGACCTTTTTGTTCTTTAACCTATTTAAACAGAGTCTCGTCTTGTGCGATATATAACACCGAGACTTCAAAATTTTGGCATCCTCACACCGCCGCTGACTGAAAATGTATGGGTTCGACCTATATAGGCTAATACTTCCATGGGTTCGACTGGCTGGGACATTACATAGACCATGCGATACAGTTTGGATGTTGTTTTGTTTTGTAGAGCCACTATTGGGCCAAGCCTGATCAGTTACCTACAGGAGTTTCAAGCCCTGGAAGAACTATGACAGGCTTGAAGCAGAGAAACAAGTCAAGCAACATGTTGAGGGGATTGTGTAATTAGGTCAATAGCCTGCAAAATGATGATGTAAATATTTTCTAAACGTGGACTTAAATTTCATCTACTCTCGTTGTGCATTTGAACTGTGCTCAGTGACTTTAATTCAGTGGTTATGAGGAGAGAATCTCTGTTGTTATTGAAGGACATCATACCACAATCCTGCAACCATGGGCGACATACTACTATTAGGGCCTGTTATCCTTATTATTTCCTTCATGTGTAACTTACTGCATGACTGGGAATACAGTTTATCACAGCAAAAACACCATTACATTGTATCTTAGTGTGCATCACAGAACATGGTTCAGTGTCACCTGCAAATACTGTAGAGTGGGACGGACAAACTAGCCTGTGCGTTGACGTGATGTTTTGGGGTGATAAATGGAGCAGTATTTTTGGAGGCCCCTCCCCCATGTCTAAAAGCAGATGGACTCTAACAATGAAACTGTGCAGTGGGGTGGGGTGGGGTGGGTTGATTATTCAAACCACTGTACTACAAGAAGTCTCATTGGCCAGTCGTGGGCACTCTAGTCAGCTGACTCAAGGTTGCTTGAATTTTGAATGAAATTATGAATGAATGAATGGCTTTCCTGGCATCATCCGCTCCATCACCGGAGGGATTAGATGTACCGTTACTTTCAAAAAGAAGCGAGGATGCTACATGACAACAATGAGCCAGCAAGTCTGGAGCACTGAGAGCCAGGACCAACAGATCTGATTTTGTTTTCCCTTCTCTTCATCAGCTAAAGACTCTCTTGCTACGCTTGAGCCTCCTGCTGAACAAAGGAGAGGAGGAAGACGGGAAAGAGAGAACAGGCAAACACCTCACCGATACAAAGGGAAACCAAACATGCTCAGAACAATCGCTCGTTTGCTTTTTGGGGGAGAGGAGGAGACTCCTGAAGATGTGAAGTCTGGAGAGGTGGTTGAAGAGGACTGGCTTCTAGTCAGCCATCAGGGTCAGTATTGCAGCAGTGCTAGATGGGCTGTTGCTTTTTTACTCTGAAAGGAATTTTTCTGTTTAGTGTGCGTAAGTATACTGTGTTACACGTTCACGCCGGCATAATTTATATATCATTCTGGTGTTGGCTATTCTTTCATCATTACAACTTGTCCGTGTGGGTGAATATCTTCTTTTTGACAAAGCTCCACTTGTGTCTCCACAGAGGCAATCAATGAAGTGAGTTCGGCAGAGGACCAGGATGCAGAGCTGGCCGACACCCGTCCATCAAACCCCGCTGTTCATGAAGACACCGATGCAAACCTAGAGACTGCTATCAGGTGAGAGAGGAAGAGAAGAAGGGAAACATTGCTGGTTGTTTAAAGGTGTTACGTGTAACATTGTAACATCATTAAATCATTGCCACAGAAATTTTGGCACATTAATATAATTACCGTAAGCAAACAAGACCATTGCCAAGAATTGTCAGCTTCTATAATCCTCTACACTGCATTTTACATTGTGTGTCACCATGTCAGATTTTGCGGGAAATCTGCTGGATCTAAACTTTGGTTCTACAAAGAGATATGAATTGCTGGTAGACTACATTTAGAAAGACTATTAACATTCGCTTACTTGCGTGTGTTTCTCTCCAGGATGTTAGAGCGAGAGCCCTCGGTTCAAAGCAGCAGCACTACCAGCCAGGTCATCAGTAGCTCCTCTGTGTCCCACGCTGAAGCCCTGGCCAAGGTGACACAGGTAACCCGTGTCCAGAGAGCTCAGGCCTGGGTGGAGCGCCATCACCTGTCCCGTAACGCCATTCAGCGTCAGAATTGTGCCCGCCAACGAAGCCAACACCACACACACAACACCTACCTCCACCAGCCAGGCCATCGCAACCCAAGCCACTGAGACTCTGGCCCCAGGGCGCCAAGCTTGTAACCAGAAAGTAATCTTTCAGACCATACACACAATGGCAACTCACATACAAACACATACAATATGCAATTTGCCCTCATTGGTGACAATAAATGCATGATTTCAACTCATTTTATACATTCCAGTATTTTCTTGTGCAGATTTAAGCTACACACCAAATGTCTATGTTCCTCATTTGATTCAACACTTGACAACTGTTACCAGTTAATAGGCAGCTAAAATGTCATTTTAACCTGTACTGTATATGACTTTGGAATGAAGATGTACATCTCATGAAATGAGGTACAATATGTTTGTTGTTTGTGTGCATGTGAATTTATACAGTATGCACATGATCTGCTAAGTGGTGTACTTGTGTACGTGGAAAGTCTAGCCTATGCAAAATGTATCCTCAAACATTTTAGGACAAAATGATGTGTACCTACATGTTTTTACTCGTATGCACTGATGGTGTACTGTTGGTTCAAAACCTTTTCATACAGCAATAAAATTAATGGACTTGAGGCTTGCATAATTTACTTAATACAAAACATTATGATGTCCAAACTATGTTGGAGCTGCTCAAAGTTTATGTCCCAGTGACAGATCACATGCAAATGTTGATGAGAAGATCTCATTGGTTGAGAGTTAATTGCAACTGCTGTGTTCTATTGCTGACGTGTTTGGCTGAGGGAGGGAGCAGTTAGTGGACAACTGGTGGAGACCTGCTACGTCTTTGAATCTTAGTTTTGAATCTAGCCTGATTTATTTTTTTTCCTTTTCAAATCGTTAGCCTTTCTGACTTAAATGATATGGTTCTTCCTTAGTAAACAGAATGAGAATGGATGTTTCCCCTGAAACAAAACTTAACAACAATCAATCAGCATTCAATTATAAGAGTTTTGGGGGTTCACCTCAGTTGACTGACGGCACACCAACCAAGGAATTCACCTCTGACTCACAGAGAGACCATGATGATTATACAGGTATGGTGTAAACCATTAAATGACTGGTTACCAAGATGCCACAGTTTCCACTGTGGTCAGGGTCTAAAATCTGTTCCCTTGTTCCTGCCGCAGACCTCAGCCATCTCCCAAACGAGATTCCTTTGAGACAGCTGGCCTCTGGTAGCCCCAAGTTGTCTGACGAAGGCCACTCCTGCCTCAAAGAGACAGACAATGACCCACTTCCTGGACGACCCAGGGCAGATTGCCCCTGGCAGGACACGCTCATTCCAATCTATGTTGCATCTGTCACCTTTGCCATAGGAGTCACCATTGCTTTGATCCTGCAAATTTACCTGGGGGAAAGTCTGGTATGCTACACATTATCCATCTAACACATGCAAGTAGAACCACAACTGTAGTCACTATATTTCTCCTCATTATAGTGGCTTCTCAGGTCTTTATAAAAGGTGTGCTGGTGTCGGACCATGAGCGCTGCACAGCGCTTGGCCAGAAGGTCCTTCAAGATCGAGGATCCAGTGTAGATGCAGCTATTGCTGCCACCCTCTGTTTGGGTGTTGTGCATCCACATGTGTCAGGTGTTGGTGGGTATGTGACTGAGTTATCATGGTATGCTTACTGTAAAATATGGTATATAGAGGTATCTGAGCATAAAATCACCTACCTTACATTCTTTTTTATGTAGAGGAGGGGTGATGCTGGTTCATGACATCCATAAAAATGAAACCAGGGTGATCAATTTTCAAGAAACGGCACCTTATGCACTCAAAGAGGAGATGCTGCAAAATGTTTCACAACTAAAGGTAATAAATGGGATACGGGGAGGGGAGGGGAAGGGTGAGCATTTAACTTCAGGATGTAGATGTTCATTATCTTTCTTCATCCATTCAGCCAGGTCTGCAAGTAGGAGTACCAGGCATGCTCAGAGGGTTACACCAAGCTCACAATCTGTATGGGAGGTAAAAGAGTAAAGTTTTACTTACGTTTTTTACCTATAAAGTGAAAGACATCTTACCACAAAATCAATTCCCTTATCAGAATGTCATGGGAGGATGTGGTCTCCAGAGCTGCTGAGGTAGCCAGAGAAGGTTTCAATGTGTCTCTCAGTCTCTGTGAGTCAAACCGCCCCTCTTTACGTTTTCTCACACTGATCTTATCTCATACTCACAATATAGGTCTTCACAGAGATTTGACAAATTTGTCCAATTCTACAGCTGAGGCCATATCAGAGGTAAAAGGTGAGAAGCTACCGGGACGTTTCAGGAACATGTTCTTCCCAGGCGGTCGAGCTCTGCTTCCCGGCTCGTTTCTGAGGATGCCGCGTCTTGCAGGAGTCCTGGAAGCTGACCTGTCTGACTTCTACAATGGGAACCTATCGCAAGAGATGGAGGATGAGGTGAGTGACATTTACACATTGAAAGGCCTGGTTACATGAATAAAACATAGTGGGAAATTTGCTGTTAGTGTAAGACTGTCTTTAATTGACTCCTGCAACAACAACCCATCCTCTTAACAACCTACGCTGTGTTCGCAGGTGCGAGCAAATGGAGGAGTCCTAAGCAGAGAGGACATCAGTAACTACAGTGTAGAAGTTGGACAAGCTGTGGAAGGCCTGTATCATGGTAAAGGCTATACTTCTAGACTGGACAAGTGTGTCTGAGTTTATGACACCTTTTTCCACATTGTATATCTTCACTTTTCTTTTAGAATTTAAAGTTCAAGTCCCTCCTCCCCCATCTGTTGGTGCAGCCTTGATATCAGCCCTCAACCTTTTGGAGGGCTTCCACCTCAATGAGAACAATAGTACAGCCAATGACACGTACCACTGGATTGCTGAGGTATTGGATCTCAACGCTTAAACATCATAAGGCTTATTTATGCTATGGCAGTGATTATAGAAATGCTACTTCTCCCATATAAAATTGACTGATGTTCTCCTTCAAGTCTCTCAAAGCAGCTCTAGCTATGGCCAGCGGTTTGGGAGACCCCATGCGTGACGCTTCAGTCACCGAGCTGCTCTCTGAGATGCTAAGGTAGACTATGCTAACAACATTAAATTATATTGTGACAGAGATCATGTTAATGTTACTTTTGTAGGTGTTTACCACAGCCAACCACAATCAACTTTCTATTATTATACTGCACAACAACAAAGTAACCCATCAGCACCCGTTCAGGAATTTCTATGAACTTAGTTTCCAGTGAATTTTCTCTATCTCCTAAAATAAAATATCTAGCCAGCTCGCTAAATATTTTTAAAAGAAAGCTAAAAACGTATCTCTTCACTTTAGCCGTTAACCAGCTATGACTTTCCCGATACAGGCCTTAAAGTCTTTTTTTTTTTTTTTCTTCTCACTTTGCTTCGCACTTATGCACTGCTGCACTGCTGCACTTCTTTTAAAAATTGTATTTTACTTGATTTTATGCATCCTATGTACTGTATTTTTTAACTTTATTTTTATTATTATTTTACAGTGGATTTTATTTTCCATCTTATGTTATGCATTCCTCATATTTTTACTATTGTTATTCAGTGGGTTTTATTTTCCATCTTATGTTATGCTCATTCTATGTCTATTTTCATGTGAAGATGCATTTTAAGTATTCTATTCTCCTCTTTATCTTATTCTCACTATCATTATCAAGTTTTATGTGAAGCACTTGGTGCATGTAATTTCTCTGTTGTAAAGCACTTTGAGCTGCATTTCTTGTATGAAAGGTGCTATACAAATAAAGTTTATTATTATTATTATCTCTGTCCTTGTTAAAGCAAGAGTCATGCTGATGTGCTGCGCCAGATGATCAGTTACTCACATGCATCTCCACCTGAGCATTACTCCACTGTCCACTTCCTCCAGGGTGAGTCAGTGGCTGGCCAGGTGGTGGTCATGGGACCAGACGACCTCACTGTGTCAGTGGCAAGGTGAAGTCCTACATAAATGATCCCACCAGGAGGGTATTTGTGGTTAGGAATGTATTGTTGGGTATATTATTTTCTCTTATCTGTCGTCTTTTGGTGTTGCAGTTCCCTGAGCAGGCCATTTGGGAGCAGAATCATAACCCCCTCAGGCATTCTCCTCAACAGCCACATCCTTGACTTCTCCTGGCCAAACAAAACCCAAGGGCCACTCCTAACCAACCAGGTATGTTACTGTGATAAATCTTACTCAATACAATCAGTCAGGGGTTTACTGTGCCAAGTGCCATTCCTGTCATTCCTGAGCAGTATTTTACTTTGGTATCACAGTCATAGCTTTTGGCATGCATGTCATTGTGTGGGTTCATGAGTAGTCAGCCATACCTATGATATTTCCCATTACTTGTTACCTGTGGCGATTTCCATTTACATGCTTATATTTTGGCGTCATCAGTCTGAAAGCCATACATAAATACATATACAGACTACAACCGGCGGAGTGACCAAGAATTGTTTTTCCCTATATGTTCTCATAATTTTCCTATATAGAATTTATCAATAAAAAGAGAGGGAGAGAGACAGTATGTGTGTGTGGTGCTTTAATGATTTGTTCTCTGGTTGCCTTTTGCTCTGTAGAGAAACAGAGTCCAGCCAGGGAAGAGGCCCCTGTCATCTCTCATGCCCACACTAGTGGTGCCACCCTGGCACAAGTGTGGGATCTATATGGCACTAAGCAATTCAGATGGAGACCACAGTTTGAGTGGGATTACCCAGGTCTGATTCACTTTGCACTACAAAGGTGTTTGTGTTCTGTTGCAATGGAAGTAGCTATTAGGGCAGCAATAGTATAAAGGGTTTTTGTAATGCAAAAGCATTTACCTTGTGCCTTTGTCATGTGTGTGCTTTAGGTGTTGATAAATGCATTGTCCTCCCATAAAGAGATAAATGAGAGCCTCTCCCTGGGAAGACTCCATCCCCAGCTTCAACCAAACAGCCTTCTTGTAGACTGTGAGTAGATGACGCAGTAGTCCTCCTCGGCCTATGCCCTTTGTTTTTGTCAGATTAGTCATTTTTTTATGTTAGTAATTTCCTGTTTAACCAAATCCTCCCTCATCAGCCGAATTTCCAGAAGAGGACGTGCAGATGTTGCACGAAAAGGGTCACATGGTTCAACGGGTGAAGACACTTTCTGTGGTCCAGGCTGTCCAGAGGAACAGGGATATTATTACGGCCATGGCAGAACCTCATTCTGCCATAGTTTAATGTTCCCAGAAATCTTATATTCCCCAAAGACATAGTTTGAAATGGAAATATTATCTGAATAGGCTGAACAGTGGGATGACAGTATGTAAGAATGTGGTGTATTGCCTCATCTGAAAAGTTGTTTTTGTCCTACATAGTAATGGATGCCATAACAGTATTGTACTCACTGGCCAACAGAGGGCACTCCCTAGTTTCTGTTGAAAGGTGGCACAGTTCACAATTCATATGATTTGTCTTAAAAACTGATTAAAGGAATAAACTCATTATGCTTGAGCTTCTCGTTGTCTGTCAATAGACAATTCCTCAGACAAAAGTTTGGTGTTGACTGGGGGGAAAGCCGTACAACACTGCCTCTCCATTGGTGCTTTGCTGTTACCATAGTCTAGAAAATAAGGCCTGTTACACAAAGGTGATGTGGAGTCAAGATACTGTAAGACATGCATACCAGTTACATCACAAGGGAGGATATGTCACATGTATTGAATTTGCATGCAGACAAACATGTCACTCAAAAGGGTTACTCTAGGCCTTGGCTACCATATTTTGCACAATGTGTACTGAGACTATTTCAAAAAATACTCTGTACACATTGTGGAAAGATGTGGTATGATTAATGGTATTATCAGGATATGGTGGCCTCCCTTGTGGTTTTGAAGATGTAAAAGAAGACTCAGTAAGCCAACACTGGCTTACTTATTTTCTGTCTTCATCAAACACTATGCTGACAGATGAAGCTGCAGTGAGCTTTCTGGATTATTTTAATGGCAATTCTAATAACACTGTACAGTTGAATAAATCCATACTGCCAAAAAAATAAATTTCACATATACCTCAGAATATGTTTAGAGATATGTTTCAACATCTACAAAAAACAATGGCCAAAAATATATTTGTACATGTAGACAACATTTATGTGAAAGCGATTTTGAACTCTGGAAATACATTCATCCAAACATATAAATCCAAAATATATTCTAGCCACTCAAAATACATTTTGAATGAATGTCATCTACATGCTAAAATACATTTTCACTTCAGAAATGAAATGTATTTTATCGAATTTTTTCCTCATGGAGATATCTTTAATGAGTTATTTTGGCATCTCAAATAAGCGGCAACCTGTCATTTTTTTTTTTTTTTTGCACCGAGACGATACTCAACAATACAACAGTGACTGGAGCTGGTTGGTGTCTGCAGGCCCTCCTGTCTCTTATCTAATCTGCAGTCTTAATTACATCTCGCAGAAATGTCGCTGAGAGAAAAGTTGCCTGAGAGGAGGAGAGGCATGACCGCTGCCAAGTGGGCGTTGACGGTCACAGCCAGGTCAGTGATATATACTGTATGTCTGCTGCCGGGCTCCCAGACTTCCTCATTCAGGGAAACACTGCTGGAGAGCTCGGACCTGCGACTGTGCGGATTGCAGCATGTCACCAACACTGGACTAGTTGCTCTTGACGTTTTGACAAACAAAAACTGTAAGTATGCAAGCGTTTCTGTGTTGACCAAGGCTGAACCGGCCTCCTAATGAATGTTGCAGGATATAACGTTATTAAAATTGTAGTAGAGGACAAAGCAGGTCAGTTTGTGTGCAGTTTGAGAGGTTAGAGTGTCCTAGATGGTGTCAAGTGGTGCTGGTGTAATGTTGCTTGTTTAATCCTCATAAAAAAATCACTATTCCTATAATTTTCCTGTAGGGACTTATAATGTATCTGCGGTATTCATTAATGAGTTTATGGTGTTACTATAATATTCCTATAGGGACCTATAGCAATATTATGTTTTTGCTAGAATATTTTTGTAGTATCCTTCTAAAATGTATTATAGGATTGCTACAGTTATTTTTTATATGGGTAACTTGGCACAGTGCGTCCTTTTTTCTGTCATGGTGTTTGTACTATCCAGTGACATGACAAAATGATGAGCTATTTAACTGATCAGTTAGATAGGCTGTCTGTTGATTTGAAATGCATTACATTACATTACATCATTTTGTCAGCAGTAGTCAAACCAACTGTATAGGCCAGTGTGACTGATTTTCTCACAACTATGTTTTTATATTGGCTGAGCTAGGAGATATTGTTGATTGAGACAGAGTTGGACTTTGACACATAACACAGAATTAAATCAGGAAGTTTTACAATGTGTACAATACAGTGTACTCCTACTGTGTTTCTACAGGTTGCCTGCTGCTACAGCTACACAGAGAGTCTGCGCCCCAAAGCTGTTTACAAGACTGAATTGGGTAAAACACGTGGGGTTCAATGGAGACCAAAGCTGATGCAAAGGAGAAGTTCTTCATCGTGACACGAGGGAAGGCGAGGAAAGGCTTCTCCAGGGGATGTATTGGCCGCGTGGAGGCAGAGACGCAGCGGGGGGAACTGATGGGACTGCTGTACAGCGGCGGCAACAACGCGGGCGGCCCCAAGAGCGGGGGCATCGTGAGGCGGGAGGACACGTACCCGCTCACCCGCCACCAGGCCCAGCTGCTGCTCTTCGTGTCCCCCTCCAGCAAGCGCCTGGAGCTGCTGTGTAACCCCCAGCTGTTCTCGGCTATCTGCGAGCTGTCTCAGGACGACCTGGTGGTGGTGAAGTACAAGAAGGGACACCTGCCGGGCCTGGTGAGGAACCTGATGCAGATCGGGAGGAAGGAGAAACAAGAGGACCTGCACATGCTTGGCTTCGAGGTGGAGTTCGTGGTGAGTCGACTTAACACGCTCTAGACATCACAGTCTAGGGCGGTGGTCTCCAAGAGTGTGCGGGTTTTCATTCCAACCAATCACTAGTGCAGCTGAAACACACCTTCAACCAGAGAGAGGGAAGTCATCCGTCAAATCCGCTGCTGTGGTGTTGTGGTTGGAATGGAAACCTGCAGACTCTTGGCCCT
Source organism: Centroberyx gerrardi (assembly GCF_048128805.1). NCBI lineage: Eukaryota > Metazoa > Chordata > Actinopteri > Beryciformes > Berycidae > Centroberyx > Centroberyx gerrardi. The sequence continues at coordinate 28,451,104 of NC_136001.1, forward strand.
CCATGACACATGGTCTAGAGTGTATTTGTGCCTGGAATGAAAGAACAGGATGTATTGACATACAGATGTATAACTCAAGGGAATGTATTGAGACAAGGTTGACTAGATGCATTCCTGTGACCTCTCTGTGTCCCGAGGAAAATAACTTAATTATCTGTCAAAAGACTGCCAGAGAGAGCTTTTACGTAACCCTCAGTGACATAAGTGGAGCATGTACAGAGGCACAGGAGCTTTATGTGTTTACTTCTGAGTGATGAAGCCGTCCTTGTTATTAAGTGGCAGTATTTGCATTACACTGAATGTTTCGTTTTTTCCTTGCAGGACACTGATCATAGTCTGTCATCCAAGAAATCTGCTCCTCTACCACTGTTCAGTGCAGCGGACATCATCCAGGTGGTCCCAGCTTACTCTGTCCCCTTTGGACAGCACTGGAGGGACAGCCACAGTGGGGGTCAGTACTGAGTGCTAACAGTATCAGGGATGGTCCAAGTCAAAGTTTATTGTCCCTCTTTGACATTTGGCATGTAGAATATCTGAATTGCGTGGGCAAAATGAACTGAATCTTAATTTTCAAGCAGCAGGTGTTCTTCAAAGTATATCTTTGGGGCTTGCTATTGGTTCACAAAACCCTCCTCCCCCGCCTTTCCTATCAGCCAATGAAAACAAGTCATTGAAGGTTTTGATCGAGCACCTGTGACTGCAGCGGGGGCAGAGATCAAGCGGTCCTCGTACAAAACTAGAAAAACTGGCCCCTGTTGCTCTGGAATGCAGCATCACATGGTCTGGCACTTGTGCACATTCTGTGCTCTGAGCTGTCTGCATACCTCATATGTAGTAGACCTAGTAGATGTTTACTGGAGGTCAATCTGATGACATGCAGCATATGACAAAGCCTAAAAAATGTCATATGACTTCCTAACCCCCCCATACCTCTTCTCAGGTCTAAACAGAAAGGCGGTGTCACGCATCAACTCAATGCCAAATATGGGCTCTCGCGGACCTCAGTTGAGGGAAAACCATGCGGGCCAGAGCATCACTCAAAGTCAAAGTCCTAACCCCTCCCAGGTGCATCTGGAGGTGGGATCCACGGTGGAGGTGGTGTCCAACACAGGGGTCACAGTGTATGGGGTCATCCGCTGGATGGGGGTCCCCGGAGGAAAGACCAATGAATGGGCAGGGATTGAATTGGTGAGTGGCTCGAATTAGGTGCAGTAGAGTTTTCTGTAGGTTTTAAGTATCTGAGATATCTCTTTTATCGACCTTGGTTCATTCTTCCAGGACTATGAGGTGAATGGCTGCTCTGATGGGAGTTATGGAGGCCAGAGGTATTTCTCCTGCAAAGCGAGTATGGCTTTGTTTGTTCCTGTTACGATGTGCAGCCCCGACAGCAGGTTCCACCGCTCCTCTACTGGAAAGGAGACCCCCAAACCCACAGAACGTCCCCCAGGTTACACACTTGTCATGCAATTTATACATCAACACTAATATCATTGTTATAACATCTTTCTTAATGTCTCTAATAGAAAAAAGCCATATAACATCACACTATTTCTGTATGTTTGCTTCAGTCCCCCCATTAGAAGACTCAGAGGAGGATGCACCGCCTATCCCTGAATCAGAGGTCTTGTCGTTGTTAGTGGGAAGAATGAAAGGGATCCAGGGTCACTTCAACTCCTGTTACCTCGATGCCACACTCTTCAGGTAAAACCAGTTCACCACCCTTTAGGGCATTTGATTCTCCAGCAGCACACTGTTCTTAACTCAGCTCAGAATGAGCATGGCGAACTGTATCTGGAAGAGTGCTGAGTTGATAAAGCAAATGCGGTTTTCTGTCTTCACAGTTTGTTCAGCTCATCCATGACCCTGGATAATATCTGCCACAAGCCTGCTGACACAGAACAATCCATAAACTGCACTCTCAGAAAAGAGATTGTCAACCGTTTACGCAGGTATAAACATTGTGTCCAAGGCTCTGTTCTTTTTCTGCCATGAGACCATCTTGTACTATCATCTAGTTTGCTAAATACGGGCATTGTGACATTTTACGTAATTTCATCTGGTAAACAAGTTCCTTCTGTTTGCTTTGCCTTAGTGATAGGGATACGCTAGTTGGATTCGATAGCTAACATGAAATGCATACATTCTTAAAACTTAACTACATAAGAAGGTGTGTCTTTTTGTGTGTACTCCTGTTTGTTTTGGCCTGTGCAGGCCGTTGCAGTGTGTGAGTTCTTGTGTTTGCTCACTGATAGCTAATGTGTGTTCTGTAGACAAGGGTTTGTGCCTGCTGAGAGTGTGATGAACTTCCGTAAACAGCTTGGCTGTGACACCTTCCAAACAGAGGAAAAAGGTACACACACACAAAGCTTGTTTTGTTTTGAGTGGTGTATAAAATAGCATTTTGAACGTAAAAGTATTTTGTCACTGTAACATGTCGTGACAGTTGTGTATGTTTTCATTACCTTGCCTCTCTGCAGACCCTGAAGAGTTCATCACAGTCCTTTTTCAGAGGGTGCTTTGCATGGAGCCACTGCTTAAGCTCAGGTACGCACCTGAGCTGCCCAGCATTAATGATAACATGTCCTGTTTTGCTGTGTGAAGTTGTGTTGCTGAACTGTCGTTTCTCTCAGATCGAGAGGAGAGACATCGCAAGATGCCTTCACCTTCCAGATCATTCTGGAAAAAGAGCAGGTGGGACAGATGCCCACCGTCCAACAGCTGCTGGACACCTCCTTCCTGTCATGTGACCTCAAGTTTGAAGAGGTGGGTGCTGCTCTGCTATGTTATCCTAGGAAAAGTAGATATAAGGCCTAGTGGTCACTTAACTCCAATATTGTCTCCACCATTTGTCCCTCAGATCCCATCCTGTCTAATGGTGCAGATGCCGAGGTTTGGAAAGAAGTATAAGATGTTTCCTCACATCATCCCCTCCACAGAGCTGGACATCACAGATCTCCTACACAACTGTGAGCAACAGAGACATAATCTGCACTATTTAAACTAAAGCACGTGAAGAGAATACTTTTTATAATTCAGCATTTTGAAACGGCTTGAGTCATAACATGCCTATGGATCGCCTCCCTCTCCTAACAGCTCCTAGAGAGTGCTTTATCTGTGGGCGTTTGGCAGAGCACGAGTGCCTCCAGTGTCTGCCAGATCGCAAACTGCAGCCAGGGAGAATCAAACAGTACTGCACCACCTGCAACACACAGGTAAGCCGAATGGCCATTATAGATGCCAAGTGCCCCACTTTACCCACTTCCACTGTAAACCTTTCTGCATGTCTCCCTTCTCCAAAGGTGCACACCCATCCCTCCCGGCAGGGCCACTCCCACAGAGCGCTGGCGGTCCCAGCAGAGACGCCCGCCGATGCCCCTGTGCCCAGACACATGATGCAGCTGTTTGCTGTTCTCTGTATTCACACCAGCCACTATGTGTCCTTTGTAAAATACGGCCCTGACCCTCACTCCTGGCTCTTCTTTGACAGCATGGCAGACAGATGCGGTAAGATAGATTTCAGCTTGTTTCCTTTTATTTATTTGAGTTAATTTGTTATCTCCTGACCTGAGCAAGCAACCCTAATGTACAATAAGTCATTTTACTCTCAACAAGGCACAGTCATGTTCGTGCAAATACTGACTTGTTTTGGGTTTTTTTTTGTGAAGTGGTTACCCGTGACTGCCTGATTTTCTGAGAATGCAGCCTCGATAGTGAGATAACACCGCGCTCTGACGTCTGTGACAGGTTTTTATCTCGTCTTGTGCTGATGTCTAATCTTAAGTCCAACCCCCTTCCCAGGTGATGACCAAAGTGGTTACAACATTCCAGAGATCAGGGCTTGTCCGGAGCTGGGCGACTTCCTGTCCCAGTCGGAGGAGGAGCTAGCGCGGGCCAACCCCTCCCAAGCCGGAGAACTGGTGCGCAGGCTGCTGTGTGACTCCTACATGTTTTTATACCAGAAGCCGTCCACACCACAAATAAAACCATCAGGAGCCTAAAACACAGGAGAGGACGAGGACACGGCGTTCCCATAACACTGCCATAATAACCTTGCATCTGTGCATCGCCACAGCAAGGTTTGGTGTTGATGATTATTAGCTACAAACAGCAGGAGCTGAAACAGATGCTTTTAACATTACAGAAAAAACAATATTATAGTTTAACAAATTTGACTTAGAATGACCTTCAAAATGTCAAAATGTCACAATGTATGTTGATTTGTTAAGAGGGGAAAAATGGGCAGTTGAAATATGACATTTTGAACTCTTCTTTCATTGCCATCATTGTCCCTTGTTGTTTGTGCCTCTGTGATTATTTATACTATAGATTTATAAAGGAAATGGTAGGACACAAATGATTTTATAACTTTGTGCTCAATTGTTTCTTTGCCTTTTTATTTGATAAAGTGAAAATCCACTCAAGCAATTATTGACATGTTCCTATGGTGTAAGTAATTTTCAGTCTTGATTCATGAGCAGGATACAAGCCTATTAAATATATGATCAATGATTTTTATGTGTAGCCACATAATTGTAGCACTAATACGAAACATTAAGCTGTTTTAGGTGTAAAAGTAAAAAACAGACATTTGTTGGCTCCACAAAATCATTCATTGCCAATGGAGAAGTGACAAAGTGTCTCTTCCAAGATCATAGACATGTGCATTTTGTTAAAAGATGGGATTTACATTGAAAGACATGGCAGAAGATATGTTAAAAAGTACATGTGTGTAGGCCATTTTCTGTAACATTTGTGCTGTGTGTAGATATGAATAGCTCATACTCCTATCAGAGCATTAACAATACATATTTTTCATAAAGAAAATGTGGGGAAAAAAATGCTATTAGAGATATATTTATTGTGAATTTTCTATCACATAATTGCTTTTCAAAAATGCTTGCCCATTAGTCTTGCCATTGATGTTATAATAACAAAGTGGTCAAGAAGGGGTGTTATGTTTGAATCTCCATCTGAGGTACAAGCAACAATGGAAATCTAATGACACTTAAAAAACAGCAATGGAATTATCTTGTATTAAAACTCAGGCTACAAGATCAGCTGATGCTTCATTATGCCTGATTGTTCTGAAAGTTGTCTCGCTTCCCAAGCATCACAGTTTGACATCAAACATACTGTATATCATAATACACTCAATCAAGACAACAGCTGAAAATCCAAATTTGATTCACATTATTGACCTCCAGGGATCCCTATATACTTTCCCTATCTTTTATTTGTATTTGTACATAGCCCACTGCCTATCAAGGGTTCATGTATTTTAACAGCTTAATAGGATGCAGAACAGATACATTTTTAATTGTTCAATCTAAAGTCAGGGACCCTAAGGAACAAATTCTAATGCGTCTGGATAGAAAGCAGTTTTTCAGATGGGCAGTGACAATAAGTAAACAAGTGAAGGTGGAATAGTTATATTTATTTACAATAAGTTCTATGAGGCCAAGTGAATTCTATTAGGTAATATTATGGTCTGCAATGCCCCCTAGTGGACAAAAATCTGATTGCCTTGAATGGCATCCACTCAGATCCATCATATAGTGTAGATGGATTCTGAGAGTTTGAAGAAGAGGATATTCATCCCAAAAAAGTGACACAACCTTTATAAAATGATGGATAGCAATCAATAATTGCTTTTTAAAGGATAGTCGCTAACTTGTGTCTTTAGCTGACAAAATGACAACACGTGTACACACTGGATCCTCTGTTTTTGGGAGATATTGAATAATAAGTAATGATTTCACCCCAGAATGGATATATTACACTTTGAAATATAACTCTTCATATTATGTATTCTTGGGTTGGTACATGCCCATCAACCCACACAAATGTGCACATACATAAACTCTGAAGGACAGATGCTGATGGTAAACCATGTTCAGTAAAAAATGTTGTGATTGTAGGGTTGGCAGACCTTCTGAACAAAAGTATAGACTAAATATATTCACATTATCATTTGTTTTCAAAACTTTCAAAACATTTGCAACAGAGTTTTGTTTCAAGAATACTAAACTGGAAGTTAACATGAGTGAAATCCAAAAGGAAGTCCAGGTATGCTAGTGTTATTCAGATATTGTTCTACGTTCTCCCATCAACCAGCTTGGGAATCCCCATAATAACACTACGAGGATCATAACATGATGCAAACACAGCTGCCATCACTCTAGGAGCTGTTAAATGATACTTTCAGAGATGTCAAACCTACTTTTTGGGAATTTTCAGGTAATGTTGTTCTTATTCCAAACCATGCCTCTAACTTTCAAGTTCAGCATGACACATGACCTATAGTCTGGAACACTTTGAGTTGATATGGGATAGGCCTGGTGGCTCTCCTCTTACAAGGTTATTCAAAGCAGAGGGCAGGATAGGCTCCTGTCATACCAGTTACGTGCCATACATTTTGAGCTAGACCATTCTGAAATCACAACTGGCACAAATGCCACTCCAAGGTCTTCCAAGAGGTATATTATATATTATATATATTTGACGTGCCTGTAGAACTCTTTGGATGACTTGAGTGTAGGGAAGTGAAAATAGTTGATAGTTCAATGATTTCCACCATTAATGAGCTAAAAGAAAGGTAAGACCAGATCTCTTTGGTAAAATGTGGAGATGCATCTTTCATTTTTCAGGAGTAAACCAATTGCAATTAAGAGGGAGGAAAGAAAGGATTCTAAAACAGGTGGAAAACTGATTCAGGATTAGGGGGAAGAGTGCTGCAATCAGTGGTGGGCCTGACATTCCTGTTAGCACTTAATTTCTCTTCTTGTTAGTAGGCCTGCACTACAGGTCAAAACGGCATCTTGCTTATAATAGAAACTCCTGTCGCCTATGGTAATATAACCCTACATATTTGTTTTTGCTGATCAAATGAATGCATAAAACAAACAAACAAACAAGCCAACAAACAGGCAAACAGGAAGACAACCATCCTGGATCAGCTTGTACTCTGTGTGTGAATCAACGTGGTCTGGAGAGGCCAACACGTTTTGTGAGGAGGAGCCACAGCGCCCTTCTCCCCCATTTAAATCACATGCGCATGCGCATTGCTATACAATTGGGACTTGCTCCCTTACACAACTGATTCTTTCTTCATTCTGCCTGCATCTCCTCGCCGGTGTTTTAACCTTACACGTTTCTCACTTTGTTTTTTCAATCAGATAAAGATTAGGAAATGAGTGGGGATCATTCCCACAACGATGACCAGGTAATAATAAATGCGTTTTGTAATGTCATCACGGGTGGGCTCAAGTTAACTTACTCATATTTTCTTGCTACTGTTTTATTTGCTTGGGTTGACAGGTTAGCTAACTGTTACTACTGCTTGCTAGCGCGCGTTAGCAGACTATGTTTGTAGCCAACACATTTTATTGTTAACGTCCACCTGACAAGTATCATCACCTTTTTACTCTTAATGTTAATGAAATGTTGTACCCAGTTAGCTTTTACGTTACATAGTTACGTGTGAACTTCTAAGACAAAATGAAGTACATTTAAATTAGCGTTAGCTGTAGCTACAATGTTAGCTGTAGCTAGATACTTCGGTAACATTAGCCGCTAAGCCATATTACCAGCCAGCGTAGCAAGCTAACCTAGCTTGCTAGCCAGCTAAACTGTCGCCGTGCCATCCAGCAAGTTCAAAGTTACTTAGCCGGCTAGTTAGCTACTACGAATTTTAACATGCATCTGTTTTTTAATTTCCAGATTGACTGTGGCTCTCGGGTCAATGGTAAGTTTATGACATTACGCTGATATGAGAGAAAGAGGATTCTCCACAAATTCTGACGTGTCTTCACTATTCCATATTTAACGTTAGTTTTCAGCAAAGGACAGAAATGGCGTCCAGAGACTAAGTCCTCTGCCTCACTCACAAGCGCCTATTGTTCAAAAAGGAGGTCTTGAAAAAGCTTTTTAGTAATTTATTATCTCTATTCGACCGAATATTTACACACATCTGGAGGTGTTTTATCAGTTTATCATATTAGCTTTTCTTGTTGATTGGTTTTAAATACCACATTTCCCATCTGAAAGTGAGGGTTTGGGGGTTGAGGACTTAGTCTCTGCGCCATTTTCTTTTTCGGTCTAGCGGCCTGACTGTACTGTAGCAAGCTGAACATAGGCAACACAGGCAGTGAAGTGCAGATGGCTGTATGGTATGGAGGCGAAACGCGGAGGGACGTTGCTTCCTCAAAGATCTCACAGAGTGACCAGGAAGAGTTAAAATTTGTGTGGATGTCTCCAATTCGTTTTCATAATCAAGATTATTATATCCTTGTTGGCCAGGGTTACTTAAATAAATTGGCTTGTCTACACAATTCAGTGCAATATGTTGGATACTCAACATAGCTAACGTTACAGGGAGTTTACATTGCTTTTTATTAGGAGAAATCTTTGGTTCAGGGAATATTGTTTTTAGGTTTGACCCACATTTCTAGTCTCAACACTTCCAGTGATTTTCTTTTTGATTAATCACAAAGTTATCATAGGTTAAATAGCGGATGATGACAGCAGCTAAAAGTAAAAAAGCATGTGTTTTAGGAGTTTTACATGTTATCATCTGGCTAAACCATATTAAGATCAATATAAGAAGTGGTTATCATCACCATACACTGCCCACAAAAAAAACTACACAGTCTGTTGTGAAGTTAAGTGTTTTTGTTTAGAGCTAGGACAAGGGCTTCAGTGATGTAGCTGCCAGTTTATGGACAGAAGATGCTAGTCCTCCCATAAGATAGTCAATCATCCAAGTATGGAGGATTATTGATTCATGCTGTATTTCCCCTATGCACCCATATCCCCGTAAAATCATCCTGAGAACTGCCACTGTCCACACAGTCGGTCTCCTATTCCTCAGCAACAGGGCATTTTCAGGATTTGTCTTGCGGATGTTTTGGTGTTGTTCATTCCCACAAATTTTGGCTGGATTGAGCTGTCAGGTATCACAGGAGTATGTTCTGCTTTCTAATATAACAACATCAACTTTGAACAAGCACTCTTAGTAATAGTTAATAGCCTTGTCCTAGTCTAAAAACTTGCTGTCCTTTTTTGAAGGTTCAGTCCTTTGGCTCCTGACTAATGAGCACATTTTGCACGTTCTGTGTAAATACTCAACTGTTAGGCTTAACTCAGTCCCAGTCACCTATGGCGTATAGTATATTCTGACATATGACACATTTGATCTGTAGACTGTGAACAGTACAGGTTTAAGCCGCAACTCTAGCTTTATTAGATGGATACGTTCACTGTTATGTCTGTAACAGTATGATGGAGCGCAAAGGGCCCCTGCAGTGAAATGTGTCTGGCAATGATTTAGCCTAGATCTCAGAAGGCAGCGATGATATACAAGCGTTCACCCTGAATGATGCAACCAAAGAGGGCTAGTTCTTACTGTGATAAGCATTACAATCAAGGACGAGCTCTGTCAGTTTGGGGGATTTATATTTTCTTTGAGGCCAAAGCACTCACTGACCTATTTCTATTCTGAGTCAAAGTTTCTTTAAATTGTTTTTGTCTGTCACTTGCTGAAATCACATCATGGGGGAGGGACAACTTGTTTTGAAAACTTGCTTTACTGAGGGTTAGTGTCTTGTTACTGGTATTTGTACCTTGATCAAAAGCCTCAGGCCTCCTGAAACAACTTTTAGGTTTTTAAAGTGCTTTTTCCTTTCCTCAGCTAAGATGCATATGAGAGCTTTTGCTATGTCTGTGGCTAGCATGTGTAAAGGCAGAGGGTGAAAGCTTATTTTGCTCACTTGCATGTTACAACCTGTCTACCATTTCATACTGTCTCATAAACAATGACCTATAGACCCATTTGGGCACAAGGGGGTGCTGTCCTACCATGCAGTAGATGTTCAGTACATGACACAGATTCAGATTGTACTGCACAGTCATAGCTTGTCTGTAGCATTCTAATGCATGCACTTGGATAACTAGATGGATGGATTTTGAGTGCTTCCTTGGTTTTCAATAGAGGTGATAGTGTGTTTTATCAAGTGGACCTCTTTACTGTGACTGTGGCCTGTCCACATGCACACCCAGTTGTGAGGAGTGTACTTTGTCCATCTTTAACCAAGAGCCGCTGTTTATAGGATCCAGTCATACTTTGAGCATTTTTAATTTTTCTTAGTGAAACGTTAATTGTTTTAAGGTGGGTTTTTAAGAGGTAGGTCTTGGTTGTGGAAAGAGGTTAATGCTGACATACCAATCCTTGCCTTTGCTTTTTCTTAGTAGACTCTCAAATTCTGTGCCTCCAAAGTAGCTTGTTAAGAATATCTTTTTCACCTGTGAAGAATATATCACAGAATTGTCTGATTCTCCTTTTAGATTCTCACAAGCATAAAGAAAAGTACAAGGATAAGGAACACAAACACAAGGACCACAAGAAGGATAAGGAACGGGAGAAATCAAAATATGGCAGCAGGTATGACGAGCAGAGATGTCAGTTTTGTCACAGATGTTTCTATTTTATTTCACTGAGAAGCTTTGTAAATCATTGAGATACAGGACAGAGATAGGCTTCATCAGTGTTGTTTGTTTGACCAGACACCACACAATCTTTTCTTTTCTTATCAGGCACAGAGTGTACAAGACTTACCACTTCATTATTAAAGTTAAGTATTTTCTGCATTGTACAGTTGGAGCCGTAACTTGATGTAATGGTTGTTATATTCCCTTTAAACTGCAGTGACCACAAGGACTTCTCTGACAAAAAACACAGAGACAAGGAGAGGGAGAAGATGAAGCACAAAGATGGAAGCACAGACAAACACAAGCACAAGGACAAGGAGAAGAAGGTGAATTACCATACAGATACTACACAGTAGAAAGCACGTGCTTGTCAAAGAAGTTTGGTTCACTATTCCATTCTCTGTATATTCTTTATTGTTATGGCCAAATTGCAATTTGATATACTATGGCAGCACAGTTAATAGTATATCATGATTTTATGTTCTATTATTAATAAAAATATTATTTGGCATTATTAGGAATGTTATGTTTAGAACAGCGGCTCTATCAAATCAAACTGTCCTGTTTACGTTCCTCAGCTATTAACAGTGTGTGCTACATCAGTCACAGCTGTTGAGTGCTCTCTGCGTAGCTTATTCATTTCTGTTCACATCTGCCATTCCACATGATTAAAGCATGATGGATCCACTAATGATAGGATAGGGAGACAAATCTGTCCTTCGAATCAGAATATGGAAACCTTGTTTCAAACATAAGCAACATAGGGGAAAAATCGATCACTACATGTGGAATTCGGTTTCAAATGAGGTAGATGTGAATCAGATGGTTCCAGAGTAGAGAGCAAACATTTGCTTTTGTTTTTGTTGCGCCTGAAAGAATCATAATGAATTGACTGAATCACCTCAATGATCATCCAAAATCTAGTTTCATGTGAGGCTGCTCTAGCACTGCTCCTGCTACACAAACCTTGACGAAAGGAACATTTAACAGTGGGTCTCTCCATGAATCAGACAGAGAGACAATAACAAGTTAAATAATGTATAGTACAATGTATTGTTAATCAATGTATTGTATGAATGAGTGAGATTGAAAATGATTTATGAGTTAGAGATGCTCTAGCTGCTGATGCTTTAGGACCACAGGACAAGGTTGAAAATGGTCGCTATCTTGATTTTAAGATGCGAATAAGCAATAAAATAACTTTATTCCCAGATCATCAAGACTGACGATCATGATTAATAATCATAGTCACAATATTTGGCAAAATCTAGATTATCATTCAAACATAATTGTGCAACCCTATAATATACTTTATTTTACAATGAACATTTATAATCCCAGGTTTTCCATTCATAACAAATTCTTGTTGTCTTTGACCTTTCAGATGAAGTCCCTTGATGGCAAAATCAAAAAGGAAAAAGAGAATGGTTTTGCCAGGTAAGCCTGTAGACATTTCACAAGTCACTTGAATGCTAGATTTAGGATACTAACACATTAATTAATTTATTCAACAATTCCATTTAAAAGCAGAGAACAGCATATAAAGCACAGAATATCATCAGTCCAATACATTAAAAACCGAAAGTCTGACGCAGTAAAGCCCTAATGCTTATTTCCATTGTGGTCCTTTTAAATATTTAAATTTAAGCCATGCCTGATTTGTTTATTTTTTCTTTTGCAGTCCTCCACATGTGAAGTCTGAGCCTGAGGAGGACTTCTACCACTCTCCTAAGTCTCTGAAGAGAGAACGGGATGATGATAATGAGTGAGTCGCCCTGTCCCATTAGTCTTATTATATACTTCTCGCATGTTTGTGTTTCATTTGAGCTCATGACATTTGTGCTGCGCAGTTCATGATGGATGTACAGTTTTCCATAAAGCAGAGTATCTCAAGCAGAATAGTGCTCACCCATATAACTACAAAGATTATCAACAGTTTTGTTTAGATTATTATATTTATATTATATAGTACTATAGTTAAAATGATTAAGGCTACAAGACATTTGTGAGATAAAATGTCCAAGTTTAATTTGGCAGATCAGTCCAAACATCAGTATGGACACGTTATTCTTTGTTAGTTATCTGACTAACTGGGTAATCCTGCTTCTTGAAATACCCCCTGACATATTAGACACATTTTATTTTTAAACAAGTTTCTACAGTTTTTCAACTGTTCACTATATAAGATCTCCCTGTTTTCCAAAAGGCATTGCTGAACTTTTTTTCAGGAGACAAATGTTGATTGAAAATGACCGTTGCCTTAGGTAACATAGGGTGTTGTCTTTCAGCTCTGAATTCAAGCCTAAGAAAATAAAGATCGAAAATGACAAGAAGGCCAAAAAGAGGAAACAAGACGATGATGAGGTAAGCAAAGCCCTGAGCAGAATGTAAAGTTGGTCTTGGTTTTCATGTCTGTCTTCTCTAAGCACAATGAAGAAACGTCCCTTGATCCTGTTCTCCAGTGTGTTTGGGAAAGCTCAAGGAGAGGGAAGCACCTGAGGAATTGGGAAGGGTTGAGTTTCAACCCCCTTGTGTTGATACTGGACATTTTTCTGCCAGCCAAGGACTGAAAAAAGTCTCACGTAGTTTCTCTTCCCTTTTTAGGACATTAAGCCCAAAAAGACAAAAAACAAGAAAGGAGTAGTCTCTGACGGAAAAAAGAAAGCAAAGAAAGAGCCAGAGGAGAAGTGGAAATGGTGAGTTATTCATGTCACCCAGCTGTGTCATATCTACATGCTAGTTATCAGTATGATGATGGATAGAGTATGGATGCGTTCTGTGTTGTTTTTGGATCAAGTATTATCTTCTTTCTGTAGTCTATTCCATCTCCTTACTCAACAGCGTTATGTGGTTGATTCCAGGTGGGAGGAGGAGAGATACACAGACGGCTCCAAGTGGAGGTTTCTGGAACACAAAGGGCCAGTGTTTGCTCCACCTTATGAGCCTGTTCCCAGCAACGTCAAATTTTACTACGATGGTGAGATTCTGTAGTAGCACAGGATTATTTTACTTTTGCTGTGCTTGAACAGCAGTTAAGGGGTGTGTGATTTGTGTGATGGCACTTCTAGATGTTGGTGGTTGATTAAACACTCTTTTCCGTCTTTCTAGGTAAGCACATGAAGCTCAGTCCAGAAGCCGAAGAGGTGGCCACCTTCTTTGCCAAAATGCTGGACCACGACTACACCACAAAGGATGTCTTCCGGAAAAACTTTTTTAAAGACTGGAGGAAGGTAAGAATGAGTCATGGTGTGGGGAAGTGGAGTGTTTTGGATCAGCTCAAAGCTTCAAAAATCTTGTAGAATCTTACAAGCTCATTGTTGAAGGTTTTTGTTGTTGAAGGTTTTTGTTTTTGAGTGTGCCAACTTTTGCTGATCCAACAGGAAATGACTGCAGAGGAAAAGACTAAGATCACAGACCTGAAAAAGTGCAACTTTGCCGATATGAACGAATACTTCAAGGCGCAGTCTGAAGCCAGAAAGGCAATGTCAAAGGAAGACAAACTGGTGAGGCATACTGTTGTGCAGTTAAACTGATATATAGGTTGGCCAATATTGGGCTTTTATTGAAAATCAGATATTGAGCAGTCAGTGTTGTCCACTTGACAGGTTGCAGTTTCTTTAATTGCATATTTGTTGTATAATTTATCAATATTGTCTTTGGGTATCCCATAACCTGATTTCATTCTAATGCAATGTTTTGATCAGATTTGCACACCAATATGTTTATTCATATTACCCTGGGTTTTCGTGGCGAGTATGTCCCACGCAGTTTCAGATGCTTTTTGACACTGAATACTTGGAATTTTTTGGGCAGTTTTTAGCATGAAAATGGTAAAATTTGAAGATATTCTCACAAAATATTTGCTATTGCCAGCTTGAAACCTAAAAATATCTGTATTGTCCTTCAAAAATGCGTATCAGTCAAATCCTACACCCAACAAGACCGAGTTCTGATGCGTCTTTCTGTGCCTCCTGTAGAAAATAAAAGAAGAGAATGAGCGCATCCTGCAGGAGTATGGCTTCTGCATCATGGACAACCACAAGGAACGTATTGCTAATTTCCGCATTGAGCCCCCTGGCCTGTTCCGCGGCCGTGGAGACCACCCCAAAATGGGCATGCTTAAACGTCGGATCAGACCTGAAGACATCATCGTCAACTGCAGCAAGTGAGTGAAAGATTGTCTATCAAGCTTGATGGACTGATGTATTTTATGGCTATATTGCATGATGATTAAATGGTTTTATTAACGTGTCCCTCACAGAGACTCCAAGCACCCCAAGCCTCCCCCAGGCACCAAGTGGAAGGAGGTTCGTCATGACAACAAGGTGACCTGGCTGGTGTCTTGGACGGAGAACATCCAAGGCTCCATCAAGTACATCATGCTGAACCCCAGCTCTAGGATCAAGGTGGGCTAATGAGCCTCATGCTGCACTATAGCAGGGTTTGTCCTGGTTTAAAATGGGTCTTTGTACTAATTGAGTGTCAGTGTCTGCAAGTTCCATTAAGGTAAATCTAACTGAAATGAAGGTGAAAATTGGGGAGGGTGGGGGGGGGACCACACGTTTTTCTGTGTCAGAATATGGGTCTGCATGGCTGGGCTTAATTCTCACTAGAAAAACGGTGCGCCAAAAAACATTAACCTCTAAAAATGAGTTGAAGGCTGTGTCTAATAATATTCATGAACTTTTGAAGCCTTCATTATAGGTAATCAAATACCAGAAATCTTAACTCATTGAGGGCCTAAATTTGTTGCCGTGGATGATTTCTTATGTCAGGGGGATGTTGACTGAGAGGTCGGTGTTACTTTACTACTTAATACTTTTCTACCTTTTTTAAATTAATTGTTCAACAGTGACACTGGCACTAGGTAGCCAGCATCATCATGGCTAGTTATCATGGCAGCTAACTAGCTACCACTCAGCTCAAAGCAAATATTTGCGCACTTTGATATGCATAGTGTGACAGGGCCTTTAGAGTTTTATTAACACGGACCCTCCGCTGGTCAGATGACCACATTGTGCTAAAAGTTCTACATATTTTTTTCCCCCCAGTTTGATTTAGTTATTTTTTTTTCACTGTGGTGTCAAAGGAAACTGCTCTGGCGACCAACAAAGAAAATTCCTATGCTAGGGGAAACCCTGCACAATACTGCTATCTAGTAGTCTCAATCATGAGTTCATATGAATGTCTGCATATATGACACACAAAGTCCTCTGTCAGTTGATGGTTATTCCTCTCTCATCTTCATTTGTGCTGTGTGTGTGTCTCTGCAGGGAGAGAAGGACTGGCAGAAGTACGAGACGGCCCGTAGACTAAAGAAGTGTGTGGATCGCCTGAGAGCCCAGTACCGTGACGACTGGAAGTCCAAAGAGATGAGGATCCGACAGAGGGCTGTGGCTCTCTACTTCATTGACAAGGTGAGGTGGACGCTGTTGTTGTCATTGGCACTATACCTAGCATGTAGCTTGATGGACCGACTTGTGGGAGTTTAATGTAGTATAATTGCTTTTTAACAATGACAGTAGCTTGCAATTGAGGTTTAGTGGGTGCTTAAACGTTGGTTGCTGTGAGGGTAATGTTCCTCTAAGCCGGTTTTAATCCAGCTGTCCTGATGTGCACTAGCTGGCTCTGAGAGCGGGTAATGAGAAGGAGGAAGGAGAGACTGCGGACACAGTGGGCTGCTGCTCGCTCAGAGTTGAACACATCAACCTCTACCCAGAGAAAGATGGTCAAGAATATGTGGTGGAGTTTGACTTCCTGGGTAAAGACTCCATCCGCTACTACAACAAAGTCCCTGTGGAGAAGAGGGTAAGGACATCTCGCTGTAAAGCAGTGTTTCCTGAGTGTTCCTAGACTGCCACTGTTGTGTTTAAGTATTTGTTTCCTGCCTCTCTTCCAGGTATATAAGAATCTTCAGTTGTTCATGGAGAACAAGGAGCCGGATGATGACCTGTTTGACCGTCTGAATGTAAGCACAATATAACCTTTTTATGAATGGGAAAGGAAGCATGAGTTTCCTTTCAGCAGAGCATTCGGTGTCTAGCTTTTGGCACACTGATAACATTCAGTTTTCCCATCTAATGACCGCTTTCATTGTGTTCCTCCAGACCTCCATTCTGAACAAGCACCTTCAGGAGCTGATGGACGGGCTGACGGCCAAAGTTTTCCGTACCTACAACGCCTCCATCACCCTGCAACAACAGCTGAAGGAGCTCACCAGTCGTAAGTCTCCACCTTTCTTAACCTGCGGCAAGCACAGGCTCTGAGACTCTGTAATCCCCACCTGAGTCCTGCTTGATTTGGTCCCATCAAGAGGAGTTCATTATGAAATGAGAACTACTGGATGCAACTGCTTGTTCTGCATTTATAGTATGCATTTGCATGTGGGGAAAACTGAGCTGCACTTGTTTTTTCCTCAATGAGAACTCCTTTTGTCGGTCACATTTAGGATTTCATTCAGAAAACTCATCATACTCACTCTCCCTTTCTAGCGGATGAAAACATTCCTGCCAAGATCCTGTCCTACAACAGGGCCAACAGAGCTGTGGCCATCCTGTGTAACCATCAGAGGGCTCCACCCAAGACCTTTGAGAAGTCTATGCAGAACCTGCAGACTAAGGTGAGAGCGTCTCTCTGAACACTTGGGCTGCATTATGTAAAACCTTAACAATCTCACTCTGTTTGGCTAAACTTGAAATGGATGTTAGTTATCCCCAGTTTAATCAGCAGGTTCCAGTAAACGCTGTCCAGAAAGAACTAGGCCCAAGTTGGGCTTTAGTATGCGTCGGGTTTACTATGTTGAAGGTTGTCATGGTGTGCACATGATTACTGTACTGAATGTTTGTAACATGGTTACCATGCTGTTGAGGTTGAATTTTGTATCCTCATTTTTTGAGTATAGTGATAAGATGATGAGTTAATGATCCTTGAAGGGAATTTGGGTCATTGCAGCAGCAAAATAATGGGATTATATACCAAAAAAAGCAATATGAATATAGCAAATGGGGTGTATTAAGTATAACGCAACTGATACTTCCAGTGTTTCAAGAACATGAATTGGAAATGTACTGGAAAAAAATCTGATGTCCTTGGTGTTTAGAGTTCCCATGGGCCATGTGTGGATTTGACAAATAAAATGAGGCATTGAAAGTTTTTTTTTTTTTTTTAAATGAATAGATGGCCATGAAAATACTGTTGTAATTTTGACAATGTCATATCTTAGCCTAAAACATTCCAATTTTGAAACCTTGAATTTCACCAAACAAGACCTTTAAAGTCTTTTCAAGTTGATGTCCGAGTGATTGTAAGAACCCTGTGTTTATATCCTATTTCAAGGTGTTACCATGCAATTGTTAACAATGCTATATAGACACAAGTACGATAAATTCATGTTAACTAACCACTATGGTTTCTCTCAGATTGATGCAAAAAAGGACCAGCTTTCTGATGCCAAGAGAGAACTGAAGAGCGCCAAGGCTGATGCCAAAGTACGGAGAGATGAGAAATCCAAAAAGTAAGTAGTTTTAAGATCTGGTGTGGTGTGTTTCCCTGTTCCCCTGCGAAGGACTAGTGTATAACTTTTTGTGTTTTCTGTCTCCCTTAGGGCTGTGGAGACCAAGAAGAAGGCAGTTCAGAGGATAGAGGAGCAGCTGATGAAGCTGGAAGTGCAGGCGACTGATCGTGAGGAGAACAAGCAGATTGCCCTCGGCACTTCCAAGCTCAACTATCTGGACCCTCGCATCTCTGTGGCTTGGTAAGATATTCTTGACATGAACACTTTATTGAGCTTGCCTGTTGTACCAGCTCTGTTGCTTTAGCACTCTTGCCCCTTTGACAAATGCTGCATAATTAACACAATCACGTGAAGAGTGAAGAACATTGTGCTGTAATGCAGCTAGTCAACATTGAGGTTTGCCCTTCTAATTTCTGTCTGGTTTTGTCTCCTAGGTGTAAGAAGTGGGGCATTCCCATTGAGAAGATCTATAACAAAACCCAGCGTGAAAAGTTTGCCTGGGCTATTGACATGGCAGACGATGACTTTGAATTCTAAATCCAAGTTTGTGGTTTTAACTATGATACTTTCATTTTATCGGATACTTGTTTTTAGCTTAACTGAATTTCACCCGATGGCCAGACCTGACAAGGGATTGTGGAGAAAGTTTGAGCTGAAAAAGAACGGCGACGACAGGGTAAGAGGAGATGTTGAGGCCATTATGAAGTGGCAGGAGGGCGTTGTGGTTAGTCTGAGCATCTGATCTGAGATCAGGCAACATGGCTGAACTATACCCACAACTGAGCGTCAAGGCGTAGTCCCAGTAATTGGAAGACCCTTTTACCTTTGGCTCTCTCCCTCCTTAGGGACAAGACCTGACAATGCCTGAACTTTGAACTCTGTGGTCCTATAGCTACTGTATTAAGCAAAAAAAATGCTTTGTGTATCATTTTATTATCTTTGTTCACTCACTCTGTATTTTAGCCCTCCCATGTATTATTAATGAATTCTATATTTTGATAGAAGAGAAAGTTAAATGAATTCCTTAAATACACCCACGCGCCTTTTGAGGAAATGAAATGTGAGCTCGAGTTTTGAGTTGTGTGTGTGGGGGTGGGGTGGGGGGGGAGACCATGGAAGCTGTGTGTTTGGGTGAATATTTTAAACTGGACTGTGTTGAATTGTGTAACATGAAAGAGGATGCCTGGACATGCAAGGGGGAAATACTGCAACCATGTCAATATTTACTTAAGCAAGCAGAATGTGAATATTTTGTTTTACAGCCTCTATCAGGGACTTCTTTTTCAGTGTAAATGTGAACCAATCATTTTTTACCCTTTGGGTTGCCAGCATCCTCTGAATCTTTCTGCATAGCCCTGTCTACATCTGATTTTAACTTAATTATTTTTAAAAATTGTTCCAAGAGAAAAAGAAACCAACTCCCATATCTGTTACTTGAAGATAATGCTGTTTTAATGTATTTTAAGTCAGTAAATGGAAAGTGTTTTTCTTCCCAGAAGGGTATTTGAGGGATATCAACTTTGCCAAAAAAAAAAAAATCACCAATCTGTTACAATTTAGGCAGTTTTTTAATTGTGTAAAGATTGAGGACAAAGAAACATAACATTTAATGTGAATTATCGATTAATCTTATTCCACTTTGTTCCACTTGTATGACAGGAAAGTTGATGTAAGTAGCTGTAAAATCAACGTCCTATTCCTGTTTTACAACCTTTTGTCATAGCCTTCGATCATGTTTTATTTTGTTTTTGTTTTTGAGTTTTATGCTCATTGTAGGTTGAAAAATAAATAAAACCCTACAACACAACATCTATGGTGTCTGTGATTTTGTACACTCTATAATGTTTATCAGTAAACATGTTAAGAGAGCTAAATGATGTTTCTGCAGACTAGTATGTTCCTCGAGCTGAGTGTAAAAACAGCCCTTCTCCTTGAGCGGAGGCCCCCAAGAAGCACAGCTGCCTGTTGCTTTTGGACCAGCAGCCAGCAGCCATATAGGAGAGATCTGCCAGAGTTATGGGCGTCCTCATATTGGCTTCCCCGAGCACATTAGACCTCTTCATAATCTAACGATGGCTGCCACTACGAGCCTGTAGCACGTAGTGTGCAAGGTGGAACAAAATCCAAAGACAAAATGAAGAGCAGAGGTTAAAGAATATATAACTTAAAACCCATTACATTACAGAAAGAAGATGACCCGTTTCTGTTTGCAGGACTTCTCCCCTCCCCAGCTGGAATACATTCAGCGTGAACTGTGCTGGTGTGCTTGACTGGACTCATTACAACCTCGTGCATTCTTGTGAAGTTATTCTGTCCAGCTCTTTTATGCCCCGCACGGGAAGGATTTCATGTCTTTGGCAACATCTGGCAAGCCGGTGCCCCTTTCTTGTAAATAAAGCCACTTTGCCCTCAGTGCACATCCTTTTTATTGAATTGGAAAGCTCTGATCACCATTTGCATACATATTTCAAAGTTAATAACTCACACATTACAGCTTACAGATAAAATAAATAGCTTATATGGCAACGATTGTCTGCCATGATAGCAGACGGAAAATGTTTCTTCCGTAATTCATGTCCCATGAGTGGTTAACTGCATCAGCAGCTCCTCACCAGCAGATGACGCTATGCATTTGTCTAAAACTTAAGTATTTACTTCCATGTGACTTTCATTTTCATCACAGTAAATAATTTGACCAATTTCCATGTTATTCTTATTCATCCCATAGTTGTTGAAGAAATGATGAGACATTAATGCTTGGTGAGTATTCTGTTTATTCTGTAAAGATTCAGAAGTGTAGAAAGGATGATACAACAGTGCTTTATGATCAGACTATTTCATAAAAGTTTTAAGTGATCATAACACCGTAAGTCCAGATTCCATTTATCTCAAACCAAAATAAATTTGTAACATTCGACACAAGTGCATACACTGCTGGTAGGAGATCAACCTCCAATTTCACTTTGGATGGTATAGCACCGTTCTTAGCTATTAGCAGCTTGACAAAGATGCAGCTTAATAGGATTCATGTAGTGACTGTATGTTTATATGAACACAAGAAAATTCAGAGGAGGAAAGATCTCCTCATTTGGCTCTCTAGCTAGCACAATATCTCACTCTGTCAGTGTCTAGGGATCAAATTGATAATTTTGCCTTGAAGAACATTTTGCCAGTAACAATATTTGATACAATTACAGCTTAAAAGTTAAACATTTCCAAGTGTACAGAAAGCAGCACAAGATTTTTTTTTTTTCACAGATATAGACCAACAGTGACCATCAATGCACTGGCAAGTTATTTTGGACAGCACAGTAGCTGGAAAGCAAGGTGATGGGCAGACAGGTCATATCAACACATGGACAGAGCTGAGTAAGGCAACGTTAGCGTGACAGGCTTCTCTCTGTTCAGTTTGCAGGGCAGTGTAGTGTATTGATCTTGACACAGCTGTCAATATCTTTACTGTGGGGCAGTGTGATTTTAGCATTGCTGTCTTCATTAGTGCATTGTATGTATATAGTCTCTTGCGTGTAGCTGAACTGCTAAGTGATCACCAACATTTATACAGATCTAAATAAAACATGTTTGATTGCATCTGGACTTACAGTGACTATAGAAGAGTAAATAGAATTGAAAAACCAAATAACGGAAAAAGAAAAATTCAAGGCAGTGCTGAAGTACTGGTTGCTAAAAAAGTAAAAAATATCACAAAGCCAACAATAACATTTCCTTGACACATCTTTTGTTTGTCCAGTCAGTACAAACCCTCCTTTATAGTGCAGTTTCAATCATATATATATATTTCTCCCTCTGCCCAAAAACAATATCTCTCGGCCCTCTCCTATCTTTCCTCATTCAAGTCAGTTTTCCAGTCAGTGTGCGTCTTTTCTCTTTCTTTTCTTTTGTCTGATCCCTCGTACTGACCTCATTGTGCACCCTCCCCACACAACCACAAAGAAGCATGAAAGGCTTAAACATCACAGGACTCAAAGGTGAGAAGTTCTTTCTTTTGACGATGGCAGGAAGTGATGGCAGATGGAAGAGGAGGAGGAGGAGGAGGAGGAGGAGGAGGAGGGGTGGGGGGTATTCACAGTTACAGTCAGAGTCCAACGGTCCAGCTACAATCACATCTGCTGTCATAATGAACACTCTAGACCACGGCCAGGGAGCGAGCCAGACTTAACCATCCTGTTCCTCTGGCGAGATTGGGCCTGCTTCATCACACCTCCAGCAGCTCCATCCTCAGACGATCCCTATCAACACACACACACACACAAATATAAATTGTGTAGATGCCATTGTTAAGTTATTGTATGTAAGTAAGGTACTTTTTGAGAGGAAGCATTGTAAAACAACGCCTGGGTATGAGAAACTTGCCTCTTGGAAATCCATCTCACCAAAGACAATTGTCATGATTTATTCACATATATTAGCATGCTCTCACAATCTATAATTCAACGGCCCAGACTCCTACTTGTCTAAAAATAGCTTCTTAAACACAGACCTTTGATTGCCTGAATAAGCTACTCAGCATGAGTACCTGTACACCCTTCTCCTGCCTCCCTTTTACTGTACCTCTTGCAGTAACGACTACAAACAACAAGATGACATACTTTCATCACTTCACCTGGCTCACTTTTTTTTTAAATTTTCTTGATTGATACAAAGCACTAGCATCGAGAGTATATGCTTACATCAGTGACTTTCATTAGACACAAGCGTTACGGCTTACCTGGCCTGATTGGCATCAGTCTGTTGCTCAATGAATGACTGACTGGTCACTGGCTGCTGGTGGTCCTCCGCTCTCTCTGACCAGGGATCCTGCAAAACTCCCGGCTGCACTGACTCCTCAGCTCTCCCTCGCTCTCCGCTCTCTTCTGACCCCATTAGACCCAGCAGCGGTGAGTATGAATCCTGCCATACAACCCGCTGCCCTGAGTTCAGTCCCGCTTCTCCCTCAAGGTGCTTGTTCATGTCTTTCCCCGATATTTTCCTTTGAGCCATCGGAGGGTCCTTCAGTGTCTCGGCTTCGGCATCTCCGCGGCCTTTCACTTCCTCTGCAGGCAGGCGCTGATAGCTCTCCAGCCACTTCACCTGTCCATTCTTGTGGCTGTAACGGCTGTCGCTGAACCAACGCACCACCTCCGACTTGGGCAGGCCTGTCCGGACACTTAACTCCTCGTACTGCTGGCTGCTGGGCCAGCGGGTGCTGGAGAACACCTGCCGGAGGATGTGCACCTGCTCCGGGGTCTTCTTTCCCCAAGGGGGTGAGAAGGACGGCTGAGAAGTAGTCACCTCAGCCATCTGAGGCTTGAGTTCTCCAGGTACGATCTCAGAGCCAGATTTTGTCTCTGGTTCGTTCATCTTCAGCCTCTTCAGGTTGATCTTGATGGGGTCAACTTTCAGCTCTGGACAGCTTCTGTCCCCCAAAAGGGGGTCCTCCTCCTTGATGAGTTGCTGTAAGATTGACATGCCTTTTATGGGAAAGTCCTTGTTGCATTTACCCTCATCTAAAATGGATGAGCTGCTGCTGCTTTTGGTAATGACAGTGGTGCTGGTGCTTTCATTAGGGGATTTGCTGGCATGGTTAAAGTAAGGGACACTGTCGTTACAGGCAGTGCTGGGGCAGTCATTGCTAATACTGCTGTTGTTGGTCTTGTGAATATAGTTGTTGTTGCGATCGTCATTGGCCTTTGTGGCTTGGGACTGCTCTTGTGGACTGATGATGCTGTTATGATTGTTACAGGTGATGGTAGATTTGCTGGTGTTATTCATGATCACTTTACTCTTGTTACTGTTGGAACCTTCCAATCCAATTGGTGTACTGTTACTTTTGACATTTGGTTTGCTGTTGATGTCAGCAATGCTGTGCTCATCATTATTGCTAATGTTGGCAGAGCAAGTGACAATGCTGTTGATGCTGTTGGTTGGGCTGCTGTTATTCACAAGTTTCCTGGTGACAGTCTCACCACCATTACTACTACTGGAATAACTGCTGATGCTGCTGCTACTACTGCAACTACTGCTGCTACTGCTGCTTCGACTGCTGCTGGTGCTACTGACACAACCGCTGCTTCCAGCCATGTCCAGGCTGAGGCCATTGCTCTTGTCTGGCTCCACGGTGGGTTGAGTATTCTTGGTCAGTACCTGTGTTGTTCTGACTACAGATGGAAACTTTGGGGGGACAACCGGGGTAGAATAGGAGACCCTGGTGACCTGGGGGTTAGTTGACATGCTAGCCTGTGTGGCTATGACCCCACCGGGCCTACCTTTCAAACTGCCATAGGGAACTTTGGCCATCTGGTAGTTTGGTCCCATTGGGCCTGATTGGCCAGGCTGGGCAGTGACAGTGTGGTGGGTTACAATGTGATTGACGTGCCTTTGTGTAGAGGGCTGTTTTTGGGGTGCTCCACCCTGGAAGACGGTGTTGAACATCTTCCTCCTGGCCTCTTCAATCTCCTCAGGAGACCAGCTTATGCCCTGCTTGAGCCTCTGGGCAGTAAACCACAGTTTGATCTGCTCTTCGGGGAACTCGGAGACCACCGTTAGATAGCAGAGTTCGGCTTTGGTCGGGTAGGGAAACTTGCCAAAGGAGGTCTTGAGAAAGCTGCTGGTGTCCATGGCAGCATCATAGGTGGGGATGCTGCTAAGAGGGATCATCACCTTTGGAAGGTCTTTGTTGGAATCAGAGGAGGGGGAGGAGTAAAGGGAGGGAGTGTGCTGGTGAAAGACTTGATTGGACACTGTCGTCTTAATCACATGAGCGACAGTGGTCCTCGGCATAGCTGGGGCAGCAGAAACACTGAGAGCCCCGTTTTGGAGTTCAGGCACATTTGTCAGCATGCTGGGGTCTACATCCTTTCCAGTGTCTATCTTCCGTACCTCCACGGTGTGGGAGACCACTATCTTTTTGTGCTCCCCCTTGGCTTTCATCATCTTTGCAATTGGTGTTTTGGTGAGGGAGATCCCAGATTCTCTGTAGTCCTCTCCACTGTCTGTGAAGAGACTTTGCTCCACAGTGGTCAACCCATCCCTCTTGTTGACGTGTAGGGAGGCAGTGATCAAGCCCTCCATTATCCCAGGGTGGGCTTTAGCATTATGCAGAGCCAGGGCCTCAAAGCGGACGACTGACACCCCACAGTTCAGGCAGTAGAAGGTGGGCTGGGCCCTGAAGTCTAAGTGGCAGTTGTGCATGTGATCCAGAAAGTAGTTTAGGTCTCTTGACTCGAAACGGCAGGTTGGACAGCTGTATGTGCCGCCTTTCTGCCTGCCACTGCCACCTTCTGATTTGGAGGAGTTGTGGGAGAAATGGCCAGACTCCTCTCCGGAGATGCTGAGTATGCTATCTTCTGGGATTGTTGGTAGGAGTTCTGGTAGACAGCCCAGAATGATTTCCTCACGCACATGTTTGGATTTGGATGGTATCATGCAGGGTACAGTGGATTTCCTCTTGCTGGCCATTGTGCAGCTTTGTGTAGATGGGAGAGTGAGTGATTGGTTGTCCGGTCTGATGAGAACAGAGGGCGGGTGGATAGTGGAGAGGGCTGAATGAAGTTTAGTGTCATGGACCAGCCGCTATGATATCACAGTGTTGCTTCATGTTTGCCTTCTGTCACTTTAGGACTCCTGTCACATGGACAACTGTGTTTTAACAGCTCACTGGGAACCTGTGACAGAGACAGTAAAAAAAGAGAAAGACGAAAAAATATATGAAAATATCTGATTTACAAGACTTGCTCCATCTTTAAATTGGTAATTACAAAAATGTAAAAAGATTGCCAAATGGATGACAATACCTCTACAGTTACAGTTTGACCTGGCAGTATAACTAGCGTAGTTCACAAAATGGTGTACAGTAAATATAAAGGAGGGGGTAAAACATAAGAAAAAAGAAACTGATTAATTTAACCTAAACACTGTCCAGACCTATAGGTTAAAAACTGTGCGTACATGTTAGGCACATGTAAAAAATAAATAAATCCATAAAGCGAAGATGCTTTCAAAAATAATGAAATGAAAAGTTTCTAAATATCAAAAAATGTACTATAAAGAGCAGTCTACTGACACACTAATGCAGAAAACATAAAATAATACAATACAATAAACATCTAAGACAAAATGTATATAAAAAAATGTAGGGTTCCTAAGGCCTTTGCACAGTAGTGTATATAAATAGTAGATGCAGTTTGTTTTACTATTGAGAACAAAATTGAAAACTGGCATATTTAAACATGATATATTATTGCAAGCTGGGTGTAGTGGAAGTGGAAGGAACTTGTAGTCCCATGTAGGGTAACAATGTAGGTGGAAATATCGATGTCGGTGGCCTTATAAGCAACTACAGTGCTAATGTAAAAGTGCAATGCATAAGGTTTTTTTCAGGACAAAACTATTTTCTATGCCTATAATTCAAAATAAATATTAAAGCACAAACATGTAGTGGTGAAGTGGGTCTTGCTCACTAGACCCACTTTCTTTTAATTGGCATGGGAGACCATGGACAAAATGATTCATGCTTTAAAGTGATGTTAATTAAATTGTTGATAACATAAATTATGTCAAAGCCATGTGGAAGGCATAAGGCTTTTCAAAATATAATTCGGTGCACCACACACACTGCCTCAGTCAAGATAGCCAGCAGCTGGCCTGTCAGTGTTTCAGTTATTTACTTGGATTTCCATTGACTTTTTCCTAGCTGTCACATTTACATAAATTCTGGAAAAACGTCCATAAAAACTGGCGAAGCTATTCTAATCTAAGTGAATTTGGTTGTTGTTCCTGATCACGGCGTAGGTTTGGCACCATTAATTATGAATAGGTTGAATTATTGTTTTGCAAAGTATCATTACATTAACTGTTCATTCAACAGAATATGTAATTAAAAATGTTAGTTGGGGCGTCCTAGTGGGTAGTTGGCTAAGGCGCATACCATGAAAACATGACATTGTGGTTTTGAATCCGGCCTGCGGGACCTTCATTGCATGTCTTCCCTATTTTTCCCCCATCCCATCTTTCCTATCTCTCTACTGTCAACTATCCAGTAAAGCTGAATACCAAATAATAATAATAAAGAGAAATTGCCTCCAATAATGTTTAAGGGAATATTTAATATCAAAAGTAATTAAATGTCCACTACTATCCTCTACCTGAGGATTTTTTTTTTATTTTTTATGTGTCTTTTGAGTGGGACTCACTTCACCACTCCATACTGCCGGTACTAGATGTATCTGACCTTACCAGCTGTTTCACATTATCTTCAGCAACCAAAAATATGCAAAAATATGCATGCCAGTTTTCAGGTTTGTGTTCACTAATGTTCATCCACAGAAAAGTGCTTAGTACCTGTTTCTTGTCAGTATACAGAAAGAAGGATTGGCAGAAATTCTGTGGATTTTTTTTTTTTTATAATAAAATGTGAACATGGATTTTGGGGTTCAACAGACAAATGTCTGTTGAACATGGAAGAATGCAAATCTTGGCAAAGACGCTCGGAATGGAAACACGATGAATATTTATGGGGAAAAGTTCATTCTTGACATGCATTGGGCCACGCTGACCTGTTTCCTCTTTTGTTTCATATTGTAAAAGCAAACATATGCAGGGTTAAAAATACATGGCTGTGCTGTAGGTCAAGTGCATGTCATTACATATTCAACTTCTTGTCATGTGCTTCACATTAAGGCCAGGCATTAGGCTGCCAAGCTTGGATTTGAGCCATGTTTCGCATTCGACAGAGGTTATACCATGCCACCCTGCATACTGTAGTGTCAAGAGCCTACTGGAGCGATCAGCTGACTAGTGTGTGTCCCAGCAGTAAGGCGACAACAGTAATGTTGACGACATGAAACCTTCTGATAAGGTCTGATGAGGTTATTGCAAACACATCTGGGCCCATTTACAGGCCGGGGGGGCTCAAACGTTCGCATCTTTTGTGCGTTCGACCAGCATGACACTGCATGTGCGCACATACAAAATACACAGATCTTTAGGTGTCCAAATGCATTAGCAAACCGTATATTCAGACCTTCCCTTCCTGTAATACTCCTGCTACAAGGATGGATACGGATTGTATCTGCTGCGTTCAACACTTCTTTCTTTTCTTCTGCGTCTCACGAACTGAAAAACGCCCCTCTGTGCCAGCATGCGTGTATGTATACACCCTTAGAAATATTTCTACATTTAACAGAGTTTTGGGGGATTTTGTCTAGACAGTGGACACCCCCGATCGATGTTTTTTCAGTTGCATGGCTAACATTTAGAGCCATTTTCTGCACGATATGTAAAAGAAATCATTAGGAAAAATAACAAAATATGAAAGTGAAGACATCGCTCTGCTTTTCTCTGCCCTCTAAATGAACTCTTGACACACACAGACACATGCGCGCACAGTTGGTGCACCCACACACACGCATACACACACACACACACACACACACAGCCTCTCTTCATACCTCTCCCCTCTTCCTTTCTGAGAGACGGGAGAGGTGTTGATGTGTGACATGCTGCTGAAAACTGCTCTCATTCTATCATCATCTATCCATATCACTCAGGCTATACCTTCTCCCCCTGCGAGCTGATCTCATCTTGGGGAAAAACACAGCAGCTGTACAAACACTCACTGCCATACCACCCAATACCGTGTCTATCTTGAGATTCGGCGTACCCCAACACCTTGTACTGCATTTTGTAGGCTGCACCGAACACACGGTCACATACTTTCCGACAAAATTTTGTGTCGTGCCGCATTTGCACGGCCTCAAAAGCACTTTAAAAGGCATTCATTTTGCAGCCTCCACGTGTATGTTCACCATGGCCGGCTGGCTGGTAAATAAAAGATGAACCTGTTCCAGAATTAAAAACCTCAAATGACTGCCCAACAGTACACACTGATCCCAGACAGACTGTGACGTCCTCTTTGTAACTGCCTCTTTTTCATTTCTAATGACGGCTGCCTTCTGACAGAAAAAAACCCCCAAAAAAAACCCCAGAAACAAAACAAAACAAACAAACAACGAAAAAACTAGGTCACCAGCATCTTATGCAGTAATCCCGGTTCACTGCATCCAGACGCGGGCATGTGCTGTATGTTTCGCCGCCGGAGAGGTCATGATACCCTCTGACGGCGCAGTCGATTAACCCCTGCTGAGGACACGGGGTTCAGCGAGTTTGTTCCACTGAACTGGGGATTTAGAAGACAGTTCTCACGCAGCAGAGGGATGTAGTCATGCACATCTAAAACATCTGTGTGAGAGATCTTATTATGCTATATAACTTCAGACTCGTGTTTCATAAAAACTGGCTCAGTGTGGCTGCGCTCTCCGTATCCCATTTTCGAGTGATTCATTTTGTCAAAGAGGACGGCACAATGTATGCAGAAATAGCATGCGATGGAAAACGAAGCGGCCAGACAAGGTAGTTTGGTGGTGGCAGTCGGGTGTGTGCGGTGCAGCGGCCGACAGCGGCCCCCAGAGCGGGACGGCACGCTGCGACGACACAGACGCCGGCCCAGCGCTGACGCTCCCCTCCCCAAAAGCACTCCACCTCCTGCATGAGAAAACCCAAGACAAGCCAAAAGTTGAGAAAGGTTACATAAAGAATCAGGTCACCTATCAAAAGAATGGGCTGCTTTATCTAGCGAGCGAGACGTGCGATCAGACACAAGACAAGGGCTTCCCAGACAGGGAGCCATTGAATGGTTCCCTCTGAAAAGCCCGGCCTCGTGTTTCAGCGGCGAGGTAGACAACGCTCAGACGATCACTGTCCCCAGTGTGTCATATGTCCTCGCACTGGCACCGGCTCCGCGGCACAGAGGGAGGAAGCTCTTTTCATCTCGGCGGACCCGGGGAGTCGTATCCGAGCGGAGGGAGAGCGCCGGAGCTCTCAGACGAGCTTTCTGAACACCCACGCTCGGCGCAGAGCGGAGAGCCTCGCCGTGTGCGCCGGGCTAAAACCGCGCCGGAGCCATTCAACTTTTCAAAAACAAGCGTTTCCAAACAAATGGGATTAAACTAGATTAAAATCGGCTAAGGTCTTATACGTTCCGCCTTATTTAAGGGGAGGTTTAAGATTTACACAAGGCCTCCCTTATGTGGCCTTACACTGTCATTTCCATAACAATATCATATTTACATCTCATTAATATTTAATCATGTGCGCTATACTTTTAAATGACAAAACAGCTGAGTGTGCTGCTCTCATTTCGACCAATCAATTTTCAAACTTGGGGACGAAAAAAAAATGCATTTATTCCCTTTCATCGCCTCATAAATCGCTGCAGTAATTACAATATTACTACATGAAAAAGCCGTGCCCAGTCTAAAGTGCAGTGCTACCAGCGGAAGCCGGGAGGCGAGGCTGCAAAGTGGTTGCTCGACATTAAAATTTAATTCAAAACAGTCCACTGATTCAGACACTCCCAGATTGTTGGGTCACCTACAGCTGACATTAACAAACAGAGATTGGTGTTTTGTTGTGCCGCTTGTCACATGAATGAGAATGTGAAGGCAGGAGGAGGAGGAAGGACAAAGGAAGACAAAACTCAGACATTTGGGAGTGAAGTGAGAGGATGACTGATGATGATGACAGACTGCGCTGCTTCAATATTCCACCCCCCCCCCCCCCCCCGACACACACACACACACACGCACACACACACACCTTCCCTGCTCACCTCCACAATATTTAACACCTGCACCATTCTGACTGAAATCTCTCTCTTTGAACTGAAAAACTGGCAAGGAGTCTCTTGATGCGGCAGTCACACTGGAGCTGGAGGAACGACATAATACTCCCTCACTCGTGACAATATTTGTTTTCCGTGTAATTTGTCTTGACAGTGATCCGCGGCTGTCTTCCGAGTCGGCTTCAAAATCAGCCAAACATCACCTGGCATCCGCTTGGGGGGGAGGGGGGGGGGGTCGGGGGCAGAGAGGGGAACTCCTGACAGCTACATTTGAATGATCAAAAAATCTGTTTAGGGAGGACATTTTCTGCCAAATGTCCATTAAATAGATTAACGTCATGTGAGTGGATCAGCTGGACACCCAAATATAAGCCAGAGACAGAGAGCAATTACTGCCGTGCACAGAGATTGGGAACAATGGCGCCTCATTTATAAGGGAAACGTGATCCAGCGCCGGGTGCCTTCAGACGGCTGACTGTCGAAGTGCGATTGTTCCGTTTCCTGCGTGTCTGGGTGTCTCCTGTGTCCATCACGCCCGTCAGTGTGGAGTAATGTGTTGTTTTGGGGGTTTTTTGGACAGTGTGGACGGACATGATTCAGTTAGGGGGGCTCATCTCGTACTGTACTCTCGCCGGCATGAATAAGTGGCGGGCTCCGGCGTTACGTGTGCTGAAAAACAATAGAGAGTCATCAGGGTCATTAGCACAGTGCTAATACAGCACACCGGTCCGCCGCGTCTCCGCTGCGTGTCCAGCCTTCTGTGGCGTCGGTGTGTTTTAGGCTCTGCCTCCGCTGCAGGCTCTATACGTGGGTGTGTTTGTATGTGTGTGTGCGTGTGTGTGGTAGTGTCTGAATGTCTGCCGAGACGCAGGTGTTGTCAGCCGTCTCCTCCTCCTCCTCCTCCTCCTGCTCCTCGTCCTCCTCCTCACCCCCCTTACCTCCATGACTGCAGCCCCGTCCGCTGGGAGACCAGTCGGTGGTGCCACTCATGTGTTAACATTGCCATGGCAACCCCTCTCTTCCCCTTGCCCACCACACCACACACACAGCGGAGTCACTCGCCCACACCCACCAACCTCAAGACACACACACACACACACACACACACACACACACACACACACACACACACTGAATTCCTTGGACTGCATCCGGTGCAGGACAAACTTAATCCACATGCCCTGCCAGCCATCTTTGAAAAGTCCATTCATGGTCTAGTCTGTTTCAGATAACTTGGGCGAGGTTAGTAATAAAGACTCAGGTTTTTCTTTTTCAATTAGGCTGTCGCGACGCAGAAATTCCTGCGCCACTGTTCTTATAATATTTACGACAGCGGGCTAATAACAGAAAAATCGGAGCTGCACACACTGTAAATGACCTCCTGTCAATGTTATTGTCTTGTAAAATCAGCATGGAGGCCTGGGGACCGAGGCTGTACAGTGTGTCGGGCCGCATTCTGCCCGTCTGAGCATCTTTGTTGAATGCTGCTGTTTTCTGTTATGGTGAGCGCTCACTCTTGAAATCTTACATTGTTCTCCAAACCCTCTATCTGTGGCCCAGATAAATGACAGACAAATAAACCATGGTGTGCAGGGGAAAAAAAATTCTGAGTCATGCATCCTTTTTCATCACTTTTGATGAATAACTCCTTCAGTTCTGTAGCCAAGACTACAGGCATTGATTTGGCAACTTAAGAAGAAAAGGAAGAAAGATGGCGGCATACCGCACATTGTACTGTCCATCCTAAAATGGCTGACATCACAGCCTCTTACAACTGCCAAAGCTTGGCAAATGCCAGCTCCTGCTGACCGAACCTTTCTTGCATGGGACAGAGAAAGTGGTAGGGGCTCATTCCCCACTAGCCCCAAGGTTTTTTCCCTCCACGAGTGCATAGAAGTTTCTTTTGGTTGGAACTGTGCAAACATGCTGTTTCAGTAAGGCTTTTGAGCGCTCTGGGCTTCGATACGGCGTCGGTCTCTACGACAAAAGCAATACGAAAGGATGAAAGCCCCGAATAAAAGTGAATCTGTATAGAATGCCGTCCTTTCTGGTGGGGAAAATAGGACTCGGTACTGTGCTCCGGAGACTATTCTATGAGGACCATGAGGTATGCCGTTATCATGAATGCTTGTTTGTACAAAAAAAACGGCTGGGAAATAGATCTGGTTGGCATTAGATAGTTGATTTTCTTCTCTGAACTAAAGGAATGTTATACACTCCATGTCAGCTAAAACTGCAAATCATGACCATATGACCTTCCTCAGTATTCTCTGGCAGGAGATCCACAGTGAACTGTGGGCGGCACACATGAACATATTATCTAACTGCCGGTACAAATCGGAACACCAAAGCCTAAAAGTACAGTATTCCAGGTAAATGAGTGGCATGTGCAGATGCCTTTTTTGTGGCGGGGAGTGGGCACTCCTGGCCCATTACATTGTGTCTGTGTATACAAACACTCCGCTATGGCCACAACCAAAACTGTGAGCTGTGCCTAATTGCAGGGAGTGAGGGATGAAAGGCAATATGCCTGGCCTCATTAGAGCAGTTCCGAGAAGGGAGATGGAAGAGCGTTCCCAGGCATCCACAAAGGGAATTGACATTCCCCCGGTGTAACCGTCCTGCAGGAGTGAAACCCTCCGCACACAAACACACCGACTGACCGGACCGGGCTGAACCCGGTCCACCGGAGCCGCGCAGTGAGAGCTCATCTACCTTTGTTTTGTCTGTCATCACACACGCCTGCAAATGTATCTGAGTGCAGAAAATATCCACTGGAGCCTGGTCTGTGTGCTCCGCCACACTTGGAGGTTCCACTCCATAATCCATGCGCCTACTCTGCTAGGAAAATCTTGATGGCAGATGTGTTGCACAGTAGGTTTAATAACCTAGATTATACGTAACAAGCGTATAGGCTTAAATGATTTAAATAATAACCACCAAAATATCAATTAATAATGCTTGTTGAGTTGCTAGGACAATTTGGGGCTCTGTGTGATGTTTTGGACACAGGAGCCACACATGATACACTGAGGCAACATTAGTCAGCAGAGGTCCCTCCCCTGAGGGAGAGGGAGACACATGGCATTCAAAGCTGGCTCAACATTAATGTACAGAGAGAAAATGTGACTGTACAGGAAGTGATATTTTAAATAGAATGGCTCACTGACATAATCCACAGTTTGCAAAATAGTCTGCTCGGAAAAGCAGCAGCTGTACGGATACTGTATGTTTCAATGTGTGTGTGTGTGGAGTAAGGCAGCAGCACATGTTGGTAGGAGGAAGACGAGGAAATGAAAGAAAGAGTCCTGTGCATAGAGATACAGGCCTACCTTTTCTGCTCTGGCAGGAGGAAGGGATTTGCTGGGAGTTCGCGATCAATAGATGAAAATTGATACTTCGCATGCAGTTTGAACATCTATGGACACCGAGCCTTCATAGATCAGTCGATAACCACGCTATAGCCCTGTTTTCAAAAGTCTTTCACAACTAAAAACACTCACACTTGGACTACAGAGGGGAAATACAGCGCGTTGTGCAATAAAATAAGCAGATACGCCACATTGTATAGCGTGAGAGGAGCGCTAAATCAGACGGACGGAGGATACATTGTTGTAACTGTAACAAACTGACGAGTTAACCCGTTTCTCTCCATTCACAAGGCTGTGGGGCAAAACACTGCCTCGGAGCTTACTTGCCAAAGGCGATCTGCCACTCTCAGAGGGCTATATAACCTTATGAATATTCCCAAAAAATCCTCCACTCCCCCCTCCACCTACTGTCGCCATTTTATACATTGGCGACTTCATATAAACTGCCATGACTACGGCACCAGATGAAAATTCAATATTCAACAGCGAGCCATAATTTCAGTAAACAACTTGGGGGTCGCGCCTCGCCAATAATAAGCGCGATTCGGCTTTTTAAAGAGTAGATGCGAGCTTACCTTAACAGTCGGCCGGGGAAAATGGGATCCGACATTAATATATAAATGAATAATATTGGATTAGCTCCGATCGTTGCGCTTTGAGAAGAAGAGGAGGCGAGGAGGGGGTGGGAGCTCTCCTCAAGTGAACCCGGTGAACTGGCGTGAACCCGTCAGTGACCACGGCAAGGTACATTACATTACATTACCTCTCCACCCCTCATCCACACTGTATGGAGACGGCAAAACAACTATGGTCGGCGGTGCAGGACGAGGCAGCTCCAAAAAAAATTATAGCGAGTGTATTTCCTATGAACACGTGATTCAGAGCGTCACCCAAAATCCAAAAGCCCTTTCATCTAAAATTTTGGAGAGGGGCGGGGAGGGGATGGGGATGTGTGTGCGAGTGTGTGTGTGTGTGTGTGTGTGTGTGGCGGGGCGGGGGGCGGGGGGAGGACGTATACTGAGCCCAGTGCACATTTGGGTATGTCGTTCTAGGGGTAAGGCAATGCTCTAAGAGAATGGCTTATACATAGCTGCAATGGCGCCACGGAGATACTAAACAGATGGAATTTATTGTGTAAATGTGGGATTTGTGAAGGATTCAGTGATCTCCCGTTTCAGTCAGTTTTGTCACCATAAAGGTCTTTTTAATTAGGTCGCATGCTTTTTCAATACATGCTGCCATCTTTAGAAAAACTCTTGATGGCCTACTGTGAATATTAATCGTTGTGGGAATTGTCATTTCAAGCACAGGCCTATTAGCCTACCGGCTTAAAATAGACTTTTACGCACACGCGTAATGGTGACACACCAAATTACGCAGTTGCAGAGTAATTGTAATTGCTTCAGTGTAATTATTATTATTATTATTATTTTTATTTTTACCAAAATATAAAAGTACAAAACTTAATTAATCAAATTACCAAGGCAAGGTGTTGTCTTGCTCTACAAAACAGGGTTTTTTACGGCCGTGACCCTCATGACCTTGTTGGCCTTCTGTGCGTAAAGGCGCACTGAGCCAAGCGCACTATAGTGACCAACCTATCCATAAACAGCCAACACATCATATTCAGAATGAAGGCCTGATAGAATCAGGTTATTGATAGTATCCCGAAAAAGAACTATAGTAATCCTATTATACATTTTAGAAGGATATTATACAAACAATACAGCAAAACCATAAGTCTCTATAGTAAAGGAATATTATGAGAATATTATAGTGATACCATAGGAGATAGAAATACAATTTAGTACGAAAAGGTCACCATAAACTCACTACTGAGTACCACAGACACACTGTAAAGGAACATTATAGTAATATTATAGTGACTATTCATTAAGGAGTCTTGTATAAGTCAAGCAGGTATAGAGTGCAACATAGAAAATAACATTTTATTGATCCGTCGTAATGTATGACCGTGCAGGCCTCTATACAGGCCTCCTGTGTTTAAGCAAACGTGTTTTTGCTCTCCCTTCCCAGTTTGTGATGATTGAGTTCAGACGTTGCCTGTAGCTGTGGCTGTGTACAGTCAGGATAACCCAAGATTGTCTATTAAGAAGAGCAATCACTCCACAGTAGAACAAAACACCTGCACCTCTTTCCGGCCTGCAGAAGTGGGGCTTAACCCTCAATACCAACCTGCACAGATGGAGGAAGAGGAGCATCCCTGCTGCTGCTTGTGTAGCCTACCACAGTTCGTCTAGTTTAGATAGCCTATAACTACCCATTTTAAGAATCATACCTAATTTACCCAAGAGTGTGCATCCCAATGAAACAGCTACATTCATTGTGAATATCCACATGGCTTTCTGATGAGCCCTTTGATTACAAAATGTATCTGAACAACTCAAGAAATAAAGAAATGGACATGGAATGTTTGTTTTAATACATTTGTCCTCCGCCATGTGGACCCAACTGGGAGCATTCTGACATCAATAAGTGTTTAACACATTAATATGGAACAAACAACACCGTTGCCAAGAAGATTGGCAGCCTCTGCTGGCCTCCACACTGCATTTTACATTGTGTGCCACCGGGTCGCATGTTGCAGGAGTTTCTCGCAGCGGCAGATGGTGGATGGAGCAAAAAGGCCGATGGAGAATCATTTCCAACACGTTTATCCTCTTCAGTAAAGCAGAAGAGAAAGACTTCCACTGAAGAAGCAAAGAGCCTCTTTGTGACAGGAAGCACCGGGGTTTATGGGAAATGTGGTCTTAATTTCGAGAAACACTCATGCCTGGTCTCATTTGTTTACGATAGTTATAGCAAGGTATCACAAGTGATTTGACAATGATGTATCGTTTAAACATGTGACACGTAGCGCCTTTAAACGAGTGCTCTGGTGATGTTTGTGATACCCGGAAATAGGGGTGGAGTGAGAGCTCTTTATTTTTTTTCCTCCTTTCTCTCTGGTGTAACCGGATCACGGGAGAGCAGAGGGACGTACTGGAGGTTTGTTTGCCTCCAAATGAGCCAATGAGGCCGGGTTTGAATTAGAGTGACAGTCTTCCAGGGCGAGCCTGGAGACGCCATTCTGGTTTGACAACAGTCCGACAGCCAATACGGAGCACCGACGGGCAGGAGCGGAGGGAAACATCCAAATACAAATTTGTCTTCCTACACCTTTAGTTAACAACGTTACCTGTCACCTGCGGTACGTTGGGACCTGTTGGAAAAAGTGGGGGGACAAGTGAGGAGCCCAAACTATGGCCCTGTCGCAGAGCTTAGACGGCTCACCTTGGAAGTGGGGTTCAAAAAAGACTGACACCGACCCGAACCTGCAGGAGCTGTACAACGAGAGACACCGGCTGGCCCTGGAGGAGCTGCTGTCCGGGGGGGTCGACACCTTCCTGGACTTCCTCAAGAAAGAGAGGATCCCCAACTTTCTGTCCGACGATGAGATCCGGCGGATCCGGGGCTCCGCGGTGCTCCCCCGGTGCGTGTCGGTCCACGGGGAGGACCTGATGCTGGAGCAGTCGGTCACCGGTTCAGTGGACTGCTCCTCCGTCACGTACTTCCCCGAGGTGTCGGACGTGGAGCCCCCGCTGCTGGAGATCGGCTGGCCCGCCTTCACCTCCGGCTCGTACCGGGGAGTGACCCGGGCCGTCGCGCATTTCCAGCCCAGCTACGGGGAATGCATCTACAGCTGCAAGGAGGCTGCGAGGCGCATGATCAAAAGTGCCAAAGAGGTATGAAGAAAGTTTGAATTAAACCAACCCTAAACTACATGCTTTACTTTATTGATTGGCCTACTAAGTTTCTTGGAAGTTATTCATAATTTATATAACTGATTTCATAATTCCCCTAAAAAAAAAATTCTATAATATTCCTATAGGGCTTATAGGGAATTATAGTGTGTCTGTGGTAGGCCTACTCAATATTATAGTATTCCTATAGGGATGTATAATGTGCCTTCAGTTTGCTTGTAGTGACCTGATCATACTTGATGTATTTTTTAAATCTGCTAATATATTAATGATACTATAATATTCCTTTAGGGACTTTTTTAGCATGTATTTATTCTAGTAACTAAGTAAATAGTTACTATAGTAAATATATGCAATATATTTATACTGTACTATATATAATAAACATGTAGTATAGTAGTAGTAGTATATATTTGTATCATTCTAAAATGTATTAAAAGATTAGGAATTTTTTATCAAATAGGCTCCAGCTACAAAATTAATGAGGCTGTTTATTCGGCTTCAAAAAATATTCAAATGACAAATGTGAGTATTTCTTTGTGCCATCCTTAAAATATAAGAGGCCTATGCTTTTTCAACCATAAGACAGCTAGTCCCCATGGTATCTGGCTTCCTTGATCAGCCTCCCATTTTAGAGGCTTAGGTTTTTTTTTAGTCTTCATAAAACATCCAATGACAAAAAAAACAAATAAAAATCCATGCCTATTCATGGTGATGTACATGTTGGGAAAAGAAACATTCCAGCTTGAAGAGAGTCTGCGGCTCACAGCAGCACATCAGGCCTGTATACGGCCTGCCTTCCAGATGTGCCTCAACTTGCTTTGCTTCCCAACATGAAAGTTTGCATTCCCTCTCATTATAATGCCTTAAGCATTGGATATCCTCTCAGTGCAGGTGTGGATGGCTTTAGAGCTAAAGATAGTGAGGTTAGTGGTATATATGCTGATCTCTTGGCACCCGGTGGGAACCCTGGAAACGTATCCGGACCAAACGTTATTGTCTGACTGTGATATTGAAATGTAAAACCACCGCACACAGCCTTTGTACGACAAAGAAGCCACTGTGAAAGCCACGCACCCTGCCTGCCTGTACACAGTTGTCACTGACTGGCTCATAAGAGCAGCTTGCTTTCTGTATCTCTGTGAAAGGAAATGCTGTTTTTTTACCCATTTTCTTAAAAATAAACACACATTGTTGATACCAAATAAACTGGGTAAACCCTGATTAAGCCACATGTGGATACCAGCAGCTTGAAGCAATATATCTGAGATCTGTCCAAATCGGCGTCTAATCCACCACACACTGCACAACCTTTACAACAGAATGTAAAATTCCATCCCTCCTTGTGAAAAAAAGAAACCTCAGTCTCAAATTGCAGCTCAGAAAATGTAGAAGAGCCCTACAGTGTGCCTACTTGTCTCCTCTATAAAAGTCATTTGTTTGCTGACCAAGCGTTACAGCCGATTGCCATGGTAACAGACCACAGTCGATAGAAAGCTCATCAGCGCGCACATTACACAGAGTGTGTCCGACAGAGATGCGCAGCTCTGTGTTTGAATAAGGCCCTGCATTTGATAATAATGAAAACACAATCATGCGCTATGTCTGGAAGAGCAAGGCTGCAGCCTCAAATGAATTCTATTATATTACCTCTGTAATTTTCCATTGCAGGTGATTGCCATAGTTACAGACTCTCTGACAGACCTGGATATCTTTAGGGATCTTCAGGAGGCGTGCACGCAACGCAAAGTCCCCGTCTACATCCTCCTTGACCAATCATGTGCTCCCGCTTTCCTCAAGATGTGCAGCAGTGTCAATGTGCGGTTGGATGACCTTCGGGTATGTGGTTGGTTTAGTAATGCAGGGTGTGGCTCTGTGTGCATCACAACACAGACACCGGATGCCATCAAACTGATAGGAACTGTGCCCTTTAAGATTTTATGTGACCTTTAACCGGCTTGAATCCTATTTAACCCCCCCTCCTCCCTATTTTAAAATTTTTTTTTTAAAATTTTTTCATCCTTACAGCAAATGAGAGTGCGAACCATAACTGGTACAACTTATTACATGAGATCAGGAGCAAGGATTACCGGGAAGGTTCATGAACGGTTCATGCTGATTGATGGAAACAGAGTGGCTACAGGTTCCTACAGGTAACAACTCATTTACCAACTTCCCTGAACTCAAAAATGATAGGATAATAGGATAATTATGACAGTTCATTATGCAGCGTAGTGATAAAAATCCCAGGCATACCAAAACTCTCAAGTAATGCATTTCTCTTCTGGGGTTTGGGTTAACTGGCCCACGAACTGGCAGTCATGCGTGTTGCTAAATCCCATTCCTGTGTGCAGGTTCAACTGGACAGATGGCCGACTGAACAGCAGCAACCTGATTGAGCTTTCTGGCCAGATCACAGAGAACTTTGATGAGGAGTTCCGCATCCTCTACGCCCAATCTCTGCCCGTCAACACTCGGGCTCCTCCCATTGCTCGTAACAGCGGGGTGTACGAGCACCTCCTCATCAAACACCCAGTCACCTCCTCCCGTCACACGGCCAGGGAGAGGCCCACAGAGCCGCTGTGTCTGACCAGCACACCCAACCGTAAACCCCACACCCCGGCAGCGCAGCCCCCCTGTGAACCTCCGACCGGGGAGACGGGCCGCAAAAGTATCCCAGCGTCCGACTCCTCCACCATAGGCGAGGAGCAGCAGCACGAAGAGGAAGAGATCCTGGCCGGTAGCGCCGTCCAGTGTTTCCCTGCAGCGGTGGAGCCGGTGACCCCCGCCGCCCCGTCCTGCCACGTCTCCACTCAGACCAGCTGGCCCACGGCGGACAGCGACGCCCAGACCGACCCAGAGAGCGTCCCGCAGCACACAAGGAACCCCCCCGACCTCACCGCCCAGGACCGGGCCGCCTCTCCGCTCCCTTCCGACTCCAGCTCTCCATCTCCCAGACGGAGCTCCTCCCGCCGGGCTGCCGACCGCCGGCCTCCCGCCCGCCGCGGTTCAGCGGCTCCAGACGGCCACCTGAGGGACCGCTTCCACAAGCTGACCACAGAGCGCCAGTGCCACTACTCCACCATCCGCACCAAGCTGGAGCACATGGTGAGCGCGCTGTCCCAGCGGTGGGAGCTGGCGGACGTCACCAACGTGCCTGTGGGGCCTGGCGCTCACAGAGGACACGGTGCACAGAAAGAGTGCGGGCAGGGACCGAACCCCAGGCTGCTTGGTGAAAGCGTGGGCATGGGCACGTGGCCAAGAGCCAGATGTGCACACTAGTTGGTCTTTTGGCCGCAGGGGCTTGGAGGATGGAGGGTGCTGGGGAAAGAGCTGTCACACGGTTTCATTAGGGGAATACTGTCAAATGCAAGGGTGGCTTATGCAATAGAATTTTAGTTCTACTGTATTTAAACTTTTCTTTCTGCAATGGCCACTTTTGTCCTTTTCTTTCTGTGTACCTCATGTCCATGTCTAAGCAAGTCTTGGTGTAATGGTAACGCAAGATTGTAAGGGAATTGTCACCAATATCACCCAGAAAGTCTTATTTTAAGGGTAGACACGGTGCAATAATTGTTTTTTGACCATGTGAATTTAATGAATATTGTCTACTGAGAGAGAAGAAATATACACTATGAGTGAGAATGAATTGTATATGGAAAAAATAAGTCCTCTGTAAGGTATGGTTGTCCTGGTTATTTGAATTAGATTTGGCTGCTGTAGCTGCATCTGAACATGATTCCAGAGAGCAGCTGGCTCTCACTGTGCCTTGCTAATGAATAAAGTAGTATTTGTTTAGATGAGTGGGCTTTTTTTTTTGGTCTTTTCTCACACTTACCAGTAATCCACCCATTGTGTACACTTTTAGCCCCGATGTAGTTTCATTTGCAATCACATTCTGGTGATGAATAGCTTAGAGAATATTTGCTCAGAGAGTCCAGGATACACAAGCAAGTAAAACGCGCCAAAGTGACTTAACAA
This sequence comes from Centroberyx gerrardi, assembly GCF_048128805.1. Taxonomy (NCBI): domain Eukaryota; kingdom Metazoa; phylum Chordata; class Actinopteri; order Beryciformes; family Berycidae; genus Centroberyx; species Centroberyx gerrardi. The sequence continues at coordinate 28,492,897 of NC_136001.1, forward strand.
AGTGAACGAACACCTGCGCCTTATGCACTGCAGTGCCTTCATGCAATTAGTTGAGAGACAGCATCTGTGATACTGGCACTTCCGCTGATTACTTAGCCAATCAGAGTTGCTGTCCAGGGTGAATTTGGAGAAAGAAGCTCTGTCATAGATTACTACCATAGATTAGGCTGAATGCTAAATGAATGCTTGTCTACACACACAGATGGGATTTTACAACTGATGATTCCTTACTCTACTCTCAAGTTTTATATTCAGTTTCCATAAGCCTACAGATTCCTATCAACATTTTCCTCGAGAACAAAATTGAATTCAGGCCGTGCAATAGCCAAAAATGGTCAGCAGGAGTGAAGCAGAAGGTTGGTTTTTGTGCCATATCATGATGTTAATGTGAACAGAGCAGCATAGTAACAGTCTACTTTAAGTTATTCTGAATTTCCACATAATTGAGCTTGGCATGGACCAAGTGTTCTTGTGCCTTCCTACCTTGCACTTGAGCACAAAGGTCCTAGTGTGTATGATCCAGACAAGCCAATGTCGTGGCTCCATTGAGACATGTGTTTAGATTGCCTGGGTTATAAATGTATTACTCACTCTGAGTTTTACGTGAGTAATGTTTAACCATACTGAGGAGATGAGGTGTAACTATTCGATCCCAAGAAGATTTGCACACAAATAAAGGAGCAAAGGAGCCCCCTTCAGTGTGTCTTCACTACATGACAGAGTAGGAACCAGTAGCTGATCAAGAGGTTATACTTTGAGGTGAAGAAGAGGTTAATATATTTACTCAAGTATTGTAGTTAACTAATGTGTTGAGGTACCTGCAATTCAATATTTTCACATGTAGGACACTATACTTTTACTCCATGTTTCAAAGCAAATATCCTACTATTTATTCTACAGCGGACACATGCATTTACTGGCTAATTTGGAAAACATTACATTGGAAATCATGTGATCACTTCATAAAAAGGTTGCACTTTCAACTTCCATTCATCTATCACAGGATGCAATCAGGGCGAGTATGATGGACTACTGACCCCTTATGTCAAAATACTGTAGATTAATGCTCTGAAGATGGAACACTTCCTTGCACCAAATACATGATATCAAACATGAACATTTACATTTACATGACACTTGATTACATTTAATATATTTCATACTTGACTTGATTATTTGTATGCTGGACTTTCATTGCTATTCTATCAGGTTATTTGTTCTTTTACTTCAAGAAAGGATACATCTACTTTTCCCACCACTGTGCATTCTGCAGTGCTAACCAAGTAATTATAGTAATTATACATTAATTATTTTTGTGATGGCTTGTTCATTCATTCATTCATTCATCCAGCCATCCATTCATTCATTGTCTTAACCCACATATTCCTATTGAGCGTCACAGGGATGGCTTGTTCAGTATTAATTAATTAATTGATTGATTAATTACAATATCATCAGTATCAATATTGACTGATATTATGTGCATATAGTTGATACTGCCAGTGGGGATATTTTCTGTAATGAAAACTTTCAAATCAGAATAAAGCGTTATAGTAACCACTAACTATACACTCTTGTAGTGCAGTACAACTTTAATAATGAATATGAAAAAAACACCAGTGTTACAAATGTTTTTAATTTACAACATGTCAGATCATTACCATCCACTCTAAATACAGTGTGCAAATTATTATCTGACAATAACACAAGAACAGCGGGAATTTCACCAACTCCTCCTGTGGTGTGTGTATCTCCTACCAGGCAAACATATCAAACCCCTCCGCATTCATTATGTAAAATGGTGCAGCTAAAGGGAATTGATCTACCAGTAAATGCAGTAGTGGTAATATGTGAGAGAATGGTATTTGATTTTAATTGGCTGTTGCAATGCAACCACTGTGGTTGTAATCAAGGAAGCAGTAGGGGATCCACAACACAACAGTCTGCACCTATTAGGTTCAGCTCATTGGTAAACAGAGAGCTCGCATATCCTACTTCACAAAATGACAATTAGCAAAATATGTCTGTGATTTACTGTTTAATCGATATCCTTATTCCTCGACAGGGTTTCATAGAGTTCCTATTCATTGGCTGGTGTCCTATTCTTCATGGAGAATCAGCAGCAACAATACCAGTCCTTAGCCACCAGAGAGAGCCCTATCCTTGGCTATGAAACGCTTACTGTGCGTTTTGGTTTATTGTGTCCTGACTCAGTTCCATTTCATAGAGGAGTGTTAGGGCATACACTCTGGAAATACCACTGGTTTATTTAGAATAGAACAATTAATGTAGAAAAACAGCACTAACTCAGGCTGTTTAAAGTTGAAAGACTGGAAAGACTTTGCTGAACTCCAGCTATTTCATCTGAAGACAGAGATTTATCTTCATTAATTAAAGGTGGGATTGTGGATGCATCCTGGTGGTTCAGTGGGCTCAGGCTTGTACCACATACTCAAAAAGTCAGACTCCAGCTCACCACCTTTGCTGCATGTCTCTCTCTCTCAAGCCTCTTCACACTGTGTGTTACCTTAAACAGCAGAAATGCTTTAAAAATGACATTTTTTGAGATGGGATAGTCGCAGCCTGAGTATACAAACAGCCACCGACCGGTGTCCTCTTCAGGTCACTTATGCTCCCTGGAGAACTGTAGTGGCGGAACCTCTCCTGCTGCATGCTGGGTAAAATCCAGGCTGTCAGGGTGTAACATTATATCCCACCAAATATTGCATTAAAACCTAATCCAGTTAGTCAACAACACATGTATCCTATTTTGTGCTATCACGGATCACAATTATGCAGATGTGAATTAACCTTGTATGTGCCGGTAGAGTAGTAATGATCATTATTTCTTCTCAGTTATAGTAAGTTACAGTAAATGTCAGATGCCAGTGTAATAGCTTGCTGTTTTATATTGTATGTAAGTGTGAGTTGGTTTGCACTGTATGTGTATTGTGTGTTTATTCCCTTACCTGACATGTTTATTCCCTTAGAAAATCCTGTAATTCTTAATATGTGAAGAAACGGAGATGTAGAGTGGTCAAAGTAAGGGGCAGGGTGTTGTCTGGTATCTTGGAAGCATCATGACACTAACTCCTCCCCTTCACCTCCTTACTGGTCCCATATTGGACAAAATAGATCAGGATGATGCAGACAGACAGCAACAGCCATCCAATTGATTATTGGATTTATATCCATCACCTTGTACATTTATACAGGCTCCCATGGTGCCCGGGTGTGAAGGTATTGACTGGTCCTCTGACTGTAGCACAATCATCACAATGCATTTGTAATGGCATTTATTAAGGCATAACTGAATAAACAAGGAGGGAAGTGAGAATTCATGTAAAATGTTCAGATTTTTGGCACTGGTCACCCGAAGTAACAAAAGTCAAGCTTGCTCACCGATGCTGATTGACAGAGTGAAATGGCTCTCCTGATGCTAAACATAAACCTTTTAATTACTCCAAACATGGCTGATGAGGTTGAAGCTTGATTACTTGGCCTTCATTAGTCAGATTGTGAGCTATAGTCAGTCCCAGAGGCACCATTTGGCATCACTAAAAATTGTCAGCCTCTTACTGTGTGTTTAGCAATTACATTTACCCTACACCTAAACAGGTGTGCGCACCCATACACAAATACACACGCATTGGCAGGCGCATGCACACGCAGCTATGCATACACACACACACACACACACACACACTTGTCCTTTATTATCAGCTTGAACAAGCAGGGCTGGATCTAAGAATTTCAGAGCCTTCTTTTAATTTAGAAAACAGCCTGACAAAGAAAACACTGATAAAAGGAGCTCGGTGTGCTGAGTCTGACTTTGTTGAACTGTCCCTGTCATAATGATTCGTGTTTGCCGTGCCATCTTGGCTTTGTTTTCCATGAGGGCGGCCAGCGGTTGTCACTATACCGGGGAGGGAGCGTTCTGCCTCAGGCCACAAAACACTGATAATGAATGTTCAACTCATTGGAAAATAAAGTGTGGCTAAAACATGTGGTCCGGATTGGTCGTTGTTTGGGTGTGAGTCAGATACGGTGACATGTACAGACGTTCAGTTTGCACAAAAGTCACTCACTTCCTGCCCATTAAAATGCTGATGCCATGCCACGGTTAGGCTGATGCAGGTGGAAGGTATTGTTGATAGGCTCTTTGTGCTAACTGCATGGTGAGCTTTTACACACTGTCCAACAGCAGTGTTGCCGCTATTTTTAGCCGGGTACAGCTGCTCCTTAGCACCCACCCTTAAACCAGCCATTCACCAGAGATTTATGGCACAGGCCCATGTGAAACAGCTGTAGCGTCTTGCCACTTGCTTGTCCAAGAAGCACAAGCCGAGGTCTCTCAGGCGGCCGCGTTGAAATACCATATTTTTTCATGTCTACTACGACGTTTATTACCAAGAGCGGACACAGTCACTCCAACAGCAAACATAGTTATCAGTCAGTGTGAAGCCTAATGCTGTTAGACGTTTAAACAGCCGAGTCCGGGACCTCCAGCACCGCAGTGATGAGTCAGCCTTGCCCACAGCACCACCTGAGTCCGGCACAAGTTCAACACTTGTGGCGAGCTGCTCCCCCCCGCCCCGCCATGTGTTCCGGCACGTTAGGCCAGCTTGCTTTCTTGCGCTGAAAAATGATCCCAGTTTGTTTATCTGACGAATATCCTCCCCGTCCCTGATGAAAGTGTGGGCGCCGTGTTTGTTCGTGTGTCCTTGTGTTGACGAAGACACAGAGAAAAGATACTGTGGCGTTTTTTTTTTTTTTGCTTCGCCCGTCCTGGAACCTTTTGTGTTTTGTAACCACCGACTTGTGTCTTTGTCCGTTAATTCTCGATGCCTCATTGTTCCCTTGATACAGTATCTGCAGTCCTGTCCACTGTCCAATTCACTACAACCTTACACTGACCAGGGTACTTAGGATTATCACATGATCCTATTAATGTAAATTGGCAGGGAAACTGCTGTGGAGCTACAACAAGCTGAGAAATTAGCCTCTCTCTCTCTGTGTGTGTGTGTGTGTGTGTGTGTGAGTGTGCTGGGGGTGGGTACTAAAAATGCAACCCTGACAGCCCCACTATAGCAGCTAAGCTTAAGTTTAGCTTATCACCGTCGTATTATTCAAAAGGACACCTTATCAGCCCAGGCAACTATTAGCCTTCTGCACTGTGCGGCTCCACACACACTGTTCCACATTAACTCTGGTGTCTATTTCAGCAGCTCTCTATCCATTTATTGATGCATGTCTTCCATTGATCCAGGCATTGATTTGCCATGCAATCCATTACCCATCTGTCTGTTTCAGCGGGCTTTTAAATGATCCGTCAGATTGAACTATTAAGGGGAGTGGTGGTGAAGTCCAAAGGTTGGTGATACATTCAGGGAGAGAGGGGTGCTGGAGGAAGAGGGGGGGAGGGGGGGGGTAATGAAGAGGGTGTCGAGAAGTTTGTATTGTATCTCACACTACAGAGCCATACAGGCGTCCCCAGGCATTTAGAGGTGTAGTACGTAATGATATACAAATCTAATTTACAAGGACGATGTTGTTGGGTTATTTTTCTGCTGGGTTCTGTGCGGACCATGTCGACATACCAGATTATAATACAGCAATGTATCGGACATCCAAATCCTCAACGACAAATGCAGAGTAGAACCTGACATATTGCTGCGCAGGTGAAAAACACAAAACCAGCAATTATGGTGATTTTCATGTTTTACCTTCAGTTTAAGTTAAATGGTCCTCTTCGGGTGGAGAAAGTTCTACGACTCTTCAAACCTTTCAAACCCCCCTATTGGATAAACTCAAAAATGCATGGTCATCAAGCTAAAAACAAGGCTGTTTTTCTTAGTTCCTGAAAAGTTGACATTTTGGAGGTTTTCACCTGACAACAGCGATATGCAGAAAAAATACAGCCTTCACACATTGCTCCCCCCCCCCCCCCCGCCGAGGTGTGTAAATTTATTTAGTCACTTTTTGGGTGTTAATAAATGTATACACCTTTGGAATAGAGAACGGTGCATCGAGATTGTTTCGCGCTACTTTGAATTACGGCCGCAGTTTTCAGCGTAGCCCTGTAATCTTGCTGTAAGAACCGAGAACATATTGAGGAAACAAAGAAAATGCCACCAGCAAAACATGGATGAGGGGGCTAAGAAGGGGCTTTCAGATTGAGATGCAAGATGGATTCATATATATTCATGAATTCACACAGAAAAGTCAAAGGGAAGCAGTATGATAATCTTGCAGTAATTGCATTTTTTCCTCCAACTGTTTTTGGCAGTGCTGAGAGCCACATCCTGAGCCATACGGCTGTGAATGCAGTCTTCAGGAGTGTCACAGCGGTGAACAGTGGATACATTCTGACCCTGTATCTAAGGCCAGTCAATCCACAGCGGGGTCAAGTGGTAGGTATGCCAAATCTGCTGGATTCATGGGGAATGGGATGGCTATCATTAGTCCTTCGATGGTCAATTATATGTTTAATTAACTAAGACAGACATCAGATAATTGAACTATTGACTGGCCTCTCCTAGGCACATTTGTCTTCTGATTCAGGGCGGGCCCAACTGCAGCCTGAGGTCCGGCTTTGAGATCCGCATCCAGATTTGTTTGGGGGCATAAAATCCTGATGTGACTGAAAATACAAACACACCCTTTCATTGGATTGATGGACTGAAGAAGAACTTTTTTGTTTTAATGCACAGTCTCTCTTTTCCAGCCGCAGGAGATGCCATCACATGCTTGGGTATTTTACCAAAAAAACCCAAAAAAAACAACAACATCCAAACAAACCGCATTTCAATCTATCAAGCATTTTTTTTTTTTTCATACATGTCAGTCTGCTGGATACATGTCAGCAGCCGCCTGAAAAGTGCTGACACGGCTGGCCTCCTGTCCAGCAGCCCGCTGCCTCTGTGTGAACTTGGATTTAGCTCAAGGGTATAGCCACCCTGCTAATGTGATGTAGCTCCAAGAAGGAAACAAATTGGCCTGACGTCTCATACACTGCCTTGTCTTGATTGTGTGATGGCTTCTGCTGCTAATGTGTTACGATGGGTAGACCTGCACTGGGAGGGAGAAGGGTGTGTGTGTGTGTGTGTGTGCGTCTGTGTGTGCGCGCGCGTGTGTGTGTGTGAGAGAGAGAGAGAGAGCGAGCGAGCGAGGATGGGGGAAGGGCCTCAGTCTGCAAGATCAGCACAAGTGGAATTGCATTGATTCAGTTAACTGCAGAGTTGGAGCGTGATGTGGAATTCTGTTTATCAAGGGTGGAGTTTACACGATAGGCTCCATTTTGATTTTATTTTCCACATCGTATTCATAATCATTCCCTGCTCTCTCACTTACAGCGATGAAATATTAGATCTGCTCCATACATACAGCTCCACCAGGAGTTTCATATGTTCGGTGAAATGAGCAGATATGCGTTTCATACTAATTAAATGTCTTGGTGGTGAATCAAATGGCCACATAATGTATTTCCCCGGTGTCTTTACAGTAAAAACATAACTAGAAATGCTCCCAGTGCTCAGATACGATGATACTGGCAGGCATGCAGTGCGAACATCATCGTAATCTATATCAATATGCATCATCAAATGCAAAATTGACATCATGTTCTGTTAATCACCGAGAAATGTGTTGCCCATTCCAAGTAAGTGTTAAGTCATGTTTCCTGTTCAAACTGCATGCGGCCTTTTGCCCCAGAAAAGACTGAGAGTGAAACTAAAAGAATTGCGAAATTAATCTGAAACATAGTATTAATTAAAGGGAACAAACTGCTGCATTTTAGCTTTGAAACTTGCTGTTCCCTAGGACTGTTTGGTCTGAAAAGCACACATACAATACTGTCTCCCACTGCCAGAAATGAAAGAGAAGAGCCTGTCCCCTCCCTGTGATCTGTGATGTCGTATTGATGTATAGGGAGAGTTGCTTATGTTCATAAATACTGAATGTACTTTTCCATACTGCAGGTAGAATATAGAAATTCAATTCCTAAACGGAGCAATGTTCCCTTATAATAAATCTGCTCCTATCAGATCAGATTAGCCAATGTTCTTTAAAAAAAAAATCCTATGTCCTTACATGAACGGCTTGATTGTATTTTAATTGTTCGAAAGCCATTTATTTTTAGCCTGTCCATATTTTTTGGCATGCAGGGGGGGAATCCACACATTGTTCATTACTGAGGCTTTCTCTTAAATATACATTTAAGAGGGACACGTTGGAAATATACATTTTCTTTACGCCTTTCCCTCACTGTCTCCCTCTTTCCTCTCCTCATTTCTCCATCTAGCTGCAGGGAATTTGTCTCTAAGGGTTTATCATGACTGCCTCATATTTCCCCCCTAGTTTGTCATTTTGCTGATCCAGACGCTTTTTCATATTTCAGTATTCTTATCATCCACCGGCAGTAAGATGATCCATTTCACTTATTTCTTAGAAGTGTGACTGTAGCCTAAGTCAATATCTACAAAATGAATTCAGCAAATGGAAGGCTAGCTGAGGAGGGGCAGCTAGTTAGCGGCGGTGGTGGTGCTGGTGCTGGTACTCATGGCGCAGGACACTTTTTTTTTTTTATCCAGAGTCAGCAAGGGTAAAATGTCAAGCATTTCTTAGGGAAGCGGCTCCATAGGATTCCATTCAAAGCTTTAATCTTAATTGAGAGCATCGCACATTGATATTCCATAGGCCTCTTTGCCCTTCGCCTCTCAGCTACTTTCATTTAGAGGACAGCCGTACTGCACTAGAGCATGGGGAGTGCTTTGTCAGACAGCCAAGAGGCCAAAGGCAAGGTCAACCTCTCTTTGTAATGGTGGCTCACTATGGAGCGAAGGCATCACCTCTTTGATGCTGTTGATGCTTTCACTAAACCCTTCTCCGGCTTTGTGCAGTCAAAATGAACTGGAATGCGTCGCGTTCTCACCTTGCGTTGCCATGTGACATCATGAAGGCGTCATATCTCAGTGTGCATTGTAGTAGCAAAGTTACACAGTATAGTTTCTCTCCTTCCTGACTTGTGCACCTAAACAAGCTGCTCCTTCCCCCCACAGCTCAGGGCCAAGCGGAGTGATGATTTAATGCAGGGTTGAGTAAAAGAGGAGATATTTGCATATTTGGCAGTCAGAGAGAGTTCATCATAGCAGTCACAGAGATGATTTAATGACGAGGATTTGCTTTGTGCCTCCGTCATCCCCCGCACACGCCTTATATTATCTGAAACAATCATTTTCCCCTAAAGAAGGCCTTTCTATTCTTTCAAAGTTTCATGTTAGTGAACGGTATGCAGACTTATAAGACATCTGTGCCGCGTTGAAGCTCCCAAAGCGTTGTGTTTAAGTGGTTAATGGCCCACAATAGGCGCAGTAGCATCCCTCTAATCCTCAAACAAAGGGGAGTGATGAGCAGATGCAGTGATAAGGCCCGTGTCATCAGGCGGGGCGAGGACGGGACCGAGGTGTGGGACTGCAGCGCTCGCTCCACTCCTGTGGGAAGACTCGTCATGCCACCTTTCCAGAGGTGACAAAAACAGATAGATAGAGAAATGGAAATGAAGACGCCCCTTGCGCACACACACACACACACACACACACACACACAAAAGCTGTTTACAGCCGAGTGCACAGCCCCTATCTGTGGGACTGAGGACCGAGCTCGACTCCATTTCTCATGCTCCTGCCTCAGCCCGCTGCTGACACAGATATACTGTAAAGAGATAGCAGCACAGATAGGTATGCATGTGCATGTCAAAATAGCCCTGGGGGGGGTGGGTGAGTCTGGAAACACAAAGAGTGACGGGGTAACACAGGATCCACATAACCGCTGCACTTCTCTCATTAATCTCAAACAAAATGAACCAGACATTTGTGCGACATCTATTTTTAAACCGGTTTGGAAGTGCAGTTTGAAATAATGGCAGTTTTTTTAAGTCATTGCGGGCAAACACAATAACGAAGTGTTTCCTCTGCTGATGAAGCATTGAAGCTGGGATCAGGATTAAAGGATTAGGCCTTCAAAGATTTGTTTTACCAGCGCATACTATGCATAAGAGGTTCCTATGGAGGGAGTGTCGCAAAGTCGGCTTCTGACAGGTTTATCAGGTGATCGGGGCTTGATAAAGCTTCAGAGGGGCTGCTCTTATTTCAAAGTGTCTCCCCCTGGTTCTGTGGGAAAGCCCGGCGCTCCTGCTTTCCGCTGCCTCCGCCGACCGGCCGTAGCAGCCCCTCTACTCCAAACGCCTCGGCTGCCACCGAGGAAATCAGCACAGTCGGCCTGCGGATACCTCCAGACGACCGAGCCGCAGCACTCCTGCGCAGGATATTGGGAAAGAATCCGTAAAGAAAGGGTTCACTTTATCTCAGGGATCAATAAAATCTATTCTAACCAGGCAGCGATGCAAGACTCTCGTCAATAACACGTAACCTACTTTGTAACTAATCAGGAGTCCTGGACATGAGATATTCACGCTGAAAAACACTGTGCTGAATATAAACAAAAATCAGTCCTACATTTTCGTATACATTCAACTACCCTTCTTTTGAGGTTGCGATATAACAATATTTAACTATTCAGCAATAAGTTACACAATCAGGGTCTTAATATAATTGCTCTCGATAGTCATACGGCTGGCTGCAGCTTTATTTAAAGCAACTTGACCAGCAGAGTTGTTTCATAGAGTGGAAAGAGGATGCGTCGGGTCCACATGTGAGTCAAGGCTGTTCCTCTCCCCTGGATTTAAATATAGCCCCACTTGCCATTACCCCAGAGAGAGTTATAATGACCTTTTGAACTCTCTTGCACAAAAGACACTTGAATCAACATACTTACTCCAAATGTTCTTCGCCGGCGCAGCCAAACAGTGGCAGAGACCTTTCAAGATGATTCAAGATTTTATTTCAGACAAGTAGGCTTTGATGTTTGTCACGGTTTTGTTTTCACTCACCTCGTGTGTGACGCGTTCCACAGGGCGGAAATGCTGATTTGGATTCATCTGTGCCGCAGGAGGCCGTGTGAGCGTACGGGAGGCAGGCCGATGGGAGTTTCCCACAACAATTGAACAGTTGAACATGCTTCAACACCTGATGTCTAGGTGGAGGTCAGAGTTGGCGGGGTTACGAGTCAGAGGCCGGCAGCCGGTGTTGTTGCACAGCCCGGGCGTGTCAGCGCTGCAGGCCGCCGCTCAGCCACGTGTGGGCGGTGTGTTCCCTTACTCACTGCACTTTCTCTTCTCTCTGGGTGGATTGCTTTTCCACCATTTGCTGCTTTGTATCAATGCATTCATGCAAGTGGGTATTTGCCTTGCAGACACTGCCAATTAGTATCTCATGTTAAGTCGTAATAAGCACCATGAGGCCGTTTCGGGCTGTCATTGCTCAAACGTTTCTTTTGGAAAGCGACTGTACTTGAATATATGATGTGTTGAGTCTTCGATGGTGCTGATTTATTACTCAGAGGCCCATTGTGGAGAGTCTTGGTTTGAGTCATGCTGACTAATAAAGAAACGTTTCAATTACATGGAAATTTGCATTTTTTGTCGATTTTATCACGTTCACCTGGCAGATTGTAAAATATAATTACTTATTGTTTGCTTATTGATTGTTGTAAAAAATGTATGTAAAAAAAAAAGAAAGTACAACATATTTTATACACACACACACGCACACACACACACACACACACACACACACAAACTGTATATATATAGTTTCTTCTTTCTTTTTTGTGAAAGTAGTAGTATATAATGTGAGTATTCAGTAAGTCATTTTAGGGAATATTTGCAGCATTTAGCACACTTACCCTTATATGAGTTTAATGATAGTCAACCACTAACAATAGTTGCCTTATATGGACCCATAGTCCCCATCAACATTCAGTTATTATTTTTATATTCTAAATACTAAAATTTTAATTTTAAATTTCCATGTTTTGAGAATCTAGTCTAAAAATCACAATAATCATAATAACCCATGCATAAATAGCACTATAGATTTGTCATGAAATTATTATTCCTGTTTGCAATCATCAACAGACAAGAAGCGGCTTCATGTGTCCCAGCATTTCTCTGACTGCTCGCAGCTTCAAAGGACAGCGTTTGTCTTACAATTGGTCACTTTTTCTTAAATTTAGTGACAATTCTTAAAACACCCACAGTAAACTCTGTTGTTTACTTGTAACCTTTCATTTGATTTTCTCCATCTGAGAAGTAACTGGTTGACCGGGGTTTCTTTCTTTCTTTCTTTTTTTTCTTTCTGCCGTTAAAATCCCAGAACAAAGTACTTCCTGTATCTTGACCACAAAAGAGCAAACAAGTACATGGGTTCACTGTAGTATAAAGGCCTGCGTCCCCTTAAATAGATTCCTCATACGCTCATAAGTTGGCCAATGACAAGCTTCTCCCCAAGCCCGACCACAGCGCACAGTTGGTCGCTCCTCAGTTGCCTCGGTTGTTTTAGCCAAGGCTTCACATGGACCATGATGAGAAACATGGTCCAGAATCAAAGAATGGGCGTGTGAGTGTATGTTGGAGGAGCAATAACGTGGCCCGAAAGCTCCGCGCAGCGCTTCTGAGGAACATGGAGGGAGGGTTATGACACAAGGGAGATGTTAACATGACACATTAGTGGGAGAGGGACACACCCAATTCCAAGGAGGCCTGTTAGAGTTCGGCAAAACGTATGACACCGCTGCCACATTCTCATGTCAGCAACACCCACAGAGACTCAGACGGGCCTTTTCGGGGTGTTGAATGGTATAAGCACGGCGACATTACTGCGTTTCCAAATGCATGTCCGTCATCATCCCTTCATTTACATGTACTTTTCTTATTCTTTTTCTGGTAAATCTATATTTTACCTAAATGCCAGGGAAAGTCAGATGGTACTAACGTTTCCTCTGACATTGTGTAACCTCTTATTTTTTAAGGAAGTTCTCCCTACATCTGAAGTGTCAAATGTTCCTCTGCGAATTGCTTTCTTAGTGTAGATGCGTTTGCTGTTCTCACACGAGACGCTTTAGGCCACCATCCACTCAGGCTCACTCTAACTGCATTGACAGATACAGCGTTATTCCAAACACATACAGTGCTCTCTCTCTCTCTCTCTCACACACACACACACACACACACACACTCACTCAGAACTACCTCTTTTCTCCCTCTCTTTTCTCTCATTTTTTCATCTATTACCGGCAGCCATAACAGTTTATTTTCTCGTGCGCACTCCTCTTCCCAAAAACCCAAAGTCCCAAATTACCTTTCCCGGATGCAAGCGTCTTATAAAGAGTCTGAATACAGTCCCCGAGGCCTGGCCCCGCTCTCCAGTGTGCGTCGAGCACCACAGGGTGCACATGCTGAGTGTCTGAGCAGGAGCTGACCCCTAATCAGCAAAGCTTTGCCAACAGCAACTGAGAGCCACAATTATCTGCCCTATAGATAGTTAAGGGGGGGGGGGCTGTGGAAAGGGAAGAGGCTGTCGAGGGGGGCGGGGGGGGCCTGAGTTAACCTCCGTGGCTCGTGTTTCTACTGTGCACTAATGGATGCCTGTCATCATTACGGACAGAAACAGGAGGGCGCCTGCCAGCTGCATGACCCCCATAAAACAGAACAGGAAATCCTAGCAGGGAATGAAAGGGAGAGAGAACGGCCACTCATTTCTCCTCTTCCCTTCCTTTCCCTTCTCTTCCCTTCTCTTTCCTTGTCTTCTCTTCTCTTAAATGACCCCTCCTCCACTCTTTGACCACCGGTTTTGCGCTGCTAATGGATCAGGCTTATCAATAAAGCACTAAAGTAGAATAACTTAGTTCGAAACTGCACTGTCACCTGAATGGAATAGGTGAATATACTGTGTATTCATCATAGCAATAAAAGGAAAGGGGTTGTGGGCACGTTTATTGGAATTTGGAACAAACCTAAAGTGATTGGCCTAAAGTCAATTTCACATCAGCTGCACGGTTCATTTACCTTTGTGGTTTACGCCAATTAACATCCTCTGTTGCTCACCTCATGTGGATCAGGCTGTGTTTTATAGAGTTTCTGTAACACTGGGAGGAACCTGTATAATTATTACATACAGAGGGTCGCCCTTTGCTCCGTTACCAAAGTCCAGGGTCTGTAATGTGACAGGACTTTGTCACACTCCTGTCAGTGGTGCCCAGTGAAACGTGACAGGGACTTTATCAGAGGGCCTTCCTATCAGATCCCCAGGAGCTCATGCACAAACACGCTGAACACCGGGTCCCAAGGAAGCCAGGTCCCGTATTACAGCCAATAAGATAGCAGGCAAGCTTTATTGTAGCGCTGCGGCTACACATTAATCCACTCCGCTCGGTCCTGCGGAGCCCGTCATGTGATAACTTTAGTCATTTACAGTAGTGCCATCGTAATTACTGTGGAACTCTTCAGGATGTGGCAACGAAGGAAATGCCTTTACGGTCCATGCAGGAGTCAAGGTGATGGGTCACGAGACAGCCACAGACCCTGTGACATTTACATTTCAGAAACAAAAAATACAATTCAAGATGTTGGGATTCAGATAAAAAAAGTGTGCATGTGTGTGTGTATGTGTGTGAGAGAGAGAGAGAGAAAGTGCACATGCGCATGAATGTCTGTGTTGGTATGTGCGTGTCTGTGTGTGTGTGTGTGTGTGCGTCATGTCCATGTCCATGTCTGTGTGCGTGTGTGATCACTGCATGATTCAGAGTGTCACAACTCTGCACAGAAACGACTGGACATCCTGAGCGGAAACCGCAGCCGGCGGAGCTGCGTTTTCCTGCGACACACAAACCTAACGCTCTCACAAAGAGTCACTTGACTGGACCCTCATATAGGAAGTGAAAGAGGAAGCCCCCCATCCATCCTGCCCTCTATCCCGCTCTCTGCTCTGCGCTTCACGTGAAGCCGCTCGTACAGACGGATCATCAGCGCAGGCCTCAGCCGTTGCTCAACAACAATGGCAAAAGAACCGGCTGGGGCTGGTAATGTCCTGCCGCTGGGGTCAAATGTCTGGTCAGTTGACACTTGGCCACAGAAGATTACTGACAGTCATCATTGTCAATGCAGAATTCATTGATTGATCACCAGTGTTTGCTTGAAACAGGGCACTGATTGAGACAAAAGCAGTGTTTACCCAGCTGATCAACTAATTCTGATTCGCAAGTCCTATCAGCGACGGGCCAAAGCAGCTGTTTTGCAATAATACTTGACAACATCTAATCTCTGATGGGCAAAGAGATGTCTCGTTTCTTTGGGACAGCCAGTCAGGAGCTCTTAGACAAGATAGTGCTGTTTAGATAGCCTAGCTTAACAAAATGAACACCGAACACAGAAGATGGGTACGATATCACAGATGGAAGTGGTGAGTAATGTTTGAGTGTGGGGTCCGCTCGTCCTGCCAGCCAGCCCTCCCTCATGGCCCGAGGCCTCTGGCTGTGTTCATTGGTGTCGGTGTAGCCTGGCAGCCTGCATTCCTCTGCCTCTCCCCACACAATGGTGAGTATCTCCAGCATTCCTCTGTCTGTGTCCACTGTCTGAGCTACAGCCTGGCCTTGGCAAACCAGCAGCACCACGTCCTGCACCAATCCAATCCCCGGTTTTACCCAAAATCCACCTCATTTTTGGGGCTTTAACATTCGAGTGTTTTCACCGAAAAAGGAATATCACCTATTTTTCATAGGCGGTATTCATCTTGTAACAGTATATCACAATTAAGTCTAGAGTGACGATGTACTCTTACGAATCAGTGGGTAGTGAAAAATGCCTCTGCAGTAGGGGTTTTGAAATGATTAAGGGGGGGTGATGATGCTGCCTCTTTATCCTGCTTTGTTCTGAGTGTCGCTCTTTTCCCTGCAATCATTCCTGCTATCCATCTGGATTTCACTTTGGGTTTTTTTAGTTTTTTTTAATGATTTTCCTACTGCAAACGTGTCTATATTCAACCATTTTCACCACTCTTTATCTTTCTCTCGCTTTCTCTCTTGTTCTGATGGCACAGCCGTGCAGACACCTTTCCCTCCTGCTGACTCAGTAGCCAGCCTCAGGCGCTGTGGGCTCGGGGTGTTGGTGGCAGGGAGGAGGGGGAAGTGCGAGGCTCCCACATCAGGCCCGCCAGCCTATCACATGCGAGGGAAAAGAGCTGGCTAATCGTTTCTACAATGGCACCCTGCATGCTGTCATACAGGACCACAAACCGCTGTCTTCTCCAACATTCGTACTTTATAACGCCAGTGTTGCGTGCGAGTCCACACGTGATGTATGCATGTACACAAACACACAAACATGCACATAGATGTGCACTGTTGGAAGGACCGCACCCACTAAAATGTGCGCAAGTGTGTAAGTAAGTATACACACACACACACACGCATAGACACCTTGCACACACACTCGCAAATATACTCAAATATATACAGTATGTGCAAATAAGCACTTCCATGTTAAGGAGTTTAATCCAAAACACTATATATCTATTTGGGAAAATGTTATCTGATGTTCAGCACTCATTATTTAAAATTGCAGCTGATTATGTATCAGTTTATTATTAGTAGTATATCTAAAATGTTACTGTTTTGTAAGTAAATGTCTTTAATGAACAAATAACTTCAATAATAATTCATAGTCTTCAGAGTCTTACTTTCCTGACAGCAATAATTTTGTCAGAGTAGGGACATTTTTAATTAGGACATTTTACTAGTATATTTTTTTTTAAATGGTGGATATCTCATTTTACAATTAAACTCTACCTGTAAATATATTCTTACGCCATCTACGAGAGAAGATCCTTTACCAATGACACCACAGCATAGAGGAGCATTATTCACTGTCATAATCACCTGGTGTATTTTCTGCTACATCCTTGATGTTCACAAACGCAATCATCTACGTCACACAGTCCCAGGGCAGCGGGCCGACCCTCTGGGATTAGGCCTGTTTTCAGTAGGAAAGTGCTTTTGCACCTGTGGTGTGATTTTGGAGCTGCTTTCACTGAACAGAGGGTGAGGTCAACGCTGTCAGAGGTCACACATGAAAACAGAACCTGGTTTCCAGGCTAAAGGATGGCGCCATTAGCGCGGCCACCTGCCCAGCTGAACCCGTGCAAAGGGGGATCAGTGAGAAAGTCTTTGAGAAAAACATTTATGATACACTCAGTACACGACTCTAACGGTTTCTGAACACGAGCCACCGCAGAGGTTATAAACTCAATTTACAATGTGGCCACTTATCGCATATTATCACACTGGCCCTTGGAACTATTACGGTCATCTAAATATTATTGTAGTCCTGAACTGAGAATGATCTGTGTACAGGAAATTAGCTTGAGGATTTCAAAATGGTACCGGGGAGAAAAAAACATATCAAGTGAAAGAATTCCTCTGGAGCTGGCCGGCGGAGTGCGCAGCAATGTGCTGTGGTTGTTGTTTCTCTTTTCCTCTGTTAATGAATGCAGAGGTGACCTGTTTGTCTGAGGAAGAGAGCAGAGGGGAAGCCTGATTTCCACTCCATTTTATCTGTGGCCCACAGCCCCTGCCAGTCAGCCCTCTGTGCTTTCACATGCCGGGGTCCCTCAGGAAGCAGCACTCCACGAAGGGCAAAGGTCAGGGAAGAAGAGAAAGCCACTCGTCCTTTCATTTACCACCAAACCAACAAATACACGGCATGTGCATGTTACTGTGCGTGTTCCCTTGGCCCTCTAATACTGAAATCGAGGTTTGATTGAGCGTTGTGCTCAGAAAGCAAGTTCAGCTCCATTATGTATCTTCAAATTAAGTCGCTTTGACAAAATACTAATACTAATATTAAAGTAATGTTAAACCTTGAACCTCTTGAATCTGGTGTTGCTGGGTTTCTATTTTACAGGATGATTTCAGAATGACTGTTTATAGTGATGACGATGCTTTTTTAAATACGTGTACGTTTACATCTAAACTGACAATTCACTTTGAAATTGTTACTATACTCTGTGTATGGCATATTTCAAAACCTTAATTTAATGTATGTACAGATATTGTGTCAGATGTAGCTTGCATTATGCATTTACGCACTTAAAAAACAATTTGGGATATTTACATATTGTCAGCATGATGACTCAAAATGCTCAAATAGCTTCTATAAGTGTAATGAATCACACTACCATGAAGCAAATTACAAAGAAAAGTGTGCATGTGCATTCAAAGGAAATACTTAACTGTAAGGATAGTTTCTGTTAGAGAGTAACAATGCCAACTGATGAGACACAATCTTAAAAAGTCACAATGGCTTTATTGATCCATAGTAGATGAAAAACAATTTAAATACAAAACAATGCCAGTCAATATTGAGAAAAAAAAAACTACAATTTTTTCTTACATAATTGTATATTATCTTAGAAAGAAAACAAAATAAGGAACAAATCTGTCCAGCAGAATCAGCTTCATAAAAATAATGGAAATTTAATCTCTAGTATATCATTCTTTTGGGTATGTTATCTATTTTCAGGAAGCGTGAACACAAAATATGGACAACATTTGAGCAAAGAAAACTGAGCAAAGCAAAATCACCATCAGCCATGTAAATTGAGTGGTAACTGAAACAGAAGAAGGCTAAAATCCAAATACATTAATAATAGGAAAGTGGATATTCTCTGATTTCAAGTATTTCCTTTCAGACAAAATACAGATAGGCCTATATAAAATAAAAAAAAAAGATCTCACACATGTCCTGCATGCATGTTTCAATGTAATTTTTCATTCATAACTTGTTGCCTAGTTGTATCAATTACATTTATTTGAGAGATAGACTCGGTATATCCCACATTGATTATGACCTGTAGGTATGATGAATCAATAGGATTATTTGTGAAACAGGTACAGGACCCACTGTCAACATATATGCCTCCCTATAGGGAAAATAACATCAGAGTTCTGCAGGAAATAAAAAAAATCACTCACATTAAATACTCAGGTGAGGAAGGGTTGTCACTGGTAGACCCAGTTTCGTGGTAACAGTTTGCACTGGTCAGTTTCTCGCATTTAAGTTTATATGCGTCCCTCTCCCGGGCCAGTCTGTTGAGTTCGTGTTTCAGCTGCTCCACTTGAGAAACCAGGCTGGTCTTCTCGTGCTCCAAAACGTGTTTCTGCTGGACGCGCTTGTAGCGGCACGACTGTGCGTAACCTCTGTTTTTCAGGGTCCGGCGCTTCTGCTTGAGACGCATCACTTCGTCCTTGCCCAGGCCTCTCAGGTGCCGATTCAGCTCCCTGACGGACATGGAAACCAGCTGGTCGTCGGAGAAGTGGATCTCGGCGTTGTTTCGCCTGTCGTGGCGGCTGTGGTGCTGCTGCTGGAGATGGTGGTGCGCACCGAGGACCTGTTGGGCCTCCGGCGACTCGGGAGACCCCAGGTCGTCTTTGTGATACTGGTCTTGGCAGTGGCTGCTCGGGATGCCTTGCATGTCGGGGTGACCCGCGAGTCCCGCGTAGTGCTGGACGGGGTCGTTTAGGTGCCCGTACCCCTCAAATTCAGCTTGGAAAGGTGGCGCGTGGTGGCCGTGGGGCGCAGACGGGTGGCCCTGCTGCGCCGTGGTGCCGATGAGGGCCTCCACCGCGTCCTCGGGTGTCAGACCGAAAGCTTGAGGGTACATCTGCTGCGGGTAACCCCCGTTGTTGGCTATCCAGAACTGGTCGCCTCCGGGGTTATTTCTCTGCTCGTTTGGGTTGAGGTTTGGTGACGAGGGTACCGAGTTGCAGGGCGTGCTGCCCGGGGTGGACGAAACGGAGTCCGGTCTTTGAAGCTGGCTGCACGGCCCGATGAAGGAGCGGTCCATCCCCTGCATCGCCTCCTTCTTGACGCCGAACTTCATCAAGTCGAAGTCACTGACGAAATCCATGGGGGTTTTCTGCAGTCCCAAATGTAAATGCGCCTCGGCGGTCATATTCTTCGGCAAGCTGGTCTCCTCCAAGAGCTCCAAAACGCTCACAGCTTATTTCATGCAGTCAGTGAAATGATCGCACTCACTTTGAAAATGACAATAATTCCGAAATTTGACTAGGATTCAAGCCTAGAAGGAAAACCATGCGTGCGTAAAAAGGCTCCCACCTTATTATACCCGGAGGTGAACTAGTTGTGTACCGCGCAGGCTGTAGGCTTCTGGGGCCACAAAACTAAGTCCGCTGAGATGCCAGAGGACTAGATCCACCTCTGCCTGTTCAGGAGAAGCGCACTTTCTTCATAAAGCTGCATTGGCATGATGTCACGCCTTGCAGACTACACCTCCATGCTCCTCTCCAATGAAAAGACGCTGAAGAGGGCAATTTGCATAAAAGCTGATGCGAGTGTGTCTTCAGAAGCTGCTCGTGATGATCATTTCGACCAAATCCTGGGCGAAATAATGCACAGTGGCACATTCTTCTATTTTTTTCACGTTCGACTTATCCCACTCGTACAAATGGCTCATTACTGTCTCCATGTTTTTGTTCCACTTATCCTCTAGGCTTGTTTTGGATTCATCACAATATTCATCTGGCCCGGCCAACTGACTACACACCCAGACTTGAGTAGACATTACTTGAATCATTTAAAGAAGATTTAATCTTCACTAAACTCGTAGGACTGACTTTGCTTACTTCAAATTATTATTGAAATTGTTTAACTACAATGTGAAATTTGTATTCAGCATTCAGTCTGTCTTTATAAACTGGTGTTTTAAACATATTGCCATGCCTGTATGATTTCCCTCTAACAACAACAAAAAGGGATATGGAGGTGCAGGACAATTCATTGTCACTGTTGTGGTTGCTGTGTTCATTTTCTTAGCACACGGGTCAATACTGACACCTTGTGGCCGTTGGCCTTCACTGCTGGTGTCAGCATAGAAAAGAAGTGGAGCTTCACCCCGAAGCGAGGAAATGGAAAGGGGTTTCCACCATTGCCAGTAATGTTAAGGGTTAGGTTCCATCACCTCTGACTTACTCAGTCATCACTTATGTTAACTCTGAATAAACGCATACCATAATACAAGTGTTGTCACTGACATGTCTCTCAGGCTCTGCTGTCACACAACTCCACAACCATAAAAATGTGACTTGATTCAGGCGGGTCACCAAATGCTAACAAGGCCAGGAAATTATGTTGCTAGTTGTAGCATTCAAAATACACCCAGAATCATCCTGTGAGTTTTGTCTGCTTCATGCTGCATATTTTGAAAATGCCAAAGGGTTGCTGTGCATAGTTATGCACTACAAATAGGCTAACAAAACTCTCCAAAAAAGTGTCAGAAAACAGTTACACAACATGCTTCAGTTGGCCGTAATTAGCCAGCTAGCACTTTATGGTTTAAGACAAGCTTTTTAGAGGTCACATTTGTTTCTGGCATTTGTTTTTCAAAAATAAGAAACAAAATATGTGACAGAAAACATGAATTTTAACATTGTTGTTAATGGACAGTCTTCTTATATGGTGGCTACCTTCCCCCTCTGTCGCATCCTCAAATAAATGCAGCAGCTATCATGGTATAAGATGGAATTTGGTCTCAATGACCACGTCTCTGTCTCTCTCACTCTCTCTCTCTGTATACACAACATCTATCCCACATGACAATAGGGTTCTGTTTGCTTCACTGGCTATTTGCTAAACAAAAAGGACCATAAACAGGAGTTAGCTTCGTTAACTTTTCAGCCCATTGCAGATAACAAACATGGAGCAAGTAAGTAGCATTAGGAGAAAAACCATGGCCAGACAACATAAGGCTGAAGTTATGATTGCTGGAGAACAACTAAGGTATGGAGAGAGAGAGAGAGAGAGAGAGAGAGAGAGAGAGAGAGAGAGGGAGAAAGAAAACGTAAAACAAACTACTTTATGGCTGATTTAAGATTTAAGGTTTACGGTTAGGCTTATGGCTGATTTTGACTTCACTCCAAGGTTGAGGCTTCATGATGGAAAGTTGGTCAAGGAGCGACGGTACCACTTGCGCACGTACCCCAACTGCTTCGTGGCCCAAGAGCTTATCGACTGGCTTGTGGGCCACAAGGAAGCTCCGGATCGGCCCACAGCTGTCTGCCTCTTGCAGCACCTCATGGACCACGACATTGTTCACCACGGTAAGGAGGAAGCACTTTGCCAAGCCTCAGCTGATGGCAAAGGTCACCCTCTCAAGAGGTCTTTAAAGGGCCGATTGTATCATTGAAAAATGTATTGTATCTTTAATAAGAGTCTCATCACTTTGAAGAGTCGTTGGGATTATATCTCGCCTTTTCTTAGTCTGTGACAAGCGGCCTGTGTTCAAGGATGCAAAACTGCTGTACCGCTTCCGCAAGGACGATGGCACATTTCCTTTTAATACAGAGGTGAAAATCTTCATGCGAGGACAACGGCTGTATGAACAGTAAGAGCTGCTTTGTTTGCCCTGAAATTCTCTTGGTCGAGTGGGAACAGTTGACCTTGAAGCATTCTATCATGGCTTTTGAGGGGAATCACAGTCATAGTGCATAACACATGTAGGTGAAAGAATATAATTAATTGGCTGGGCTTACAATTTTCCACCCTGGAATTTGGTATGCTAAATCTCCTCTCAAATAGATAATGGTACTTTTGTCTAATTGCTTTCAGTCAATTTGCATGTTATGACACAGGCCCATGTTTGTGTGTCTTTCTTCAGTCTCATAGCGGGCAAGGACTCTATTCTGCAGCTGAGAGAGGAGCATGGTGTTGCGTATCAGCGCTCCTTTCCCGGCTGCCAGCTGATTGACTGGCTCCTTCAGAATGGAGAGGCAGAGAGCCGGCGCCAGGGACTGGACCTGAGCCGTGCGTTGCAGGAGCATGGTATCATTCAACACGGTGAGGGGTATCATCATTTTCACCTGATTGATCTATGGTATTCGAAATGCGCTGGCTGTCAGTGACCTCTAGCAGTGGATGGCCAGCTGGGGCTTTTACAACCTCAACAAAATAAACTTATCCTCTCTTCACAAAAAAAGTCCCATTAATTCTAACATGTGTCCCAATTCTTCTGTGTGCGCTCTCACTCCTGTCACCAGTGTCAAAGAAGCACAACTTCTTTGACAGTGGGCTACTGTATCAGTTCTGCATCAATTTTCGCCGCCGGCGCCGCCTGTCTGAACTGATAAATGAAAGTGAGCAAGACAATGAGGAAGAAGTGGCAGTGCAGACACAAGAGGACAACCGTCCTGACAGTCCTTTCGTCCTGCGCAAGAACCCACCCCAGGAGGGCAACAACGGATTCCAGTCTGGTAAAAAGAAAAAGTTTCTCTGCACTCTTTACACTTACGGAGATGTGAATGCCTATGTTTGCTTATTGCTGCATAATTGCATAATTCATTCATTCATTTTTATCACAGTGGGGTCGAGTAAAGACTTGAAACAGGTTGCCAATGGGCGGCGAGGCAGCTTGAATTCCCTTCAGCTACATTCTGCAGGATTTCCACCCCTTGTCCAGCTGTCTTCAACCCCACTGGTGAGATGCAATCCTAAATCAGGCAAGTGGGTAATCTAT
The DNA here is from genome assembly GCF_048128805.1 of Centroberyx gerrardi. Classification (NCBI taxonomy): domain Eukaryota; kingdom Metazoa; phylum Chordata; class Actinopteri; order Beryciformes; family Berycidae; genus Centroberyx; species Centroberyx gerrardi. The sequence continues at coordinate 28,516,377 of NC_136001.1, forward strand.
ATTCATTTTACAAATGTTTCAAAATGTCACTAAAATTTAGATCTTTGGGATTGAACCTTGCTTGACAATCTGTTATTTTTCAGTTTTTCTGGGCATAGTGTTTTAATTTCCAAATCTTCAAACAAGATGAATAAATACTTTTAATGTTTTTGCAGTGCTTACAAGAAATTTTACATGTGAAGAGCTGCTGGCACCTGGTGCACCCTTCATCAAAAGAGTGCTGACGGTGAGCTGTAATGATTCAACCTGGTTTCTTTAAGATTATAAAAATCAGCAAGAACAGAATGAACATTTGCACATCATTGCTAGGATTTCAAAGCATTAACAGATTTTGGCCTTAGTTGGCATCAGAAAGAAAGCCAAGGCTCTCTTGTTTCTAGCTCTTGGAGAGACTTTTTCATGTTAACAAACCAAGACTAAACTGCCAGAAACCAAAGCAATAGAAATTCTGTTTTGGGGCGGATTTTACCTTTCATCTCTACTGAGCGTGTAATAACAATTTATCAAACAGAGTTCTCACCCTTCTGTCTTCCATGACATATCCCAGGTGATGGGGGATGCATTAGGCTGGGGCTTCGTTGTCAGAGGCATGGCTCCCTGTTATGTCCAGGCTGTTGATCCTGGAAGCCCTGCAGCAGCTGCTGGAGTTAAGGTAACATACTATATCAGCCATATTAAAAATGTATACACATGGCACTAATATACATATATTCCCTGTGGTGGATGGGTGCTTATTTAGTAAATAAGCACCCATCCACCACAGGGAATATATATTATTAACTTCAAATGATTTTCATACATAAAATAATTTGACTTGCACCCTGAGACAAAAATAATATCTTCCTGGCACTCTGTTTTTTAAGGTTCGTCAGTTTGTGTGCCAGGTGAATGGACAGAGCGTTCTGTACCTGGACTACCGGACGGTCTCAAGACTGGTGATGACAGGACCTCGCACCGTTGTGATGGAAGTTCTGGAACCACTGGAATGACCACATTATATCAAAGTGTCTTCACTTTTGATTTGAACACAACCATTCTGCCAACCACAACAATTTATCCATTTGCTGGAATAAAATGTTATATCATTAACTGTCTTTCTCTAACAGACAACAGGGGCGAAGGTCAGCTCTTACACATTTGGGTGCAACAAAATATAAATCACTGAAAATGTTTATCAATGTTGCAACAAGAATATGGAAACTGTATAAACTCTATTGGGCTGCCACGGGCCTCTGTGGTTTCATGTGCCTGGATCCCAGGACAATTATTGTTGTTATCAAAAGTAATATATTCTATTATTATCAATCACAACAATGGATAAAAAACTTGAAACTTCAGCCACCCACCCCCTCCCCAGTTCCCTTGCATGACTTCCGTCTTTTTGTCGTCGCCATTTTGGATTGAGTGTTGACTTACTTGGAATAGATATCGCTAGCTAGTAGGCTGGCTTCATCGCTAGTACAAATAGGAGAAACATCCAGAGGACAGAGGGTGGTGCTGCTAGTTATCTCATTCCATTATTGATGGAGAATATGCTGTTTTCTTGAGATGTGCACTACTTTGTTCCACCTTTCGTTCCTCCAGTTAGCTAGCTGCAGCACAGCAAATGTGATAGCTAGCTAGTTTGCTAACTCTGGAGCTGAGCATCAGCACCGGCTTTGAGGAGAGCGAACATCATCATTCAACTGAGTTTGACCATCCCGATTGGCTAGCTAGCGCCTTTGTTAGCCATTTATCTAGCTAGGCAACCTATTTAATCTTCAAACGTGTCCTAAGGTGAGTAAAAATGGTGCATCAGTAAGTGATTTTTGTCAATGAGGGGGAGAATTGTCTAACGTTACCCGGCTATGCAACGCTAGCTTCAATGCTAGGTTAGTGGCCAAGCCGACAAGAGCGGGCGACCCATCTAATGCTGGCTAACACGTTAGCCACTTCAGCTAACCGCATATCCTGCAATATTCCGACTCCCCAATTTCAGAGCTAACTAATTGAGCAGGCGAGGTCACATGATAGCAAGCCCCAGCAAGATAGCAAGATTCGGTTGTTTTGATCCCAACCAAGAGTCCATCAATTAACGTTAGCTAACTTGAAGCATTACTCCTGAAATCTTAGGATGTTGGGCCCCTGTGGAAATTGGAGCCTTGAACCTAGCAATAATGTTAATTTATCAACATAAGTAAATATACTGACAGTGATTTACTGTTGAAGTGGGCCTCTGGCCTATTGAAGAATTGAATTTCTGTGGATGTAGGTAATTATTATCTGCAGTATCAATTCAAATACATCCAAGTTAGACAATTAGCCTGATGAAATGTGGCTTGAGACTAGGATCCACGTTGTAACAAGTTAGATTAAGCCAGCACCAAACTAATCAGCGGTTTTTCGTCTGTCTTATTTTTCAGGAGAGATGTATCAACTCCCAGTGAACAACCTTACAAGGATAAGGAGAGCCAGAAAGCAGGTGAAAAAAGCACTTGGAGACATTGGGCTGGAATACTGCAAGGAGGCAGCGGAGGTGAGTGTATTTTACATTTAAAATTTCAGTTTAACCGAGGTCCATGACTTGAAAATAGGCCTAAGGAAGTTCAAGTTTGATTATTTATATAGCCCTCTCATAGGACTTTACAGAGAATGAGCCCAACTAGATCTAACTAATCAACCATAGAACAGAATGATATAGGGCAAACATAAGGAAGAGAACAAAGCACAAGACACACTATAGCAGATTTTAGCAAGACATAACAGCCTACCTATTCTACATAACCTAGCCTACCTGGCACCACCTGCCTTAGACCCTCGAATCATACAAGGAAAAACTTCCAAGAAAACCTTATTTGGGAAAAAAATGGAAGAAACTTTTAGCGGGCCAAGTCAAGAGGGATCCCCACCAGAACGACAGAGAATCCAATAGGAGCTGGGACAAACAGTTACAATAACATGGACAATGACATGAGAAAAACAGATGAGGCAAAAGGAAGATTATTATTATTTTTAAATGTAGCTGTAAGTGTAGTCTGTTGTTTATTCACTGTCTTTGTCTTTGCTCTTTAGATTTCAGCAGTGGATGGAAAGTCTTGCCTTCATTTTCAATTAAAGCAGTTGGTAAATTCTGATAATGTTAAAGTTCACTGCAGTAAAAACTGAAATACTCACTATACTTTTTGCTGTCCTTCCTACAAATTTCATGACATACAATTTGCAGGAATAGTTAAATAAGATTGTCCTCTATCTTGCTAAGAAGCTTTAGGATCGCAAATGCCCAAATTGAATTTAGAAAATACAATGTTTTTTTTGTTGTTAGACAACTCAGTGTAAATTATGTAAAAGTGTGGCTTAGCAAGGCTCAGCAGAATATGCCATGCTGTTCAACTGATGATTATTAATGTTATACCTGTTACACCTGTTTTTTAAAGAAATTATCTAATGTAACTAATTTATTCCACGATTCATGCGAGTGATGCAATTAATGAGGTAACAGGCTTTTGGGAAAGACAATGTGGCCAATATTCATAAAGACATGTAGCCTGTCAAAAATGACAAATTGGATGTATGCTAAGATTTATTCAGAATAACATGTTTGCCTTCATTTTCTTTTCTGTACACAGGACTTCAAAGAGTTTTGCCCCAATGAGCAATATGTAAAGGGCACTCTTTGCCTTGAGATTTGCTCATGGGATCCATCATACTCTAAGACACAGGTAAACCACATTCCCATGTTCTAGGCCTTATCAAATTTCTATAACTCACAAATTACCATTTCTGTCTTCATGGTCTTGAGTTATTTATTTTTTCCTTTATGTCTTTTAGGACTATCGATCTAAGCCATTTTGCTGCACAGAGTGTCCATTTTCTTCCAAATACTACTCAGGCTACAAGAATCACTTCCGCAATGTTCACAGACAAAACTTTGAGAACAGCATTCTGCTCAACTGTCCATACTGTACATTCACTGCAAGCAAGAGAACTATGGAGACGCATGTTAAAATATTCCATATACCCAGTTCAGCACGGCAGAGTTATGGGACCTTCCAGGGAACTGCGGTGGGACAGAAGGACAAAACACTGCTTGACAGAGCCAGACAGGGAGATAATGTAGAAAGAGCAATGTACTTTTGCAAAAAATGCACATACCGAGACCCTCTCTACAATGTTGTGAGGAGGCACATCTACAGGGAACATTTTCAACATGTTGTCTCACCCTATCTGGGCATGGTTTCTGAATCATCAGTCAAAAATGGTGCTAATTCTGTCAATGGCAACAACATCCTCTGTAAGCGCTGCCAGTTTTCTACCCGAAGCTATGAGGCACTAGTACAGCATGTTGTTGAGTACCACGAGCGCATTGGTGCTCAAGTAACAACCATGATTGGACATGCCAACGTTATGGTGTCCAGGTCTCAGACCTTCCCGGGGGTGTCACAGAAAGCTTCTCTGATGATGGCTAGGGGCCGCAACCTTGCATCCGAGCCACTAGGTCATGCAGTGGGTGGTCATTTAAAGCAAGGGGCCTCTGTTCTTAAAAATCAGTCCTCCATTGCTGGCCATCAGGTGCGTGTCGCAGTTCCTGGCAACAACGCTTTGGCCGAAAGTACTACTATTGGTGTAAACACAGCCCAAACACAGAAGTGGAAGATATGCACTGTTTGCAATGAGCTTTTTCCTGAAAACCTCTACAGTGCTCATTTTGAAAAGGCGCACAAGGCAAAGAAAGTATGGGCAATGGCCAAGTATATAATGAAGATCCACAACTTCACCAGCAAGTGTTTGCTTTGCAACCGCTATTTGCCCAGTGATACGCTGCTGAACCACATGTTAATCCACGGGCTTACCTGCCCACAGTGCCACTCCGCTTTCCACAATGTAGAGAAAATGATTGAGCATGTTGGACAGGCTCACCCAGACGACTTTGCCGGCCCACCTGGTGCATCCCCGCTAACCTTTGATCTCACCATCAAACAAGATAAGTCCAATAACATACAGCTTGTTGTTATCACCTTTAACATGAAGGAATCTGTCAATGGTCAAGATCAGTCTGCACCTGCTCAGAATAGCCTCCCACCTGCAGTCAAGTTAACAGCTCCCAAAATGATTGAGAAGAAAAGTGATGCACCTGCCAGAAGTTTGCCTTCAGCAACTCTGTCTGGCAAGAGTGAGGTGGGGAAAACTCTGTGTCCACTGTGTTTCACCATCCTCAAAGGTCCCATCTCCGACGCTCTGGCTCTGCACCTGAGGGAGCGACACCAAGTGCTCCAAACAATGCATCCTGTTGAAAAAAAGATGACATACAAGTGCATTCACTGCTTGGGAGTGTACACAAGTAACATGGTGGCCTCCACGATCACGCTGCATCTTGTGCAGTGCAGGGCTGTGGGCAGATCCCAGGCAGGCCAAGGCATCAAGTCTGCCTTGACTCTCAACTCTTCTGGGGCTGGGTTCCTCAAGCGGCAGCTACCCACTCAGACCATGTCCAACCCCAAGAGGATGAAACTGAACAAGGAGTCAAAGATTCCCTCTACCACAGTGGGGAATCGGGGAGAATCTGATGATCTTGTACTGGATCCTAGAAGCTATGAACACAAGACATATGAGGCCCGAAAAGCTTTCCTCACGGCGTACTTCAACAAGCGACCGTACCTTTCTTCTCCCGAAGAGGAGAAGCTGTCTGCGAGTCTGTGGCTGTGGAAATCGGACATTGCCAGCCACTTTGCAAACAAGCGTAGGGTTTGTGAGAGAGAATGCGAAACCAAGAAAGTTGGTGTGCTACTTGGCTTTGACATGCAGGCTCTCAAGAAACTTAAGCACGACATGACCTTTGAGGACACTAAGTTGGCTGGTACCTCGGCGGGGAGATCAGGTTCTGGAGGCCTCAAGTCTGGTACTCCATCCACAGACCAAAACAAACAATGTGAGACAATTAACTGTACCCTAAAACTCAGTACATACACAGAGACCATATCCATTGACTCCGATAGTGAACCAGAAAAAGAGGATGGCTTTACTGAGAATGGAAATGTTGACAGAAACCAACATGAAGATGTGATTTCCCAAGAGCCAGCAAACCTGACAGAAGAGATTCCCTCTATGGACACGGATGGGCCTTCTAGAGGGGAGAGGAGCACTTTGCAAGATGGGATGCAAGATGCTTGGGTGGCTTTCTGTTAGTGTCCCTGCTTAGCAGTGTGCCTTGGTTGAGTAACGGTTTAGTTGTAAAGGAGTATTGAAATCAGACACGTGGAAGATCTTTATCATTGGCATATGAGATGGCCTCAGAGAGAGAGTTACGGGACTACAGGCAATTATAAATCACAAATATTTGGTCTAATGGCATGGTTCACTAAAAATACTGTAATTCCAAATATTGACCTCAACACCAGTGTTGAAAGGAAAAAAAGATAAATTAAGCTACATTATAGTGCAAAAGTGTATGGCTTCTGTAATTGATCATTTGTGACATTGTATATACTTTAGCCATTGTACTTTGTTAGTTTACGCATACAATCTGTGTTACTTATTGGTTAACTGTCACAAAGATTTCTGAAATGAACATGACAATTTCCCCACTTTCATATTGACTTTTTTTCTCAACTGTGAGATGAAACTGTATTATACTGTCATTTCACATTTAGAAAGCGTAGGATATGCTAATTGCCTATGTACACGTTGTTTTAATAAATAAGTTTGTTTAATAAAAACTATTGAGGGTATATGTTTTTTAACACCACCAGTCCATAGGCATTATCGATGACAATGTTGTCTTTTGTGCCAAGTCGCCCCTTTCCTACACAGATGTTAGATAATACACAGTTGAGTATGAACGTTCATGTGTCTCACCTACTGTACCGTTAGAATATTAAAACTTTTAAGCATAGAGCTGAAATGGGATTTCAACTGTAAAATTAATTGGAGAGGAACAAAAATCTCTCAGTGTGGTTAATGAAATGCTCACTATCATCAGGCACGTAACAGAGGGTAAACCCACTGAAACTTTTCCCACCTTAATGGGCAGACATGTTCTTATGAGGTAAATTTAGAGAGCACATCAATAGTAAGTAATATGAAAATGATATGAGTTATAATAATATGGGGATAATGCTTTTCTGAAAGTATATATTTTTTATTTAGATAAGTTGTTTGCCTTATGAAGATCAGCGACTGGAGGCCACAGTTTACTCACCTTTCCATTTACCACCACATCACTATGATATTGTTTAAGTCAATACGTTAACTCATACGTGGAAAAGTAATGATTTTTCTCTCACTCTTCGGGCGCCTTAACTTCCGTTATGCTTAATCGTCGATTGGCGCAGTAACAGAAGAAGGCGGGACTTCCGCTGGTACAGTAGCAAATTTGGCCAATCGCCAGCGTGCATCACTGTCCAGGCCACAGAGTCTGCAGCTGCAAAAATGTCCATATTGTGTGTAATTGTATGCACAACTACAGCTTTTAGTAATGCCATAGCTGTACTCTGAAAGGAAATACACTCTTTTAGCAGTTGTAAGTATAACTGTCAACAATGATTATGTCAAAACATTCCCATGGATACAGTATCTAGTTTTTGTTGCGTTTCCAGTGTAATGTTTACATGAAAACAGCTAACGTTAGTTAGCATCTTTAGCTAGAATTAACAGGATGTTGGTGAACTGTAGCCAGAGCTGTCAGCGGTAGTAGGTGGGCATCTAAAAAACACACGTTTTGTTTGATTTGCATCGTAATGATGATTTGATGGAATTGTGTTTCACAATGCTAAACTAGCAATGTAGCTACTAGGCTAACGTTACTTGATATGTGACGGTACTACTACTAGTCACGATAACGTTAATGAACCTAAGTTACACTAGGCAGTAAAAGTGGCGTTGTTGGTTTATGGCATGAGTAAACGCTGACCGAGCTGATAGCTACAGCTCAAACCACTGCGGTTTGCATCGAGTTGTGGATTTGTCTGCATTGGGTCTAACGTTACTGTACTGCTGACCACCGTGGACACGAACTGTTCACATGGCTAGATGCGTTGTAATTATTAGGCTAACGTTACATTTATACGAAAGCTACACTTCTGCGAGTCCACGTTGTAGTGCATGTCTTTTTTAAAAGTCTGAACTTATCTAGTCCCCTCGACTGATTTCACAGACATCCTTCTGAGCCACAGCGACAGTTCAGCCTCCCCGCCCCCTTTCCAAACACCGACCATTTGAAGTAGTATTGCCAAACTGATCCCAGCTCAGGGTATATAGGCAATTGTTTTTAAAGTGCTTTTCAATTCAAAATACAAATAATGGTTAAATAGTGATTGGATTTCATGGGGAAAAAAACAGCAGCCAGTTTGTTTTTACATGGTGAATTGTGAACTCATCTTTGCTAAATGCTTAATTAGTTCAGGATTCTCCTTAACTGTCAGACAAGAATATGACTGTTTTCCCATCTCCATATGTTTCCAGGTTGCCATTGCCAGCTGCAGCGGAAGGTGAACAACCTCAAATGTGACATCTGACGCACTGTGAGGCACAGCAGGAGAAACCATGAGGTCTGTGTAGGCTGGCTGTGTGTTGGAGCTTTACAGTGTGGACATTATGTCGAACAGTAACAGAGAACTGGTGGCGTTCTTCATAAGCTATAAACTGTCTCAGAGGAACTACCCGGATTGCCAGCTGGGGCCGGAGGATGCCAGTGACAGGACGGAGGGAGACAAGGCCAACGCAGCTATTACTAATGGCTTGTCGGCCAACAGCAGGAACGGCAGCGGCCGGTCGGGGACGCCGTCATCTCCGCACGGCGGCATGGAGGCGGTGAAGGCCGCGCTTCGGGACTCGGCCGATGAGTTTGAACTGCGCTACACGCAAGCATTTAGCGACCTCTCCTCCCAGCTCCACATCACCCCCGCCACAGCCTACCACAGCTTCGAGAGCGTGATGGACGAGGTGTTCAGGGACGGAGTCAACTGGGGACGGGTGGTGGGCCTGTTCGCCTTTGGGGGCGCCCTTTGTGTGGAGTGCGTCGAGAAGGATATGAACCACCTGGTGTCCCGCATCGCAGACTGGATGACCACATACCTGGATAACCACATCGAGCCGTGGATCCAGAGCCAAGGAGGCTGGGTGAGTATCCAGGGGGAGCAAACGAAAGATTCATTTACGGTACCTCAGTCGAGGCCTGGGCATGCACAACTAACACAGTTCCTCAAATTGTACATTACAGGATCGCTTTGCTGAGATTTTTGGCAGAGACGCAGCCGCAGAAGCGAGGAGATCTCAGGAGAGTCTAAGAAGATGGCTGCTAGTGGGAGTGGTGCTGCTTACGGGAGTGCTGGTCGGCGCTCTCATCGCAAAGAAACATCAATGATGAAGTGGAGGGCAAGGAGTGGCATCCTGTTTACCCCAGCACATCTTGTATAACACTACGTCAACAAAAACACAACTAAATAGTTAATGTTTACAAAAGCCCAGTCTGCTTGTGCACTGACAGGATCTCGATTGGCTATGGCAGTTTGTGGGAGTGTCCATATGTAGCTTGGTGAGCTGTTTGACTTCTCACCCCGCTTGTCCTGTGTCTTTTGTTGGGATTTTTTTGGTTGTTTATTTTATTTTTTTTTACACACAGCAAAGCTTTTTTTCTGTTTGTGTAAAGGGTGTCACACCCAAGACTGGAAGTGCTTTAAATGGATCTGATAAGCTAAGAGCGAATGGGAAAGATTCAGCTGGTTTGATGATGATTCTTACTTTTATTTTTTCCTTTGTGTATTATCCAATGACCAATTTTAATTGTTTCCAAACTGACAATAGACAGATAATATAAGTTATATTTCATTTTAAACTTTGTAATGCTCAGTTCCTTTTGTTGGCTGTACTGGAGTTTTAGGCATGCTTCAAAAAAATAAATATATTTATGTTTTTTCTTGTGTCTTTGTTTTGCTTTGTTTATGTAGTTTGTGAAGAAGTACAATACACAGAGGGTGTATATTGAATCTCCATTTTGTGTGATGCACTGTTGGAAATGACATTTAAGATCAGTATAAATCATTCAGAGGTTTATAAATGTACATAAACAACATACATGAATTTATTAATGTGAACTATTTTGAAATGGACGCACATACATATATACATGCATCTCAACTGCAGTGGGCAGGGTTTACATCCTGTGCACCGTGTCAGTTGGGAAAACACTTGTTGACTGGTGCTGCAGTCTTATGTTTTCCCATTGGGGGGTGCTTGTGTACCACACACGCCTGTTTCTAAAGAATATTTCAATACATCAAGCAATACTACCTACATACTGTTCTATTTTCATACCCACTGTAGATATTGACATGCTGTACTGTCAAGGCTACTCTAGTCATTAATGCTTCTCTTTCATCATTCAGGGAGGCTGTTCTTTGAAATAGAAAACACGCTACAGGGTAAAGCGTTAGTTTATCAAAGGGTGGGTATAGTCTACCTTCGATAGAGTGCCTCAAACTGTCATAGATGAAACAACTAATTATCAAATGGCATGTTTCTCATTTATTCTAGGTTATACTACAACCGAGGGCAGTCTAAAACTCCTGAGAATAAAACAGGGTGAATGGGAAAAGAAAACTGAATAGGAGAGAGAAGGCCACCAACGGATGGCCTTGCGAGTGAGCTGGAGCAGGCCTGTGGTTGCTAATCTATCCCTGTCATTTGTTGCCATTTCCCCAGAGCATAGCTGGCGGCAGCAGCAGATAAAGCCAGTCAAGGAAAAGAGAATAAATTATGGACTCACTACTCAATCTTAAGAAAATTACATCAAGGTTTTTTTTATATATATCTTTCTCTTTCTGGTTGTGCTCTTACTTTGCAGGATGGAATGCATGACTTTGTTCTAGATTTCTCTAGCTTTAGTGTGACTTAGGGTACACATTAGATAGATATGGTAAATAAATTCTGCTAGAAAGCCCCTAGTCTCACTCTGTGATTTCACACAGCATGAGTGCATTAAATTCCCATCATCAAGGGCCTGGGGGAATCACATGGTTGAACACTGACTGACTGCTAATTAAATAGTTGCACTAAGAGAGAAATTATAGAATATTTTCCTAGTTGTTTTTTTTTTGTGTATGTTTGATTAGAGGATCATGTAATCAGCATTTGCGCTGAAGACTTGGTTTGTCACGATACACTCCGAGGTGTAAGAGTGTGTGTGCCATGTCATGAGTGGGTGGCGTGCCCAGATGTTCACACGGCTGTGCTCGCTAAGCTGAGACGAAATATTGCATAAATGAAAGTGTTGTTTCTCCTTGAACTCTTCACTCAAGCGTATACACTTGGGCTATGAAAACACATACTGCAGTGCATGTGATTTATCTGCTCTAGTGAATCCATTTGTGTGTGTCAACAGGTTGTGAAGCTTGATAGCATGTGACCAAGCTGAAAATTGTGTCTATAAAGATATTGATCTACTCAGTAATTTATTTGCCTTCAAATATACAAATGCTATATTTATCAGTTTGACATAACACATATAAGACTAAGTGTAGTGTCTAAAGGCTAAATACCTGAAGTGTACATGGCGCCCCTTCCCCTGAGTCAGTAACTGACAGGGAGTGTGAGAGTGGCGATGCCAGCAGCAGGTGGATGGTTTGGGGTCTGTGGCCTCAGTGATAACTTATCAGTCATCCCCCAGTCCCAAGTTTGCAACCCCAGCCCTACTCCTCAGCATTAACAAAAAAGACACACACTACTTCTGTACCCTACTGTTTGTAGCTTTACAATTAAATGAAATGCCGTTGCTCCTGAAATGCCATTTGGAGCAAGATGACAGGGCCTTTAATGTAGTTCTTTGCTTTTAAGCCTCATCAACTAACTGTCTTTTGCTACAAGATTCTGTAAAGGAACTTTTCTTAAATAGTCCAGTCTGATTTCATTGATTATTAGTTACAAAGAGATGGCCAGAAGTTTGAGTTTGCTGTAAAGATGCAAAACAATGTTCAATATAAACCAATTATACCTGCTCACCAGAAGTGACAAGATGTGTGGGATCACCTGCATGTAAACGATCACAACAGCCCAGCGTGCCTTGATCTTAAATGTCTGATCTATACAACAAAAGTATTTCTGATATAGAACAGCTTAATTGAGACATTGTGACAAATATTCTTAAAGGAGCTTTCCCTGTAAAGTCAGTTTTTAGTATCAATATCATTATCTATTACAGTCTGACGAGGGTTGATCTAAACATTGACATAAATGTAGTCCTTATTGACTGTGTATTTGGCCTCATTGGGAAGGAATAAAAGGCCTGTGAAGTGTTGTGATCTCCTTCTGAAACACATCATCATTCATCATTAGTAAACAAGTTTTGTGAAGCCTCTGACATTCAAACATGATATCAGAGTGGGAACTTTTATGCATGAAAAATCCCCTTTATGGGCATACAACCAGTGATGAGTAATAACATTGTGTTTGTTGTCCCTACACAGAGGAATCAAATACAAACATTGCCTTGTGTGTGCGTGTGTGTGTGTGTGTGTGTGTGTGCGTGCACGTTTGAAGTCTAGTTTTTGTTCATCAACTGACAACGTCACTCTAAATATAGAACCAGGCACAAGTGCTGCACTTTAGTTGAATGTTTAGTCACCTCCGTGTGCGGGAGAATTTGCATACCCGGTGAAGCCAATACAATTACACTGTCAAGTCAAACGCTACCTTCACAAAGAGAGCATTATACCTGAGCATGAGAGGACAATGCCACTACAGAGGAACCCTCACCACGGTAGCTTCAAATGTACTGAGAATTCAAATCTCATTTGCACATCGAAAACAACAGCCTTCATGACTCAAAGAGGATAAGTCATACATTTTATTCTTTTTCTCTGTGGAGTTTCAAAGTCTATATACTAAATAGCAATTTTGCGAATACAAAACAGATCCTATTGTACAAAACCAAAACACGTTTTCACATTTTGAATAATAGAAGACAATTTAAGAGGCTGCTATCGCAATAGAAACACAATTTTGTTTGTATTTACAGCTGAAACATTTCTCATATCAGTGTGTTACACGTGCCACAAACAATTTGACTTCAAACAAGTGCTTCATGAAGATAATATCTACAAAATTGGCTTTTTTTCCCTCAAATACAGTGAAAAGAAACAGAAAAGCAACACTTCTGTAAAAAAAAAATGCACCTCGTCCATATTACATCCAACGCAGAGATATGGGCAAATCCACACAAATAACTGGCAAGCAAGCAAGTATTGATTCCTAAATATACAAAGCGCTCATTAGACAAGGTTTGTGTCCCCCTGTGGTGTATCCTATACTCTGTAGTGCAGAATAGGCTACGGTTTGTCGTTTCACACCAGCGTGGGCACCATGCCGGCGTTGGGGTGGTGCGTGTAGGGTAAGGTGGCGGAGGGGTGCAGGGGGGACGGGGCGGGGATAAGGTGCGGCGTGTGGCTGTAGGTCAGAAGAGACCCGTGGCCGAGGGAGAAGGGCCCGCCGGTCTCATCCAGGGGGGGCACCTGGCTCATGTCGGGGTACGCCTCCAACATGGCGTTCTTCTTGCTCTTCTTGTTCTTGCTGGACACTTTCCTGTTCCGCGTCTGAATGCCGTCCTTCTTCATGGTAAGAGGCCTGTTGACCTGTGAAAAGAAAGGGATCAGAACTAGGGCTGTTGAACACTTCAGGGCGGTTGTGTTTTTTCTGTAGTTGTGAACTATAAACTAGAGGACTCACATTGTGCAGCTTGAAGTAGAGTCCACAGGCGTTACACACAGGCTCTCCGCTGGCGTTGCGTCTCCACAGCGTTGTTGTGCTTGTGTGACAGTTGGCACATAGTGTACCGGCCCGCTTGCTGACGATCTGAAACACAAAGAGGAAACTGTCAGGATTTCTTTTCCCAATCAACTGAGTTGCTCTGCCAACGATAAAGCATAGTTCCAATTATTATATTATTGAATAGGTTACAAAGCTAAATATCTTCACTGTCCCCCAGTTCGTACGCATGACACATATTACAACCTCAACACACCAACAAAGGGGCATCTCACCAGTCTTTTCTTGGGCCGGATTAGAGGTCTGTTTTGGCCGTTCATCTTGTGGTACAGTCCGCAGGCGTTACACAGGTAGTGGCCTGTACCATCCCGACGCCATAGAGGGGTAGCCGTGGCTCCACAGTTCACACACTCTCTGGCCTCTGTCCAAAATAAAAAACAGTCACTCATCAGCTTATGCATTAGTATATTTAGATTAGATTAGACTTAGATTTTGTTATTGAAACCCATTATATAACTCAAATTATAAACCTGACAAAATATGTTTACAGGATATGACACAGCTCAGTGTATTTTCACCTGGCGGGGATAGCCTCATCTTGTTGCGAAGTTTGGGGGAGTAGGAGGGGCTTATCCACGCCCCCGGGCTGGAGTAGAGGGTGGCCGTGCTGTAGTCCTGCGGAGAGGTCATGTACGAGCTGTAGGGGCTCAGCATGTGCGGGTGGGAGTGGGGCGACGGCGCGTACACGCCCCCGGAGGCCGGGGTCAGATTCAGAAAGCTGCTCCCGCCCCCCGCCCCCCCCAGCGGACTCAAGCGCTCGGCCTTCAGGGCCTCCTGGAGCCGGGGGCTCTCCTTGCCCTCCCTGCCGGGCGAGGGGTATCCGTCTCTGGAGGTGGTGAAGGAGGATGTGGCGCTGGAGGTGTAGAGGGATGTCGGGGTGTGCGAGTGCAGGGGAGCCTTGGTGAGAGGGCTGCTGCCCCAGGTGGAGACCGGAGGGTTGTAGGGTGAATTCAGGGAGTGGCTGCCCGGCCCGTCCAGCCACTGCAGGTTGCTCAGGAGAGACGGCGAGCTGTACACCTGACGGACTATAGGAGAGAGGGACAGAACAGAGGCACCATTTTAGACGATATAAATAATTTTCGGAGGGTATTCTTGATGAGGTGCATGGAGTGGATGGGCGACAGTGGGTGGTAGCGCTGACCCGAGCTGTGTCTGTAGGCGGACGGGGCCCGGCTGTGGCTGGGGTTGGAGAAGAAGGAGGGCAGGCTGGTGTAGTCGGTGTCTGGGCCGGAGTAGAAGGCCTCTCCCTCTTCCCCTGGAGGCAGGAGGCCGGGCTCCGAGGAGAAGCTGCCCAGCGGATCAGAGCTGATCAGAGCTGGAGAAACCCAGTGGGACTGTTCTGAGGAATCCTCCATGCTGACAGTTGAAAACCACAACCTGTGGGAGGACAACAGCATGGATGTGGAGAAATGTACAGTCCGATTTCAGGCTCATATCAGAGACTGATAAAAAAGTGCTGAAGTCAGATGAAGTCATGTTGTACAGTATCTTTCTATATTATTGGTCAGTGGCAGTGCTGACCTGTGTCCAGTGATACTGTGCCATCTCAGCAGTGCGATTTACTATAACTTTGATTGAGGCAGTAATGTTATCAAGCTATACAGTTTAGAACAACCCATGTACCTTGAAGTTATCAGGGACAAGATCTCTCGACAGCAGGCTTCTTTAAACTTCCTTTTCTAGGATCCTCATTTGACTGTGGCTGAAAGTAACGACTAAAAATAAATGGGCCTATAAATGTAGTGGTGCAGCCAGTGACCAAAAGGTTAGCAGTGGCCTTTCTTCAATAGGTGTGCCAGTAAAGAAAATGCCTCTTGGGACGCTCTGACAGACACCACAGAACTCCAACTAAATAAACACCGAGTTGCATTTGCAGCCAAAAGTCACAGAGACAACCTCTGTGATACCGCTCAGAAAATGATATTGGATTGTCACACCAATCTTCTACTGTAAATTTTGTGGGATAATTTAACTGGGTTAAAGCGCTGCTTTTTTGTAGTGTTTATCTAAAGACTTTATCTTCTATGGATAAAGTTGAAGTTGTAATACAATTTTTCAGCACGGATTAAATCATAAAGAGCACCTTCTTTATCCTTTTTTTTGTATTTATTATTATTTTTTTTTTAATAAATCAAAAAAATATATATATCTGAAATAATAAATAACTGAAACTGAAACAAAAAATGATACCACAGAGCGTGTTAAAGCAATACTCTGTGAATTACAAGCGCAGACAATGCTACTCTCGCTCCATATCTTTAGAGGAAAGAGAAGAGGAAAGAGAAGAGGCTGATAGCGTCTGATAAAGTCTGAGAAAATCAGATAGACAACATTATTATAATGCTAAATATATCCAGCTCGACTGATAGAACATAACCCTAATCTCATCTGATTAATAGAAATCTGTTAGACTAGAAACATAATAATAATAAAAACACTGCTGAGGGAGAAACAGCATGTTACAGGGAGCTGTACAAATGGCAAAGTTCTCTAAAAATAAGAAATAAATATAGTCAGTAATAATCATTTTGTCTAGATTCAGTAATTTTAAACTAAATTGCCTCTCAAATAAGCCTCAAGCCAGAACATGGTCTACTTAACTTGGGACTTAATTGTTTGTAGTTCTAATGGAAAGCTTAATAGGGGGGACATTTTGTACAATTATTTGATACTTTGTTTTTACTGGAACATTCATTTATATACATACACATACATATATACATATAACACTACGAAATTGTGAAGGGTAATTGAGTAATTCATTCTAATGTGTCTAAAAGCAAGATAGGCAATGATAATAAAAATATTATAGCATAGTTACAGTTACAGTTACATAGATACACACATGTACCAAAGGTTTGGAGCAAAAATGGAAATTTAAAAAAAATGAAGCTAAATGAAAATGAAAATGTGTATTTGGTTCAAAAGGCAGCAGAACCTCAGTTCTCCTAAAGCAGGTCCTCACCACTCATATCTCTACAAGTCACAGTCAATCTAGCAATAAATGGCCCGGGGTGATATAAACCCCTCACCAGCGCAGGTTTCAAATTTACACTCCTTACACTTTTGCCTTAATAACCCGCTGATCCCTTACCAGATCAACTAGAAGGTGCAGTCATGTGTACAGCAGGGTAACACCAATAGGAGACAGAGAGAGAGAGAGGGGGCACCTACCTGAGATCAGCGAGGTTTGACCCGGGGCAGATGGTACGCAGCCAGGTGGAAGGTGACACAGCTTCACCAAAGCTATCTCAGTATGGGCCGAGGGCTGGATGAGTAACTTCTGCCTGGTACCCCTCCAACAACCAACCAAGTTTAGGGCTAGGAGCAAGTCCGTGGGAGGGGTTGGGGACAACATTTTGAAAGACACACCTCTTTGGTCCAGACAGAGAAGTTGTGTTAGGGCAGATATAGTACATATGCAGTTCTACATGGAAAAGTGTGTAACTTAGATGAACTCACAGATACTCTGAAAGAGTCTGAATGTTCATCTATTTGAGGTTTTTTTTTTTTTGCAAGCGTGAGGTGAAGGTCTCAGCTTCAAGGCATTGTTCCCCTGCTCTTCCTTTATGTGTGTGTTAGTGTAGTAATGATAAGACATTGATATCTCCTATATGATTTCTAGAGAGGAAGCACCACATATTAAAAGGATATCAGCATCAAACCAACACCATTATCTATAATAACTAGATATAGGCGTTAGATAGAAATAAACACATTAATTAGATGTTATGTAAGATCTTTATTAATGAGATTTAAGGTTTGATATACGTAGCATTGGAATATAAAACACGTTATACAGATTCTACTGGCAGTGCAGTCAGCATGCAGGATGGATGCTTTTTGTCTGTTGATGACTGTGCATACAGCCCCTGATAAGGCCAAGCCCACATGGAAAAGAGTTAGACAGACATTTGAACAAAGCAAATATAAAATGCAAAGACTCAATTTCTTTGTGGTCCGGCAAAGCTTAGAATGGAGGACAGTAATGCAAATCGGGAGAGGTGCTGCAATCATGGAGAGAGATATGGTCTGGCCATGGCTGGGCTCCGCACAAGCCCGACTCTGTCCTGGTCATTTGATAGTCAAAGCAGCTCCCCAACTTTCCTCTCTCTTTGTTCATTTACAGTTTTCAGGGAAATCAGGAAAGAAAAACAGTCGGGAGAAGTGAGGCCTTTTATTTTCAGCAGAGGCCTGTAATAGTTCAATTGGAATGATGAACTCCATAAGGGAGACAGGGAGTGATAAGGCCCGATGCAAACCATCAAAGTGTAAGTCATGGGAACTGCTGCATAAATACTTGATCCCATTGCCTATCTCCCCTGATTGAGGCAGTTGTCGCCTTTTCTGGAGTTGCTTGGTATGAAAATCTGTCCTCTGCCAACACAAACACACTGCACAATATAGTTAAGGTGGCTGGCAAGATCAAAGATCGGTGTCAGGCGGAGGCAGCTACCTGCATCTCTGAGCGGCGGGGTGTCAGGACAGACAGAGCCACGCTGGAGTTTCCCCTTCATTCCCTTTATGGGGAATTTGGGTTCCTTCCCTCTGGCAGAAGGTTTAGACTGCTGGAGGACAAGTCTAACCAGGTGAGGAACTCCTTTACTGACTGATTAATTTATTTACGACAGCATGGCCAGGAGGCCGCCAGTAATTAATTTAATGCTGTTCTGTGGATGACGATGCTGTTAATTTATAGTTATCTTTACATGTTGTTTATGGTTGTTTTTATGCATCTGGCAGCAAGACGAATTTCCTGTCAGGGACAATAATGTTGAACTGAACTTAGCTTAGCTGAACTGTATTGAACTGTATTGAACTGAATTGAATTAAAATTGAATTGAATTGAATTGAATTGAATTGAATTGAATTGAATTGAATTGAATTGAATTGAATTGAATTGAATTGAACTAAACTAAACTAAACTGAACTGAACTGACCTGAATTGAACTAAATTGAACTGAACTGACCTGAACTGAACTGAATTGAACTGACTTGAATTGAATTGAATTGAATTGAATTGAACTGAACTGAATTGAATTGAACTGAACTGAACTAAACTAAACTAAACTAAACTAAACTACTGAACTGAACTGAACTGAACTGAATTCAGTTCTGTCCTGAACTGAATTCAGTTCTGTCCTGAACTGTTGATTGTAAAGTGTGTCCACAGCAGCAGCACAGGACTCCAGTGTGAGTGAATGAGAGTTAAGGCTGGCAGACAAACAGAGACGT
The DNA here is from genome assembly GCF_048128805.1 of Centroberyx gerrardi. Lineage (NCBI taxonomy): Eukaryota > Metazoa > Chordata > Actinopteri > Beryciformes > Berycidae > Centroberyx > Centroberyx gerrardi. The sequence continues at coordinate 28,535,403 of NC_136001.1, forward strand.
GAAGCCGGCGGGCGGCTGCTCTGCTCTGCTCTGCTCCGCTCTGCTCTCTGGCTGTGCGGACAGGACAGCTGGGCAGGGATGTGGCTGCTGCCGCTGTGCAAGCGAGCTGCTCTGCTCTGATAAGACCTTATCAAGATGAGAGGAGGAGGCCAGGAATTACAGGCCCGCCGCTGACTGTCACACAGCGCCACAGACGTACACACAGACGCACAGGACATTGCTGCAAGTCCGTGGTCGTGTGTGTGTGTGTGTGTGTGTGTGTGTGTGTCTGCTCAGGGACGACACCGTGCAACTCACACACAAATGCGTAGCCTACACACCCAGTGCTTCTTCACACACACTCTCCTGTTGTGTTAACTGTGAGCAGAAGCAGGTCAAGCAGACAGCGGAGCGTCACGCTGCACAGTGTCACTTGGTGGTGGACAGTGGACTTAGGGGACTGCGCTCTAATTCCCAAGAAACAGGCTTCTGTGTAGGCGGTGGTCTTATCTCTGCCACGCAGGGCCTGCAGAGACAGTGGTATACACCCGGGAGTGTATACTCTCTCTCCCTCTCTCTCCCTCTCTACCCCTCTTTCTTCAGCTACATCTTCAGTCAACAAAGCATAACTAGTTAGTGTACTTGTGGTTTTTATTTGCACATGACTGTGACCCACACGAGATGTGGTGTAGCAGGCGGTGTGTGTTATGAGTGTGTGCTGGTATAATGACTAATAAAGTTAGGTGACTGAGTGGCCAAAGCCGGGCGCTCTGGGTGCCAGGATCACTGAGATATATCGTTGCATTTTGTTTTGCAGTTTTGTGTTCAGTAGTCTTAACATGCTGCACCCATAGCAGTCACTGACAACACACACCTACATGTCTATAGGCTTCTCATTTGTTTGACTTTAATATTGATTTATTGGACTTTGGTCTGTTTTGTTGATTATTTTTGGTCAATGAATTGTTCTTCCAGCTTTGATGATCGCTCACATATAAAATCACTATAATTCTATTAGCCTATATTCTTATAGGGACTTACAGTGGGGTACTCAATAGTCAGTTTATTGTGATCTTATCGTACTTTAGAGTATTTTTTATCTCCTATAGTACGGCTATGGGATTTTATGTGGTATAATCTTTGACCTATAGTAGCTGCATGATATTTTACTTGCATAGTATCATTCTAAATGTATTTTTATGTAAATTTTAATGAGGGCAATTCATTTGATCCATAGTTCCTCCCTCATTTTAAGTTACTCTGGATAGGAGTGTCACCTGAAAAACTACAATGTAAATGTGAATCAATATCAGTATTTGAACCTTTGAATAATGAATTCTTTGTGCACTTATTTCAAATATTGAACATGTTTTGAGTATTTTTAAAATGATGTAGCCTTACATTCAACTGAACAATGCAGTGGTCACTGAATTAACTGACTTGACTCCTGCTGTACAGATGATGCCACCTGACAGACCCAGTGTCAAGGAAACCCTAAAAGAAAGGTGAAACACCTTAGGCCTGCTGCCCTCTAGTGGTCAATGAAGGCATTTCCCAAAGTACTGTGTTATTCTGTGGGATTTGGATCTGATCATCCGGTTGTCTTGATCTAATTTATTCTGAGTGTAACAAAGAAAATTATCACTATTTTATGAAGCCGTTTAGGCTATCAGATGCTATTTTTTTTGTTCATTTGTAGGTCAGTGTTTCTCAAACTTTTTGGAGTCACGGAACCCTTTTTAAGTTTTAAGTTTTCTGTGGACTCCCTTTGCATGAAACGCACTATGTGCCAAAAGAGTTGGAAAATATGGCCTGCCTATATTATTGATCGACATATGATAAAATAACAGACAACTAGGCTATACTTAAGAATATGTTTCAAAATATACCATAATTGGCGAACAAAATGTAGCCTATTGTATGTATGAAGGGTTAGGGTTTTTGGATGCCCATGCCTAAACTACATGTTTGGCTAAATATAGTTTTGCAGCACGAGAGTGTTTCATTTTTAATGTTTATCTTATTTTTTCCATACCTATTTCCACTTTTAACCAATAAATCAATTCAGTTTACGGTTTGTGAGTCATACACTGTGCGTCTTAAACAGGCGACGCTGCTATCAGGTTATCATATGCTGCCTTCAAATGCTGCCCAAAATATTGTAATTTCGAGCTAGAAGCACGTCAACGACCCAACCAAGTGGTAACTGGGAAAGTCAGGATTTTCTGTGATACCAGAGAGGTCCCGAGATGTGATGCTGAGGAGTCTGAGAGCATGGGAGTCATGTCAACAACTGATGATAACAGTGATGCATTTTATTATTATATTTAATAAGTTGGCATCTTGTGTAAATAATCTATAGGGCCTATTGTATGTTTCTATTTCCACTCTTTGTTTAACGTTTAGTTGTCACCTATTCTTGTTTTAGATAAATTCATTAAAATAGGCTATCAATTTACATGTCTGATGTGCATTTTCTCCTCTTCATTCTGGCACTGCCACACATGGAAGCATGTGCCGCTTGATTTCTGAAATAAAACATCAGCCACCAAAAGACTTCTTTTGTTATAGGGTCTATTGTGTTGTTATTCCCGACAAAAATCAGTTGAACGTGCCCACGAGTCGAATTAACGACTTCTGAGCTCGGACTTACAAGTTTACGAGCAGCACTTGAAGGCAGCATTAGCCCGAGTAGAAGCAGACCTCTGAAATCCTCATCATGATCGAATGGAAAAGCCCTATTTGCCTGAAAGTGATCCTCATCGGGAACTCCGGGTAAAGAAATCAAGCTTTTTTTTTTATCTCTAGAAAACACCACGAATTGTTTTGCTTGACTGCTTCGTCGACAGTTCTTTCACTTTCATTTGCAGTGGCTTTCCTTGATTTCTGCGAACTTGAACTCATGACTTGATTGATGACTTGATTGGTGACTTGCTGTCTCTAAAAGTCGAGGGGAACATTAGGTTACTCTTGTTCTTTATTGGTGAATAGAATTTGGAGAATTACGTAGATTAGTCAGTCTCTCTCTCTCTCTCTCTCTCTCTCTCTCTCTCTGTGGAGTGTGTTGTCCCTTTACACGGTGCGTGGTGTTGACACAGGGTGGGAAAGTCCTCCTTCATGAACAGATATGTAAACCACCGCTTCACCAACATGTACCGGGCCACTATTGGGACTGACTTTCTCACCAAAGAAGTAAACATAGACGGCAGCACAGTCGTCCTGCAGGTAACTCAAGGTTTTATATTGACTCCTCAATCCATGGTGGTGCGTTTAATCTGTCCAGCCAGTGAAACTCCCTATACCATAGCAGATAAAAAATACAGTCAAGTGTGATGAGGTCACTATAAACTTATATTCAGTACCACAGACACACTTCAAGCCCCTATAGGAATGTACAGAGTTTGACATGTGGGAATGGGAATCATCCACTGTGTGTCAGATCTGGGACACGGCGGGCACGGAGAGGTTCCAGTCCCTGGGCACCCCGCTGTACAGAGGCTCCCAGTGCTGCCTGCTGGTGTTCGACGTCACGTCCCGGGCCTCCTTCACAGCCCTGGACGTCTGGAGGAAGGAGTTCCTGGTCCAGGGAGAGCCCCGGGACCCAGAGGGCTTCCCCTTCATCGTGCTGGGGAACAAAACTGACCTGAGCAACCGTGAGGTCAGTTGAAGTTTTTTAAAATCTGACCATTTTCATGCCAAAATATCACAAAGATTCAGTGTTTCCCCCTGAATTACATTTATGACAGGGTGGAAAGGCCCTGAAGCAGAAATTTTGACTATCATGGGACACTAAAACTCCACTGAAACCCAGACTAATGACATTCTTTTAAGGATAGTAGGTCTTTAAGGCAGGGTGAGCTACTTTACTACATTACTAACTTTACATGTAGAATTAATTTACACAAAAAAAACCATTATTGAACAATTAAATGAATAAATGAAATTATTGCAGGTTTTACAGACTGTTTTTATCTAGCTGTGGTCAGAAAGGAGCCTGCATCATATCGGCATTGGTTGACCTTGACTGGTCAATATTCCATACTTAGTAAAGGGCCCAATATATGTCGGTCTAACCCTATAATGAATACACCCTTCCATGTGTGTTTCCTCAATAATTATTTGTGTATTGAAACTGAGATGAGTCAGATATTTGGGTGTACAGAGGTTGCATTGCCTGTTCTGCAGCTGTCCTACGCTTGAAAATACATAGTTTAGGTATAGTTTATGAGCATGATAGTACTAAAAGTATGAAAGAGTGAGGTGACAAGTGCTCCATACAGGTGACAGTGCAAAATAAAATAACTTCTATGTAATATAACTAGAGCTCACTGCATTTTGCAAACAGGCCTGTGAAGCACCTGTATGCCTAAACCTTCCCCCCCCCATAGAGAGTGCTGTCTATCTGATGCCATGTCAGTGTTTTACTGTAATATGTGAAGAATCTGCTGCAAACCATTTCCCCCCCTTGAGGGCTAATCTAGTTTTCTACTATAACAAGAGTGCTGGCTTTCCTTGCAGGTGTCTCGCAGGCAGGCGTTGCAGTGGTGTGAGCAGATAGGAGCGCAGTACTTTGAAGGAAGTGCCAAAGACGACGTTGACGTGGAAAAGCCATTCGTGACAGCGGCCCAGGCCGGTTTACAACAGGTGAGTCAGTCAAATGTAACTCTGTACCCAAGAGAAGCAAGACGCAAAATCCCTCTATGTTTAACATGTTTATTTTTTGATGATAAAAGATACATTACTCCCTACAGTACAAAAAACACACATTGGAAAATACAGGACATTTCCAGATAACCTGCAAACAGCCGAGAGAAACTCGCAACAACTGTCAGTGCTGAGACCAGCACCTGTCCCAGTGTGGGAGGAAAAGTTCAGAGAGACCTCGGCACTGCTGATGATGACCTATCTAACAAGGGTGCAAAAATAGTGACCCAGCAAAGGTACTGTGGAAGGAAAGGACACAATTGTATACCACATGGAGAGAGGAACAAACTCATTAAATGTTTTTTTTTTTTGAGAACCTTCAGCTTATGGTCTAACTTAAGGCATCACTACTAAAATACACTGCTTTTGCATGCATGTCTAGTTTTGTTCAACAGACACACTGACACGCACAAAATTATGAATGCATATGAAGAGAAAGTTCATTAGAGAAATAAATCAGGAGAAACCACTAACGGAAACCAAGGTGCGACACCTGCGAGCCGGAGAATGGCGGCAAGTTGGGCCTTGGCTCTGTTCTCCCTGGCCATTACCATCACAACTGAATCTGTCCTTACAAAGTACTGATATACAGTCATGTCCAATCAGAAACCTCCTCCTCCTCCCTATACAAGTTTTGTATTGTAATGAACCTAGCAGTGATTCAGACTCCTACAGTGAATCAGCTTGACAGAAGCAAATTAGAACAATCAGGGAGACTGTATATATTTATATATATATTTCTGTTTCTTTTATAAGTAAAGACACAAAAGGCAATCAAGAGATGACCAACATGTAAAAACAGTTTGTTACAGGTAATTATATAAAAGGCCAAGATGTTCTTTTTTTTTTATTCTTGCTATATGAACGAACTAATTTACAAGTGAGTACACTCTGGCTATGTAAGCTTTCTTCCCAAGACATTCCCATTCAAACATACGGGTATACACGTCACAGTTAGCTTGCACACCATCTGTAATCTGAAATACAGAGCCGTGGAAGAAAAAAAATTAAAATTTATTAAATGGATTCACATACATCAATAGGATGGGGAAAATAAGTCTACTAATATAATTTGCCATTCTAAAACTTAAAGAAGGGGTGGGACACGACATTCGTGAGCATAAAAAGCATAGGACAATTGAGTGGGATATATGGGGAAGAGTATGAAAGAACTGATCTTATTTTCCTCATTACACTCCTTAGATTTCCATGTTTGGCAAACACAAAGCAACACAAGCATTGAGTAAGTTGTAGTAAACAAAGTAAAAGCTCTCCTCTCCCTGGGTCCATTTCAAAGTTCCCTTCAGTCCTATAACCTCTGCGGTTCTACTTGGAACAAATACAAAAGTCTTTCTCTCTTTCATTGCCCTCTGTTAGAACAAGAACATACAACCAACTGAATGAAGATTTAAAAATATAGTGGCTACCTCAACACAGCCACCCCTCTTCCCACAAACACAAACTATGGGGATGAACAATAGTTAAAAAAAGTGATGTTTTAAAAATGCACACTTGACATACACACAGGAAAAAAAAAGCTTAAAAAATACAAAAATAAACTACACAAAAGATCTTCTGCATCATTGCTTGCTAATTTTTTGGGAAGATTTTGCAAGATTTTTTTGTGTGTGCTGCAAGTCTCAGTCCTAGCAAAGTCTATGTCATTCATTCTCTACAAATCTCTTCCTTCGCCATTCTTTTTGTCCACTTCATTGTGTCAGCCACCAGTCCTCATCTTGGGGTAAAAAGCGCACAGTGATGACATTACCAGGAGACTGGAGTCCAGTAAGATGTCTGTACAGACTTGGTTCTCGATGAAGCAAATTTGTTTTGAGCGAGAGAGAAAAAAAAAAAAAAAAAAAGATGTCCCCTTTTCGTTGAGGACAAGTGCTTTATTTGTTTCCATACTGATTTTTCCTCTCATCTAAACTAATGCCTCCACTGCTTTTTCAGCACTGTACATCATCTCATGTAGTCTCTTCTCTACATCCCCCCAAGATTCACAAAAACAAAACAAAAACAAAAAACCAACAAAAGTAACATTACGCTCAGGCTGGCTCCCAGTTTGTGAAAGATGTAAATGCTTCTCTACATTGCTCAACTACTGAAACAAGCCAAAAATATATATTAAAGGATGGGAGGGGATGTGACTGAAAAAGGTATAATGTGCTTCTAAGTTTGTGTTGCTCTAAAAATAGTACGATCAACAGAAGGAGGAGGGTTTTATCTACAGAAACATCTCAGATTGACTTTCATCTTGGCTTCATACTGTTGTTCTGCCTCCATTGCTGGCTTGATCTGAGTCAAACTTGAGGATGAAGGATGAGATTAGGATGAGGATGAAGAGGTGGAGGGGTCAGTCTTCCTGGTAAAAGGACAGCGAGTGGAAAGGGGACAAGAGACTGGGAGGGGGGGCTCTGGGCAACCTCACTGGTCCGTCCTTGCTTTCTTTGGACCAGTAGCCTTACTGCAAAGAGCAGACAGAAACCAGAATAAGTTTTGCAGGGATTATTCATTCGTGCTAATCTCTAGCCTGTGCATGCAATGTGAAACATGAAGAAGGTACTTACGTATCAGGGGAGGTGCCTGGTCTTTTGGGGGCAGGTTTTGCAGAAGCAGCATCTTTGCCAGACTCTATGGAGCAGAACGATGATTACACAAATTGAAATGCATTCTATCATCCATTAATGAATTGCCCATTACAAATAACAATAAGCTAGTATGAACTGGTGCGCTCACCTTGCAGCCATCGGACTTGGGTGGCGGGACCGTAGCCTTTCTCGTTGCGGGCAGCAATGCGGAAGATGATGGCTGGCTTGGTGGTGTAGTCGATGTGGGCGTTGGAGAGGCTGGACGACTGCACCAGGCAGGAGGGGTTGGGCCCGCAGTACACGCGCATAAAGGCTAGCTGGGCCGGGGTGGAGGCCTTGGCTTCGGCCGTCTGGTTGCTCTGGATGGCCAGGTACACAGAGTACTCGATGATCTTCCCCGACGTCACTGAGGGCGGCTCCCAGGTCAGGTGGGCACCATCTGGGCTCTGTGGAGGGAGAGTAGGGAAATGCCATTCAGTGCCAGAAACGAAGGGTGGAGCCACAAGGAAATCATCACAATAGTAGCCATTGTATACCGCATGTATACATCAAAATGTAAAGAAAACAAAAGGCTTTACAAGCTTGTTTACCTTGCTGATTTTGATGGCGCAAGGTGCCCCTGGGAAGCCTGGTAGGCAAGTCTTGAAAGCAGAGATTTCGGAGAAAGCCCCACGACCACAAGCGTTGATTCCAGCAACACGGAACTTGTAAGCCGTTCCAGGCTGTAGTTCCATTTTCTTCATCTGGCTGTAGTCTGGCAGGATGCCAGAGTCATCCTACCATACAAAAAATAGAGAGGGTTAGAGATACACTGAGCTCACCGAGTTTCAGTCATCAAAGCATCAGAGCAGAAGCAAGCCGTGACACTCACATCTCCTTGCAAGTCATCTGCTGGCACATAGAAGTGGGTGACCACCATATTTGTCACTTTGACAATTCCAACATCGAACCACTGGTTCTCTTTCTTTAAAATGGGCTTCACTGGTGTTGGCTGAGGGTTTTGTTTCTGTAAAAACAAAAAGAAAAAAGAAAAAGGTTAAAATGTTGTGCCACTTAACTTCTTTTGAATTGAATTTACCAACCAGAGGGTCAGAGATACTACTATGACTCACCCCTCCTTCAATGCCATTGGCCACCTCCGCTAGAGCAGCTGCGGCCTGCAGCTTGGCTGGACTTGCGACTGCTACAGAGGGCGCAAATGTGCTTGATGGGGCTAGTGCTGCGTAGTTTAGAGGGCAAGACGAAGGGGTCATTCTAGGATCTGTACAAACAAAAATCCACTGTACATAATTCAGAACAGGCAAAAAGTCTTACTCTCAGCGGTGGTACGTGGCAGCAGTGATGCCACAGCACTAGTGACTGCAGCGGCCATCTCGTTGTGTCCGTTGCTCTCGACAGAAGGGTCATTGAGGCTGTCGGCAGGGGCAAGGCCCTCGGTGGGCAAGCTTGCATCAACGGTGCCTTGCTGGGCAGCGGCCTGAGCCTCCTGGAGCTGCTGCTGCTGTTGGACCAGCGCTGCCAGCTCCTGCTGGGTCAACATGATGGGGATACTGGCGGGCTGCTGGCTCTCTCCAGTGGAATCGCCCTCATCTGTAGGGGTAGATAACACAGAATCTGTGAGATTCATACACACCACCAACAAGAACTTCATGAGAAATTGCACATTTCTTGGTGAGGTTGCTGTAGTCTGACTCAGTGGATGTTTCATGGGGAGATGCCCAATATTTCCACCAGAGCTAGCAGACAGTAAACTTCCAACTGCCAGCCTGTCTTACCCAATACATTTCAGTGTCTTGCACAGGTGCAACAGAAAGCACTATGTGACATACACATAAGCAATCACCCTGTCTAGTTTTCTCTACTTGACAAACAAATTCAGCCAGACCTTGCTCCCATGCCGGCAGTGTTCTAAACCAAATTGAAACCAAGTGTGGAGAGATCTGGCTACACAAGACTACAGTGGGTGTAACAACTCACTCATGACAGCTTGCTGTGCTGCCTGGAGGACAGCCTGGATAGCCAGGGCCTGGGCTTCTTCAGTGGCTGCTGCCTGAGCTGCTGCCTCTGCTGCTGCAGTCACGGCCAGCTCCTCATCCGACAGCCCCGTCACCATGAGGGTGGCTCCCTGGCCCTCAGACATCAGCTCTGAGGGCAGGTTCAAGGCGGTTGCTGCGGCCGCTTCTCCCTGAAGCAACAAATTACAGCAGTTCCATCATTTGGCTGCAAAAAGCTGCACATTTTACATTACGGGTTAAGAGCTTCACTGTTTTTTTTGGCTCTGAAAGAGTTGTTCATTTCATAAATAGGAAAAAAGAATTCTTAAATTGAGTAGACTTTTCCTTTAACATGCCAAGTTGAAACTGGCTTCCTGTGATATTCTGTTTACCTCTGCTTGTGTCTCCATAGCAGTGGCCCCCTCCTCTGCAGCTGCAGCTTCTGCTGATGTCTCATCAGTTTGCATGGGCTCGTCTGTGGAGCTGGCTGCAGCACTCGCCCCCTCTGTGATTGACGAGATAGACTGAGAAAAAAGGGAGAAAAAAGGGAGAAAGAAAGATAAAACATATGGGCATGGGCTGTGGACCAAAGCAGAAATATTCTCAAAGCTACATGTTTCTCTTGCATTATGCCATCAGTTACTGATATGCAACCTTAAGACAGGAGCCCTGTGAAGTATCACTTATTAGTTTTGTGATGAGTGGAATTTCCACACCAAATAATCATGTTTTATATCTGTAAAATTAGCAACAGTGTTTAGATCATGTGCTACTGCTATCAGTATACGAGTGCTGATCTTACAGGTACAGAGGGTCCGGGGGCTGGTGTAGACTGGGTGACAGTAGTGATGGCCCTGCCCTGGGTGGTGGTAGCTACACCGGTTCCTGCAGTGGTAGAGGCCACTTCTGCGCTGCTGGCACCTTCTGCTCCCTCCTCAGTCTGCTGGGCTGCAGGTGGATGCAAACACGTAATTTAGGTTCACTTCTAACAATAAAATCATCTTAGGAACTGGATGCAACACAGGCATCCAATATGTGGCAAATCAGCAGTTGTGGATGCGAAAGGGCTTTTTGGCTTTTCTGTTCATGGAAGAGCAGGATCAGATGTATGAAATGATACACCTTGCAATTACATCAGAAAAAAAGTCAGAGAAATTGAGAGAAAACAGAGAAATTGTCCTTCAAAGTTTTGGCAAGGTTTGCCACATCTTTTCAATGGACCTCAATTGAAGCCATGCATTTAGAACAGCAGAAACATCAGTGCTACATTACTACAGTTACGTCATGCTTATCATCAGGTTAATTAGCTTAGTTACAAAATATTAATGATTAGATAAAACAACTTAAACTGAAATCACATTCAAAGACCCTAGCCAAAAATTGACCGGCAGCAATAGCACCTTGGTGAGCTGAGTGTTATGTCCTGCAAAACTCCACGACTGTGGGTTTACCTGTGCCCTCGCCAGTCTCCATGCTGCAGGTGGCAGTGGTGGCTGTGTTGGTGGTCCCAGTCTCGTGGGTTTCACAGGGCGGGTTGGAGCAGACCCTTTGGACCATTCCTGTCCCCGTGCTGGTCTGGTTGCCTCCCATGCTGGAGGTGGCCGTGGATGGGGTGTTCGTGGTCCCCGTCTCATGGGTTTCGCAAGGCGGGTTGGAGCACACCCTCTGCACAGTGCTCGTCTGGCCCGTACTCATGTTGGATGACGCCTGGGTGGAAGTGTTGGTGGTGCCCGTCACGTGGGTCTCGCAGGGTGGGTTGGAGCACACCTGCTGGACCCCTCCTATGTTGGCTGAGGCGGTGGTAGCCGTGTTGGTTGTCCCAGTTTCATGGGTCTCACATGGTGGGTTGGAACACACACGCAGCGTAGACATGTTTGATGATGCAGTCGTAGCAGTGTTGGTGGTGCCCGTTTCATGTGTTTCACAGGGGGGGTTGGAACAGACCTGCCCTGCTCCAATGGTGGCAGAGGAGGTGGTGGCCGTGTTGGTGGTTCCCGTCTCGTGGGTCTCGCAGGGCGGGTTAGAGCAGACCAGGGTGACGGTACCGGAGCCCTCCCCAGCTCCTCCTGCCTCAGTGGAGCTGGGCTGCTCAGAGGTTGGCGAAGCCAGGATGGAGACTGGCAGATCCTGTACTGGCTGGGCCTCCACCCCACTGGGGGTCGTGATCAGAGTCACCTGGGTGGGCTGGTTCTGGGGGGAGGGAGGGCAGGAAAACAGTATAAACCGTTTTTAAAACACACAACACATTCCATACTCAAAGAAAAATAAATCCCCTTTATCTCTCTCCCCATCTCTTATTCTATTTCTTCTCCCTGCAGTTGCTCTTACATGACTGTTCTGTGGTCACAGGAATACTGAGAGGGCAACAAGGCCCTGACCTTTTCAGTCCTAGGAACTGAAGCTTATTGTACTGTTGCACTCATTATAAATCCCCCTGGAATGTCAACCAAATGACTAAAATGTAAATGTCATGAACTGAGGGAGGACAAGAGCTGCTCGGTCTTACCTGCACGGTGATGGTGGAGGAGGGCAGTGTGGAGGCAGAAGTCAGGCTGGTCTGGGCTGCTGACACTGTGATGGCAGTAGGGTTGATGACCTGACTGGACAGGGTGGCAATGGTGCCCAGTGTGGTGATGGGGGTAGCCAGAGAGGCATTGGCACTGGCCACACTGCCTCCAGCCAGGCTAGTGGAGACTGTACCAGTGACTGTCCCCAGTGTGGTGACACCTAGAGGGGATGGAAATGGTGTTAAGACGGACAAAGCAAATGATCCAGAATATATGTGGGACACAATTAATCTTAACATTATCCTAATAACGAATAACAAGAACATTTTTATTCTTACCAGTGGTTCCCTTGACGACCAGGGTGGTGACAGCGGGCTTGACGGCAGACACCGTCACTGGTGTAACGAGTCGAACGCCACCCACAGTGCTCATGGGCACAGTGCGCAAAATGGTGCCTGGCTGTCCAGGAGCACCCTTCAAAACCACCTAGAGACACACAGTCAAAGATAAGTCTCTCAGCAGCTACATGAATGAGGAGCACAAACGTTCTATGCAGGATCTACCAACAAAGATAATAATATCTAATCTACAAAGACTAGTGCACCACTGGAGTAAGTTTTCCAGCTTTAAAGGGCATTGGTACCTGTGTCAGTCCCTGCTGGCCAGCTGCACTGCCAAGTTTAGGCACAGCGGTGATGATTTTGCCAGGGGTTCCAGTGGTCATCATCTTTGTGGTAAGGATTGTGATAGGCGTCTTCATGCCTGCGCTGCTTGTAACACCTGCATGGAGATCAACAGTCAAGCATGTGTGGCTGAAATCAACTGTGTTCTCTTGACTGTGTCGCCATCAACATCAGCCATAAGACACACAGTTACAAGCCCTAATACCAGACCTGGGTTAAATAGCATTTGCAAATAATTCTTCTTCAATTTACCTTACACCACATCATCAGAATTCATATAGTGACATGTAAACAGTACCCACCTGGTATTCCAAGCAGGTTAAAACAAAGAATAATTTGTAAATGCCGTTTGGCCAAGGTCTTGTTAATACTCATAGAATTGTACTGACACTGCTAAATTTCTTTTCATATTAAAACAGAAATGTTAGGGCTGCTCAGTGATGTTGGTAGTTGTTAAAGTGGTTAACTTAGAGTGAGTTCAGACCTGTAGCTCCAGGCTGGGTCATGATGGCCGACATGGGGATGGTCTTAATGATGGTGGTGCCCTGCTTAGTAGTGGTAGGAGACATGCCGCTGATGTTGAGGATAGTAGGCTTGTTTCCTGTGCCTCCTGCCTGGGAAGTGGTGATGATGGTAGTGGGCTTGCCATCTGCGGAGGTCACCAGCTTCAGAATGGTGCCAGCTGGGAGGGGACCCTTTGTCTGGGGAGAGAGGTGCAGGTTATGGGAACCATCAGGTGAAAGGCATCTGGTGCCTGTCTCAGGAGTTTTAAGCTACCTCCTGTTTTTTCCTGCACTCATGCAGATAGCTGACCTGTATGAGCTGTGTGAGAGGGTTAGTGGAAGCCTGGCCTGAGACAGCTGATGTCTGCACTGGCTTGGTTTGTACCACAGACATCATCTTGCCAAGGTTGGAGATCTGCCGACATAGGAGAGAGACTCAAGTTCATGAGTCACCAGAGAACATCGGACAGCATAGGGAGTTCAGTGAGGCAGGCGGACCACTGAACTGGTGGGTCTATGCAATATTCCAGCCCTAACTGACTGACAGTCATGCAGATCATGTTGCTTGTTTTCTTAGTTCTCCAACAGTCGCTGTTGGACAACTTTTACTCCCCCACCCCCATTGGTTCAAGCTCACAATCATGTTGTCACTGTCTTATGACAAGACAGAAAAAAACAAAATCACACACTTAAGTGTGCAAAAGCAATTTTACAGACCCCGTGATTTACAGCATGCATGTGAGAGCATCAAAGAGTGCTCTCAGTATAATGCTCCAGTACTATTATGTGCCACAGCATTCCCCCAGAGTCCTGTTCTCTTACCAGAGTGCCGCTGCCGCCCATGGTGAGGGGGCTCTTGACAAGGGTGATGGTCTTGGTGACTCCTCCCACCACAGTGGTTACCACCTGGGCCTGCTGGGCCACTGTGACTGTACCAGACTTGTGAACTGTGATAATGGGTCTGGTGGGAGTGGTGGGAGAGGATGCAGTGGCTGTGCCCACCTGGGCCGCAGCAGTCTTCAGCATCCGGGTGGCTGGGTTACTCACCTACAAGCACAACATTATTTTAATAACTGACCTGTGACAGACAGCACGGCACACAACATTCAAAATTAGAACATTTAATGAGATCTGTACCATAACTGGAGAGGCCACTTTGACTGTAGTTGTGCCAGGAGAAACTGCTACTGTTTTAAGAATGGTGGCACCCGCGGGAACATTGAGCACAGTGCCAGCAGAGGAGGGTGGGATCTTCTGTGTTGCCGCTGCTGCTGCGGCTAAAGCTGCCATGCCACTCATCTGAGGGCTACTGCCGATTGGCTGAACAAAGGAAAAGTAAAAAATTATTGAGCACCTTTGGTTTTATGTATAATGTTATATCCTAATCAAAATAAAAGGAGTGCTCTATTGCTCATACCGATCCTTGGGTGGTCTGGGCAGGCACTACCATGCGAACACCTGGAGGAAGGGATGTCACGGTGACAGGGGATTTCCCAGGCTGGTTTGGGCGGACAGTGACAATAGAGGTACCAGTGGCAGACTGGGGAGCTGCAACCTTCAAGATAGCTGCAAAAACGACAGAAGACCCAAATGTTAGACTCTCTGTGCTGAACGCCTGGAAAATATTTGGCCTTCCCGGTGTGGTGACCAAGATGAACAGGAAAAGGTCGGGGGAGGGAGGTGGGCGGCTGGGTCACCAGCGTAATACCTGTCTGTGGTAGGTTCTGAGCAGAGGGCGCTGCAGCGGCAGGTGCAGGACTCTTAGGAGAGTTCCCAGGCAGCGAGGGGGTGGCGCTCAGGGCTGGTGAGGTTGCTGCTGTAGCTGCTGGGATGTCATATTTCTGCAGCTGCAGCAGGTAGGTGTCAGCGGTGGAGACAGCACCCCAGCTCACCTCCAACGAGTTGGTGTTGGCACGGACTAACTGCACCCTGGCGGGGGCATGTGGCCGCTCTGAGCAGACAAGACATGTAACATTAGTTGTAGAAACACCACTTGACAACCTGACCTACTGGAGTAACTCCCAGTGACTGACCAACCATGTTACAGCACACCTACCAGTTTCCAGGTACCAGAGGTCTTTACAGCAGACTTGGTTGTTCCAAGCTTTACGATAACCGTCACGGCCACTCCAAACATAGAGTCTGGAGTTGATGGCCACGGAGCAATGGCCAGCGCGGGCCCTGGGGATGTTATCCTCAAGAGTATCCATCAACACGGTCTCCCAACACATGGTGTCTGAAGACAAAGAGATAAGAACACACAACACAAAAATGATCATCAGTGAATAAAACCTGGTTTACCCTAGCTTTATCAAGTTGCAATCAACTGCAATGAATACAGAGTTAAAAACAAACCAAGATTTAGGCAGGCAAGAGTGTTTGTGCACTTCCACTCCTTCTCATGTGTGGCCACCTTCACATCATCCATTACCAGAGGAACCCATCCTCCAAAAACGTACATCCTGCAAGGTGGGAGATTGAAATCAGTAAGGTGTTGCTACCAAGCACAGCTTGTTCTAAAAGCAATTGAAACAACACAACATTCATTATAGTATTTGTCCAAATTGCAGCAGTTTTCTCACTTGTTTGTGATGGTGGTAGCAGAGTGAAGACTTCTGGGGAGTGGTGCTGTGCCACTTACTGACGGTTTATTCCAGGTTAGGGTGTCTGGAGACAAAGAGTAGGAAATACATCATTCAAAAGCACCAATGTATTCTGACATGCTACAGAATAAATTAAACCACAAAAAGCAAATTCACTCACGAACCACTGTCAATGTTATTTCACGGACACGTTAGAAACCTACCAATGTCAAGTGTCCACAGATCTCCAAGACGACAGCCACTCATCCCCCCATAGATAATGAGGCGGGATTTCCTGCTCGTCTTCTCTGTGTAGACCACAGCAGTGTGGCTCTCGCGGGGAGGAGGAAGAACTCCATATGTGATTGGTATATCCCATCCAACCACGCTGGAACCCGCACGAAGCTCGAGAGTGTACAGATCATTCAGGTATCTGAGAACCAAAACAACTCAGATGTTAGCAACACTCATTTTGCAGTTTCATCCCTTTGAGCCCATTAGGTGCAATAGAATCTCCAGCAGTGATGCATCCGAGAGCCCTATCGACTCCTGCTGGGAAAACATCTGTACCTGGGAATGTTGTTTTTGGGGTCCTCGCTGTCATTGGCTAGTCCACCAAACAAGTAGCATTTGTTGCCCACCAGGGAAAAACTATGGCCAAGACGAGGACAAGGAGGGGGCCCATTCTTCGGGTTCTTTGCTTTCAACTTTTTCCATTCCCATCTGCTGGCCTAAAACAGATACCAAAGTCAAAAACAGGACATATCCAAGGAATTAGACCATAGCAGATGCTGTAAAACAAGTCAACACAATTTGACCACATTCCATATTCTCTGACAACCATTAAGTTAGAATCCTTTGTAAAACTGTGACTACATCTTAGAACTAAAATATACATGCATTATTGTTTCTATGGTATTTACAGCTTATTTTATATTGCATTTGTGTGCTTTTCTTTTTTCCTGCTGAATCAATTACTTTTGCTGATGCAAAAATATAATTTCCCCACAGGGATCAATAACTTGAGTCATAGCATGCAACACACTGAGGATGGATTTCAAAACATAACATTCAGAAATAAATGTCCACTAGAAGTTGCTATGGCTGTGGTTACTGTTACGCAATTACAGTCAGACCAAAACACATCCGACCACTTCAGGTGTGCGGTGAGCTACTTTTTTTGTGAACTCAATATGACTGTCACATGCAACTGAAAAAACATTTAATTATTTTAAGGCTAACAGAGACGGGCAAGCCATTACCTGTAGTTCATAGAGATCGTTGCTGTACTTTCCATACTCCACCATTCCACCGAACACCAACAGCCGTGTGCCATCACAAACAAAACCGTACGCAGCGCAGCCAGGGGGAATATCACCACGGACCGCTGGGATAAACCACTGGTTTGTTGCTAAAAATTAAAACACAGTGGAGACAGTGAAGGTATCAGCAGAAGTTTAGCCATTGAGAGTTAACATCAGAGGTTTATGTTATGAACCAAGCAGGAAGGCCATGAACTTCTGACCACACTCTGGTCAATAAAGCTGGAGAGCATAAACTCAATCCTGCATTCTGAGATGGGACACATACATGTATACACATCAAAGATAAACACAATTAATGCTTTCATGCTGATTTATTTGTAAGAAATGAGGACATAATGGCATGCCTAAAAACACACACATCATCCATTTTATTTTAGCGCGCCATTTTTAACGTGTATTGATCGCTTGCATCCAGCAGAGGGGGCCAAATTCAATTTCACATTGGTCTGGCCTGCTGAGGCCTGTTCACTCCTCAGTTTCTGTACAATACGAATCAATTTAAAGAAATAAGTTCATATTCCTTTTACTCAAGGTTTGACGCATAAAAACTGCGTCATATACTATATCATACTTGCAGAAACACGCCGTGCATTTTAATAATGTGGTTGCTGATGAAGGCAATCCGTGAAGTTCTACATACAAAGTAATCTTACCTGTGTTATATACGTGTAATTCATCGACAATCCCTTCGTTTCCCCCGCCAAAGACGACCATAAGCTCCTTTATAGCCACAGCTCTGTGTCCATGTCTGGGTCGAGGAACCGGACCGGACCATCCGAGGACCCGCTTCCACCGCGGCTGCAGAACCGACCCTGTGGTCCCAGATACCGCGGAACCAGGAGTAGACATGTCTTCTACGAGGTGGAAACAATGGACAGTCGGCTTAAAACAATTAGATTGCCAAGTTAACAATTACACTGGTGTCTAAATACTAGTATCGGGCCCTACAATGTAACTTTTAGAACTGTTCGTGTGGTCATACCAATTGAAAAGCTTAGCAGTTGGCCTTAATTAACAGGGGAAAAAAGACAAAAGCTCAATAAATGACTTCTAGCAACCTGTTGTTTATATCGGTTGTGGTAATGATGGACATTCGATTCATGCCACGAAAAGAAAATAAATAAAATCTTTCCAACATCCAAGTTTTGTTATGTAGCCCGTAGTTGCTTCCAACCATTGAATTCAATCCATGGAAGCAGCCATCTTGCAACCAAACAAACCCCCGCTACTGCCAGTCTGAAAAATGGCGGAAGCGAATGAAAAAGACAAATACATGATATCTACACTAGCTAAGAAGGGTGATACAACAAGACCATGTCCAAAATATACATACTGTTATCAGGGCCACCAAAAAGTGAACGATAACTATCCAAACTAACAGACTCCATTCGTGATTACAACCGTTTGCAGGAGACAGCTATTTTCATGCTTCTCTGGGAGTCGCCATATTGTAGCTAGCAAGCTTAGCATTCGGTGTACCCTGTCTTAACAATTAATAACAATAGAAAACACGTTCCAAGCTTATTTTTTGCAGTTATACGCTGAAAGAAAACCACACTTAATAATTCCTGTCGAACATATTAGTGATAAATTGAAACACTTGCGTGCAATCGCAGTAATTTCAAATGGGATTTAGCTACACTTCGTTAGTGCTAGCGGCTAGTCGGTCAACCTAATTTGCCCATGCTAACAATGTTAGCTGTATAGCTAGCATCTGTCAAAGCGTCGCCAGATTTTACAATTAAATGCAATACAATTTCCTTGTATTTTGACATGCAATGTATACCTGGTACAAGTATATCTGCAACAGTACTCTCAAAACGTAGCTAAACAGAGTTAAACTGCACAAACAGGGTGTTATTATGTTTCATGCCGTCTCTGGAAGCAGCCATCTTTTCGACAATCGGCCTACTTCTAAAGCTCCCACAAGAAAAATGGCCGGGCGGTTTGCCACAACAAAACGTAACAATTCAGAAAACGCGCCATTATTTAAGCATTTTACTTACTTATTTCGATACAGTAATTGCAAAAATACGAGTAGGTGGTTTTATCTCGAGGCAATAATCCAAATTCATTCGATTTTTGAAGAAGTATTTCCTCTCATGCCTGCCTGGAAGCTGCCATCTTCTTGACAACCAGAGGCGGAGGAAAATGGCAGAAACTTGGCGTCACCCAAAGTAAACATGGCGACGGAGGCAGACCGAGGCAGCTTCGCAAACCATTTCGGACATTATCGTATATTTTTATGTTCTTTCTCACCATTAATCGGCATTGCGTGTACGGTGTAGTGAAATGATTCAATAGACTCTCGAAATGTGAATAAGGTAAACATATTCTAAGTTCCAGCACATTACAACAAGTTGTCTTATAACGCTACATTGTCCCTTAGTAAAGATGGCGACATCCATGAAGGAAACCCTATATTTAAATATTTTAAGTAAGCCTGAGTTTGTTCGGTTCTAAACTTACTTAGATATGCCCACTCGTATCCAAATGTCGCTTAGAAGCATTAATTTAGATTTAGCGCTCACTCATATTAAAGTTGCCACGCCCACAGTCCAATCACTGCGCCCTCTAACGGTGCAATTACTAGGTCGCAAATCAAACCGCTAGGCGGTCAAAATCAGCTGTCATGAAAATGCGACACAAAACACAAATGATTCTTCTGTAACATGATTGATTTGGAGAGTCAAATTTTCAAGTGCTGGTTTCAAGACAAACCTTTCCGTTATTACTAGGCCCATCTATCATGCAGACTATCTGCAAACGTGAGACAAAAGTTGACATGAACAAATTAAAGTAAAATAATCCATCCACAGTAACTAATTTATTTATAAGTATGCTAAATAGGTCTAATAGGCAATGTGAGGAAATTGCAGCACTGTTCATTATATGAACAGTTATATTATTTATAGGTAGGAGCACAATCACTGCTAAGACTATCAAGCAAGCCCAGTTATTTTGTCTGGACTGCAGGCAAAATCTACACTGAAATAGAATTCACATAGTGTTGTTTCAGTGATCCTGGACATATTAATTAATGTTTCTGCCAGAAAACTGACTACCACTGCACCAAGTGCTCGATGCAAACACAGACACACATTCAAAGGCTACTGTACATGCACTCACAGTGACAAATGACAATATCTGATGGTGATATATTTGATGTCGTTTTTGTGTGTATTCTGTTGAGAATGTGTTTTTCCATGTTTCTGTCTTATAATAACACTTGATTCCCCCTCTGTAGGAGCAGTGAAGTAGGCCAATATCCCATTTTGTCATCTCATAACCAAGACCCTAATCTGTGAAGTAATCAAGAGACGGTCTTTAAACCTGGAAATAGAGACTGACTTACTGATTTACTGTATGCCTGGGCTTTACAAGTGAAGCAGTTTTAATACCTAGTTGTGCTAACAGCTCTATAACAGAAAATCTACCCATATCACTTGAAAACTGTCCTGGATACAGTCACAGTGCAAGTAAAAATGTCTGTCATAACCAGTAACATTTTTGTTATAGTAAAATTTCTTAACAAAATAATGCCCATAGTATACAAGACCACAAAAGCAACTTTTTGAAGGAGACTTTAAGTCAGAAGCATATTGCAATTGCTATTCACATAACAACCATCCATCCATAAAACTGAATTAATTGAATTCTTCTATATTTGTAATGGCATGTGTTTTTCCCTGCACTTGATAGTAGAGCCATCATCTAATATAGTTGAGTTTTCCATAATTTGGTGGGTGAATACATGTTTTATTAACTAGCTAGTGCTGAGATTTGACTGTTAAATGTGTAATGTGTATCTAGCCTGGTTACTGCACCAACACACTTTCATTGCTGAGGAATATTGAATTTGGCCCTGTGAATTATTATTTATTGGTTTAATGGTAAACTATTGCCATTTAATGATAATGCCATGAGATGAATCTGTTTTCAGTATATTTTGTATCTCATTCAGGTGTTTTATTTGGTTAGGGAGTTAGTAGTTGTCCATTTGTGGCAGTACACCTTTTGTCCATCAGATGGCAGAAGTGCTCTTACCTTAAACAGCCATGGATGATTAAACGTTTTCAATGTAGTCTACAGCTTACAATAAACTAGTTATGTAGCTATAAATATCTCAAGGGGAAAACAATGAAAGTTTTGGTTTTGCAATGTCAATTTCGATACTTTTGCATATTTTTATTGTATTGTAAAATGAACATGAAATATTTAGCTTACTTAACAAAGACTTCATTTAAACTGTGTCAGCATCTCAAATTAAAGCACTTTTCAAAATGCGTACTTCATTTTAAGCCTAGCTGATAAAAACAAGCAAGAAAAAAGCCAAAAATGGCCAAGTATGGAGTTATTTAGCATATCAAAACAACTTTGGATAAAATATTTAATGTGTATTTTGAACTGGTCAGGTTTCATTCAGATAGGAGAAAAGGAAAAAATCCTTTTTTCAGCTGAAAATCAACATATTTGCCAATGCTACTGTAAATTCATTAATCAAGCTCAAGATGTTGCCATTACTCTGCACATAGAGCTAGAATAAAAATATCACAGTTCGCTGCTCCCTCTTGTGGTTCATGGATGTAATTAATTAGTATGCAGATAATGAATAGATATGGGAGTTAGTAGGGACTTAGGATGTTCTGGCCAAACCAAAAAGTAAAAACTTGCTATATGTTTGTAAATCGATTATCACAAATAATCAGGTTAGGGTTAGGCATAAGTTCTCCAGTTTGGCTTTTGCAGTTTGGCTGGAAAGTAACCGCTAAATAAACAGACCCAATCCCTTTTTTGACAACCACCAAACTCCTCTTCTGTATCTTCCAAAATGGCAAAAGGGGCAGAATATCCAAACCTTTTATCTCTGTACATTTTAAAAGGGTAAAACTAGTTGCCAAACCCACTGTAATAAAGTAACCTTGGATAACCTTGATTTACTGACTCCTTATCAATGATAGAAGGAAAACAAGCTTTTGCTTTTTGCTTATGCCACTTAGGTTTTAAGTGAAGTGCAAGGAGTCTGTTGGTCTGCCGAAAGCACATCATTATTCCCACCAGTGGGCAGTAATCAAGCCAATTCACAAAGGCATGAGGATTTCTCCAGACTCAGTGCCTGTATGTGCAGTCAGGCAGGGGCAAAAGTCTGACAAGGGAACTAAATTATAGGATTAGAAACAATTTCAAGTCTTGATTTTCTGAACTTCTGATAAAGTAATGGTAGTGGGCCATGTGGCAACAAACATTAGTTCTAGATATATTCAGATATATTCGGGTCTTAGTCATATTTTGACTGAATGATCAAAAAGACCAGACACTTACATTTTGTCTGTTACATTTTGATAAAAGTGCAGCCGCTCCTGGCGCCTATAGCACCCATCGCACAAAGTCATTAAAAGATCTCACCCCCTTCACTTTTTGCACCTTATGTTATGCTACAGCCTCAGCTATTAGACTCAAATATCATCACTTAGTCCTATACTGCCAATTAGGTAAGGCAGACAGAATGAAAACAATTTTGAAATGGAACTATTGTTTTAAATCCCTAACAACAACATAAATAGTAACACAAAATATGAAACATTGATTGTTTTGCCTTAAATGGAAGAAGAGAGTGACTACTTTTACAGACTACATCTTTTTTGTACTTTTAGTTTTATTCTTTGACACAGTTTTTTTAAAATTTTATTTATACTCTTATCAATCAGCAATGAAAATAGCATTTCAAATGAAGTACATCATGTCTATATTGGGTGATATATTGAGTTCAGTATACCTATTCAGTTTGGGGACACAAAAGCAAGCAATCCACAGTCATTTAAGCTCTTCTGTCTTATCCTGTGTATTGCACCTGAGTTGTCCTCATAACACCCTGTAAGTACACTATATATTCACCTTAAACCTTTGAATGACCTTTGAATGAAGAATATACTTTTTTTTTTTTTTCCTTTTCTCACCTGTAATACTGCCAAGCCTTTTCATTTGTCTCATAATCGGTAATACATTGTGTCATGTAAGACATTGAATAGTTGATGATATTGTCCATACACGTGTATACAAGTCAGCGGAGTTCAGACAAGGCTGCGTGATGAAAGTCTGGAGTCTTCACCCTCTTAGACCACACACATTAAGAGCCTTAGGAAACGTCTAGAGATGCACTCAGAGCATAAAGAGATCATGATGCAAGGCCACACAAGTGACACGGATCAAGGATTGCGGCGGCAGGAGGTGGAGAAGACATAGGAGACATCTATCAGTTTGTCTGGATTCAGGAACCCATATTTTATTGCCATGTGTAGTTAAATGTTTCTAGAGGGTTTGTTTCTAGGGGTTTGCCACAGTGCAGCTCATTAAAGCAGACAACATAACACATGTAGTAAAAGGAGAAAGTCTAATCAGCTTCATCATTATGATACAGCTGTCATCACATCGCAGATATCACAGTCTAGGGCAGTGATTCTCAACCTTTTTCATATCAAGGACCCCTAATTTAGTCCGCATTAGAGCCACGGACCCCCATTTAGACAGTCTACCATTGAGATTTTGTCTCTCGGACCCAAATCTGAGAATATTTTTATTGTTGGATATGATTTTGTCCAGAATTCCATGACTATCTGTAGAGATAACAGTGGAACTATAATCAAAACAGTCATTCTTCTACATTCTCTAATTGTGTTTAACAATTCATCAATTTGCTGGGGACCCCCTGGAACCCCCTCAAGGACCCCTGGTGGTCCCCGGACCCCACGTTGAGAACCCCTGGTCTAGGGCATATCCATATCCAAAATCCCAATCGCCCTCCACTTAAACATACACAATCAATTGTTTCAGTCCAGTCATGGTAAGAATCGCTGACAGTCTAGTTCACAGTCTCATAAACTATGGATGGGGCCACTGTTTGGGGGACATTTCTGTTTTTACCACTTATTTGAAGCAAAATTACAAGCTACTCACCTCTCCAGTGGTTACTGGTGTCATTGTGTAGACTGAACATACACTGCGCTCTGGTGTTTTGCCTGGCTGTAAGTGGGGTAACAGAGGTATAAGAGTTTGATTTGAAACTGAGAAAGCTTGACGTTTAATGTGTTTGTTGCAACCGCATAAGCGCTGAATGTAACATGAGCTCAGTGAGAAGGTGATTAAGGCGGAAGAACAAAGTCACAACCTAATGCTCCTGTAAGCCTTTGTTTTCTTACTCTTAATTATCCTAATTGCATTTATGTTCCTTGAAACCTCAAGCTATTTGTGATGCCGTCATACCAGCAAAGCCTCATTAACCAGCCTAAAGATTTAAGACCTCCATTAACAATGATGTACAATCTATATTTATTCATTTATTTTATTTGTTATGTTAAATAATTAATTGATGGTCCATTGAAATGCCTTACTTGTTTCTTTGACTTTGCTCATATATTCCAATTACAGGCCCATTTGTTTTGATTTGCATCTTTATTATTTATTTATATTATAGCTACTGTTTCTTGCTTGTTTATTTTAGAATTCCTCTGTTTTTTTTGCCTTCCTCCCTTGTTGATTTTATGCACTTAATCCCTCATAGGCCACAGTATCCCGTATGCCTAGGCCCCAGGCATTATGCATATTTTGGTTGCTGTGAGAATTCAACATAAAACCCCATTTCTTAGTCTAGGCTACTATGCTTTTGAAATTGGCAAATACCTCTTTGGCATTCTGTTGAGGACTACAACTGGGTAAACAGTTAGAGCTACCACAAAATAAATCTAATTTGGGTTTGTAAGTAATATTCTATTAGTCCACAAAGACAGTCTCTATGTATTAAATGTAACCTTAAACTTTTGATACCTTTATTTCTTAATTAGTGGGTCATGACCTGAATATGTTCTTGTTTGATTGCGGACACATGTACCATATAAAAAACATCCCACTGGGCATATAGACATCAACAAGTACTTTTTTTTCTGGAAATTTGTGACAACTATGGACACCTATTATGCATATTTGCTCCCATTTTCACCTCATCCACCTATTCTCTCCTAAACATTATGGTAAGTGTCCCCCAGAAACCATATGTATCTCCAAGAAGGCAACAGCTCTTGGACTGAGGAAAAGTATGTCATTTTGTAATTGAACAGCATGTATTACTGACACGGGAGACAAACTGTCAATTACAGCAAAAACAAATTAGGAGATAGAAAGCTTCTACAGGACACTGCACTGAAATATTTTTTTCTGGGTTTACTGTGACTGAGCCCCAACCCCACCTCACACCCTCAAACATTCTCTCTCTCTCTCTCTTTACCTACATACAGTAATAATGCCCTACAATATCTACTGTATGCAATAAAAATGCTCTACTTTGTGCTGAGATTCACTCTCAAGACAGGTAATCCTTTTGTGAACCTGATACGATAATGCACAAGGAAGGTAGAGATCATCCAGTGTCTACTAAGAGAAAGCAAGTTACCAGAGGACAAATTGAATGTGATTAGTAGTCTTAATAGCACTGATAAGTAGATTAGCTGATCCCAAAACAATGTCCTTCCTTGCAGATTGGATCCCTTTGAACCAGCTTGGGCAATGAGAAACTAGATTAAGCTCAGAGATTGGATAATGTCTTGTGCTGTTTATCAGTGTGTGCATGCATGTGTGTGTGCATGTATGTGTGTGTGAGTGTATGTCCTTTTGGACATACATCAAAAGTTGTCAGACAGACATATAGGCTACATGCTATAGTTTTATGGATATGGTGTGTAAAAAGACAATCATGATGAGATAAGGAAATGACTGATGATATGTGTTGTTTTATGTTGGTTTATGTCTGTTAAATCTTCCATTATGCACCACGTCCATCACTTCCTCAGCAAATATATCCAGGATGCGTTGGTGTTGAGCCTTCTTCTCCTCCAGAGTTGTCCAGATCAAGGGATGCAGCATTATTATCTTAATTTTGTTGTTATACAAGTGCATGTTGCATTTCATGTAAAGTCTTTTATTCTACATACTATTCAACACTGTCAATATTTTGATATTTGGTAATAGTATATTTGCACAGTTAACGTAGATCTTTTGTATCTCAGTTTCATCCTCTGACCTGTCACATATTAAAATGACCCCATTTATCATTACCGTAATATTAATCACTAACTTCCGAATCTGACAGTTCAGTTTCCTACAATGACAAAGTTACAATAAGCAGTGCAACGTCTGCAATAATTTTCTCAACTTCTAATGCGTCCTTTTAAGCACAGGGAAGGAGACAAAATGCCAGGACACTTAACACAAATCTTGAGTTAAACCAGTAGAGTGGATTAGAAAAGGCTGAAATGCCTGGGATTAGCAGCCTTAATGATATTGGAAACCAGATTAGCAGGAAAAGACCTGCTGTGCTCTTCCTTAAGAAACTGGGATTAACCTTTTTAACCAGGTTTTGATGTTGAGAGCAGGTGTTGTATAGGAACACATGATATGTACCTGTGCACATACACATGTAGGCTATGTATGTACATACATGCTTGTGTGTAATGTTTGTAAAAAGGACCTAAAGCATTAACTGATTGATCATTAACAACAACCTCTTTTTCCGCATTTGTTAACAATGACTAAATTCATTTTCAGAGAGTCACATGCAAACCCTTCCATTTACTTCCATATGTTGAAGGAAGGGTAACAATGAATAAAAACGCTGTTTGGGGGTGGTGTTGCTAACTAATGCTAACTAGCACACTGGCATCTCTTTGGAAGGGCAGAGGCAAGAACTGAAAAGGGTTTTGGTTAATACATCAGGTCAACGCTAATGATGGCTTATTGCTGAAACGCATCCATCGTTTGTGCTCTATAGCTGCCAATTTAATTAGGAAGGACATTATGAGTGCTGGTTTTTCTTTCTTCATATATTAATCTTTGGCCGTGCACCTAAGGAGGATTTTTGATTGAGTTGTGCTCGCGGAGTTTGGACATTTTAATACATCAGGTAGACAATCCCCTTAACAGTCACGTCAGAGCTAATTCTTGGAAAAGGCCAAGAGATACCAGAATGTACCTCTTAGGCAGTAATTGACTTGGGAAAAGCACAAGTACTAACACACACTTCCCAACTGTTTTCTACATATCACGTTACAACTGCAGTATGCAGCAACTGACTGGGTTTTCTACGAAAAGATGGTTGCCATGAACCATCTTTGCTAGTTGTGGCTTCAGAGCAGTGTGCCTCTGAAATAATTTGTGTTGTCACCCCTTTGGCAACAGAGACTGGCTTCTATTATGGGTGTAAGAGGAACTGGTAAGTAAATTAAACCAATTAATGAATAAACTAATTAATCAATCAAACAATCAATCAACCAGTTAGTGAGGATAAGTGGTATTCTGTGGCCCTATAAAACTGTAACTCCTCCATAAGAGCTTGAGGAAGACCTTAGGCACTGACAGGCACCATTAATTTCCTGTCATTTAAAACTTCTTTTCTTGATCTTCATTACATGATATATGTGAGACGTAGGTGGATCAAGGAGCAACAGCAAACACAAGATAAATTCAACAGCGTAAACACTTTGTGTGAGGTGTATCAATTTTGACCGACACAAATTTAAACGGAGCAAAATGAGGTCAAATAATGCTTTGGAGTTCCCAGATGACTTCTGGATTCCTGTCTCTCTGGACACCAACAACATCACGTCACTCAGCCCTTTCTTGGTTCCCCAGGACCACTTGGGGGCCCCAGGCGTCTTCTATGCAATGGCAGCATTCATGTTCTTCCTATTTGTGGTGGGCACGAGCATCAATGTCCTCACCATCGCATGTACTGTCCAATATAAGAAGCTCCGGTCCCACCTCAACTACATCCTGGTGAACTTGGCCGTGGCAAACCTTCTTGTCGCCTCTGTGGGTTCCTTCACTGCCCTCTGCTCCTTCTCCGTTAGATACTTTATCTTTGGACCACTAGCATGCAAGATTGAGGGATTTTTGGCTACTCTTGGCGGTAAGATATAACCTGTTGTTTAGAAACAGTGAACAAATTCTATTGTGCATGGATTTGATTTTACTGGTCTGATCAACACCATCCATGTAGGGTACAGTGAAGCCGCACAACTGTTCATGAGTGTTATGCTTTCATACAAACTTCATGCAAACTGTATTTACTTGACAAAAGGGTTTAACTTGTCCTTCTATGTCATTACAGGTATGGTAAGCCTATGGTCTCTAGCAGTGATAGCTTTTGAAAGATGGCTGGTCATCTGCAAGCCACTTGGCACTTTTGTCTTCAAGCCGGACCATGCTTTGGCCTGCTGCGCACTCACCTGGGTCTGTGCTTTGGCTGCCTCTCTTCCTCCACTGGTCGGATGGAGTCGGTCAGTATTATTCGTCAAACCACATGATCACACACTTCATCTTCAATCTTCATCTTCCGCTTCACACATAACACATAATAAACTAGGGCTGGACGATAATTCAATATTATCGTTTATCGTCTTTCAGTGGAATCATATCGTGATGATATGAAGATATTTTAATATCGTGACACACATTTCTGCTGTCTAAATTGATGATGACAAGCAAATTTTACTTAAAAACTTTGATAAAATGAGGTATGGTAGGAATATTATTTGAAAATTTCAGTTTTGTTTGACATCACACCTAACATTACCATTTGGTTCAATGAGATGAACATTAATTTGATTATTTAACGTGATTTTGCATACATGAACCATATTGTGATATATATTGATATCGAGAAAAATCCTTATGATTATCATGATATTGATTTCAACCATATCGTCCAGCCCTATAATAAACACACCTTAGTTTCTCTTTACTGCTGAGAGCATTCTACTGTCTGACTCCTAAGTGACTAACTCCTAACTCGGTAAACTTGAACAAACCCCACTTGTGAGGAGCACACATTTTATGGTTTTACTCTTCTATACCATTGTGAGCACTCTTAGACTTGTGTGTATATGATGTACTTGATGTCACTGTGATTGTCTGTCCTCTCCAGGTATATCCCAGAAGGCCTGCAGTGCTCCTGTGGACCAGACTGGTACACCACAGGCAACAAGTTCAACAACGAATCCTATGTGATGTTCCTCTTCTGCTTCTGCTTTGCTGTTCCCTTCACCACCATTGTCTTCTGCTACTCCCAGCTGCTCTTTATACTGAAAATGGTGAGCAAAAATAAGACCATATAATGAATAGGCTATATCATTCTTTAATAGATGGTACAACAGAACGGACAAGTTAGAGCAGAACTATAGTTAAGTTGGTTTGCCCATTAAGTTTTTTTAACTGTCTGAAGTTTTTGCTTGTGGTGCACAAGTGGTCTTCTCAGATTGAGCAGAATTTCTAAGGGAATGTGCACTCATCTGAAGTGAAAGCAAAGGGGGATCAAGGGCAATCAAGCGTTCAGCTTCAATGGTACTTCTTTATCGAGTCGTTGCACCTACATTGTTTTTTCAGTACTGAATGGGTTCCCTTTCAGAGTAACAGACAAAATGAGAGAGCTGACTGGTCTTGCTACTCACTGGACTCATTTCATCCTTCACTTGGCAGCTCCAGAAAGTGTTTGCTTGAATAAAATATGTTGTGAATGCTGTTTCACGGTGTGCGTTTTCACTTACAAGGATAAAAATACTGTAGACTGGCAACACTGTAAAACTTTGCAGATGCTAGAAGTATTACTTGGGGTCATCAGAAAAGTAATAGTTACCTGGTCATCCATTTTACATATGAAATTCCTGATTGTACACACGTAATGATTACAATCACCAGTGATACTGCTGATGTCCAGATACTACTTAGTAAAACCTAATGAGTCTTTGAATGCTCTGGAAAATGAATGAATGAATGCTGGGAAAACCTCTCCTCCACATGATGTGACCCAACTCTCTTCTCCCTCCACAGGCAGCGAAGGCCCAAGCTGACTCTGCCTCCACCCAGAAGGCAGAGAGGGAGGTGACCAGGATGGTGGTGGTCATGGTCCTGGGCTTCCTGGTGTGCTGGATGCCCTACGCCTCCTTCGCTCTTTGGATCGTCAACAACCGTGGGCAGTCCTTCGACCTGAGACTGGCCACCATACCCTCCTGCTTCTCCAAGGCTTCCACAGTCTACAACCCAGTTATCTACATCCTGCTCAATAAACAGGTTGGTTCACTGTAGCTCTGAACAACTACTTTGAGAATGATCTGTGTTAGGAATGCCCTTTTTCCTTAGCTACAAGGAAGCATTTAGGAGGTCAATTAAGAAAGACTGTGATTGTGTTTTTAAACGGCTACACTGACTTTTTGGAGTTTGGCACGTTGGTCACCTTACCCAGTATGTGATGAGAGGATTGGCACCAAAATTATCTCTTTGTCTCTGGTAGATAGTTCTGCCCAGTGCACATGCTAATGCTTTAGCATACAATATGTTAAGTAATCGTAGGCGACTAGCATTATCTTAAAAGTGAAAAAATTAGAACTTGTAGCAGCTCTAAGGCTGGATGGTTAGTTAATTTTAATAAGGTGCTATAGACAAAATAGGGTAACACAATGAACACCTTGTAAAACTGGCAAAACTGCAGCTGCTCAGCTACTGCCCCGATCCAGCAGCCAGGCCTCCACGCCTCCTCCCTGGATCTTTGACAGGTACAGCTCCACCTGCACCTGCTGGACGGGGACCCTGGGGAATGAGACTATAATTAGGGCTGAGACAAACATCACTCTGCAAAGCTGTGATAAGCTCTGTCTGAAGCTGTGAGCATGAATCCAGCTGTGGCTTAAGCCGGACGCCAGGCTTAGCTAGGCAAAGCGTGGCAGTGCAGTGGGCTTTGGTGCGACACTTCAAACCCATGAAGGATTCCCATGGAAGAATCCTAAGAAGAACCTCGTCCTCTTAGCTGATAATGGGCCATTTGGACCATAACTTGATGAAGACTATATCTGTCAAAATGCTATTTTTGAACAGCATAAAAACAAACAATTCTTACATCAAGGCTGGAAGTGTGCAGATTTAAGATTCTGTTGCACCATGGTAAACACCTCATCAGTGTAGACCACATGGCAAGGAAGAGCCAAAGGCCAGTTATAGCACCAAATTGTGGGACAACCTAACCAGCATTGTGGCCCCACTTCAAGCCCAAGGACCAAGGCTCAAATATGAACTGCTCTTATCAGCCTACTACAGCGTATCAGTGAATCCATCCAGGCTCAGAAATAACAGCTAGAGTTAAGGGCACTGCAGGTGTTTTATTACATGAGTACCTCTCAAGGCAGGTTCATTTGAGAGGCATTTTCATTTGCTTTAGCCTGACTTCAACATACTACACTGTAAACTCTCATATGAAACCTAAGAGAAATGTTTATTTCAGTGCTCTGAGTTCTTCACTTCTGCAAAGTCTTTGTATCACAGTCAAATCACTCACTGTATCCACTTTGGTAGCACTGTGATGTACATTAATACTGTAATGTGCTTCTTTCTTTCAGTTCCGTTCATGCATGATGAAGATGTTGGGAATGAGTGGAGGGGAAGAGGAGGAGTCATCAAGTCAATCGGTGACCGAAGTCTCCAAAGTCGGACCAGCTTAGACGGCACATCCCTATTTCATCATTACTCCGGCACTAATGATTTGTGAATTGTAAATAACATTTAATGTACATGAGAGTGTTTTGTCATATCATAAAAATATATATGGAATGTTGTAATTCTACTAAGAAAACATAAACTTTCTGCAAGGTGAAAAAAATCAAAATAAAAATATATGTTGTTGGCGATATTAAGAGATGACATACAGTATTCATTGACTTGGACATTCACAGTTCCTTATATATTTCTTTTATTATGTAAGGCACATATTAAATTTGCTGTTATTCACTGCAACAATCCAGAGGCTGTTACACAAGCTCTGTGGTGAAAATAAGTCATTATTAATTGAGACATTCAAAAATGCAGTAAATGCAGTTTTGACAGGAAAGCAAAATGTTTTGACAATACTAATCATTCTAAACTCATACTTACAGAGTGATTTGTGCATACTATTAAAACAATTGATTCTAATCAAAATCTAGTTTCACTGAGTATTTTAAGTGAGGAAACAAAAGTTCAGTGAACCTTGATGACCAACCTGATATAATGTGACTTTTAGTTTTAAATTTTGGCTTTTAGTTTCACCAAGATAAAACGTTTTACATACAAACATATATATTTGTTACATTTTAGTGAAATCATCACATTATTTTGAACTTATTTCTTGTAATCTACTCTCATGTTGCACAAGGAGCATGAAGATATTTCCTTATCAAATTTTTTCCTTTTGGCTTATGTAAATGCCTGCTGTTTGCCATTGCAGGCAGTTTATCATGGCAAATCCGCCTGCAGTCAAGTTCAAAACTGCATCTACAATATATCATATGCACTGTCAAGTCTTCAGTTTATAGGTATGTTGTATTCCATGATAGCAAAACTTAATATGGTGATTTATGCTGCTTACAATGAAAGATCAGCTTCTGCTCACATGCATTTTCTATGGAAAAACTGATCGTTTATCAAACCTTCCTTATATCAGACGTGGGTTTGATGGTAGGCATCTTGAGGCAGTGAATAGAAGTAAAATTCTAAAGACTATCCTTTAAGCTGCTACAGCATTTTCCAGCATACATTTGTCACTCATCTCCTCTAATCAGGTTGCTTCTCAAGAAACAATACTGTTCCCTTTGAGAAACAGGGAAGGGGGCAAAGTGCCAAGAGACATAACTTAAAGCTCCAGTTAAACCGGTACAGAGAGGATTACTAAAGGTCAAATGCATGTGATTAGCTGCCTCAACAGCACTGATGAGCGTATTAACTGGATCACAAACACCAGGCTTTTCCCTTGGCAAATTAGATCATCCCTTTTTCGGCAGCTCTGCCATTGAGATACTTACCGCTGTATTAGCTCAACGATGGCACAAGCTGTTATGGGATTGCATGACGTATGTGTGCGCGCGCGTGTGTGTGTGTGTGCATATGTGTATTTGCTTGTGTGAACCAACTGCCTTAAAATCCCCTCTTTGAGCCAATTAAGATGAGGCTCAGTGGTATTCAGAGCTCCTATAAATGTGCATTTACCTCTCCATCAGGAAGAGAGAAAGGTCAGATCTCCATTAGCAGGCAGTGAAAGAATCAAGTCTATCAGCATCACTTAAAATTACTCAAGATTCCCGATTCAGTGATAGATGTAAATTATTGGTAGACGAAGAAGCATAATATCGTTATATCATCTCTTTGGAGGTTTCTTGAATTTTGATTTGGCACATATATAACCAGAGAAAAATGAGGGCAAATCGACCTGTGGAGTTCCCAGATGACTTCTGGATTCCCATCCCTCTGGAGACCAACAACATCACCTCGCTCAGCCCTTACTTGGTTCCCCAGGACCACCTAGGGAGCTTGGGGATCTTTTATTCCATGTCAGCATTCATGTTGTTCCTGTTTGTGGCGGGCTCGGGCATCAATGTCCTCACCATCGCATGTACTGTCCAATATAAGAAGCTCCGGTCCCACCTCAACTACATCCTGGTGAACTTGGCCGTGGCAAACCTTCTTGTCGCCTCTGTGGGTTCCTTCACGTGCTTCTACTGCTTCGCCTTCAGATACATGATCCTGGGTCCAGTGGGGTGCAAGATTGAAGGATTTACAGCTACTATTGGTGGTGAGTGGCAAAAAGAATGACATAAATTCTACGAAATTTAAAAAGATCATTTCATCTCTATTGTCAGATCAAGTGGGTTATGGCGGGCGGCATTCTATGATAACCAATAATAAATAAATGATGCATGCCTATTCAAAGTGGGAATGACTTCAGCAGCCCCTCGCCAAAGTGGACCAGCCCAGGTTGAGCTGTTAGCTGTTAGCTGAAAGTCAAACAGAGCTCTTAATAGAGCAAACGTCTTCTTGTCCGAGTGGAGTGCAGTGCAAATGAAGCATAAAGTAAAAACTGGTGATGTTAAGTTGAGTCTATTTACACCAATGCTCCTTTAAAAGTATTCTCAATGAGGTGTGACACAGTACTCACTGAGCTGGAGTCTAGCATGATGTTAAAAGTAGGCCACTCAGCAGTAAAATACATCCTCGTTACCCCTAAGCTGATGCTGATATTTACTGCACAAATCACCTGTATCATGTTGTCAGCTCTATTATGGAGAGTCAGTCTTACAGGATGCTGTTTAGTAAGGGAGTTGTAATCTATAAAAGTGGTGAATTCTCCTCTGTCTCGTCGCAGGTATGGTAAGCCTATGGTCTCTAGCAGTGGTAGCCTTTGAAAGATGGCTGGTCATCTGCAAGCCACTTGGTAACTTTACCTTCAAGCCCAACCATGCTTTAGCCTGCTGCGCACTCACCTGGGTCTGTGCTTTGGCTGCTGCAGTTCCTCCACTGGTCGGATGGAGTCGGTCAGTATTATTCATCAAACCGCATGATCACACACTCTGCACTCACTCTCTATGTATGTCAATGTGTATTATCTATATTTACATATGGCACTGGTGCTGTTTTATTTATACTGGATTTTTTTTACTTATATATGAGGATTCCTGAGAAACACTTTTGTTCTTTGATGACTGCTGTTTACTTACTTCATGTGGTTGACTATAACTTGCAGAGTAAGCTTGTTATCCTCAGCAAAAATCTACCATTCACTTCTGCTGATTGAGATGAGTCCATCTGCAAAATAATTTGCAGATGGTCTCGTATCTTATGCATTTTCAAAAAAATCCATTCAGAAATTTCAGACCTGGGTTTTTTATCCCCTGCCGCAACCTTAAACAGACCGACAGACGACCACCACACCTGCACATGCGATGCATATGTACAGTACTGATTCATACTTAACGTCACTGTGATTGTCTGTCCTCTCCAGGTATATCCCAGAGGGCATGCAGTGCTCCTGTGGTCCAGACTGGTACACCACAGGCAACAAGTTCAACAATGAGTCCTATGTGATGTTCCTCTTCTGCTTCTGCTTTTCTATCCCCTTTGCTACCATTGTCTTCTGCTACTCCCAGCTGCTTCTCACACTCAAATCGGTGGGCAAAAAAAAAAACCAATAATAGGTTATATACAGTATAAACTAGTGGCTACAAGTGGCTATTATGTTTGGGTTGATTGCATATACATTTGAATACACTTTTAAATGGCATATCTCACCAGATAAAATAAGGATGAACAAGATTTAGTGAAGAGACTATTCTAAATGTTTCAGATCCTTATAGTATATAGACATAAGCTGTTAAGCTGAAGAGATGGACAGAAACAAGTGAAACATTTTTCTCAAGCAGATGTATCATATTTTAGAGAAATCTTAAGTAGACTAAAGAGTAATCGTTTGGGATACCACTAAGCAAGAACAACACATTAGTCATTCAGGCCAGCCGCAGCACTCAACACCTCTCTTCTCCCTCCACAGGCAGCGAAGGCCCAAGCTGACTCTGCCTCCACCCAGAAGGCAGAGAGGGAGGTGACCAGGATGGTGGTGGTCATGGTGCTGGGCTTCCTGGTGTGCTGGATGCCCTACGCCTCCTTCGCTCTTTGGATCGTCAACAACCGTGGGCAGTCCTTCGACCTGAGACTGGCCACCATACCCTCCTGCCTCTCCAAGGCTTCCACAGTCTACAACCCAGTTATCTACATCCTGCTCAACAAACAGGTTGGTTCACTGGCAGTTAAGATAATTCATTTGAAAGCTATTTCCTAGAAGGGTGTTATTTTCTTCTTCAGTTACATGAATTGAACTTCACTATCACTGACAATGACAATGTTGCCCTCAGTGGGTTGCATTCAAAACACACAAAAAGCTTGACCCATCCTTCGAAAAACAATATAGAATTTTAAAAACACTCTTAAAAACTCTCTTTAACCTCTCTTAGTCGTCTTCTTCGATTTTCCTCTTCATTGATTTGGATTATGATCTGAATACATGCTGTCATTAATTTATATCTAAAAGAGAATGTTACAAATGTCAAAAATGAAAAAATGAATTAAAAAGGAAACAAATGTGATTCCCTCTCTCTCACTTTCAGTTCCGCTCCTGTATGAGGAAGATGCTGGGGATGAGTGGTGGCGATGAGGAAGAGTCATCAACAAGTCAGTCATCAGTGACTGAAGTCTCTAAAGTTGCACCTGCTTAGGCCGCACATCCATATTCTGTCATTGCTGCTGCACGGCTGACTTCGATGACTTGTGTATTGTAAATAACATTGAATGTACAGATGTCATGACATGACAAATGGAATTATATTACTCTTATGACAGATAAAAAGATACATGCAAAGCAAAAAAAAAAGCAAAAAATAAATAAACAATGTTGTCAAGATTGAGGGATGAGGCGATTATTGGCTTCTTAGGCTATATCAATTATTAACTGTAGATCACTGCACTGATTCTTGAAATCTTATTTTTCTTAAAAGAAGGGGAAATTCTGTGAAGGAAATAATTAACTTGTTTGCAATGTAGTTTCACTTGTTGAAAATATTTCTACAAAGAATAGCTTGAAACAAGGCCCCATAAGGCAGATCACTCAACTAGTATCAAGAAAATGTCACTTGATTTAAGAAATATCCTTGACACAAGTTGATTTGCATAGGAAACAAGTGAAATGATCTCACCCATTGCAGATTTATTCATCTGTTTTGAGAAAATAAGATTTTATGACTTTTTAAGACGGATGTTTTTTTGCAATGCGCAATTAATCCAAGCATTCAGGTCACTTCAAACCCATATTAGTTGTAACTCAATGAACCGTAGCAAGCATAAGTGCTTGTTATGTAGTGTAATGAAAATCTTTGTGCTGTCCAGAAGAACAACTAAGTGTAATGAGTTTTGAGGGATGTATTTGTTGTATCTGTCTCTATTTACAGAGACTGTGTGTATATAAAAACTGCAGTCTAATCATTTTAGTATTAATAATAAAACAGCTGGCCTACAGGCCTAAACCTCATAACTGTGCAGTTCTGACTGACAATGTAGGGAAACAGGAGTGTTAAATCCAGCCAGACCATCCACCCTCACTCTGATCAACTCTCATCTTAGCCTGGCTTGTGAGGTTAAGAAGATACAGGTGAAAATATTTTTCTAGTAAAGTCCAAAAAGACAATTTTTACACACATTTGTTTTACACAAATACACTTATTTGTCTTTTCTGGTAACATTTGTAGATCCAGAAATATTACCAGATTTATAACTATTTTCATTGTTAAAATGTATGAATCTAAAGGCTATTTTAAATTACCTAGCTCTCTCATGAAGATTTAGCGGCAAACCCCTGCAACCTCGTAAGGTTGCTTACCACCTATGTTGCCACTGAATATTATTGGATTGGCAAGTGAGATGTATTCACTTTTATGAGCTATAATATATTCTAAAAAAATGTCTACAAGTCTTTTCACAAGTAATCCATCAATATTGTCTTTCTTAAGATCAAACATTTGATCTTTTTTTTTTTTTTTTACCTGTACACCTTGTTTTACTTCTCACTTACCAGTCATGCTGATAGGATGCAATCGATCACTGCTGGTGTCAGCTTCTTGCTTCTGGTTGCCATTTGATTCCACAGTTACACAACATTTTACAGTAATTAACATTTCATTTTTTATTGTCAACTCAAAACATACAAAGCTGGATAACAATTTTCAGTTATTTTATTCATCCTACCTAAAGGTTTATATCAATTTAAGTTTATAAATAGCCACAAAGTTTAACCTACCAGTAACTTATTTTTCTCGCTTCAAAAAATAGTGGTAAAAAATGGAAGTCAACTAGTGTTATGACTCATTTGTTTTGATGGTGATAATACCACCACCATCAACAACAATGGCAAAAACAGACAAAAATATCACACACAAATATAGTATAGAACGTGAATTTAAAAAGTAACCATATGATTCAAAATAATATATAACAATATTCATAAGACACACACTGATGGTTCAATTGAGTTGAACCAGTTAGGGTTAGGGTTGGGTTTAGACTAAATGAATGGAGCCAAATTTAAAATCTAAATGACATTTGTTTTGATGTGTTATCAAAACAAACAAATAAACACACAATTACAAACACACTGGATGTACCATCCAATCAACGCTGTCTGAACACCTTCATAATACTAATATGTATGAATCTTTTAATGGTTGTTGAGGAAGTAAATTATAAGCACACTGTCTGATGGCCATACCCTGAGGTTCTAAAGCATATCAACCAAATGGGATGAAATGTGACTGAGCACATTACAGTTTTTTGCGATTTATGATCCACCCTGGTTCAATTTAAAAGGACTTTGCAGCTGTGGTTTCTTACCTGCCCTAAACACACACACTAAATCATTCAGTAGGAGACTCCTTCAAGGCTTTATCTTGAACAGTTCAAAGGATATCTTGGTGGACGGACACACACACACACACACACACACACACACACATTTGCTTGCAAATAAAATGCAACCATGACTAAATTGCAGTTAGACTATATAACAATAAATGTCTCATGGTTGGTATTTGTTAGTATGCACTAGTTGTTTTAATATGCTTGAGCGCAAGCACCAGCTGCAGAGGGTTAACGACACAGGATTAACCTTTAATCTTTCTAGACACACACCAACAACACCAAGTCCCTGTCTCGCCACAATGAAAGGTAATATCAAATATGCACATAGTGAAGGGGAAAAGCATGTGGCAAGTGAGAACGCCCTGAATAAACGTGTTTATGTGGTTAAATTAACACCAAATAAGGATGCTTTTTGTGTGTGTGAGTTCTGACCAAACTTTTTAAAAACTGTGGTAGAATAGTGTTTAGTTATTTGTTCAGAGACACCTGTCTTAGTGTTGTAACAAATTGACAATACCCATAGATCATTTTCATTATTTCAAAACAGACGTACATGTAAAGCTAACCATATGGACCCTGCCACAGCTGGCTATTATGGAAGAAATGCACTGCTTATAATAGCTGAAGTGTAAAATGAAGAGAGTTAGGTTGTTGAACATGTAAAAACTCTATGAATATTCAAATGTAACTGTATGTGACTACAAACTGTATGCTTGTTATAGTGCTGATTTCTGGGTTTTTGCATCATAGGGTATCTCTGTCTCAGGAAAAATCAATTCAACATTGAAAACCACATGATTAAGTTACTAAACATTCTTGGTAGATATGAGAAATTCTGTCAACTGCATGCTAAATGTTTTCCATCTTACCAGCACAGAGGCACAATTGACCTTAACCATGTAGTTAGGCTGCCTTTCAAAAGGTGAAAAAAAGGATATTCTGGCCAACCACACACACACACACACACACACACACACACACACACACACACAATCTGTGAATAAGATGAAATCATTACCTGATGTGAAGAGAACACAAGGCCATTCAAGTAGGAAAGGTGGACTTTGTTCAGTTCACACCAGTGGAATGATTTGAGGTCTTTCACACAGACGGTCACTCTTCATGCAGACCATCTGCTGTCCAAACAGCCAGCGTGAAGCCAGATCTTCACACCTAGTCAGAGCGGTCATGGAGTTTCCCGTCGGCAGTCGGGGGCAAATCCAAGTTCTGCTAGTAGTGAACTTTTACCAAGCATGAATAGTTCAGAACTAGCGGAATTCCAGACATACCCTCGAAATATCACAGCATCACATGGCAATAAGATGGGTAGGAGTCAATATCTATGATCAATCCCTACCTCTTGGTTGATACATACTTTACATTTTAGGTACTGAAACCAAAATACACTCCATTCCATCAATATCCAATTAATTACACCAATCCTCCCCTGAGGTATTAACTCAACATTTTTTGTTTTGTCAAAAGGAACATTTGACAATTGTAGAAAATAGAAGAAAAGTGTACAGACTTGTTTTGGGTCCATCCTCTTCTTGATATGGAGTCCTGGTCAAATCTGTGAGCCAGTTATCTTTGCAAGGAGTGGATTTGGGGAAAACACTGGAACAAAGGATTAAACTCAACCACCATGACAGCTTTGGTTAAATTCGGCTTTCTCCTGCGGTGAACTATCAATCCGGAGAGATTAAACTGTTACGGAGCGAACATGTCAGCAGTAATTAGTCTGTGTTAATCAGTTTTGTGGCAGAACCTCAGTTGTCCGTATAATCTGCTTCAGTCAGATGGGACATGAGAAATCTTCACCTACATGTCCTGAAGTACTCAAAGAGCCAATAGCTGCTTGTCATAACAAGCTACTCTCACATGCCTCAAACATGATAAATGTGACAGCATCAAAATCAATATTAACATGAATGAAACCATACTTTATGTAAAACAATCCATATTAGCATTCTTTTAATAATTAATAATGTCATACTATAATCATAACTAGATGTAAAGTTCTTCATGGAGCA
Organism: Centroberyx gerrardi; assembly: GCF_048128805.1. Taxonomy (NCBI): domain Eukaryota; kingdom Metazoa; phylum Chordata; class Actinopteri; order Beryciformes; family Berycidae; genus Centroberyx; species Centroberyx gerrardi. The sequence goes on from NC_136001.1 coordinate 28,575,604, forward strand.
CCAGATTAATAAGTAAAAGGTTAGTATCAATGAAGATTAAACCATTAAATGTCATCCTTGGAATCATTTGTCTTTCCAGGATGATATTACATTAATTTTCTATTTTTTTAAGGAACAGAAGCATGGAGGTGCAGCATATTGGCCTTTAAGTTCCCTTATTCAGAACTATTTCCATGTCTGAACGCTCCTTATTCTTAACAATAACAACATGACACTTTATCGATCCCCATATAGAAACACTCTTTTCTCTTGCCCCCCTCTACAGGGGGGTCAGAGGTCAGGGTCAGCTGGTCGGGATTCGGCGTCTTGCTCAATGACACTTCAGCAGGGAGATGCCACACATGATACACAAACAATACACAGCTGACCCGCTTTGGACAGAGACAGACATCACACATCATCCCCCTGCCAGAAATCAGTGTACAGCATATCTACGGATCTGACTTTCACAACTACATTGTTAAAAGAAAGTGTCCGGAAAACCAGCTTGTAGCTATTTGACTATCAAGACTTTTCCATAGTCGTCCCTCAGACTGATCATTTGATCCTTTGCCTTTGCGTCACATGATCGGATGTCCCTTTTTGAAATATTTACAATGTGAAAAAGATAATTGGGCACCCAGACCATAATGGCAGCAGCAACTGCCACTTCTGTCACAATCCTGTGCAAGCAAGCGATCCTTTCTGTCATTTTAGTTGGTTTTGGTCGATTGATGTTGTCATTCTGCTGGACCAGAAACCCAACTGGACTCACTCAGATTCCCAAATGTCAAGATTCGATTTTAAAAAGCCTTCTGGATATTTCGGATAGATTGAATAATGATTTAAAAAACATGAAGTACATCAAGACACCTGAGTTTCACCTTTACTACCAGTCGAGATAACACTTTCCCAAGCAACTTTCCCTTTGGTTTCTTTCTTCTTTTTATGGTTACATTACTTCCTAATGTATTGTTTATTTTTTAGCTTTATTTAAGCCAATTTCTCCAACCTCCAGGCTACTGCCGCCCCCAAAAGAGACACATGACACAAAACAACTAGAGCATGCCTGTCATGCTCATTGCCCCCCTGCTTCTTTTGAAATACTTTTTTCTTTTGAGTTATTTCTATATAGATCAGGATGATTTGCCTGCTCCAATTTGCTCAAACCATGAAGGATAAGATGTGTCTGGTAGGATCAAAACAGTGTCGTAAGGCGCTGCATTCACTCGTTAGTGGGATAACCTGATACCCTTTAGCCGAAGCATCCTCCGCTGTGGCTTTCCCCCAAGTGAACCCTCAATCCGGAGGGATTACGGGTTTCTTACTTCCCTCACATCTCAGCAAATTAGACTGTCACAGTATAGTTCTGTGGAGCCCCACTTGTCCAGATAAGGCTTGCCAGTCCTCTCGTGCCTGTATACCAAAGTCCACTTTCATATCTAGCACGACCTCAGCAACACATGCAACAGAGAATTAGGTTAATACATGTACACAGTTCTCCAGCATTGGGTTTGTATTCCCCAAACTGACTTTACATATCATGCATACATTGCAACCAACAGTGAAATACTGCTGCACTATTCCTCCACATCCACAAGGAAATGTTCCAAAAATGAAATATTTTCAGCAGGGGCTCAAACAGTCATTGAGATAAACTGTGTTGCTTTATACTATATATTCTAAACTACAGTTGGAAAGGAATAGACGACACTGGTTACTGCAGCACTAATAGAGGGCAAAGTGTGTCAAATGAGCTACACTGATCCTTAGAATGTACTACTCTTCTGAAAACTGTATACTTGGTTTTTGATGTTTTGTTTTGCTTTGTCACATACTATAGATCCCATGGAATAAATAACATAGTTTTTTAACACTTCAAAGGTCAGGTAATTAATCCCCATTTTAACCGTTAGTTGGCAGAAATCTGCTCTCAAACAAGATTATCCTGGTCTTTGTGTCTTAACCTAATTGGCTGGTAGTTTTAATTACCTTTTAAAAAAAAGGTAGTTTGCTGCCTTGACTGTCAGTACCGTTATCATGCGGCACACCTCAGCTCTAATTCGACTGGTGCTCTAATCCTATCAGAAACCTCTAGAGCATAAGTATAAAAAGCTAATGTCAGACGCAGCACCAGTCACCCGAGGAGGTTGCAGGTGACGAGGAAGGCGTCTGTTAGCACCTCCTTACCAGCTCAGGATGGCAGAGGACTGGGGAAAGCCAGCGTTTGCTGCCAGGCGGTATAATGAAGACACAACAAGGGGATCCTCCTTCACTTACACTAACAGCAATCATACCAGAGGTACAGTATGGCATAATTTGATGGACATATTAATCATTGGATGGACATATGATAGAAGAGCTGTAAATGGATCTTTCAGTACCTAATAGGGATAGTAAGGAAAAGTAAGAAGCTGCAACAAGAAATAACAAAGGACCTGAAAAATAATAAACAAATACAAATAAAATAAAAATAAAATCAGCAGGATTCCTCCAAATTATTTTATACACAACTTTTGCCAATTCTAGTCTACTTTGGGTGATTTTTTAAAATGTATTAAGTCTAATTCAAATGTAATGTTGCACCTCTGTAATGGTTATATTGTGCTGAATTTTAAGTTAGAAGTTATCTGACATCAGTTAGAATTTTCAATTTAAAGTCAATTTTGCTTTTTTATTGATTATTTTAAACAGGAGCAAGCATTAATAGTGTAGCATCCTACGTTCAAGTGTGACGGAGGTTTTAGATTTATAAAATTGCTTTTACATTTTTTTATTGTGCAGTATCATATAGCTTAAATTACAAGCATCAGACAGCTCTTTTCTCATTTTAATACCAAGAAGCCTTGCATTCTGTTCATGCGTTACAAAAATGAACCGTTAAACATGTAAATTTCCCTTGTCTCTTCACCAGAGACAGACCCAACACAGGCAATACATATATTGGAGCAGTATATTAAACAGTTTTTTTGCCCATGGACTCATCCTATCTTTATTTTACATTAAAAATAGAGATATAGCTTTCGAACCCCTTGCAAAGTAAAGCTATCTGTACTTGGACATTGCAAGACTATTATGTGAGATTCCACTGCTCTCTTTCAGATCCCTTTGAAGGCCCCAATTACCACATTGCTCCTCGATGGGTTTACAACGTCTCGACGTGTTGGATGATTTTTGTGGTCTTTGCCTCAGTCTTCACCAACGGACTCGTCCTGGTGGCCACAGCAAAGTTCAAGAAACTCCGTCACCCTCTCAACTGGATCTTGGTCAATCTTGCTATTGCTGATCTTGGAGAGACAGTTCTCGCAAGCACCATAAGTGTTTGCAACCAGATGTTTGGCTACTTCATTCTGGGACACCCAATGTGTGTCTTCGAGGGCTACACTGTCTCTGTTTGTGGTACGAGATCTCAAAATATATTTGCTTTCCTTTGATGGACAGCGTCTTGATAGAGTTTGCGCAGAGAGAATTCTCGTCTCTATTGAGACATTCAGACGTACTTTATCAATGTGTGAGTTCATTACCTCTGCTGACTCGCCTGTTTCCTCACGCAGGTATTGCTGCTCTGTGGTCCCTGACTGTCATCTCCTGGGAAAGATGGGTGGTTGTGTGCAAACCTTTTGGAAACGTCAAGTTTGATGGCAAATGGGCCATGGGCGGAATTGTCTTCTCCTGGGTCTGGGCAGCAATATGGTGTGCTCCCCCCATATTTGGATGGAGCAGGTATTGTTTTGATCTTAGACCTCTAGTGTTTGAAGTCATCAGTGGAAACATAGACTAAACGTTTTCTTGCATCAGGTACTGGCCTCACGGACTGAAGACTTCCTGTGGGCCTGATGTGTTCAGTGGAAGCGATGACCCTGGAGTCAAGTCCTACATGATTGTTCTCATGGTTACGTGTTGCTTCCTTCCCCTGGCCGTCATTATCCTCTGCTACATCGCAGTCTACATGGCTATCCGTGCTGTAAGTTATCGTTTTACTGGCCTACCTGGTCATTTTTCTTTCAAACCAATGATTTTTGTTCTTCTTCTTTGCTAAACTCAGGTGGCAGCCCTGCAGGATCATCTTATATTGTATCCACTTATCTATCACAGGTTGCGAAGCTGCAGAAGGACTCAGAGTCAACCCAGAAGGCTGAGAAAGAAGTATCCAGGATGGTCGTTGTGATGATCCTGGCCTTCTGTTTGTGCTGGGGACCTTACACTGTATTTGCCTGCTTTGCTGCGGCCAACCCGGGATATTCCTTCCACCCTCTGGCCGCCGCTATGCCTGCCTACTTTGCCAAGAGCGCCACCATCTACAACCCAGTTATTTATGTCTTCATGAACCGACAGGTTGGTACAGCGATCTGATTTCCACATTGTTCATCTTTGTGTCTCAAACTAATGAGTTTTGTTTAAACTTGTGTCATGCTCTGTTCTCTCCCCATCAGTTCCGTACATGCATCATGCAGCTCTTTGGCAAAACAGTAGATGATGGCTCTGAAGTATCCACATCAAAGACAGAGGTCTCCTCCGTGGCTCCTGCATAAACCCTCACGCTTTACCTTTTGGAAAGAAACCACCGAGAACCAATGTGACTTGTACAGTAAATAGTCTTTGTTTCCCCACTTTTTGATTCCCTACACCTGTTTTGAGCATTTCTGCACTGTTCTATGCATTTTCACAAAGAATAAAATGCAAGAATCAAGGAAACTGGCTGACATTATCATGATGACAGTTTGTAGCTGGGAATGACACAATGTGCAGAGACAGTGACAAAAGCGATTATGTCAATTCTGTGAATCCATCAATTTGCCATTGTCTTTTTTCATCGAATCTAGTTTTCTTGCAAATAGAAAAGAATGTTTTTGAGATGTAAATAAATATGTGAAGCAAATTGAAAATGTTGCCAAGTCTTCCATTCAATGCTTTTTATTACTACTGGTAATTGTTGCCTATAGAGAACACCTGACCAAAAATGTTCAAAGCTATGCTCAATATAATATAATATAATATAATATAACATAATATAATATAATATAATATAATATAATATAATATAATATAATATATACTATGCAACATGGATGAGATACATATTATCTCAACCTAAAGAATAATCACCTTTCCTCATGATTTGCTTGTCATTGTTGTTAATGTTGTTGTTATTGCTGATTGAGAGACATTACAGCCATATAGTAATGAAACCAGCAAAATGGAAAACGCTTTCTAAATCAGAGCTCTCCTGATGTCTTGTCAGGTTTAAACCAGGACAAGGATCAAGTCATTTCACCTAAATCTAAGAAACACTACAAGCACGGAGGATTAACCTCAAACTGAAGTCATGAACTCCTCTGTATCTGATTGTTTGGTTGTTTGCATGCAGAGGTAAAAAGGAGAGACACGGATGGGTGTGGATAGGTGGGTGAATATGTGTGCTTGTGTCATGTGTTTAAGCTTTGTGTTGTCAGTGTACTGGAAATGACACATCCATTTTATTAGAGCATCCCCCAACTGGTAACAGAGGTAAACAATGCCAAATACTGGTAATCCATCTTCACTGCACCACTAGCCAAGAGCAAAAGAGGAAAACAACCAGGAGACAAAACATGAATATAAAGTGGGTAAAAAACTTAGATGTTAATACAAGCATGTAGCCTATTTTTATTTTGTCATAGTAAAATTGTTTGCAAAAATGACCTGTGACTTGACCATTGTTGATTGGTCCTCAGAAATGATAAAGGGGCTTGGAAAATGCTGTGTTTTCAGAAAGGATGGAGATGGAATAAAAAAACAGAGTCTTCCTTCACTTACACCAACAGTAAAAACCTAAAAGCTAAGATATACAAAAATGCTGTTGATTATCACAAACATCTCAAACTGCCATTAGCATGCAGCTGTCATAAGGAATAAAATATAAGCTTAAAGTGTCCTCTGTCAGTCCGAGTGTTATATGAATAGTATTATTACCATTATCTGCAACCATTATCAAGCATTATTTCAAGATGTGCACATATGTTATTTTATTGTTTCACAATTTAAATGCCCTTTTCCTTCAAACATGATTTGATTATGTGGTTCTTACAGATTACAGTTACCAATTTTTGAATTGTTGAATAATCATAATGAAATCCCCAGACTCCAGTTAGGGAACCACTTTGATCAATTCTAGTGGCCGAAAATCTGTGCATACTTTTATTTTGAAATATAGCCGGATGTTGTGGGTGACGCCATCCTGTGCACATGTCCGCCCTCTTGCCACACACGTGAAGTCAGAGAGGAAGACTTGGGTGAAGTTATGTCAAAAGCCAGTACGTAGATATAAATTAACATTGTTTTATCGGGTTGACTAATTCCATTCAGTTGTTAACTCGCTACATAATTGATTATTTAAAATGTCTCTTGCATTTTACAGAGCAAAAACGAGCGAAACGTCTCGGCTTCCTTGGAAAATTCAAGGTAAGCGTCTACCCGGCTAATGTTAGCTGTGGCTAATCTAACTTAGTGTTAGCCTTTCATTGTGTTATTGCAGCCAAAACGTTTAATGTCAGGCATGTCAAGCTGCCCGTGGCAAATTGACACACAGTAAATAGTTATAAGTTGTTGTGGCTTGTTGAACTCTCCGCTCCACTGGCTCCGACTGCTCTGCTACCCGCTAACAGCCAAGAGCTCCTACATGGAAATGTTAGTATTCCAGTTTTATCGACTTATTAGTCTCCTCACTATATAATTTCCTTCACACTAGTCAGTTTGCTACCCTTTAATTTCAAAGTTAAAAGTCACAGGAAGATTAATTCGTTCCAGATAAACAGTAATGAATGTTAGATAGCGAGCACTTCAGTATCCCTTATTACACACTTGATTATCTTGATGCTGGTTGTAAAATGTTACAAGGCTACACCAATACGCCTGCTGTAGCTTAGTGACTGAATAGCATATTAACAAGCTGTAGCTAAATACTTATATATCTAGGCCTCTACAACAACCCCCATGTTAAAGCTTAACCTCCTTTTTTATAAACAAATGCTTCTTCGCTATAGTCAGTAGGGGATGGTTGCAGGTGATGGTTTTTATAGAGAGTCAGTTCTACAGTCTGGCATCCCTGTATGTCCTGACTGAAGCTATCCTCTTCTCTGGTTAGTTAAGTTATGTGTTATGATTACAGAGTATTGGACACGTCTTGTAAACAAATCACTCTCCCCTCAGCTCTCAAACCAGTCTTCACTCACCATGCTCAGGTGTAGAGTTTGCATGAAGAGCTTCACTGTCTGTACAGGTCTATATAAACCAAATAACAACTGTAGGGTACTGATGGAAACTACAAAACAGGCCAAATGGGTATGACATTGTTTGAATGATCTAAAGCCTAGTAGAAACATTTTGAAAGATAGAAAAGTCGTGACAAAATCCACGTTGGCCACAGATTTAACAAAGAGGTTATAACTGCTGTCCTCATGGTAAAAAAAACTCCGGTACTATATTTCTGTGATACAAATCTGTTGTGCTATGTTTTGCTATGTGTATTTATTCATAAATTAGATTTAATTAATTACTAAAAAATGTTTTGAGACTGGACTTATGCTCCACTTTGGCTTCTGTGAAAAATGCATGGCTCTTATTTACTTTACAAACCCTCAGTGACTTGTGTTGTGCTGATTTTTAATGAATTAAATTCTTGTGAAAGCTTGGATTTCCCTTGCCAATTGGACAGAGTGTGCAAGGTCTAGGTTTTATAAATTTTGAGGAAAAGAGAGATGTTTTATATACTTTGCATGTTTTCCCTTCTAAAGGCTAAAGATGAGCAAAAGAGTGATGCCTCCGGACGGGCAAAGAATACAGAACTGTCATCTGTGCGACATGTCAAGGACCGCAGAAAGCCAGAGGAAATCAGGAAGCAAAGGGTGATTCATCAGAAGTCTTGCATGTCATCACTGTATTAAATGTAAAATAAATTGGTGTTAAACTACCTTTTCAATCCCAATCTTTCATAATCAGCTTCAGGACCTCCAAGAAAAGCAGCGAATCTCAAGAGAACGAGAGCTGATGAAGAGGAGGAATTTGCACAGCTTTCAGAATGACATCCTACAGCGACAGAGAGAGTTTGAACAGAGGGTAAATAGCAGCCCGTTCAATGGAAATAGACTGAAATAGAATCAATGCATGCCATCTACTTAACTGCAATAGTGATGTCTTTGTTTTCTTCTCTCTGTTTACAGGAGACAGAGATGCAGAGTTTAGAGAAGCATGTCAATTTTGAAAATGAGAATTCAAGAAAGGCATATTATAGAGAATTCAAAAAGGTAGGCAACTATTCAATATATTTCTACCATGTAGGAGGCACTTCACACTGAACTTCATACACACAAATTTCCTCTGGGCTGTCTCCTTTATAACGTCATCAAAGCAGACGTTTTTACAATCTGTAAACAGGGTGGACGACACGATGCTCCAGACATGGAGCGACATGGGTTAAGACTTACCCAGGTCAACCCTTTAACATTGTGTATTTCCTAGCTCACTAGTCTGGAGTGACAGTTATATACACATAGGGCTGATCCTGGTATTTTTGAAGAGGGCCAAAATTTAGGAGGTTTTGCATAGAGGATATATTGACTCAATATTGACTCAAATGTTGACTCAGTAGCCCAATACTATTAATACTGGCAGAGGGATGCCCTTAAATTGTTATTATATTATATCACAGGTGTATTTAGTTTATAAGGTTCACATGGCACCACAGAACTAGAAAATATGTTCAGTCATCTCACACAGTATGCAATGTACAAATAGAACAATCATTACGAAACCGACAAGAATCACTGTGATTTAAGAGCTTTGCTGTGTGTCTTGCCCTGTAGAAGTAACTGAAATACATACAATAGTTAAATATTACTTAGAGTAGCATAAATCAGTACACTGCCTTTGATAACTATTTACTTTGCCTGATGAATAAAAGCTGAATGCAGTGACAGCCCAAACACACACATACACAACAGTTGCATTGAGTTTCTTGAGCTTGTACAGATTTTCTCTGTTTTCAGCCTTTCTCTTATCAGCCTTCTCATAACTGTCTTAAATGGCTGCCTTTCTCCATATCATAGGAACTGATGGAATGGGGTTGAGTGCACATTTGAATGTGCGCTAACTATCTTCTTTGTTTAAGGTTGTGGAGGCCTCGGATGTGATTTTGGAGGTTTTGGATGCACGTGACCCTCTTGGCTGCAGATGTCCTCAGGTGGAGCAGGCAGTCATCCAGAGTGGAACCAACAAGAAGATCGTTTTAGTGCTGAATAAAATTGGTAGGTTGACTGAAAAAATTAATAAGGCATGTGATTTGTGAATTGTCAGTCTTCATTTGTGTTACTTTGATCGCACAACAAAGTAGTTATTGGTGGAAGTTATTTTGATTCATCACATCAAGTTATTGATTTCCCTTTGTTTATAGATCTGGTATCAAAGGAAATTGTGGAGAAATGGATCAAGTATCTGCGCAATGAGTTTCCTACTGTGGCTTTTAAAGCTTCTACTCAGCTGCAGAACAAGAACTTGGTATGCAGTCAATCATTTCTATTTTTATCATCTGAGGGTGTGATAAAAGCTGTAGAATAATATCCGTATGCTAGGTGCAATCCACACCATAAACATTCCACATAAACTATAAACAAAATCTTCTGTGTCCCTTGCTATGAGCAGAAACGCAGTAATGTCCCAGTGACACAAGCCACCACAGAGCTCCTCAGTAGCAGTGCTTGTGTTGGAGCAGACTGCCTGATGAAACTGCTCGGCAACTACTGTCGCAACCTGGACATAAAGACAGCCATCACTGTAGGTGTTGTAGGTAAGCGCCAGATCCAGTCACATGCCAGATTGTTGCTCTATATAAATCAAGTTTGTCCATAGTAATCACTGGCCACTCCTGTTTTGTAGGTTTTCCTAACGTGGGAAAGAGTAGTTTGATCAACAGTCTGAAACGGGCCCGAGCGTGCAATGTGGGAGCCACTCCTGGTGTTACGAAGTAAGTATAAATTGTCGACACTGCACTACCGTTAAGGCCTGCTTGCTTTCTCCCTGTGTTACTGATGCATCCGCTGTGTTTCAGGTGCCTTCAGGAGGTGCATTTGGACAAACACATAAAGCTTCTAGATTGCCCTGGTATTGTCATGGCAACATCAACGACTGATGCCGCAATGATCCTCCGTAACTGTGTGAAAATCGAACAGCTTGTAGATCCCCTTCCTCCTGTTGAAGCCATTCTCCGACGCTGCAATAAAGCACAGGTACGTAATGTCTTCTTCTTGATCCTTTGGTAGATGGCTTGATCATGTAACTCGCACACTGTTATGACCGATTTTTGTTGCACGCACAGATCATGGAGCACTATGGCGTTCCAGACTTCCACACGGCTCTGGAGTTCTTGGCGTTGCTCGCTCGACGTCAAGGCAAGCTAAGGAAGGGAGGACTGCCTGATACTGACAAAGCAGCAAAGAGTGTCTTAATGGACTGGACAGGGTTGGTGAAATACAGGAATTTGGAGCTGAGAGATCCTCCACTGTCGTCCATCACAATCTAATTCCATGCATGTTTCATCATACAGGGGAAGGATCAGCTACTTTACACACCCTCCAGAGACGCACACCCTCCCCACCCATGTCAGTGCTGAGATCGTTACAGAGATGGGCAAAGCTTTTGACTGGGATGAACTGGAGAAGGGAAATCAGGAGGTTCTTGCAGGTAGGTTAACAGTTTTTAAACCCTAACCCTAACCGATACTTAATTGACAGGAGACGAGATGTGACTGCATACCATGAGCTTGGATTTGAGCTCATCCAGTTGCAAGTGTTTGACGTGTATTAGTAGACAGAAGCCCCCAAAACACACATCTTGAAAGCCAGATGATTTTGTGATTTCCTTTCCATGACATGAGATAATTTGGCCATGCTTCTCCAATAGAAGGCTTGGAATAAGGCGGGCCTAAAGAAGACCCAATGTTTCAGTCATGTCAGCTTTGGAGGATTATCTTCTAAGTTGTTCCTGTGAGTGCTGCTAGTAAAACGGAAAGTCAGCAGCTGGTGATAGCTTTGCTGATTCAGCCATAGTATCTGTCAAAGCAGAATTGGAGGGCATAAATGCACTAAAAGAAGAAAAAGTTGTTGCATTGAAAGCTTTTGTTGGGGGAGATGTTTTCAGTGTACTTTTTAATGAATGGATCCTTTAAGAACTTGATTCATCTGCCGTCTACATTGGTGCTCAAGAAACAATTCATTTTTTCCTAAAGTAAGAGTATCAAGTTCAACAGACCTGTGAGGTAGGGGGCCTCGGGAATACAGTGGTTTGGGTAGGAGACTCTATGGAAATGATTCCGGCCAGAGAATCATGGAGAGGATCACGTGGCTTTATTTTCACTTGGAAGGTTACAGGTATTTCTCTGTATAAGTGCAGGATGTGCGTGTGTGGTCTGAAAATAAGGCAAATAAATATATTACAAAGTGGTCTACATTATTTAGTAATAAACCAACAATAATAATTCTATTACTGCACTAATTTTACAAGGGCTAAACAGCTAAAACCACATTCACTGAAGTTAGGAAATCAATCTACCAACTCTAATATGACATAGGCATATTACAGGGTTAATAAGCCGAAATACAAATAAAAGTGAAAGACAATTATGTCTACACCAGCCTAAACTCAATCCAACTGCAGTGTTAGCCATAGACATCTCCACAGATACAAAGATAATCAACATTCCTGAAAACTATGAGCATTAAAACAACATGTGAAAGGACTTACATGGTTTCATGAACGCACACACTAAACTTGAAGAAGAAACAAAGGTAAGGCCACTTGGAAGGCTTCTCACTGCAGGAAACAATTAACAGTCAATTAACTGCGCGATGCGCGAGTCCGTGGCTCTGACGTCATGCCGGGAACACGGACAGGCTTTTGTACAAGACCCTTTTGGTGGGGATTGGACGGTGGGGCTCCTAATATCATCTGGACTTTGTAACATCATCTGTCTTGCAAAATTACAGGACCCCAAAATGTAAAAGTTAGATTATGCCATTCTCAGCGTAAATCTACAAAAAAAGGCTGTATTTCTGTTTCAGAGTCATCTTGTCCTGATGTCCAAATGGGATTCTGCATGGAAACGACTGGGATGACACAAGGTGGCCTTGGTGAATCACCTTGTGACTTAGAAACTGAAGGGGGCTCCCTGGAAGAGCCAGAGTTAAAAGATGAAACTGAATCTATGGAGGATGACCCGGACGCAGAGGTGTGAGAGAGTGCAGTCTTTGCAACTTCAGTGGTTATCAAACAATTTTCTGTCCTTAGCTTTTGTTCACCGCCCTAAAGTTTGCAAAACTGTCTACATACAACTCTCCCTCTTTATCTATCCCGCACAAAACAGTTTGGACCAATGACAGTGGAGATAAAATCTCAGAAGTCAAAAACTGGTGCTTCTGCAGATGCTGCATCCAGGAGTCCAGATTTGAAGGATATCCTGAATGTAGACCCTCTGAATCAGGGCCAGGCGCTCCTGGCTGCCAGCAAGAAAAGGAAAAAGCAACAGAAAAGAGCCGGTTTGTATAAAAATCTGTCTCAGTCTGACTCTAATACATGGTCTATGATCCTTTTTATTGCTATTTTCAGGTTCTGAATATGAAGAGATAGAATTCAGTTTCATTAAATTCATAATACATCACTTTATCTACTATAAAGTATGGTGGAGGCCCTAATCAACCAAGCTATTTCACATTGTGGCTCTTTGCAGAAGCAGGCCAAATCCTACATCATCTTAGTTGGCTCAATTGTCAGTTTTCAGTGAAGCGACTGGACCATTTATATTCTATTGTTACTATTCTTTTGCCCCATACGACAGAAGAGCAGCTTGTGTACGTCAGAACAGGCCTCTGTCTTCACACAGCACAGGCACATCTGATTGGAAGGTGGAAAATAGTAGAATGAACGTGGCTGTCTGTGCCTTAAGAGATGCAGCCTAATGCAAAAGATACTTGAAAGGTGCAATCAGTCCTTCGACTGTGGAATATATGGCTATTGAAGCTATAGCTAATGGTTGAAAGACAAGTGTATCAGCATCTGATCACACCCACAGCCAAAACACACATCCTCAAGCACACACTTCTATTATCAGTAATGTCTGGATTGTTGTACTTGTTACTTGAAGTTCTATAATTATGTAATTGGAATTGATCGTTTATTTTTCCTTTGTTCTTTCCTTTGCAGACAAAATTGCCACCAAACTCTCAGACACCTTGACATCTGCAATGAACTTCACATTTTCAGATAGCTGATGAAAATAAAAATAAAGATATAAAGAAATGTTTGTCTTTATTGGATGTATTTTGTATCTTCGCAAGCACAGCTCTTAAATCTTATAAAATATGCATTGACCATAACCATTTATTCTTGATTCTTGATTTTTTTGTTTCTTTGTTTCAATTTTTTTTTTAAATTCTCTTAGGAGTACAATTTTGAATGCTTACAAGGAAACTGTGCATAACCTGCATACCTGCAAGTAATCTGCCTTGATAAATATAACTCTTTCTATACCACCATCATTATCGTGCATAGCCACTCATTAACATAAAAATACACCCCTTATGCATTATGGTAACAACCTTCCGTTGAAATGCTGGCAAAAGGTCACTGTCTCCCTAAAACTTAAATGGTGCTGTTTATGAATGGAAAAAGTATATTTGATTGTCTTTTTTGGTGGTCTTATTAATTCTCCTTTTCATCCACTGGTGCTGTGCCTAAGCATGATCAGAGCTGTGTGTAAATTGACACATTCGCAAGCATTATGGAGGACCAAAATAGTCACAATTAAATAAATATGTGTCGGTGAAATAAATAATTACATAAATAAATACATAAATTAATAATTGATTGTTTTCCTTAATTAAAAAAATATTAAATATTATTTCATAATTATTGTTTTCATAATAGCATTACTATATTTTAATTGTATTTTTATTAATTTTACATTATTAATTTATTTTATTTTTCAAATGGCTTTTATTTTCAATTACATGATAATATTATTCTGAATTACATTTTTCAAAGTGGTTCTTTTATTTCCCTTTTTCTTTTTTCATTGCTCCTCTTTATTTCATAATAACACTTTAAATTTCATAATGTCACTTTTCATAATGTCTCAGCCGTCTGTCAATCAAAGTGAATGGGGCGGGATCTATTTGCTGATTGGGTAATCCTTTGCAATCGATTATTTTTCCTGGCTCTGAGGCTGGTCTTGCCCCATGGGCCAAATGACGTTAAAAAAATCATAATATTATGAGAATAAAGTGGTAATTTTGAGAAAAAAGTCTAAATTTATTTATTAGAATTTATTACTTTAATATATCATCAGCACCTGGATAAGGACCTGACACCGCGGGAGAGAAGAGGAGCAGTTCACTTCCCCACAGAATCCCAACAGCTGCCAACAGCTCCCAGCACTTCAGCTACACTCAGCTAACAGGTAATTGTAGGGAAATTGTTTGCTAACTCTAGCTATGTTTAGCATGCATTCCTACCTACGATTCCTACTATGGATGTCAATTTTGGGTAATTTTTCTTGGCCCAACATCTGTCATCGACCCTCATTAACTAGGGAGATTATTAGGCTACTTCTTGGCTCTATTGAGTGCATTGATTCTTGTATTGATTAATACCTTCTACCATGACAGACGTTACTGTCTTCTACTACAATTCCGTTCTACTACAACTCTATGTTGACCTGGTTTCTGTGTGTGTGCGTGCAGTGAGCTAGAGGTTTTTTGTGAAACCTCCTGGAGATCTGTCCTCTCTGTCCTGCCCAGACCCGGACCGAAGCCCCCAGTCTGAGCAGAGCAGAGTGCTGGGAGCTCCTGTTCTTCTCCAGCAGAACCTGATGGAGCAGGTAAGGACCAGAGCCCCGTAGGCTTTGTGGAACCGATTAATTCAACATTGATTTGTTAGGCTAACTCTAGTCAGGAATTTCATAGTAATCCTCGGTTTTTTCAATGTGACCATCCCTCTCTGTAAAGTTCTCAAGACTATTCTTGATGAAACTATATACCTGCTTAAGCCTTCGTTTGACATTTAGTGAACTGAGAGTTGCCTGTCTGTTTTACCTTGCATCTCAAACCAATGAATGGAAATCACGATCAAAACAAAACATTTAATTTATGCATTGACTTACCTGTTATAGGTAAAATCACTGATCTCCTGGTAAGTGAATGTCCACTGGCTGCAGCAAGGATCCTGTCCATGTGTGTGACTTCTAGCCTACTGCCTGGTGTACAAACCAATCATGGGACATTTGGCATCTGTCAAATTCAGCAAACCACCTAGGTTTAGGTTAGTTGCTGTGGGTTGCTGAGTCTCGAAACATTTTGAAGCAGTTTACCTGATTGCTAGTTTGTTTACTTGGCCTCTGTCAAAAGTCCAGCTAGTTTCAACTTTTTTAACAGACTGATATTTTCATGCACTGATCTCTGTCGATCCATGCCATCCAGCAACGCACAGGTCTCACCGAAGTACATTCATAACTAGTAATTTTAATGTAGTACAAATGCACATGTGAATGCCACCATATTCGTAAACAGTCTATGGGCGTAAAGAGTGCGTACCGTAATTAGGCACCGCAGTGCGCACTGGGCTCAAACAGCCCGGCTGCCTCTGACTTGAGTCCACTTGGATCTGTGGAGCTAGTGGATTTTCTAATAAACCATCTTCCATATTAAACTCTTAACTACCTGTGTTATATGTGCTGCCTTGGAATGAGAGGACGTTAAAGTTTACTGTTACTTTAGTGTGCCACCTTTGGCTTAGGATCTTTTTAGAACTGCCTGTGGGATGAAACCTTTCTTAGCTTTTATGTGCAGACTGGGTGAAGAGCTTCATTTTTGTAGCAAAACACTGGGATCAGGTTAATTAACACATTAAAGACTACACAACTTATTGGGAGCCAATATATGAAAATTATCTCTGTGTCTCGGTGCATAAATCTACCTTGTGCACTTGCTAACGCTTTAGCATACAGTATGTTAAAGGACAACTCCAGCGTGATTTGAGGTTTTGCTAATTTTTGACATTTTACATCCCTTTAATGTTGACTATTTCTACATGCATGTGCCACAATTAAAGATATTTTAAAATCAGTTTTGCCATACCACTCGGGCTCATTCACTCCCATTCAATTCCAAACGGCATAGAAAACAACTCTTGAGACTTAATTCAGTCAGTAAAGGTAATCCATCACTGTGAACGAGAGGCTGCCAATCGCGTTTTGCAAAATTGCTTCAGAACGATAATATCAGGCTATAAACTTTTACATTCTTAAAGAAGTTCCATGTTCAGGAATACTGCAAGAGCTAAGACGAGACAGACTTACCATTGCTTTCTACTTCTAAACAAATATACCACTTCCGGGTCATTACATGTCCGATTTCTGCATTTTCCACCCCAAAATAAAACTTTTAAACACTAGAACACAACAACTATAACAACTTAAATCTGGAGTCAATCAGATTTAAGTTTTGGTCGGTCAGTCGGTCGGTCGGTCGGTCGCATGCAACACATGCAATGAGTCATATTTTGGGCTCAAACACATGGGAGAGTCGTACACTTTTATTTTAACACAATACGTTCTTCAAACACAAAATGTTTTATGGTTTAGTACAATAGCCTCTTACTGTAATGTCTGACAAGGTTGGAGAACACTTTGGGAGGGACCGTGCCTCCATGCAGAACATTTCAAGATCCTTGATATTCTTAGGTTTGCGCTTGTGGACTGCCCTCTTCAATTCAGACCGCAGATTTTCACTAGGGTTCTGGAGACAAGATGGCCATTGCAAAACATCGATTTTGTGTTCCCGCAACCATTTCTGTGATGGTTTTGATGTAGGTTTGGAATCGTCTGGTTGAAAGGTCCTTCCACGGCCAAGTCTCAACCTCCTGGCAGAGGCAACCAGGTTTTGGGCTAAAATATCCTGATACTTAATGGAATTCATTATGCCATCGATCTTAACAAGATCTGGACCACTAGCAGTAAAACACCATATTTCCTCCACCATATTTCACCGTGGGCATCCGGTGCTTTTCCTTGTATGCAGTCGTCTTTTGTCACCAAACATGCGGATGGTGTGCGTGGCCAAAAAGTTCCATTTTGGTCTCATCAGACCACAACACACAATTTCAATTGTAGTTCCAGTGATGCTTGGCAAAGTTCAGGCGCTTCAGTTTATGGGTTGCACTCAGTAAGGGCTTCTTTCCTGCAACCCTTCCAAAGAGCTTGTTGACATGGAGGAGGATTTTGACACTTGATAACTTCAGCATTCCACTCAACTGTGCAGCTGTGAAACTGTGATCCTTGGGTTCCTCTTTGCCTCCCTCACCATCTTCCTCACTGTTCATGGGGACAATATGCACATGCGTCCTCTTCCTGGTGAATTTGCAACTGTTCCAGATTTCTAAAACTTTTTGATTATTGCCCTGACTGTGCTTAGTGGTATTTTACTATCTGTCTCCTCTGAGTTGAAAGCTCTTTGATTTTCCACAAAGTGATGGATGACAAATGGATTTTACATGTGTGCAACCTCATATTTTGACCCCAGTGAAACAGGAAATGATGAAAGCAATACAGTTTCTGGATTCTGAGATCAATAAAAAAAAATAGAATTTTATTTATTTTATACAATAAATGTTGTATAAATAAATTAATTTTCATGAAGGGTGACAATGATTCTGGAGTTGACTGTATATGTATATGTATCATGCAATTCCTGTATAATTTCTGAATTTTATAATGCATCAATTCACAGTAAATGAAAAAAAAATTGACTGACATGGACTGATTGCAATGCAACACTGAATTTATTTTTTGCAGTGGGATTTCAGTCCCTCTCTGTTTCCTCGGCTGTTTTCCTCAGTGTTTGGAACAGCCGACGGAAGAAGCGTCAGACTCTGTTCTTCTTCTTGGTCTTTTTGATCTCTGAAAAATAAAAGAGGACAATCAATGCCTCAGTTCATCTTGATGGAAGTAGACATGAGCTACAGTGTGAGCGGACCTGATGAAGAACTCCTACCTGATGTGGTGTCAGAGGATTGTTGCACTTTCTCCTCAGTGCCAACCAGGCTGCTGGTCAAGCCTTCCTGGACTGGAGTAATGGCAGGAGCTTCAGTAGGGAGGGTCAGAGGAACCACAGGAGCTTCAGTAGGGAGGCCCAGAGGAGCTTCAGTAGGGAGGCTCACAGGAACCACAGGAGCTTCAGAAGGGAGGCTCACAGGAACCACAGGAGCTTCAGTAGGGAGGCTCAGAGGAACCACAGGAGCTTCAGTAGTGAGGCTCAGAGGAACCACAGGAGCTTCAGTAGGGAGGCTCAGAGGAACCACAGGAGCTTCAGTAGGGAGGCTCAGAGGAACCACAGGAGCTTCAGTAGGGAGGCTCAGAAGAACCACAGGAGCTTCAGTAGGGAGGCTCAGAGGAACCACAGGAGCTTCAGTAGTGAGGCTCAGAGGAACCACAGGAGCTTCAGTAGGGAGGCTCAGAGGAACCACAGGAGCTTCAGTAGGGAGGCTCAGAGGAACCACAGGAGCTTCAGTAGGGAGGCTCACAGGAACCACAGGAGCTTCAGTAGGGAGGCTCAGAGGAACCACAGGAGCGTCAGTAGTGAGGCTCAGAGGAACCACAGGAGCTTCAGTAGGGAGGCTCAGAGGAACCACAGGAGCTTCAGTAGGGAGGCTCAGAAGAACCACAGGAGCTTCAGTAGGGAGGCTCAGAGGAACCACAGGAGCTTCAGTAGTGAGGCTCAGAGGAACCACAGGAGCTTCAGTAGGGAGGCTCAGAGGAACCACAGGAGCTTCAGTAGGGAGGCTCAGAGGAACCACAGGAGCTTCAGTAGGGAGGCTCACAGGAACCACAGGAGCTTCAGTAGGGAGGCTCAGAGGAACCAGAGGAGCTTCAGTAGTGAGGCTCACAGGAACCACAGGAGCTTCAGTAGGGAGAGTCAGAGGAACCAGAGCAGCTGAACCAACAGCAGAGTCCATTTCTGGGCTTGGTGTTGTGTCCTCTTCCAGACCGGGGCTCTTCGCTCAAATCTCCATCAAGGGGGGTGGAGTTCACGGCTCCATCCACTACACCTGGCTGGGTGGAATCATCTAGTTCCACCTAAAGAGGGAGAGAAGCCATATGAATTTTAGAAAATATATATATTTTGATTATTGATATTATATGACTCTTTTCATTAAAAGAGTCATTATGAAATAAAAAGAGGAGCAATGAAAAAATAAAAAGGGAAATAAAAGAACCACTTTGAAAAATGTAATTCTGAATAATATCATGTAATTGAAAATAAAAGTTTAATAAAAGTTTTTATGAAATAAAAATACAACAAAATATAGTCATGCTATTATGAAAACAATTATTATGAAATAATATTATTATATTTTTGGAAATTAAAGAATAAAATCAAATTATGAATGTATTATTATTATTATATGATATTATATATTTCTGTATTTATTTACGTAATTATTTATTTTACTGACACATATTTTTTTATTTAATTATGACTAATATGGTCCTCCATACAGGAATAAGTACAAATTGATAAATTGGTAGTACGGTTTACGCTATTTGTAAGTGTGCAGTGTTGATAAACGAGGGCCCTGGATAATCTCCAAATTGTCTCCATGTGCTCTAATTTGAGGTCAAATTTAATCTTAAATTTACTTTTCCATGCATTTCAACCACACTGGTTTGGATTTAAATTCAGCGGTTTTGCCATATTCTATTCATATTACATAACTGCTATAGGTGCTTTTTCTGGTATACCAAATTACCTAATGCTAAAGGTGAATTCCTGTACTGAAGAAGTAAATCACGAATGGACTTTTATTTTGAAGATATGGTAACCCTGCAGCTGTCAACAAGTTCCGGGTAACATGCGTCAAATGACCTCAGCCCGAAGTAAACAACAGTGTTTAGTACCGCAGCTAACGATGGTTGGAGAGCTCGGCTTCACTGAATAAAAGACGAAATGGCAAAGAAAACGGAGGACTTCGGGGATTTATGGCTGTGATTACGTTATACAAATTCATTGCCACAGTATGTTTTTATCATTACTTTCAATAAAGTTACCGAGGTAGCTAGCCAACTAACTGTAACGGATGCTAGTTAACGTTACCCAAACAGCAACTTCCTATTTTCATTTTGCTTTAGCCTGCTGAAAACCAGTAGCTCGACTGTTACTGCTGAAACACAACTATTTTGATTAGACATAGCGAAGCTACATCCAATTGGCTACTGGTAGGTAACTTACATTTAAATGCAATAGAAAACTAAACTACGTTAATGCTAGCTTCAAGTGGCTAGTGCACTGCGCTAGCTAGATAGGACAGCTGCAGGCCCGTTAGCAATAACTTGTCAAGTCAACGTTGCTAACTCAACACGCAGGCTGGATTAGGGCTCGCCAGAAATAGCGATTACGAAAACAGCCATAAGTAAGTTAGCTAACGTTAGCCAGCCGATGTAACTGTTTGAATAGGTGGTCAAACTACAAAAAATAAAATAATAGATGATGGTAAATGGGAGCTTGATTGTTAACAGCAGACTTGTCCTTGTGTAAAACCAGTTAGTATTACCCCTTGGATCAGTTCTATCTATTTTTAATTTATGAATACAACTAAAGCTGATACAATTAACCAAAATCTTAGTTCTTATAAATATACTATATTTATACTCAATAATATAGTTCTTATACTACTTGGTCTTATAAACTATTAGCCCAGATAAGTTATATGGTCATTTTGTTTCTCATAAGAGATAACATTAAATTCTTGTAAACCCAGAATCACTTAAATCTGCTTAGGTCAGTATACAGAGGCATTTGTTTTGCTTACAGTGGTGCATCATTTTGTCAACTGATTTTCACAGAACTAACTTGTCATTCTGTGGATATGTGTGTTTGAATAGTGTGGTTGCAGCTTTTGAGAGAACTGTAGTGAGTGGACAGTAGTGCATCGACCCATTGTACCATGAGGAAGTTATACTGAAACAAATTATGAGCAGGGGAGAACCCACATTCCTCAGGCTGACAAGTGTCATAGTGTGCACGGTCTGAATCCTGTACTCAGGATTGTGTGCAGAGTAGACACCGTAAGTCATGCAAGATTGTGCTAAAACCATTTGGGTAATAATAAATAGTAGCATGGTAACACATTGGATGCATCCACACCTGCATCCATCGTGGATGCAGGTGTGAGTCTCAGGGCTGTGTGAGTAAGGTAACAGTTCTTGGGGAGAAGCTGTGAGGTGACAGGAGGTCTTAATGGACCTGTACCATTTCCCAGAGGAAAGTTTTGGAAGAGGAAGAGGCAAAGCTGTACCAGACTGTAATGGAAGATGTGAGGATGCATACTTATTATTTATAAGGACAGACTGAGAATCATTACAGTATGTTGAGCTTCCTCAGTTGCCGCACAAAGAGCATCCTCTATTGGACCTTTTTGAATAGGCAGGAGATGTTCTTGTCCCATTTCAGTGTGTTGGTGATGGTGGAGCTCAAATGACTCAGCTGGGTTCAGAACTGAGCCATTGATCGTCAGTTATAGATGAGCAAGCGGTTTCCCTCGAACGTCAGTCCTTGTTTCAACAGTTTTGAGAGTGTTACGTTCCCACTTGTCAGCAGCACTTTGTGACAGGGTGAGCCATCTCTCTTCTGTACATGGACTCATCATTGTTGGTGATGGAGGAACAAGGAACATAATTCACAAGCTTGATTCGTGTGATGGATGGGTAGTTGGAGGTACAATCATTGGTGTACAAGTTGTATGAGGTGCGAGAGAGCATATCCATCTGGTGTAGCTGTGCTCACACAGACTGTCTGACTGGGAGCATTCAAGCTGCACAAATCATCAGGAAGTCTGAGATCCACCAGCAGATTGAGGGGACTACATAAAGTTAAAACAGTTTGCTGTGGCACGGTTCCAGTAAGATGTATTGAAGGTGGAGCTAAAGTCACCAGACCGGATCCTGGCATAGGAGTCAGGGGTGTCCAGGTGTGACAAATTCCAGGCCCATGTTGACTGCATCATCCACTTAGCGAAATGCCCCGTGTTTAAATTGCAGGGAGTTGTGTATCAGGCTCTCAAAGGTCTCAAAGTCGGGTACCCATATCCTTCTTGGCAACAGGAACAATAGTGGTTGATTTTAAGGATATAGGGGTTTAAGAATGTCTTAATTTTGTGTGATAAGCTCTCATCACAAAGTAAATAACATGGCACAGTTTAAATTACTGGTATTCCCTATCCAGAATGCTCCTTTTTTTGTGTTTGTTTTCCAGCTCCATCCGTAGATCCGGATCTCTATCTTCAGCCATGTCGTCACGTGTGTTGCTGCGGCAGCAGCTGATGCGAGAACAAGCCCAGGAGCAGGAGAGACGTGAGGCCCAGCAGCAGGCCTCTGCCTCTCAGCTCAGGGCTTCTGACTCCACTCCAGCTATTTCTGTCACATTGCCTCCAAATGCTGCCCGTCCACCTCCAGCACAGGTGCCTGTGGAAGTGCTGAAAGTAAGGCTTTTGCTCAAAAACAGCTATACATGAGGCAACAGCACTGCTATTTGGGGCTTTGCATGCTCATTTGCATGTTCATCACTAGTGTTCTTTGCTCAGTACAGTGTGGTTATGTCAAGATGTATGCCATAAATGACTCTTTTTAAACGATCAGGTGCAGACCCACTTGGAGAACCCCACTAAGTACCACATCCAGCAGGCACAGAGGCAGCAGGTGAAGCAGTACCTCTCCACCACTCTGGGCAACAAGGTGGTTACTCAGACCCTCGGAGTGTCCCCCGTGCCACAGTCCAGTTCTGCCCCTGAGGTCGCCCCTACAGCCAGCAGCGCTCCTAACAGTCCCATGGCCCTGCTCAACATCGGATCCAACAAGGAGGAAGTACGGGAAATCCCTGATTTTCTACCAGTGGTTTAAGAACGTATTTTTGTGGGTTGGTTTGCTTTTAAAGCAGATTACACAACCCCTCGGTAGTCTTTGTCTTTCTGCAACCTTGCAGTGTATTTTGGAGAAGTTAAATGTCTACTGTCCTGTTAACTTCTTGCTTAATTACTTTTTGTTTGCTCTGTAATGATGTAGCCGAAGGTCCCACTGTGACGACGCATGCCTTCTTTTGTCATCTTGCCCTTGTTGGCCTGGTGTCACAATATGCTGTTAAATACTGCACCCGCAGCTTAATGATACCAGCACCTCTCCTGCACACATGCCTCTGCTTTTGAAGTGAGGCCACTTTAGAACAATTTAATTTGGTTAAATGTTTAGTGTTAGTATTCATTCTATATAGATTCTGTTTAAGACTGTTGTAGGCTTATATGTTCATACATGCAATGTTGATCCCCTTTTAAATATTAAATTTAACGCAGAGTGCCTTACTTATTGTGTATCATGCATGTTTCTCTCGTCTGTTTTCTCTCCAGATTGACGACGTGATCGACGACATCATTAGTCTTGAATCAAGTTTTAATGACGACATCATGACATTGATTGACTCAGGTCTTCAGTTGCCTAGCACGGTATGAAGAAAAATTTATTTTCTTGATCATGAATGCCTCCTTTTGAAAGTTGGGTTCAAGAGTTTATAGGTTCTTCTTTAAATGTACATTCCCATAAGAACACGCTGCATCTCAGGCTCTTCAATCCACAAATTTTAAATACCCATAGTGTCTTTCTTTGAATGGACTGTCTCTATTCTGTGTGGAATTCTGAAACGGGAATTCAGTGTTGTCGTGAGAGTAAATATATACTTTTGGCACTTAGTTACTATTCGTCAGGAAAGTGCTGCCTGGGCGGGGTAGGCTATCAGAGGATACAAGATGGGGAGAAGCTTTACAGGGTTACAACAGGAGACAAAGCAGATTGTGCTCATAAAACGTTCACTGTAAAATTGTCAGGTAAACCACTGATTTGCCAGAGAGAGATAGGGCTTGCAGACATTTTGCCACAAAACAGAAAATGAGGATTATGGTGATGCTTTTGGATGAAAAGAAAAAGAAGCAAAGTGAGGTAAATGCATTTTGAGATTTTGACATGACATCAGTTGATGTGGTTCAGCTTGCATGTAAATGTGTGACAATATAAATGGTTGGATTTTGAAAAGACATAAATGTGCTTTTCCCCCTAAACTAATTAAAACAAAAAGACATTTTGATTGTAACTGATGTGGAGGAATGTCAAGCATAGGAGCAGCAATGTAGTATGTGTTGAAGGTTTTCTTTATCTATTCAAGTAGTTTTTCCATTTTGGGCTTTTTTTTTGTTGTTTTTTTTAATGCTTGCCTTGTGTTGCCGGCTAGATTGTGCTGTGTGACATGCAGCAGCCTTTTATCTGGTGTGACAGAAATCTATTTCGATTCTATTTTGAATTTAGAGGAACTTTGCTCTACTGGTCAACTTTATAACCAGAAACTGGTCATTTAGAAGACATCCTTTTCACAGATTTGCTGTTAAGTTTATTGCAATCAGTGTCCATTTATTACATGTACTGTGCCATGTGTTTTTTTTTGCTGTAGCTCCCAGGAAATCTCTTGGATGTATACCATAGCCCTGGAATGGCGGCACCTACTCTTACTGTCAGCAACTCCTGTCCTGCTGATCTTCCAAACATTAAAAGGGAAATCACTGGTACAGTAAAATGTGTGCTACATGTTTTTTTATTCCAATTTTTGCTAAATGTTCAGAATAACTTTTATTATAGGAGGGGCATATGTCATGGGGACAACATTTCTGGAAGCATCATTTTATGTGTTCAACAAAACCCAATAAGAATTTGTCTTTCAGATGCAGATGCCAAAGCTATAATGAAAGAAAGGCAGAAGAAAGACAACCATAACCTCAGTAAGTCAAGCTTTATTTTAGATCATTTTACATTTCATGTTTTTTTTTTTTATATGGTAATGCATACGGGTTGCAAGCCAGATTCAAATTCACAACATCCGGACTACATGGTTATGCGCCTTTGCCTCCCTAACCTTTTTGTCTGCTGTTTCATTTCCTTGTTTACCAACACTCTGGTGGTTGACTCTGTCCTCATCTCGATGTGGAAGTAAAATTCAATGTAATTTCTTTCTCTCTGCCTGGGCGTTCCTGCTTGTCTACAGTTGAGAGGAGGCGGAGATTCAACATCAATGACCGTATAAAGGAGCTGGGGGCTCTGATACCCAAGTCAAGTGACCCGTAAGTGTTGTCTTTTTTCTTTCCTTTCACAATACTCACTTTGGTTTGGTATTTTAAATTTAGAATCGAGCCCTTGAACTGTATTATAGTAAATAATATGATATTGTTTTCTGTGTGTTTACTTTCTCGACTGCCTCTACAATATTCTCTGGTATTGCAATGGCAACAGGGAGATGCGTTGGAATAAAGGCACCATTCTGAAAGCTTCTGTAGATTACATCAGGAAGCTACAGAAGGAGCAACAGAGAGCCAAGGAGGTAGAGATGCGTCAGAAGAAACTGGAGCATGCAAACCACAGCCTCATGCTACGCATCCAGGTCAGTATCTGTTGGTCAGCTTTGCTAAAAGGCGGCGTATCCAATAAAAAATGCATACCACAGTAATTGAAATTAGAGTTTAAAATTCATCAGACTTAAAATACAACAGCTTAATTTTTGACAGCACTCTTTGTAGTCGTTTAATTCTTCAGCATGCTGTATACTTTAAAGATGCACTAGGCAAGATTTTCATATAAAAAA
Organism: Centroberyx gerrardi; assembly: GCF_048128805.1. Taxonomy (NCBI): domain Eukaryota; kingdom Metazoa; phylum Chordata; class Actinopteri; order Beryciformes; family Berycidae; genus Centroberyx; species Centroberyx gerrardi. Next base: position 28,601,328 of record NC_136001.1, read on the forward strand.
ATGTATCAGTCTGAGAATTGGGGCGGCAATAGAGAAGACCATCCCATCCCACTAAAGCCGCTTTTCCGCCGCATGGTACCGTCTCAACTCGACTCGACTCTACTCGCCTTTTTTGGTTTTCCATTGGGCAAGTACCAGGTACCAGGTACCATATTACCTGGTACCTGGTACTTTTTTTGGTAGCACCTCCGTCGAGGTTCCAAGCGAGCTGAGGCGATACCAAAAGGTGACGTGAAAACACTGCAGACTACTGATTGGTCAGAGAGAATCGTCATCATTGCGCGAACATATGCTAACGTTAGCTACCAGGTTAGCTTACCCTCTTGCGTCGCCTTTGTAGGATTTCCCAAACTCTCCTGTTTTTTTCAGCAGTCTTTTGTCTTGCTGCCTTCAGCCTCTTCTGAAATAAAATCTGTCTCCTTGCTGTGACTAACAGCCACATACCGAGAATCAAGAACACCATCCCTTCGATATCCTCCATTGTTGCTGTGTGTGTCGTGTTGAAGATGACGTCACGGCAGTTTCATGCGGCGTCGCGGCATCGCTATGACGACCAGTTGTGGGGGGGGGGGCACATTGAGGGGGTACTATCTGCAGTGGAAAACCAAGTGGTACTACCAAAAGCGAGTAGAGTCGAGTTGATTTGAGCCGGTACCATGCGGTGGAAAAGCGCCATAATTGAGATGCTGTAGATTTGTCCTATTTGGCCAAATCAGTTCAGGAAGTCTTCTCGGCACAAAGGAAGTGACAAAGCAAAACTTGAGTGTGAAATACAAAACTTTCTCCTAAACAGCAGTGAGTGAGCTCTCCATTGAGGGAAAGCTGGACTCACCAGCGGTTGACATTTTAGTCCAAGCGGTGTGCAAGTCTGAAGCCCTTTAGACTTTCAAACAGATTCCCCTCGTTGCCACTTGGGGCTGCCAAAGTATGAAGTTGCCTAGTGCAGCTTTCAATCAATCTCATTTAGGTGAAAAAGCTAAATTTGTTTAATAAGAGACTGTTTACTGGAGAGAAATTACTTTATATTGGCAAAACGCACAAATAATTTATTGGTTCTGGGAAATAATAACCATGTCAGTAGCAGCAGGACGTGACATCAAATGCATATCTGCTGCTGTTGTGTTCAGGAACTGGAGATGCAGGCTCGGCTCCACGGCCTCTCCGCCCCCGCCATGTCATCCGGCCTGAGCTCCGACCCCTCCCTGCTCCAGCAGCAGCCGACCCCTCAGAGCGGCCAGCCTCTGCCTCCCGGCGCGGGAGGAGCCTCCTCCCAGAACCTCCTCAACCTGGGGGCGGCGGCCATGGGACAGGCCGTCCCCGCCTCCTTCCTGTCCCCGCCCTCCTCAGACTCCCCGGCGGGCGTCACCATCAGCAGCCCTCTGGACCTGGGCAGCCTGAGCTTCGCCGAGCTGGACGACGCCTCGGCCTCGGCGCTCTACCCGGACGTGGGCCTGGGCGACATTCTTATGGACGAGGGATGCACCCTATCCCCGGAGAGGGTGGGCGAACCCCTGTTTTCTCCTTTGTCACCAGGTGCCTCTAAAACCAGCAGTCGCAGGAGCAGCCTTGATATGGACGAGGACTTGTGACGAGCTCAGACTAGCGGTCACGCGAGCAGAGAGAGACTGTGGGTTCATTCTGTAGGGACAAGAATGTCAGGGAGAGCGCAGTCTATCCTCACATAACACAAGTCTCTTTAGAGGACTGTACAGCTGAACTTAGAAAACAAGTAGCCAGCAATAGGATCAAAACTAACATGAACACTGCATCAGGAGAAAATAAATTCCTCTTTTTTTTGTCATACATAGGCCTAATTGTCATTGTTCCTATTTGGAGCTGCTCAGATGGTTATTGTCTGGGCTTCTAAATGCAATCTTTTTTAAATGCAATGTTGTATAATAGGGGCATGGGCTTAGCAATACGAAATGAATTAATTCTTAATACGTTTTCCTTTAGAGATTTAAGAGGGATATACAGTTTGCTTGAATTTAATACAAACTCATTTTTAGGGAAGAAAGCTGTGAGGGTTTTTTTTTTCACAATAAGATTGGCAGGACAAGCTCATTAATAGATGCCAAGGTTATATTTTTTGTTTTGTTTTTTTGTTTGTTTTTTCAACTGACTGGAATCAGGGTTTGTTAGCAGCAAGTGCATGCTTATTCTCATACGGTTTGTCTCACCAGCAGCTACCAAAGGGATATCTATAAAGCGAATTGGCACATTGTGAAATATTTACTGCATATTGTACATAAGAATATTTTACTTTGAGCAGTTTTATTGCACCTTATTTTATGGCAGTCTATGCATTTTATGAAAGCTTTTGTCCGTTTTATTACCATTACACACAGTCGACAGCTGACGCCCAGGTTGCATGCATATTTAATAAATTCAAAATGGAGAGGAAAATCACTTGCTGCTGCAGCTAGTTAGCCAAAGCAGGACTTCTTCCAGAGTAGCCAGAAATATACAAATCAGCGTTTTATTTTTGAATATAGTCATTCAGTCAATAGAAATGCAGGAAAGTATTGAGAAATGCAAATGAATTATGCCCATTCACAATAGTACTGTAGTTCATTAGATTTTTTTGATACCAGAACAATAGTTTGATCAGTAGCTTCTCCTGACTAACATCTGTATCGTCAGTGACTGTCTGTCTCTATTAACCATGTTGATCGCTGGGTGATTTTTCTGGTTAGCATGTTCTACCAAGATTGTGACCTTTTGTTTTTGTTTTTTTTATCTTTGACGATCAACAGTGATATATCTAAGAATGGATTATTGCTCATTGTAGTATGAATTCAGAGGGCTTTGACCTTCTTTTAAAGCAACCACTATCCTCACCTGTTTAATAGTCAAGTATACCTGTTTGTTTTGTGAAACCTTATACAATGCAATTATTATTCTATACAACAGCCACAGACTTTAGAAAGGCATTGGCATTTGTCGGATGTGCAACTCAACTTTATGTACAGTTGATTTCATGAATGTGTGTTTCAAAAAGTACCTGCATATGTGTCTGTGTGTGTGTGTGTGTGTTGTTGTTTTTTTAACACAGACATACTGTATTTGTATACCAATTAGATTTTTTCTTCCAACAAATCTTTCTGAAGTTGTGAATACACTTGAATTTTTAAGTATATTCTGAGCTGTGGAAATATAAAAACAGATGAATCAAAGCAGCCAAAACAAATCAAATTTGTTTTAGATCTGAGTTTTGAATGACATTGGTGATTTCCTCACAGTGAAGAAATTCAAACCATTTCAAACTGTCCCCTTCTGTTCATCCTCAACTTGGACGCACTTTGTTTTGAGCTGATTACAGTTTTATGCCAGTGGCTATATGTTGCAAGGTATTCACTGCTCTCAATGAACTGTAAAGTGGATTGGTGCCGCTAATTGTGTTGTTCCTGGTCCCATAAGATTGAATACCTACGGTCAGCGTTTTCCACTCTTATGCTCTCCACAATATTAACCATCTCTTACCCTGACACATATTTATTGAGTGCTAAGATGGACTGTTCATTATAGACGTCCTAAAGCTTCTTCAGGTAACATTTTGTCTTGTCCTTACAAATTGGCTTTTAGAAATTTTCAGAAATAAACGATTCGCATCTGTTCTTGTCTGACTATGATTATTTGCTTGTGACCAGCGTTAGTGGTAGAGCATTTGAGAGATTTCCATGGCCAGGTCCAGACACTCTGTCGCCTGCAGGCAGATATCGCAGGCGGGACAGTCGCACAGGCAGCAGCGAACGCCCAGACACCCGCAGCGGTCACAGTGGTGGGGGACGTCCAGCAGAGCCTGCAGGGTGCCGGGCTCGCAGCCGCACAGGGAGGCGCACAGCGACGACACGCACGCGCTACACCCGCTCATCGTGGCCAGCACGCAGTCCAGTGGACGGCAGAACAGGCAGGCCAAGAGGATGGAGGCACATGGGTCTCAGGGAAAGAAAGAAAGGAGGTGGTGAACAGGAAAAGAGACTGGCAAGATGAGAGAAGAGCTTCAACTACTGGAAGAAGCATGAAAGAAATAAGAAGATCGAGCAGGAGGGACACCTTCAGTTTAACAGTTTGGCCACAAAGATTCATATGAAATTATTTCATTAGCACCAGAGGTGTGACCAAGTCAACTTTGCTCGAGTCAGTTGCAAGTCTTGAGTCTCAAGTCAAGTCCCAAGTCTAAATGTAGATTACCAAATCGAGTCTCAAGTCAAGTCCCAAGTCTAAATATAGATTACCAAGTCAAGGCCATGTCATTAATGTCAAGTCTAAATGTAGAACATCAAGTCAAGTCAGAACAACTCAAGAGTCCAGTATCAATTTAGTATTTAAAGAAAACTAAATATCTCAGACTTTTCAATGCAATATGGTTTTAATAGGATAAAAACTTGGTAAGAGCATCATCAGTTTGATTTCTAGGATCTTTTTCAGCTTCAATAAATTCAATCATTCCATACAAATTCAGAAAACAGAATTTAAATTCAGTCGTCTCGTGGAACAAATCTCATAACTTTCAATCTAAGTCATTTACACAAACACAAGATCTTTTGTCAAGACTTTAGGAACCTTTTCAAGTCGTCAAAGTGCAAGTCAAAGTCAAGTCTCAAGTATTTATGTATCAAGTCAAGTCTCAAGCTATTAAAACTGACTTGAGTCCACCCGTACGGAGTTGTGTGTCCTTACCATCTCCATATGACGGCTCGGTCTGGGCGGTGGTTGTTTTAAGGCTTTGCTGGCTCCTGCTGATCGATGTGCATGACTGACTCGTTTCATACGCACTACAATGCCCCGCGGAAGATGGCAAGAGGGCACAAAGAGGCTGCGGCTGGTCTTTTTCCACAGCCCACGGCCCACAGATGGGCAATGCTCTGCTCTCTCCGGCCCTCAGCTTATTATGCAAGTCAGAATCAACAGGGGCTGCTGCACGAGACAGACGCAGGGGCAGAGAAGATAGAGATGGACAAACAGTGAATCTTTGTGAAAATTGCCATTAATACAGGTGGTTCAAGTCTTTGTTCAAACTGAGAGGATATACTGTACCTAGTGAGATATTTGGGAATGTATTAAGACATGGAGTTCCATTCACAGAGAGCTCAGTTAAAGATAACGCACTGTCCTCATTGGGGATCTGCTCTGATAGTATGGTGTCTTCAGTCAAAGATCCTGTGAGACAATAAGAAAGATATGCCAGCATTGTATAAATCATGCTGTAATCTTTACAATACAACAAACGAAGTTCAACATTCCATTTCTCGGTTTTCTCAACATACGTGTTGGAGCCGCTGTGCAGCTGTCAGGTGTTATGGATGAACTCAAGTCCTTGGTAAGTGAGTCATGGGATTTTGGCTTGTCGTCCCTCCCGTCCTCCACACACGTGATCTTTTCATCCACATCCACAGAGTTCAGTTCGACATCCATCATGACATCCGCTGAATTATGTCACCGGCTTGAATCTCTTGAAAAAATGGAGGAGTTGGAAAGGCGGAAAAAAAGAAAAGCGCTCATGTTTTCTTCCAATAACCTGCGTGGTGATTGAGTATAATCTGGGGTAATCTGAGTGCAGAGGAATATGGCATCCCCTCTATTTGCATCAGTTGTGGAATGCATTCTCCTTTGTTAACTATAAACTGTAACATATATTCACTAAAATATTAGTAGGCCTATAATTGTGTTAACTTTACCAGCTTACTATCCTCTTATTAAATTTGAACTCTTCCCCCACTGCTTATAATGTTAAACTTTATCATACTGTGTAGATGGAACCAAAAAGCCAGTCAGATCTGTGGCTGGGGTTTCTTAGCTGTCAGTGATGAGTAGACCTCTTGGAAAATGCAGAGAAGTTAATCTATTATTCATCTCCATTTTGGAAACATTAAGAATGTGGATGAAAGCCGACACAGAAATGCTGACACCTATCTGACAATGTGAGATATCATGGTTTTGCTGTTGTATTATACGAATAGTAATCAGTATTCATCAATGGCAACTAATACTTACCTTACTTATGTGTCACTGTGATGGGGTGTTTGGAAATTTGCAGATAAAACAGAGGAAAATGCATTCAGTTCAGGTATTTTGGCAAATTTTTAAATTATTAGGTTGGCATGCAGTAATCATTTAGAAGGAATACAAATGCACATACAGTATACTGTAGCCTAATCATCTACAAACTTAAATGAATCAAATCATATTCAATTCAAAACCACCACAAAAAGATAAAATCTTTAAGATATCATTTTGAATGTTTAAAATATATTTGTGTGTGATTAGGTCACTGCAATGTGCAGAAATTCCCAAAGCCTACTGAGTTTAAACTCTCCTCATTGCTCACTGTATGTCAAGAATCCTGTAAGAAACAAATTGTACTTACTTTTCATGGCACAGACTGTTGGCAGTGTTTACAAACAGGCTGTGCAGCATGCAGCCTCATCCCACAAGCCAGATGCATTCTCCTCCATTAATACATTCTTCACCAGGAGCTGTCAGTGCTGTAACTGCATCACACAGGCTCTCCACCTCTCTCTGGGTGATTTCCTCTGGCTTTGTGTGTGTGTGTGTGTGTGTGTGTGTGTGTGTGTGTGAGAGAGAGAGAGAGAGAGAAAGGGGGGGTGGGGAGTTGAAAAAAGCTTATAGGTAATATTTAATTTGTTCAACTACATCAATCACTGCCTGGATTTGTTTGTGTGTATTAATTATTGCTCCTTGTCTGGAGAAAAAACACTTTATTATTATTATTATTATTATTATTATTATTATTATTATTATTATTGTTAGTTGTAGTGGCCTAATAGTAATTGTGGCAGTAGTAGTAGTAGTAGTGTTTGGTTTGTTAAGATTGGTAGTTTGTCTTGAGAAAACAAGTTATCAAGCATTCATTCAATTGGTGATTAATACAGGAAGTAGAGTAGCTGTCAGTAAGTGCAGACATGGTTATAAATCAATGCAGAATATTTCTAGATATTATAAAAGTAACAGGGAGTGCTCTGAGAGAGGGTTTTCGGCATTTCCGGCCCAGTGGTCACAAAATGTCAAATTGATTGATGTGAAAGGTTTGGCATAATATAATACTTCCATGTTATGGATTTTTTTGTTTCGTCATTCTTAAAGAATCCAGCAGGTGGCGCAAGTGTGATATTGAATATCAATTGTCATCAAAGAAGAAGAGCGCTGACCAATGACTAATGAGATTGAAACGAGTAGTAACGAGTTCACCCGACTGTGTGCGATGTTGTTGTATTCGTAGCAACTCAGGACCGCGGCTAACGAGATGGCAAACCCTCTCGATTTGTAGGCTCGCTGCTTTAGGTTATATTTGTGTCTTTCTGTCACATTTGCAGTTCGACCAAGGACTACACAGATCTCACAAAATGGTAAGTTAATTGTAAAAACGGCCCTTTCCGTTCTGTCGAACTTCGATTTGCTAAGCTAAGTTAGCTAAGTTGGCCTTGCCATAGTAATGGGCGGCCGTGAGCCATAAAGTCGACAGGACAATTTCTTGATCAAAATTGCTATTGTCTTCGTTGTTTAAATATCAATCCAGTTAACGTTGAAAAAACAAATATTCAACTCGGTTTAACAACTTCATGTTTATCTGTTGGCTTTGCGCAAGAACATAAAAACTAGCCAGCGTTAGCGTTTTAGCTGCACTAACGTTAGCTAGTTGGCAAACGTTAACTGCTAATTGACTGTCTATAGCTAACTAGCTAGCTAGCTAACTAGCACTCAACACTTTGTGTGTAAACAATGTAAGGAGGTTGCCCTGAGTGTTATCTTGTAACGTTGAAGTTAGGTGTCCAGCTATTAACATTTTTAACTGTAGCTACACTTTCTAGTCAACACAGATATTAGTGAAGTTACAGTGCATAACATAAGCTCATCAGAATAATTTCTCATATTGTCTACAAAGTACGTTTGTATGTACTTCTATTGGACCAATTACTGTTAATCTGAAGGATATGGAAATATAATGGTGTATCTATATTTTAAAAAAAAAAATAAAAAAAAATGTAGCAATGTGATGCAGCATTTAGTTGCAGATGTAAGACACATCATTTAACTAATATTGTAGTCTGACAGATGTGTTGATAGTATTAAAGAAATGAAGGTGCTGGTAGAAACAGACTAAGGAGGATGAGATTTGAAAATTTGCTTTCCTACTGTCAGTGTATTGCAGTGGGATGTCGTCACCAAAGTAGGTGCCATCTACTGTATATTGTCAGTTTCACTGGGAGAGGTGATTTGGGGTTGAGTTAGCGAGAGGCTGAGGCATGTGGGATGGGGCCGTTGCTTGTGGAAAGAAATGCTTCAAGTAGCGTATTGATTAAGTCGTATTTGACTAGTATAGTGCTGTTTTCCAGAGGGGATTGTGGAGAATGTAGTGACCAAGGTGCCTGTACGTTTCCTTGCCTCATTAAAATGGCACCCTGAGCAGCAGCCTGTGTGTTAAAGCAGTGACACGTAGAACTATTTACTGTACAAAGTATGTGTAACAAGTCTGTTTAACAAGGTCAAGCTCAGTAGCTAGCCACTTACAAAATAATATTGTTTCATTAGAGATAGATATCTAATGGCACATGTGAAGCCTCCTGCTCAATGTTGGAACTTAGTAAATCAAGGACCAGCAACTCGGCAATGATATCCAAGTTATCATTACTGTTCAGTTTAATTTCATATACATGAATGTGATGAGTGATGCATGTTTTTTATGTCTTTTTCAGGACAGTGATGGGTCTGATAATGACCCTATGCCAGGGCCTGAGAGCAGCAGTATGGAGGGGGAGAATGCACCGCTGTACTGTATCTGCCGGAAACCAGACATCAACTGCTTCATGATGTGAGTTTACCCTACCAGTATTGTTATTTGAATCAGTCAGTTCTATGGATGCTATGATGCTCATCCATTTCCCTTTCCCATTGACAGTGGCTGTGATAATTGCAACGAGTGGTTCCATGGCCACTGCATTAATGTCACCGAGAAGATGGCCAAGGCAATCCGGGAGTGGTACTGCATGAGATGCAGAGGTGATGAGGAATTCAGTGTATTCATCAGTGGCCTGCTTATCTTTTTAAATGTTCACAAATTAAACAAAACAATGTTGCTTTATTTTCCCTATCCCCAGGTAAAAACCCCACATTGGAAATAAAGTATCGCTCAAAGAAAAGCCGGGAGAAAGAGGCTGAGCCTGACAGATTTGAAAGACAGTACAGCGCCCCAAGCACTCCTGACTATAAGAGCGAGAGGCGGCGTGGATCAAAAGTAAGTTGTAATCATAAAAGGCTAGGCCTAACTGTTGAGCTGCCCCACATTTTGGGATTTGACATCAGTAATTGACGAGTTTCATTAATTAAAAAAATAGATATCAACTATTTGAACTACTGACATGGAAGGACAGCATTATGGAATATAATCAGAAGCAGTAGTTCTTTTAAAAATTGCACAGCAGATTTGGATGACAGGTATGGCTGTATTGTTGAAATAATGAACAATGAACATCAGGTAACTTTTGTCCAAATTGCATATATAGCATCTGCAATAAAACTCTTCAATTGAATGCATGATTTAAGACCAGAAGGGTCAAAAGGATTCTTTCCTGTGGTAGTATAAAAGATAGACAACATCTTGAAATTCCTCAAATTTGGCTGCTGAAGACGTATTCTGATGGTAAGAAAGAGTCTAAAATAGACAAATATCCATTGATTTTTAGCATACAATTTTTTTTATTATTATTTTCAGTCCCACAGCAAATACAAATATCTAAAATTAGGCTAGTATTTACAGAAATGTATGTGCTCATTTTATTCGTGCATTATCATTAGGATATACACTGATAATATGAATCTGTGAAAGGCGGACAGTATTACTGCCCTAATATATCTGTGTAGCCCTGTATCCTTTAAACAAAAAAATTGTAGCCCTGCTGTCCACTTTGATATGTGGAGATGACTGTGTTGCCAACAGCTAAACGGCACCCATTTTCTGACAGGTTAGACCAATATGCAAATGATATGAAGCAGACACTCTTTGTGCAGAAGGGAATAAGCTAAGCCGTAAGCATCTTAGATTTTGCCTTTCTCGACCACTTTGCAGTTCAGTTTTAAGGTCAGATTTTAAAATATATGTATGCAACACTGGTAAAAAAAAAATACTTTTAAGGCAACTTCACCATAAAGTGAACGTGACTGTCTAATTTTCCATGAGGTAAAGCGCTCCGTCCGGATGTGTGGGGAGTGTGAGCCCTGCAGAAGGACGGAGGACTGTGCCCAGTGCGACTTCTGCAAGGACATGAAGAAGTTTGGGGGTCCCAACAAGATAAGACAGAAGTGCCGATTTAGGCAGTGTGAGGTTCGAGCCCGGGTAAGTCTCCTCCTCACGCAATAACTCTATCTCCATTTCTTACTTCTCAGATTACGCCACCAAGGTGGAGATGAACACTAAAAATTCAACCCCCTAAAAATTTGGGTTGACCAATGACGGTGTGTCTGCAGGTCCTGAAAAAGCCTAAAAATGCCTTAAATTCAAGGGCTTAAAAGTCCTTGGATACAGCCTAAATCTTGAATTCAGTTTTAGAGGACCTAAAAATGTTGAGGATTCTTGGTGCGCTGTTTTTCTAGTAAGAAATTAGCCCAGTTGTGGAGACTCATCCTCTGATGCAACTACAGTTTTCTGTTTGCACATTCATTTCACTGACAAAATTATTCCCATTTTTCATTCTAACTGGCATTGAAAGCATCTTTAAAAGATTTAACTGGATGAAACGTACAGACACTGTACGATCACCCTTAGGTGAAATTTACTCTGATATAATAATGAGGCACGTTTCATATAGCCTTCGAGGTCCCATTTCAGTAGCATAAAATAGCTTTTATATCAGGAACCGTCTTTTCAATCGGCGATGCCAAGTATTACATTGTGATCACTGATGTAATGGTCCGTTCCCCTGAGCCTGCCTGGGAAATGTCTGACCTATTTCCTCTTGTTTTGTTCAGAAAATGCTGCGTGTGAAGGAAGAGGAGTTCTCCCTGCGAGAAAGGAGGGACAACCACAGACGGAGACGCTACTCAGACGACTACGACAGCGAGGCGGATCTCTACCAGCAGTACAAGGCAGCAGGATATGATGACAGTGTGGTAGGAGAATCACTGATACAATATTGGTTTAGATAAACCCACTCACTTGACCGAGGTCTGCCTATTCCGTCTGTTCATTGGCGGCCGTAATATTTATGAAGCTCTGCATGTTTTTTCTCTTCTCACCCAGCCGTGGCTCAGCGATGAGGACGACGAGCCGCCTTTCAGTCCCGTCATGCGTAAGAAAGCTGTGAAGGTGAAACACGTCAAGAGACGGGAAAAGAAGTTTGACAAGAAAGTAAGAGGATATCTGTTTGCTCGTGGAAATGATCATTTTGTGTTTAAAGTGCACATCACACCAAAAATATACACTATATACTGGTAACACTTGGTGCGCCACCTGTTCTTTTTTTTAATCCGTCCATCAGAAGGAGTCCCGGCGCCACAAACAGAAGCAGAAGCACAAGGACAAAGCCAGACACAGTGAGAGGGGCGACACCCGGGACAATACCGGGCAGCGTCAGTGTCTGGGGCCAAGCTGTGTGGAGGCAGCGAGGCCCAACTCCAAATACTGCTCCGAGGACTGTGGCATGAAGCTGGCTGCCAAGTAAGAGCTCCCACACTCTGCTTGGTATTAAGATTTGCTTTGTAGACAGATATTGGACTTGAAGCAAAAATTGGATGTCGGCCGGTTACTGTCGTCCACCTCGGAGATGATGGATATCATGCAGTTTGTTTTATTGCATATTTAATGTATAATTGATTAATACTACACTGGGTGTTTTTGGGAAGCCTCGAACCTGAATCGATTCTAATACCGCATTTTGAGTTCTTCTTCTGTTTCAGAGGCTTTTCCATCCTGTCATGGATAAAATAAAATGATAAGATTCTAGGGGAAACGCTGAATACATGTTATTTTTTGGCATGAAAATTGTTAAATTTAAATGTATTGAATATCAGCACAAAATATTGGCTATCAGCAGCTTCGATCCAAAGCTATTGGTACCAGTATTGAATTTCAAAAATATCAGTCAAACCATATTAGCCATATCCCATATCAGTCAAACACTAATTGCCATTGCCTTAGTTATCTGCTTACATAGTGAGGGAGGAAAAAAAAGTTGTGACAATGTGTGACATAGCCAGGATGGTTTTCTGGCAACGTGGGTGCATTTTTTCCTCTTGGAACCGATAACTGCAATTTAAAGCTCTGTTACCAGCTGTCAAGGCGACAAGACAAAATACTAATCTGTGCTTGTTGTGCTACAAATTCATTTACCCGACCTAACCTGTCTGCCTGTGTGTGTCTCTGTGTTTGTGCATGTTGTTCCCCAGCCGGATCTATGAGATCCTCCCTCAGCGTATCCAGCAGTGGCAGCAGAGTCCCTGCATCGCCGAGGAGCACGGCAAGAAGCAGCTGGAGCGAATCCGCCGGGATCAGCAGAACGCCCGGCTGCGCCTCACCGAGATGGAGCGGCGCTTCCACGAACTGGAGGGCATCATCGCCAAGGCCAAGCAGCAGGCGGTGCAGCAGGACGAGGAGGTGAGGTGGCAGCGCCGCCCGTCCTGTACGGACTGCTCTTCCATGGCAGCGTCCTGCGGGTCTGGTCAAGCTGCGCTAGGCAACCCGCGCATTTCCAAAACTGACACCTGAATTTAATTTGGGCAAAAAGGGAGAATCTACCACATTCCAATTAGGTGGGATAAGATTGTTTTCTCTGTTGCAGCTCCGCGTTGTGATTCAGGCTGATAAGACGGGTGTATTTTTACATTAAAATCTTGCCTAGTGTAGCTGTAATATCACGGCCCAGCTGACTGATCATCTCTGTTGGCAACAAGATATTGTACAAATCAATCACAGACGTATTTTCAGATGAACTGAGCTTCATAAACAAGGTATCAGCCCTAATCCTAAAAATGTGGCTAGTCCTGGATAAATCTTTTCTAAGTCTTTTAAATCACTTCTTAAAACTCAATTTTATAGACTTGCTTCTATGTAATGACCTTTTTATTATTGTTTTTGACCTCCATTTTATGATTTTTCCCCCCTTGCTTTTATATTTCTTGCCTTGTTTTTATTGGCTTTGCGGTTGTTATGTCCCTATGTTGTTTTTTTGCTTCTCAAAGTGCTTCGGAGTTGTTTTGAAAAGTACTACATAAATAAAGATTATTATCATTGTTATTATTATAGTCCTCTTTGGCCCAGTAGTGACAACCAGGTTACTCAACCCCACCCTTGTTAAGTGAAATCAGCCTTATTATTATTATTTTTTTGTATTAAATTGCTTTTGTTAACTGTCTTTAGGTGAATGAAGGTGATAGCGAGGACACCGACCTGCAGATCTTCTGTGTGTCTTGTAGTCACCCCATCAACCCAAAGGTGGCACTGAGACACATGGAGCGATGTTACGCAAAGGTGATTTGAACATTTCTGTTAACTGTTCTGTTAAAAAGGTTAAAAATGGGATTTACACACAAACAAAAGCATACACTTATAACATTTGTGTCCTTGATGATTATCTTCACCAACTGACAACACACTGTCTCTGTTTTGCATCAACAGTATGAGAGTCAGACCTCTTTTGGCTCCATGTACCCCACAAGAATTGAAGGGTAAGAAAGAGAAATACAAAGTGGACAGTGATATTCTCTCGTTTTATTACTTTTACTAATATATATATATATTTTTTTTTTTCCCCAGAGCAACCAGACTCTTCTGTGACGTGTACAATCCCCAGAGCAAGACGTACTGCAAGAGGCTTCAGGTTTTGTGTCCAGAACATTCCAGAGACCCCAAGGTCAGTGGAAACACGCAGATCAGTCCGCAAACTGTCCGCTTGGTGTTCATCCTTGAAATGTGCTTAGTAATAGCCTGCTAAGAATAAAGTGATGTTTGTGCTGAGCAGGCCGTTCTCTCTGTTGTGTGTGTGTGTGTGTGTGTGTGTGTGTGTCGTCCTCTCGCCTGGTGACTAGATCCCGGTGGACGAGGTGTGCGGATGTCCTCTGGTGCGGAATGTGTTTGAGCTGACCGGAGACTACTGCAGGGTGTCCAAGAGGAAGTGCAACAAGCATTACAACTGGGAGAAGCTGAGGAGGGCGGAGGTGGACCTGGAGCGAGTCAGGGTGGTAAGTCCAAGCCTGTGGTCTGTGGTTCTGGTCTGGAATAGAATGAATGGGTGAAATTTTGTAGATTTTCAGTTCTAAATGATGTTTTTTTTTTTTTGTCCCCCACACCTGAACTGAAATAACAACCTCCTGTCTTTTCTCCCAGTGGTACAAGTTGGACGAGCTCTTTGAGCAGGAGCGTAACGTCAGGACCGCTATGACCAACAGGGCCGGTCTGCTGGCTCTCATGCTGCACCAGACTATTCAGCACGACCCCGTGACCACCGACCTGCGTACCAACAAGGATAGATAGTCCGCATCTGTTGCTTGTGCTGTTTATAATTGTACATAGTGTGAGAGATATGAGTGCTAAGAGGTTTAAGAGCGTAGACGATAACCACCATTTTGATGAAAACTGATTTTGCTAACTGGATGAATTATTTTAAAATCTTTGTACTATATTGAACTTTCTGAATGGTAAATGGATATATTTTTGAGTGTGGTAGATGAACTGTTGCTGATTGAACACTGCTGTTTTTGTTATGATTGGCCAAAATAAACGCGATATGCAAACTCTTAAGTTGCTCCAGGTCCTTGTGTGCAATACTTCCTTGTTCAGTCATTTTGTTGTCTATTATTCTGCACTAGATCAATTCGCCTTTGATTATTATGATTATTACAACTGAGCCGGCGGATGGCCCCAGTGAATCTATGGAGTGGATCTCACAGTGATCCATACTTCACTATTAAAAGACATTTAAAACATGACTGCAAAATGTCATACTTTGACTATTTTCTTGTGTGAAGTAATGTTTAGAATAATACAATCACAATCAAAGATTAAAACAATATTGATAGGCAGTTAATATTGCTCTTTTGAAGTAGCTTTGCCAAAATAAGATATACAAACACGTGACCCCCACCACCACCACCACCACCACACGCACACACTGTTATTACACTAAACTAAATAGTTTTAGGGTTAGTTTATGTAAGTTTATTTTGATTTCTAAATTTGAAAATGGTTTCCAAATAATGTTTAGAATAGTACAATCACAATCAGACGGAGATTACAAAAATATTGAGCTTTGCCAAAATAAAACTAGGCTATATAAGCACGTGAGTTTATTTTGATTTATAAATTTGAAAATGGTTTCCAAATAATCGCACAAGTTTTTGAGTTAATAGTGAACGACGTGTGTCTAAAAGCATTCTACTACGAGCAACGAGGAAACCGCTGCTGCCTTCAAATGCTCCTCATAACCGCCCACTGCAGTTTGACAGTCGGGCATTCATACATTTATGTACTACTAAAAACACAAAACAAAATGCCCCCTGTGACAAGGGTAGTTTTTTGTGTCTGTGTTAGAAGCAAAAGAGTGAAAACCAAAACGTACAACAACATGATTTGTTTGCAATGAAAGACAAAACAATACGATTTAATGTCACGTTTAATGGTTCAACTTGGCAACTCCGGCATCATAGAGAATTCCCGCTGCCAGTCGTTTATGTGCGCTCAGTTCATAATTTCACGGTTTCTTTCCGATAGCACGTCAAGGCAGCATATATGACGCCAAGATGAAGCATGTTATCAAAGAGGACGAGAGCAAGCAGAGAACAATCACTCACTTCCGCCTTCACTTTAATACCTTCTGGTTTTACACTGCTTCTGCTTTAGCACTCGAACGGAGCTGTTAAGCCCAGTATTTTGTCCAATATAAGTCCAGAATTGGTGTGCAGTCCAATCATTTCTTTTTGAATGCACTTTTTTTATTTATTTGTTTTTTGTCCAAGCTGAATTTACAATTTGTAGTTAAAATGTCTATACGTTCGCGCAGAGATGTAATGTGGCAATGCCTGACTTTGCATACTGGCTAACTATTAGCAAAAAAAACAAAAAAAAAACAAATAGAGGTTAAACTTGAAATTGTCTTGGTCAGTTGCTCCACACTTAATGCAAAACATGATCCATAGTTGTATCAAATGCAAAATGACGGTTTAAATCGATGTGTGTAAATGTACGCGTGCGCGAGAACTTGAGAGTTGGAAAAGTCCTGCTGCCCTCTGGTGGCTGCGTTCAGAGAAAGGCTTTATTTCTCCACAAGAATATTGACATAACTTACAGTATATCACACAGACCCAGCGGTGTATTAAACGTGACAGGGATTCCAGTTTCACTGTGAGTACTTGCGGACTGCGGAAGACGGAACAGAGTTTTTACAATACACATTGCACAGAAATTTACCGTCGCTGTATTATAGTTTATAAGCATATCTATTGAAAAATAGTAGTTCAGTTTAAATTCGCGCAGTTATTTTTTCAGGAGAAGTTATTCTCGTGATTACATTTGTCGCTGGGAAATGAATGTCCGCAACCAGCTGTGGCGCTTGTTGTCACCTCCCCCCTTCCATGGGCTCGCGAAGCGGGATTCTCTTCTTCTGATTCCTACTATCTTTGTTGTTAGATGCGTGGTGGGGTTAGCTAGGTTAGCACTACCTTGCAAAGTCAAGTGGTGTATGTTTTGAGTGAAGTAGCAAGCAATTAAGGAAATATTTAGAATTGTTTTGAAGGTAATTTGTTTCTGTTGGTCCGTTTAACTGCAAAGCATTTAACGATTGATACACAGCGCCTGGCTCGCAGGAATAACACCAGCAAATTGCTAATGATACGTTACCTTAGTTGGCTTCTAAATTATGCTAAGGTTAGCTAACGTTATGCTTGATTACCGAATAGCATATTGACAGCACCTAGCTAAGTTGTATTAACGATACTTTGCACTGCTGATAATATGTGTTATGTAAACCACATATTAAGAAATCGTTAGCCGCAGCGTTAGTGGTTCTAGAGAATCGGACTTTGAGCAGTAAGATAGGTTAGCTGGTTGACGTTAGCTAGCTTCGCTGTGTTAGTTGGCTAACGTTTGCTACATCCCACTGCTAGCTATTTTAGCACTGACAAAACACATATCTTTATGGTTGCTACCTAGCTAGCTAATTATGCTAGTTACATGTCACTGTAGTTAGTTACTAATATTTTGCAATGTTTTTATTGTAATATGCTTGCTCGCTAAGTCATGTCCACTTTGATTAAAAATAATCGAAACCAATATAGGAGCAGCTTGCTATTGCAAGCTACAGTAACATAACTAGCCAGCCTAGCTATCGAGCTATCTATCTAGGCTAACTGTAGTTTGGCACTGTTTACCAATACTGAGCTGCTACCTACGTGTGTCATCTCTGTACCTAAACAGTCTCCTCTCTTGCCAGGTTCTGTCATGAAAAACTGAGCAGCTTAGACATCCTGCTAGATCATCTGCCTAAACCTACAGGCCGAGGTCAAAAGTCTTAATACCCCCCACACTGTGAAAATACACCACTTTCAATGGAATGGAAGACCGATCTTAGGACATAGCATTTTTTCTTCAGTAACGGGACGCTTGTGGCTTACACAGGTGGAACAATGAATGAGGAACCAGTTAAAAGCCCAGTCTCTGCCACAGGGCCTGAGGAAGGAGATGTGGAACAAAGCACAGAGACTAGGAACAGCGAATCAGAAAACACCTCTGAGGTGCTACCAACACAGGAGCCCTTGGCACCTTCAGACGAACTTGATGCAAAAGGAAACCTCACCTCTGCTCCTGTGGAATTAGGCTCAGGAGAGGCAAACGAGGAGGCTAAGGCTGCTGCTATCGAGCCTCCTGTTGACTGGTTTGAGCCCCTTGAGGAGGATGATGAAGCAAATAACTGGGACCTCCAAGGTCCTGGCCAACACTTCAATGGCAGAAAGGATCCTGAAGAAGAGAGTCTGGCTGGAGAAAGTGAAAAGAGCGGGAGCGTGGCGAGCAGCGAGAGGACCGTAAAAAGGATTTACCAGTACGTTTATTAATGCTCATTTTTATCATTCTGTGGTCATCTAAAAATATCACAATGTAAACATCAAATATGCTGTCAGTTAGGGCTCTTTCTCTGGCAGATGTTAAATTTGTCTGCAGAGGCCTGATTTTGCTGAACTATACTCTAGTAAGAGGTGGTGTTCTCTTTGGATTTGATTTTTGAGGCCGTGTGCAAGCAAAGGAGCCCAAAACTATCACCCTTCTGCCATCATGCTTAAAGTTTATAATGGATAATGCATGTATGCTAATTTGCTGTACTGATTTTCTTGTAGAACTCCACAGGAAGATTAGTTGTTAAAGGGAATAATAACAATAAGAAGCAAACCAGCAAGAGGGTCACAGTTTTTAGTTGTTTGGCTTAAATAACATTGTAACGTTTTTAGGGCTGAAACGATTCCTCGAGAAACTCGAGTAACTCGATTACTAAAAATCATCGATGCAAATTCTTAGCATCGAAGCTTCGTTTAATCCATATAACTATATACACACTCAGTGTTTCGCACGGATGATTATTACTGTTGCACAATGCGCTGGAGAAAGAGAGAAAATAGCGAGGGGCGAAGAGAAGAGACAGGCCAGAGAAAACGACAGAAAGTGTCCAAAGTTTCGGATCCAGTGTTGCCAACTTGGCGACTTTGTCGCTAGACTTAGCGACTTTTCAGACCCCCCTGGCGACTTTATTTCTCAAGACCGACTAGCGACAAATCTGCCGACTTTTTCTGACCATGGGAAGCAATGTTAATGTGTTGAATCCCAAAGCATTTGGCGATAAATTGGTTCGGCTGATGCCGGTTTTCTCTACTTGCTTGTGTAATCCAGAGAGGTCTGACGGTCACAGCGCTTCCCACACACAGCGTAGCTCCCTCCCTCCGCTGAGAGCAGGGACTGTAGGATAGGGTCCACTTGTAATTGCTACCGGCGTACGCCGAAACTGGCCCGGGTGGGCGGAGTCAGCACTTAATATTAAAACGGGATGAGATGAAGGCTAGTAAAGAATGCACGTTAATTATGGCTATATGTAATGGCTAGTTAAGAACGTAAATCAATATGGTGGCTAGTTATGATGTCCCTAAGTTAGCTAAGTTTTGCTCAAGAAAATAACCACAGAAAATAAAATGCTGCAGTCAATTTGTGAAAGCCTGAGCTTCATTCATGTTATTATTATGATAGTCACACACACACACACACACACACACACACACACACACCTACTCCCCTCACAGTGATGCATAAAATACCCCAGAAAGCAAAATATCAGGTGGTGTAAGTAGCAATTGGAGCCTAAAATGCACCAGTCCAATACAGCAGGTATATTCAGTTTAGTTTGATTGCAGTGAGTAGGGTCAGCAGGTGTAGGGCAACCCTTCAACATAGCAAATAAATGTACATTAGCCAGTCTTATGAACTTGTATGATATTTAGGCCTAGTAATAAATATCAATAATAATAATTATTTCACCTCGTTTTCAGTAAATCACAGTGTCGTATGGACAGCTTCGTGCGGACAGCTTTTCTCTTTTGTATATTTACTATTGCTCTTTAATAAAGCAAAAGTATTTCTTATCCGATTACTCGATTAATCGATGGAATAATCGGTAGAATACTCGATTACTAAAATAATCAATAGCTGCAGCCCTAAACGTTTTAGTATTTGTCATATTCCATCACCTTATATCTGTATTAGAGGTTATATGATGATATTCAATGCAACTTGCAATTTGTATTCAGGAGAAGGTTCAGTGTCTGTGCCAGTACACTTTGACAGAACATATTGGTTGATTGACTTACTGGTTGTTGCAGGGATCAAAGCTGTGATTTTGTTTGTGGCACATCTCAAATCTCTAGGCCTTCCCTCCATCTCTTGATTCAAAATAAGAGAAAAAACAGATTAGTACAACTATTAACAGGTTTTCTTGTGTATTTTTCTGGCCTCAAGCAGCTTTATGCACGTCTGTTGTATTTCCCCATTTATATGCATTTCTAACATGTATTATGCCCCCCCCCACCCCCCCACCCCCCACCCCAATATTATCAGGCTTAATGTTCACCGCCGTAAGCGATCACATCCTGATGAGGGATGGGAAGAGTGGCCTGCGCTAGGAGAGGGTTGGAAACGCAGAGAAGTTGTTCGTCGCTCAGGTTCCAGTGTTGGCCAGAAGGATGTTTATTACCTAAGGTGAATACTATCTATTGGACATATTCTCTTCCCACTGTTCAGCTGTCTTCAGTTCAGGGGCTGGTACACATTTTATTATGAATTTACTTGGTGCTCAACAATCGCTGTTCATTTGAATGTTTAACGTAGGCTGGAGACAGCCATCATTCTCATTGTTTTTCTCCTCTGCAGTCCACATGGTGACCGAGTGAGAAGCAGAGTAGAGTTAGCTTCAGTGCTGGAGGGCATTATGGACTTGTCAGCGTTTGAGTTCAAGACGGGAAAGTTCTACAATGGTGATGCACCACTCCCAAGAGGAGTTAGAAGCAGGAAGGTATGCACCCATTTTATCACTGTAAACTGCTCATTTTGAATGTGCATGTCTTACAATTTGTTTTTCTCACTTTATCGTTATCTTGTTTAGAGAAGGGTGCGGGAGCGTTCCTCCTCAGAGTCCAGCTGGATGGAGAGAGGAGAGGGGGCAGACACTCCTGACTCGCACCACAGGCTCACCCCCAGTCTGGGCTCCAAACTCGCCCACTCCAACCAAACGGGTTTCTCCCCACACAGCTTAATGAGCACTCCAAACCGAGGTCCCGAGGATGAAGATGCATTAAGGGAAGATAAAGTAAAACTTCCCCATACCGCATCATCAAGACCGCTCCCCTCCATCAATGGGGAAATTGGGTCAGAAGAGGCCTCTCTGTGAGTCCGTTTCCTCAATTTACATTTCACTAATCAAACTTTATCACTGAAATTGACACCAGAGGTTAGATTGCAGAAGCGCAGCAGCTGGTATTAGGCCACATCCACACTAATACGTTTTCGTTTTAAAACGCATAACTTTTGCTACGTTTACGCCTAGCGTCCACACTACTCCGGCGTTTTCGGACCCCTAAAACGGAGACTTCTGAAAACAATGCTGACCCTGTTTTAGTTCGAAAACTCCGGGATTGCGTTTTAGTCTGGACGGGCGGAAACGGAGACTTTTGAAAACGATGACGCAGACACCCACTTTCGCTTCCTGATTGGGTCTTATCAGTCACGACGTCCGCCTTGACCGCCTTATACTCGTGTGTTAATTTCAGTAACAGTTCCACCTCGTCGTCGGTCCAAGCAAAGTAATCTTTGGTCGTACTTTTCGCCATTGCTGTTCTTCCTCCGTAGTATTTTCTGCAACTAAGCAACCAACCGCAGAGTAGACAATCTGCTTCCTGTTTACACCGGCACGCGCATGCCCAGTGTTCGTGAATGGTCATGTGATATGCGTTTTCAGGCGTTAGTATGGACGGAGATTATTTCTGAAACGCTTGTGTGGACGGAGATCGTTTTTGTTTTAAAACGGCATTTTAAAACAAAAACGTATTAGTGTGGATGTGGCCTTAGATCACAGGACACTTGTAGTATTTCTGTGATCAGAAGGGTTTTTTTATGTTGAGTTGTTGCTACAAGCTGATGACTTGCTGTCTATCACATGTTCTTTCTCTACAGCGTCTGTGCCAAGTGTGGTATTTCGTTTACAGGCACATGGTATGACAAACAGAGGAAGAAGCCCTGCTGTCCCAGCTGTTGGGGTATGTCAATACATAAGTGTGAAACATAACGATTCTGAGGAACTCTGGCTTCAGAAATAGAAACATAGAGTGACATGGAAATAAAATGTGACGGATAAAAGATACCAGTGGCCTGTCTCATGGAGTGAGTTCAACATAGTCTAGTCAGGCTATCTTTGCATTTGCTGGCTTCACAAAACCTAACAGTGGTGATCCCACATAACCGGTCTCACGTAGCTGTTTCTGTTTCATTCGTTCCTGACTGCCAGTGGCAGTAAACAAGTGGATATGTCTCCTCGCGCACCGCGCAGGTCGAGATCTTATATAAACAAAGTCACGTGTGTGACGTGTAGGCTACCTGCGCGTCCCAGCTATAAATATCACGTGGTAGCCTACATCTGGCCTCTTTGATCTTCTTGCTGTTAGCCCGACGTGCTAAGAGTCGCGGATTAATCGCTCCGTAGATCTGTGTTTCGGGTCTGTGTTTTGTTCGCAGGTCCAAGGGAGGTAAGCACATTCTGTGTTGTTTGGTGTTTGACATCCTGCCTGTGACTCTTTTGTCAGAGTGCAATTTGTTGCCCTCTAAGGCTGTGGTTGTCAAGCTATCCTACCTCTCCTTCTTTCCTATCTGGAGGTTTTCAAGCGTACTTGTCTTGTGCTGGCTCGCTCACCAGCTACACTAACTGTCTTAAACAGTTTGTTGTGTTAGTTGATTCCTCCAAATGCTAGAGGTTCCAGTCGCGTGCAGTGGTTAGTCCACAGCTCTCGTCTGGTTTTCCTAGCCTAGCTTGGTAAGTAAAGACAGGCAGCTAGTTTGGTTAGCTAGCTGCTGAGATATTGCTGGAGGTTCCAAACGCGTTCTGTGGTCAGCCGCAGTTCTCGCTTGGATTACCTGGCTACACACGCAATTCAGGTGAACAGGCTAACAGCAGGCTGGATTAGCCTGACTGGCTAGCCACTTGTTTGTCTGGTTGCGGTTGTGAGATAGGACTGCTAGAGGTTCTGATTCGCGTCCTGTGGCCTAGTCACAGTTCTCGCTCAGATTTCCTGGCCTTTTGGATTTGAACGATGCTGGCGTGTGCCTCTTGTGGAGCTCAACTTCAGGTTGAGGATGGCCATGAGTTGTGCCCACAGGGTGAGGTTGTCGGATCACAGGATCCTCCTAGTGGCCCCCAAGTGGCCATCGAGGATATGGTTCTCCACACTCCTCAGTCTGTTGGACGGAGATCCTTGGCAGCTCCCATTGAGGATGGACCTCCTGTCCCGGCTGGATGGGAAGGCTTGGCATCCGTCTCCGAGCCTCCTTCAGCTCTGGGTATGGCCATTGAGAGGGATCGGTCATTCTTGACTGACCTTGAGCCCTCAATTTGTGAGACCTTGTGGAGTGCAAATGTTCTATCGCCTAAATGTGGCCTCTGGGTCCACGCTGGCGTCAGCTATTCTGCCATTGGCTTCTACGGCTGACCAGTAGGTGGGTGTTGTTCCTCGTGACACTACTGGTATGAGTCATCCACTTGTTTACTACCACTGGCAGTCAGGAAGGAATGAAACAGAACAGAAGTTACAAAGGTAACTAAGGTTCTGTGAATTCCTGGATGAATGCCAGTCACACCGGTCACTTGGAACCTTTCGGGGCGAGAAGATTGTGAGAGGCCGGATGTAGGCTACCACGTGATATTTATAGCTGGGATGCGCAGGTAGCCTACACGTCACACACGTGACTTTGTTCATATAAGATCTTGACCTGCACGGAGCGCGAGGAGACGAATCCACTTGTTTACTGCCACTGGCAGTCATCCAGGAATTTACAGAACCATAGTTACCTTCATAACTTCCGTTATCGACTGGCTCTGTCAACCCAGGATTTACCTATCAGCTATGAGCATGTTCACATGAAAGAGGCGGGGCTTGTAACAAATAGCCACATGCAACATGGACAGATCCAGAGCAGCGTATTTGATATGAGATAAATAAATGTGGGTAAATTAGGTCATTGCAGCGGGGGAAAAGGAAATATATAAGCAGACAACTAGACTATAAAAAGAAGCAATAAAAATGGTAGAAAATTATAAAATAAACAATACACTATAAATAATTGTGGGGTTATGTAAACATGATGCAGACAATTTCAACGTGTAGTAGATTGTAAAAGTGAATATGGGAAAGAAATGGATAACATTTCTTACAAAAGCATTTTTACAAAAACATAACAGTGAAAAGTAACGTTGCTGCTGCCAAGGCTAGGGAGGATTGCTGGAGGAAAATAGTGTAAATGTGTAAACTCCTATCACTGCCCGTCATTAAGACACAGTGTTCATTCTTCTCATTGATAGTGTTGTGTCACATTGAGGCTGTGAAAAGATTTAATATTCACAAAGTCGGCCTCATGTTTCCCAGCACTTTGGTGATGGAATATAAGTGCAGTCTGCTGCATTAATCGTTGTTGAGAATCCTTTGAAAGAATTTAGCGCACTTAATATGCAGCAGTACTTCATTCACTATTGATAGGTCAACTAATGTAAGCTACCTGCTGCTTGTTAGAAGCCCTCTTTTATAGCCAGAGTGGGCCAATGGCCTGGAAATGCTACAAACATTTATTATATCTGATGTAGCTTAATAAATATTATATCTCTGATATAATAAATCGTCATGGAAGTGGTTCCACTGGTCTCTAAACACCCTGCTAACAGCCCTTATTACTATCTGGTAATTCAATAGTTTACCCCTGTACAGTTATTTTTATAACTTGTCAGAATGAAATGTTTCTGTTGATATCAGGATCCTATAGGAATGGTGACTCCATGTTTCCAGAGAGCTGATTGGCCTTTTATCTGTTCTGATCCGATAGCCTGAACTGAACCTGCTCCAGAGCAGGTTAGCCGTACAGCACAGGTTACCATGGTGATCTACCCCGGTTAAAAGTGAGCCACCTTCCTGAGACCAAAAAGCCAGGGTTAAACCCAAAGTTACCTTGCTAACCCACTGAGCTCGCTTCGTGAGACAGGCTCCAGCTTAATAGGTTGACATCGTTAGTACTCATCCCACATTGTTTATTTTTCTTTAATTCCAACAGCCTCGAAGACAAGGGAACATCCGATGATTCGTTTCAGAAAGGTAAAAACGGTGTCACTCAATATGTATGATGTTAACATCTGTGTTTTAGCTATGTTAGTTAGCCAAAGCCTGAACACGTTGTCCAGTGGTAACTTGTGATGATGAATAGAAATTAAACCATGGACTCAGAATTGCCACAGCTTTTGAATGTTCTGATAATATATGAGGATATTAGACTGTTGAAGTTCTGGCTGAACTTCTCATCACTTTAATTAGCCTCAGAGTTTAGAATAACAAGTTCATCTTTACCCTAAGTAAATGCCATGTACATGATTGTAATCCGTGATTTGAGTTACAACATGTATGTACATTGCCTAGGTAAAGGAAACAGCTGACTAAATGAAGGATACAGAGTATATTGAAAGCAGGGTTCCTGGCGTCTGTTGTAGCTTGCGTCACAGCTTGCGACACAGTCTCTGGTGATGGCTCAGGTCTGCTCAACCTCTTAGAGAGATAAATGATAATAAATACAAAGCCACTTTGAGTTCTCCTCTTTATCCAGTGGTGAAGCATTGCTGCCCTGATGGGAGTAGAGTCCTCCAGAATGACGATGCTCCTATCTTCTGGGCATGAATGGACAGTTTGGATGGCTCAAGGCTCTTATTATCAGTATCAGTATTTACCTGTTAGCTAACATAACAGCATAACATGTTGACTTTTAAGTATGTGCTGTGAATGAGGGAAAAATCTGGTTATGCGTAGCACATTCAATTCTTACAGATAAAAATTAAAAGATAATGACCTTCTTTGTGAGGTACCAAATGCCCCCGCCCCCTCTAACTTTAACTCTGTGTGTTTACAAAATATTTTTGTCAGGTGCAAGGATACTCAGGCTAATTTGCCCCCAAACAACAGATTGTTGCCAAACATAATTCCCTTTTCAAACTGGGGGAGACAGACAAACCGTTTCACAGTCCTCTGTATCTGATTTTAAATTCCCTGCATATTCCTCTGAATTAGGATACTGATGTCAAAATGTGTTAATAAAATGCAGATGACATGGATATTGATGTGTAAACAAACCTGCCTTGTCTTAATCATGTCTTTATTTATTTATGTCTGCTGTAGTGGATTCCTTGTGGGCAGTGTGTGGCTTGCCATAACACAGTGAATTGTGGGCAGTGTGCCAACTGCAAACATGGACTGCAGAGCCCGGAATCCCGAAAACGCATTTGCCGGAAACGCAAATGTATATGTCCCATCCGCAAGGTAGGCTGACGGAGACACATTCATTGTTTGTCAGTTACTTCATTATTCTTAAACAGTTACCTTTGTACTTATTACCTCTTCGTTCTGTATGTCACAATAGGGCCCTGGAGGTGGAAACTTCGCCCAGCAGAGGCCTCAAAATGAAGTTTCGGAGATATTTGATGACAGTATGAGTTACCAGGTAATAGATCTTATATCATCCCCTAAACTGTGTACATCTTATTTTCTTATTATGCTTACTAGAAGGCCAAGGATCTACATGTGCTGATGTCGCTAAGGTTTTTCTGGGGTTCTTGTTTAACTGCACATGTCTGAAATGCCTGTGATAGTAAGCACATTTTTTTCTGTGGCAATTTAAAGCAAATATATCGGAAATCAAACTGGGATCTGCAACCAGATTGCCTTTGAATTTGGTTTACCAGAAAAGCTAAAAGTTTTGCTGTGTAAACGTGTATATATTAATTTAGCCACTGGTTTCACTTGCGTTCCTTGGTTATCAGCTTGAAAATATGTATGCTCATCCTCATGTCGCTGCTGCTGTAGTAGAAGTGCCCGCGGGTCTGAAAAAGTCTTAAATTATTGAAATGTCTTAAATCCAGTTATTAGTGGTTATTTTTTCACCCTGTAATGGCAGTGTTTCCCCTATACTATATATTCCACCATGCCGGCCCACCACTATCATGACCCACCGTGCCAAAAATATATTTTTTAAATATTTTTAGTTAATAAGTAGGCTATTGTGCAGTCAAGACTGTGGCCAGCAGGGTGCGCTGTCCTCAGTCAGTCAAGCAGGCACGGCAGAAAGGTAACCAAGCGGTGACGTTAGCTAAACTCAACATGAATGACGTTATATAGAGAGCCTAAGTCCCTCCCCTTCCGGTGGACCACCATGGGACCTTATTTCGGAAAAAATATGTACGGTAGTCAACGGCGAGAGACAAATAATTGTTTGATCCCGTTTGAATTGTGCCATGAATTACACATATGATGTTTTGTCAATTTAAATGATAATTTTGCAAGTCAAGAAAGTCGCAGTTTGTGGTAAAACTGTTGAACTATAAGACTGTAAAAATACGTAATTAGAAAGACTACACACCCAAAAGTCGCGCAAGTGACGTAACTTCCTCTCTCCACAAGCTACCCAGAGCCGCTGACGCTCAGTCCCTCTCAGATAGCAGGAGTATTATACACAACCTGGAAGGTAGACAGTAAGAATGGATTTAAACTGGTTTAGGATAGTTTTAGTACAGTGGGGGCTAACGTTAACGCGATGCCTGTGTGTGTTTCCTATGTTTCGTTCCATGTTGGTGTTGGTGACGTATATTGTGCGAGACGAGAGATGTAGTTCACTGAGCGGTTTCACATAAAACTAAACGTTACTGTACTGTTTTACAACAAACTGCGACTTTCTTGACTTGCAAAATTATCTTTTAAATTGACAAAACATCATATGTGTAAGTCATGGCACAATTCAAACGGGATCAAACAATTATTTGTCTCTCGCCGTTGACTACCGTACATATTTTTTCCGAAATACGGTCCCATGGGGGACAGCGGAAGGGGAGGGACTTAGGCTCTCTATAGTTACATTTCCTTTGAGATAGCAATACCGCCCTTTTTTTTTTTAAATTGGTCTTAAATTCAATTCCAGGAAGCATTAAAAAGGTCTTAAAAGTCTTAAGCTTGCATTTCTGAAAATGGGAGAGATTTAGCTGTGGACAAGTTTCCGTAGTGATTTGCATTGATGTGGCCTTTTTTTGTGTTTCAGTACAAACATAATTACAGACTAAGTAATGTGTCAGCTATAAGACACTGATTTGTGTTTACTTTATGTTTAGTTGTTTTTTTTCACTTCCTTCATTGTAAGTTGGCTTATTCCTTCGAGGATGTAATGTTGCCGTTGTAGGTTAGCTCTAATGTTAGTTTTTAAATTGTAGCCGTGAGCCGTTATTGGACATTTTATTTTGTTTTTCACTGGTACATTTTCATTTGCCGAGATGCCATGGTCACCGCTGCTACGGTAGTTTCACTTGTTTTCCAGGTGTTTTTGAATGACAGAAGTAAAATTTAAGCTTTTAATAGTGTTTACATTTGATTGTGAATGTGCAGAATTTGAGGGCAGCATTTGAAGTTTGAGTTTCACCTTCATCTTGACCTTCGACTTTTATATTCCACGCATGAGGTTGACGAGTCCATAGGGATAAACAATAACTAGGTAAAAGAAAACATGTTGTGACACGATTCGCGAACACCAGTCAGTGTTGTTGAGCGTATTCAATATTTATCAGTCAAAATACAAATACTTTTAACGGCTAAGCTAGAATATGACGTAAATAACAAGGTAAGACCATCCAGTCAATTTACAGATGTCACTCGCTTCGTTTGTCTGCTTTACCGCCGCGTTACTACGGTGCTGACGCGGCGGTAAAGGTGGGGCTGCACTAGATAACTGTAGACGCTAGGTGGCAGCAGAGTGCTTGAATCCTGTTGACAGAATTTTACTATCTACCCCCTTTGACCACAATGCGGTCAGCAACGGCGGAGTGGCGCTGTCCGTATTTCCGCTGGTTGACTCCACGGGAAGTGGAGCTGTAGAACCGACTGAGGCTATGTATGTTGTATGACTCCTACATGTAAAGAGAGACTTTTCATTAGGCATGCCGCGATCGATCAGCCAGCAATCGGAATCGGCTCATATTCAATGTAAATATGAGATCGGAGAATTCCAATAATGCTTTATAGTCGCCGATTGCAAAAACCGATCGATGACGCAAAACACGTGAGCCATTTCTCTTCTTGAACTTCTTGAATTCATATTTCTTTAGGCTACATGTTAATTAAAAACACAAATCTTCATGGACAACCAGTAACGTCACAGTCCGTCACGCCCGCTACTTCCCCTCATTTAATTCTCTGCTTATTTAATGCATCAATTCATCGCATGCCACGTGCGTTTGTTTACATAATGGTCTGCACCGCTGTCCGCTCGTACTGGACGACGGTCGAGACCCTAACAGCGGAGAGGCAACTGAAAAGTCTCATTTCTCTCTTTCATAAGAACATTCACTTATACAAAAACAAAGACTGAAACGGATATATATCTTCGGAGGGTGTTTCCATTTATTTAACTCGACTCAACAACACAGGCAAGTGGCAACAGTCTGAGTCTTGTGCTTCGTTTATCTCACTAAATCATGTTGCGCTTTAATGCGCTGCCTAGAACGCACATGGTTTTGTTTACATAATGATCAAGTAAATATTGAGGTAGAAAAAAAGAAAATGTGGATACTTTTTAACCAGGACTCAATTTGATGGATGAAATGTATGTAAAATGGAAACTGACCTATAATACTGCTATACCAGCTGCTATAACAAAACAAAACAAACTATCTATGACCGATCGGTATCGGCAGATATGGCTCATAGACGATCGACGTCAAAAAACGTTATCGGGGCATCCCTACTTTTCATTTCGGCTGATATTGACCTTAAACAGCTCTTCTGTGAACTAAGTTAAATAAACTAAAGTAAGATATGTAACGTTAAGTTACTGTTTGACATCAATGAAGTGTTGTTTAGTGTTTATCTTGCGGCTTCCCTCTTGACTTCCCCTCTAAAGTTTGAATGCCATAATTTGCGCAAAATGTGGATGCGTATGTAACTGTAGCCAGCGGGTACAGTGCTGTTAAGTGAGTAAACCTCACTCCCCGACATATTAAGAGACGTGCTGGAGACAGACGGCGCCCGCCTCCCATGTCCGAGGTCGTGAGTTCGAGTCCAGTGCGGGAATGTGCAGAAATAAAATAGAAAGAAAATGTGTAGACAAACACAGCGCAGGTTGCATGTAAATTTGGGCACAGCCGTAATTTAGACTTATTGGAAAGCATTTCTTTATCATATTCCAGAAACAACATTTAATCTGATTTATTGACATTTAATTGAAAGAAACGGTTGAAAACTTGGGAGTGATACACTTGAGTTTAATCTGTTATGTCTCCACTCCGTTATGAAACTGCAGTGCTGTGTGATCACATCAGTCCGTCTGAGATTCTGTCCTTTTTTCCAGTTTGTGGATTTGGGCGACACAACTCAAGAGTTTCATGACAGAGCAACAGTGATGCTAAAACCTATCTTTAAATCATCGCAAAAACTTCTATTTGTATTATTTTTCATTCAACTCCTAAAGATTACGGTTTGGATTGATTACAGAACATTCTTATTAACTAAGCTCAACTGTCAGGCGGCAGCAGCAGGGGGCAGTGACAAAACGCTGAGATGGACTGTTACAGAGCTTCATTTAAACTATACCTCTGTCATGTATGGTGTAAGATGCCTTCCAAACAAAAATAACTGTACCATAGTGTGTGTTAAACTGTGAGCATTCAAGATCTGATGCGGACAGCCTGTTTCTAGCCATCATGTAATTGTGATACAAATGTGTACAAGAGAGATTAATTTACATGAAACATTATCATTCTCTCTTGGACGTTTGTATCACAATGTACATGCAAGAACGGCCATCAGGTGCATTGTGATACAAGCGTCCAAGAGAGGTTAATTTACATGAAACATTATCATCACCATCAGGCCGTGAACGACCTCCATTTATATCCTTAGCATATTGATGGTGGACAATTCCAGAGAGGGTCACATTGATTTTTCTACCTAAAAAAAACATACAATGTATATATGTGTATATGTTTCAGAATCACTTTCAGTTTTATTTTTACAGAATGTCCATCATAATAGACAGCAGGATTATTATTATTTGCTTTATTGTTTTGTATGGTTTGACTGAGCTATTTTCTTTCTATTTTATAATTATTATTTGTCAGACATGACTCTGACTGGCATCCCTCTTCATTTAAAAGTGTCAAACCCGCTACAACAGTTATATACATTTAACATTGGGGCTCGTTTTCTCGACTTGGCTCACTCAAAGTCCACGTCTGCAGAGAGAGAGAGAGAGAGAGACACAGGGAGGTCGAGTTTCAAATGTTGACTTTCACATGTGAGGGGTGTGAATTTCCTCAGGTCTTTGTTTGCCTCAGCGTGGGGGGGGGGGTCGGAAACTTTCTCGGGATTCCCAATTCAAAACATCTTACAACATTGTTAGTGGCCACTTTGTCAAGACCTGACACTGAATAATTAGTGTAGATTTGTCACTGACTGACTCATTCAATGTCTAAATCTTCTAACAAGTCCATTTTATTTTACAGGGTGACATTATGGACTCACAGGTAACCTTTTTTAATCTAAGACCAAACAACACATTTATTTGTAATATTCTGACATCTTATTTCTCTGAAGAACGTTTTACAGTTTTCCCCTCTCTTCACTGATCACTCTATTCCCACAGCACCCAAGTTATAAAACCAGTGACACAGAGGACTTCTCAGTGAACGTGGATGTTGACGAGGATGAAGACATGTCGACTGACGATGATGATGATGTGAGTTTTTCACCCTGTTTGCGTTTGTCACTGATTAACTTAAGAAATGAAGTGGGATTCAGGGTTGGTGCGTTGTGTGAGGGTCCGTTTTGTGTCACGAGAGATGTCTTTGTCATTGTCACTGCAAGTGTTGAATCAATTACATAAATACATTTAGTAAAATATCAGTTTTCCTCTTCCCACTGTTGCAAGTTATAATTTTAAGGTTTACTTCTAAAGTATTTCAAAATAATCTTGAATGAGTTGGCTCAAATCCAATTCATGCCACAAAGGTCATGAGCTGGATTTGAGCCCAAGATTTTGCATTAGTGATGCCCCTTCCTTGCCATAAATGATTGACAGAATTATGCAATCGTAAAACTTTTTTCACCTGATTGTTGCATAATGTCACTGATTTGTGCTAAATAGTTTCTGATTATCCTGTCTTTCAGTGGCATAAGAAACGGAAGCGGCGCTCCTGTGGGAAATGCAATGCCTGTCTCTGCAGGAAAGACTGCGGCACTTGTGATTTCTGTGTAGACAAGCCAAAGTTCGGAGGCAGCAATAAGAAGCGACAGAAGTGTCGTCTGCGTCAATGTCAGAGACAGGCGATGGTAGGATTTTTACAGTTTGCAATTTTTATTCAAATATACATTTGACGATGACATAATTGTCTATTATTTATTGTTCCTTGTGCTCCCTTCCAATGATGTATTAACAGTGGTGGTTTTAAATAACCTCCTACCAATGCTTCCACTTAGAGTTGTTCCGATACCGATACCAGTATCGGAAATGCCTCCGATACAGCCTAAAATGCTGGATCGGGTATCGGCGAGTACGCGAGTCCATGCACCGATCCGATATCACGTCATTTATTAGCCCCGAAAAAAATAAACTTCAAAGTAGTTTCACCCGGATAAAACGGCCGTTTTCCCGGAAATCAATTCTTCTTCGCCGCTCTAAAACAGTAGCCTACACAGCAAGTTGCGCTGTGCTGCCACTGGCAACTAACGTTACTGTTTTAGAGCGGCAATTATGTCACGGCAAACACAACCCTGGGAACATACTGTTATTGTTCAGGATTTTAACATTCGTGTCTGGGGCTTCCAGGGCTCGGTCGCCCGTGCATGTGATTCCCGGAGATGAGCGTTCGGCTGCCAGGCTAAAGGTAAGGTATGTGGGCTTACCTGTTGCCTCGCAGCCCCGGCACTGATCCGGTGCTCGTCACTCGCCAGCTCGCTCTCCGTGGTTCAATACCATTTGGCTTCAGTGCTCACTTGACAGTTGATTTGTAGACATGTAACACGCGGACAATACTTGAAAACAAAACTCCGTTAGGAGAGGGGAAAACTTGACGGACCCTCCGTCTCCGTCACGACACTCAAAATTGCCTTTCGAAAAACCCGAAGCCCACACCTGTTCGGAGTCTCCCCCTTTCAAACTTCCACCGGCTCCGTGATTAGGTAAGCCCCCCCAGCCTGACATGCAGGACAGCCAATAGGGAGATGGTGTGCCGTGAAATTTCCTCCCCCCATAAACAAAAAACAAACCAACTTGACACTAGACTGATCCTTATTTACAAGGTTTCTTTTTTCTTTCTCGTTTTCAAAAAACTATCACTTTTCCTATTTTCCATGTAAAATACTTACTAAGCCCACTCAAAGCTAAAGGAGAAAATTCCTCACAAGGGTCTACAATCCATCATGTAGGCTAACCCTAAAATGATCTTCCTAATTAAAATTCTCTTCCTAATTAGAACAGGATTACACAACTTCATCCACCATTTCTAAGCAACTCTCTTCAACCTCTTGACAAGGAATCGGCTACACTATTGTTCTTGCCTGCAATGTGCTTGACCTCAAGGTTGTAACGCACTGGTATCGGATCGGTACTCGGTATCGGCCGATACGCAAGTTCAGGTATTGGAATCGGTATCGGGAAGGAAAAAATGGTATCGGAACATCTCTGCTTCCACTGCCACTTACATATGGATGTTTGTATTTGGCAGAGACACTTGTTGCCCTTTCAGCTGGGCCAATCTGACTATGGGACCCAAGAGGGCCTATTGCCGGTGGGCAGGCCTAGACCTCACTACACATACAGTCGAAAGACAAAGAAAAGTAGAGCTGCATTTGGCTTGGACTTCACTGACGAGGATGATGACAGTAACTTGCAAGCAGTGAGTTTCCAATGCCATTGGTGCTGACAAAAAGCTGTATTTTAATGCTTTTTATCTATTTTTTGTTTCTTCTTTTGTTTTTATTGGTTGTCTTGTTTTGGATTAGCTTAACTTCTCATGCAGATGAAAACTAATCACATTTGATAGTTCATGAAGGATTTGTGGTCTCTGTACCTTTTATGTCCTTGTTGCAGATGAGTTGGAGCTCTGAGCCTACCAGCGGTAGCAAACCTTATGAGCTGAACTTAAGACACCACCAATCGTCCATGCAGGTTTGATTAGAAATTCTTAACTACAAATTTTCATCACATAAAACCTTTCAAAATAGAATTTCAACTTAATTTTGTCTTTCAAAAGTTGAATCATTCAGAAATTGGACAGAGGAATGGAATCTCTGAGTCCCTGAGAGTCCCCAACATCAGCAACCATAACAGCTCTCAATTAGTAAGTTGCATTTTCCATTCAGCATTTTCTATTGCAGGAACGGTCAAAGCTTGTTTATCAGAACCATAGTTCTGATGAACAACCAAGATTGATTACCAGCAAGACAAGTGATAGCAAATTTTTGCTTATAAATGTAGCAATGTGAAAATAATATGGTTAGTGGGCCTCATAAATCAGTATTTCCTTATTGAAAGATTATGAAATCCTGGTCCAAAACTTCATTCATGCGAAATGGGCATGCCAACGGCTTTACTTGCTACTGTCTAATCTGCAGAATTTTGTTTTAATTGCAGTATTACAAATTTGCACACTTTTTTTGACCTTCATGCAGTGCTTTTAGACTGCATGGACCAAGCGCCAAGATCGACTTTGCCTTCCTCACAACATCCTGCATTTCAGGAGTGGTTCACTTGGGATGAACTTTGTGGTTGGTGGCAGTGGGTCTGTCAATATGTTGCACTGACCCATCTCCTTTTCCCTGTCGGTCATACTGTAGGTGCCCTGGATGTGCTAGTTGACCTAACCCTAACCCTCTTTGGAGCAAGGCAATTTCCTGTTGCACTTCTGTCCAGGCAGCTGCTTTGTCAAACCAAAGGGATTTCCTATGAAGGCAGTACTCCTTCTTGCTCTCTCCTCTTGGTGTCCTCTGTCATTTAGCCATGCACAGAATCAAGAGTCTTTTCCTCAAGATGCCCCACAGCTCTGCCAAAAGAGGTCTTTGCTCCTCACTGGCCTTGTGCTGTTTCTTGAGGTCCTTCAACTCTAACTTGCAGATTGTTGCACCTCTCTGGTTCATGGTGTACGGGGCTTGGCCTCGGCTCAACTGCACCAACGCTGCTAGAGTGACCATCAGCCATCATGGCCTTCTGTCCACACTTCCCTTTGCAGTTTAGTTGCAGCTTGTCCATTGCCTGCTGTTGTTTTGGCGGCCTGTGGCTACTTGATTTGATCGGTCTGTGTTGGAACTGGCAACACTTGAGGCTCCTGGCTCTGTGGGAGAATCCAGGCTTGGCTTCTCCTGTGTCTCACCAGGTTTGTTACCAGCGCCTTGATTGTGTCACAATCCACACCTCAAAATATTTTCTTCAGGATTGATGAGTCTTTATGCATCAGCCGTTCTTGCAAACCTTTTCAGGCACACAATGCGTGCTCGTGGTCACTTCTCCATTTCCTTTGGCCATCACCCTTGTGTCTGTCAAGTTGGAATGCTCATTCTCCTCTTGTTCTGGGATCCTCTGGGTTTGCATCAGACAATCCACAGCTTAATTTTGTTCTCCATATTGGTCACCACCCCCCTTCACCTGATTTGCTGTCTTTTCAAGGTGTCTACTGTCTCTCCAGTTGTCACCACTCTGTTCTTGGCCATCCTCCAGTATGTTCCTTGACGTAACTGGTTTTGCCAGCCAAGTGATTGGATGAATACATCTTCTGATGCTCCTGGATACATCATCAGTGATGTGTCCTGTCCTGACAACTATCCCTGTTTTGGCCACCTCAGAGTCACTTGAATCCCTGCACTGCATCACCTCCCTTGACCTAGTCACCTTGAATTCCTCTCAGAGACTTAAGGGGCAGCCTCATTTATAATTTAGTATTTGCAGTGATAGAAAGTCTTTCAGTGTTGGTATGCAAATTGAAGCACTCTGATGCCAGTTAGACTACAAAATAACAAAACATTTGTTCATACATAGTATTCTGGGTGCCATTAAAAAAAATATTAACAGTAATGATGGAAGAAAATCAGTCTTTATGGCTAAGCTTGTCACAGTGCATTGATTAACATTGATTGTAAACTCCTCCTGTGAAACAGGAGGAGTTGAATTAGAGCTGAATTAGAAGTAAATGTAGTTAAAAGTAAAAATCTGTATTAGAGTGGCCTTATGTTTATTTCTTTTTGCTTGCCTAATAGTTGGACAACTCACATATGATTTCACCCTTATCAACCCAGGACCAGCTAAGCAGGTGGGATGGAGAAAAATCAAACGCAGGCAGAGATAGTGAAAAACACACTGGAGAAGAAGTGGAAGAGGAGTTGCCCATGGTAAGTGCCCTGCTGAGGGGAAGTGTATTCAGGTGGAGGGTGTTTTCATATTAGTTCTCTGGATAACCACAGATAATGTGATCCTTTGTGGTCATTTCTTTTCCTTCTGTTGTTCACTGCAGATTACACGAATCTTCAGTTTGGCAGACAACCTGGCCGGGAGCGGGGTGGACACAGAAAACCAGCTGCTAAAGCTGCTGGAGGCTTTGCGTGCCTCTGCACTGCCTATCCTCTGGTATGCCATCGTGGTGGAGGGCCCGCAGCTGCAGCTTATCCAGTGTTCGAAACAGTCCAGCATGACTGACACCATAGTGCTGATTGACCCAGGCTTCTGCTATCAGGTCACTGTCCAAAAGCAGCCGCTGCTCCTCACCCACCCGTTGTACGATGATCACCCGACGCACCTCACCTCTGTGACTGAAGTGGTGAATCTGCTTTTGGACTTGGAGAGGTACTTGGTGTGCCAGGGACTGCCCTCCCAAGAACTATCATCTAGCAAGGGGCCAATCATCTTGGAGCGGGCATCGACGTGTGATTTCTTGGTTAAGAAAAACAACAACATCTGTGCTAACTGCAGAGCCCTTTGTAGGCGATGAGACAGAGCTGCAGAGACAGGAACAATCTGTGACCACGGTGGAGGCCATTAGTCCTTGGGTGCCACTTAGGATTCTTTTTTCTTTTTTTTACAGGGATGCACAAGATGGACTACAGTTTACACATTTACCTCTGGACTGTAATAATATGATTTTATTATTTGAAGATTCACCAAAGGCTTTCCAGGAGCAGTTACACTGTAATCACCTTAAGTGAGCAGGCCTATTTCGTCTCAGATTTCTTCTGCCACATTGTTTTAGGGCTTTTCCTCACGATGACTGTTATGTCAAGTGAAACTTGGCAGTGTGACATGTAGAGCTGAACTCCCTTCGCCGACTCGTCAATTGTTTGTTTGGTGTACTGTTGGTGTACTGATCCAAACTCTTTGTTCGAGGAATCGGTTTATTTCTCTCTCTCACTCTGTGGCTTTCTGTCTTTCTCTCACCATTTAAAACAAAAAAAATCCCACCACTCACACTTTTTTGAGTTGACAGTTCCATCAACCCAAATTTTTGTCTGTCTGAGCCCAAAAATTAAAAGCTGACAGGATTACCAATTGACTCACTTATCTTTTTGCCACAGTTTGAATTTCTGAACTCTAATTGTAAGTTACCTCTAGTTTTATCCATAACTTGGTAAATTATTTGACCAATGTTTTTGCTGTCTTATAATTTGGTTTGACAGCAGAGAGTAAAGTGACAACACTTTTTGTTGGTTTTCTTGGTTACACTCACACCGGGTTCATTTAGTAACAGGTTCAGGTGGCTCATCAGAGGTTTTGATATTTTTTTCGGCATAATGTTGGCACTAACTCTGAATGTCTAAATCAAAAAATAAAGTGGTATCGTTGTGGACATGCAGTTGTTTAGACTGTCACATCATTAGACAGATTATGAAAAATGCAGGATACTAAGGCTATTTTGTAGTGACATTTAAAAACTGGCATGTGGCAGCCAGAATTTAAAGATAAAATAGAGAGCGTGCACAGAGGGTAACATTTTCTAGTGTTCAAATTTCATCTGGAAATGAGTCATGATGACTAGTAAAAGCAGTTTATTTTGGTTTTCAGCTGTGATATCTAGTTCCCTTTAGTCAGGAGAATGCTGCATCATACAAAATCTGGTATTACCCTTAGTCCTTTTGAAAAAACAAGGATGTCTTTTACATGGGAGACATGGCCAAGACAGTCCAGTCACAGCAGTTAAACAGAAAAGCAAAAATATTTCACTGTAAACTGGAAAATTTGAGAAAAAGTGAGAATAACACAAGTGGAGAGAAGATTGAGGAGGGGAGGGAGAGAAAAGGCAGTACCTCAGTACTACAACAATCAAAGTATCTGTCATTTCTAACAGATTCATCTTCCATTGTCCGAACTACTGCTTTAAACTTCTTAATACATACTGAGTAGATCAAATTTCAAATTATATCTTGACCTTTGCTTTGCAAGGTGCCACTAACTGGGTGGATGATTTAGCTGATTGACATGTGCTCAAATCATTAATGTCATTAATGGGTGTAGGAAGGCGTGTGATACCAATGCTTAATAGACAAGGATATTTTGAAAAAGACCCAAGAGATCACCAACTTCGCCACATTTATCATCATTTTTGTGCTGAGGCAGACGTAAAAACAAGCGTACCCTTGCACAAAGTAAGACTTAGGTAAGCTTTGATTAGCAGATTAAACGTGAAATATGTTAGGACACCAAAAAAGGAATAGATACAGTTCTTTTAGTTGTTTTCTAAAATGATTTCTTCCTCAAGCGAAACTGCTTTGTCAAATTCCTCTACCGTGGACATCCCACGGATGACAAAAATGATGTATTCAGATAGGTCAGTATGAGTGTGACAACCTGTCTTCACCCCATTTGTGTTCTTGACAATTTTCCTTTACTGAACTCAGCTGTACGCCCCTCCTGCCACTCCTGCCTGGGATGTTTAGTGGCTCACTCAATGATTTTAAGAATGTGAAAGATATGTATTCTTAATATGTATTATCAGGGTTTATTTTTGCTCTCGAGGCTTCCTCTAGTAATTGTGCAGAATTTGCCCTTGAAATGGAAAATGATTGTTTCAGGTCAGAATTTCTTATTCTTTAAAAATCCTATTGTTGTTATTGTTTGATTTAAGATATTTAGAGAAGTGTTAAGGAATTGAAACAGAGGACATTTTTACCTATTTCCTATGTCTTTGTCTTGAAGGCATTGTGCAAATAAACCGTGCTTGCTGACACCAGGCCTACTATATTGAGATCAAATATATATTGTAAAAGCTTCTCTTCAAATGTCTAATATGTACTTAACTACATTGTAAGATCTGAAGGGCCTTCTGAGAGAATTTAGTGTTACAACTGACCCAGAAACAGTGGAAGCCTGTGATTTTATTTTCAGTGATGGGCCATACCTAAACTCACCCAACCATAGCTGTTATTTTATTAACATTTATATTTTGTGACATAGTAGCATAGGGTTATTGAGCTATTTGATCCTTGCTTGTTTAGGCCAATGAAATGATGGGATTGTACACTGAGCCCAGAGAAGAGAAGGATACCTCAGTGACTGTCAGACTGGTTCAAAAGCTTCCCATGCTGCTGTCAATCATTGTTTCAGTGGGAACCACCACCAATGCCTTCATTTGAATTATACAGCTTCCGAGCCTATATGTTATATAGTGCTAAAGAGTCTTCTGTATTCCGCTTACTTTCTGAAGTTGAGCACCTGTCATGCACTCAATTGTATCACAGATCTGTGGCTGGTGTACAGTTTAGTTTTTAAATGTAGTCCTAAAAAAAATCGAATCGAATTTCCATTCATATGAACAAAATCAGTGAAGCCTTCATGTGAGCCTGAAAGCTTTTGCATTTTGTCATAGAATAGAAATTCATGTAGGAAAATGAATTGACATTAAATTGTTAAGTATATGTGTTATTTTGCTAGTGTCATTTCTGTTGTATGAACGTGACATTATTCTCAGTTGTAGGCCTACATTGTATGTATGCTAAGATGCTTGGGTGGAGGGGTACAGAAAGAGCTGTAAAAACATGTTTTTGTAATTCAGTATGTTTTTAATAGAATTTTTAATATTGTGAAGAAATAAGAATTTTATAAATAACCGGTTTGATTGAATAAATCTATTCTTCATAATCATGGATTTGATAATTTTATCTGCTGCGGATTTATCAGAATCCAAATAAGAGTATATATAATTCAAATTGCCATAAGACATACAAGAGGGTTTCTAGTTTTACAGAATAGGATGAACGAGGCATAATATCATTAACGAGATGGGCAAAAAAAATGTCTTCCACACATTAAAAATAGTGCAAACTATTTCTGAATGATCTTTGGAGAATAATTGGATAGCCTCGGGAGGCGGACCGTATGAGAAGCACAGACATCAAGCCAGGCTGATGTATTTTTTATAGTTCAGCCTCACACAGTACGTGCGACTAGGCAACAACTGGATATGACAACATTTTATCTATTGGACCGAGTGCCGCACGTTTGAGGCATGCAACATTTCGGGGGGACATTGTTGTGACAGTGCTGAACGAGTACAGAAAATCGGGCTTTTCATCCGGTGCAGAAGGGAAACCTTTCTTCTCTTTTGAAGGCAGGTTTGCCGAGATGCGCAGGGCTTCGACGCAACGGAGGTCGAGAGGCTGCTGGTGAATTACAATTGGGATACGGAGCCACCATGAACGAGTTGCCTTATTCGTGTATTATGAATTACGGTGCGTTTTATTAAGTAGCTGAAGCTGTCTTCTGGGGAGGAGGACCTCGTCAAGTAGCCCCACGTTGAAATTATTTTTCTTGGCTAAGCATTTCCACAGACGACCATGGAGACCTCCGTAGGCATCGGTCATGCTCTCCGGTAAGGGGGATTCTGCTCCAAGATGTCCTTCTCACCGTAAATGGGCGTATAAATGAATAGCCGTCAACAGCTATATTCTCTAGAAAAATGGCTTGGCCTACATAGTGTTGTCTACAAGTCGTTTTGGGGGGTTGTACGTGTTATTTTGGGCATGCGGTCTCCACCTTTTCCGACATGAGCTAAATTTGAAAACACGTTTTCATATCGTGTCAGCTCGTGACACCTGCGATGTTACATGCCTTCCATTAATTAGTCCGGTGTGTTTTCATTATCAGCCAGCGCTGCCGTCTGCAGCGGCTATGCAGATGTATGTAGGATGGCTGTACAGACCCACAAGCCGGGCTTGATGTGGGAGCACATGCTTTACGCTTTCCCTGCTGAGCTAAAATATGAGGCTATAAAATTTAGGGTTTCATGAATTGCCATTCAATTTGTCTTTTATATGTGTGCCTCACCTTATTTTCCAACGCATGATCAGAAGAATGTATTGTTTTTGTGTGGCATAGTCATCATTATTCATGAAAAAACAGGAAATAACACAGGAGAGCAATTGCATCTGCATGAATTCAGATATGGGCTACTTTAAATGAGTAAAAATCTGTGTCATGCTTCCTGGGAATACACAACTTCTCCCTGTTGCTGCATTGTTATGGAGCAAAATAGACTCCTTCAAAGTAGCATGCTGCTACTGCTCTTCACAGGCCCCCTATTGATTACAATGCCCTCATTTCTAAATACTGCTGCTTCCCCTCATTGCAATGTGCCGTTTGCAGCCTAGTCTTGCCTAAACTATTCCCACGGAGACT
This sequence comes from Centroberyx gerrardi, assembly GCF_048128805.1. Taxonomy (NCBI): domain Eukaryota; kingdom Metazoa; phylum Chordata; class Actinopteri; order Beryciformes; family Berycidae; genus Centroberyx; species Centroberyx gerrardi. Next base: position 28,642,789 of record NC_136001.1, read on the forward strand.
TGCACCGGTATAAACACTATTATGAACACATTCTTGAACAAGGATGTCCAGAGCTGCCAGGATCTAAGGGACTTCTCCAAATGTGTTGTCCCGGGCAGTGCCTCCGGCTGATTCACTGCTAGTCCAGCTTTGGTCTATCTGGGAAACACCTCACTGTTTTCAGAAGAGGATTTTCCACTTTGTTGCCAAGCGTTTGTTTTCTTTGAAAGTGCTGATCACTCATGTAGTCTGGGGTTTCTCAATTTGCAGGGGTTTTGAATTCACGGGCCATTGGGCCATTCAGAGCCTGTTCTCTGTAGCATTCATTTCCAAAGAGGGTTGGGATAGCCATTTTATTGCAGATAAAGCTTTGTGAGGACCTAGGAGACCGTTCATGCCTGGCTTCCTTTTGGTCAGTTGGATTTTAATCCATGTCCGTGTTTTGTGTTGCATCCTCTCTCCCTTCTGTTCACTGTTGTGTTTTCAAATAGGTTGCATGGCGCTGTACTTTTCTATGAAGCGTTCCCCATGGTTTTCATGCTACTTTGAGCGTTACATTTCAATTCAAACACCATGGAATTGGATCTCGACCCAGATGGGTACAAACACAATGGTATTCTGTCGCTGTTCTGTTGGATCAAGGTGACGCCATTCCTTTTATTATGCCCCTAAGAGATGGACTGACATGATTTGAGCAGCTGGCTCAGTACCAGCTGACCGCCTCACCAGGTTGTGCACATCCCAGATCCAGGACCTTTCAGCAAACCTTTCACCTGTGCATTTGTCACCATGGATGTAAGATGAGAATGTGCTGTTGGTTTCATCCAAAGTGCCTTAATGTGTGAGCTCAGTGAATCGGGCCTCAAACCATAACAAGCACTGAGCATAGACCAGAGCAATGTTGCCATGGATAAGAGAGAGGATTCACCACATTTCTTCAATCATAAAGAGAGATAAACACGTAGGTGGACAGAATGCGCTTGCACAGATGAAAGGTTCAGGTGGTGCTATGTATACATGTATAGTGGTGTATGTAGCTGTATGGCAGTGGCTGCACATTATGTTCAGTTTTGAACTCCCTCCAAGATCAACAGCGGATTACAACCACAGTGCAAAGGCTGGGACATGGAAAAGTCTTTGGAATACATACAGAAATCCCTCCAGGTGTTACAGAGCAAGGGGAAACAGTATAGGAATAATCCCCTTGGATGTTTGAGTCACATTCCATTCTTTATTACTCCCCTCTCCCCCCCCCTTTCAGCTTAGCAGAATCCAGGTGGATAGCAATCACCAAGATTGCTTTGTTTCACCCTCGGTAGTTTGTGTCAAACCTGCAAAGGTGAGCGTCAAGGGCAGGGAAGGGTTGGAAATTCAGAATGGAAATTCCGGCCACGTGATTGGCCGGTCTGAGCTAAGCTGCCCTGCTGTGTGCTGATAAGCATGTTATAAATCAGTATTTCATGGATGCTGGGAGAGCTAGAGGAGATCATATTAGCACGGGGAGGGTCACCTGACCTTCCATAAGCCCTCCACAGTCCTTTGCCGGTGGTCGGTCAGGTGGAGATAGTTCAGCAAGCGGCCGTGTAGTAAATCCTCTGCACTGTATCAGCATAACATCCCCCACTGACCCCGACTGATCCCCTCCTCATATAGAGACCTTAACTGCAGCTCTCTCTTCCCATCTCCGCCCTTCCCTTTTTTCCTTGAGGTTAAAACCATTTGGGCGTTGACATTTCTATTCCTGCTCCTCATCATGGCAATATAGCCATGAGTGTATAACCCCTTGGAGTTTGATGCTGAACGGCAGGGAGATCATGCAGAGAAAGGTCACACCCACATAACTGTTTCCCAGAGACTGCTGTGCTCTTGTCTTGTAAATGAGCAAAGCAAGGTTCAGAGGTGGAAGCGTCTTCAAAAACCATATTGGAAGTTTTGCAGAGCGCTGTTGAAGGCGTTGTGAGACGTGAGCTTGCAACATGTGGTGTGGAATAATCAATGCTATACAGACTGCATCACTGTTGGCCTAGTTTTTACTCCTCCGATTTTGAAATGCTGATTGAATCCCCGTGCCACTCCAACATAATCTGTGTAGTTGTAGCCCTGGTTCGGTTACCATGTGCAAGTTCCTAACAGCAGCAGCTGTGTCAACACTAGCAGTCAACATGAGGGCTGCAGCCTCACCTGTCCATAGTGCGCTGGAGGTGATATTTCAGCTGCTCCTTTACATGTCAGCTGCTCTATACTGCCTGTTCAGTCCAGTCTGTCTTCCTGCCTGTTGAAAGAGACTAACATAATATTGCACGTTCAGTAGTTGCTGCCGGTTGAAACAAATATGAAGGCATACGCAAAACCATCTACCATAACATATAAAGACACACTATGCAGTATGTCATGAATATGCCTGTTATATAAAAGACGCTGGCATCAGTAGCCCATTCCTGGGACTCTAGGGTCAGATAAAGGCTGACAGCAGAGAGACTGAATCTCTTTAAGGGCTGGGAGGCATATTGTTTATCAAGGGATGAGCGTGATTCTCTCCCTTTTGAAAACTGGATATAGAACTGTCGCCCGCAGGGGTTTACCTTTGCCATGAACGTTGTAATACAATATCTGTATCTTCTAAGCCAGAGGAGAGAGCAGTGTGGACATGGTAGGAGGGGACCTACCTTACAGGCTTTAGTGTTTAGCCCGGCGGACTTTGAATATTAAACTCCTCGCTGATTTGCATTCGTGTGATGCGAGCTGCCCCTGTGCAGCGCGCTCTCATCGCACAGCTCATGTTTTAATCAACATGGCTCCCAACAGTGCTATCTATATCACCATCCGTAGCCATAGCCCTCATTCCCCTACACATGCTAAGTCAACACGTGTTTGATCATGTTGCTTTCATATCTCCGTCCCCCCCCCTCCCCCTCCCCTGATCATCCCTTTGATGCCACTCTCTGCGACTCTGTTTATCTGATTCTTCATTGTCCTGCCGTCTTTCCTGCGGGCTTCACTCTGGAATGTGATGCAGTTCTGTGTTGTTGTACCTGTGCCCCGGCACACATCTGCACACCAGATGTTGTCAGCAGTCACCTCTTGACTCCAACCGGTGAGGCCAGTGATCTTCTCAGGTGTGTTATTTGTCAGACTCAGTAAGAGCTGATTAGAGGACGGCCTGTTGCAGCGGATTATTCTCACAGTTTTTCACACTGTCACAGGTGATGGGTGGTAACCCATGAGCTCCTTGTTTTTGTTTTTACGCGTTCATTGCTGTGATCACTTGTCAATCAAACAGTGTGGGCGGTACTGTGACGTCTTTTTCCTTGGATTTTCTGTTGAGGAAGTTTGAGTTTCTGTAGGTGGCGCTCTTTTCTTTATCTGTTCAGCCATGGTGGCTATCACTGCTCATGCTAACTACCCAGCTCTTCTTCTGTTTATTCCAAACAAACCTCAAATGTAAAATGCATCACTTCCTGAACAGCAGAAGATTTTCCCCAGGAAAGCCTGGGGGATATAGGTTCAATCACTATTGTGTTATAGCAATTGGTGATAGAGAGTTGCACAACGGACATTTATTTATATGAAAATGACGTGGGTTATTACTTTTCTGAAAAGATTAAGCCCACATTGAATGGGTGAAAAAGGTAGCAGCACCTTGCCAAGCAAATGGGCTTTTTTGGTTGGTGCAACCAAACATTCCTCAATGGCGTGGCTGCCTTTTGGCTCCAACATGCAGCTGCCCAGCTCCCATCCAGAAGACTACCAAATGTCTCTGTCTGTCTTCCCATGACTGCCTCTCTCAGAGAGCAGGCCCACTGCTCAGCCTACTTTATCCTGCTGAATAGAACATTGTTTAGGCACTGTTTTGTACTTTCCCCTGTGAAAGTCCTCCTCAGTATATTAGATTAACAAGAATTTGATCACTGACTTGGATTTGAGTAACAGGATTCATGTGATGGGCTTTGTCTGCCTCGCAGTCGTTACTCTGCCAGTTGTTTGTTTGAAAGGCTCCTACTTGTCTGTCAATGGGAGGTCATGCATGCTGGGGGCTTTCACACTCACAGGAGCAAACAGCAGTTACTGGATCGGTTCCAAGACAGGAGCCAACGCAAACCGAGCGCAAGTATTTCAAGTATGCTTTCACATGAAGTGAGCCTCGTATTGCTAGCCGCATTCTTTATGTCGTGTTGTTTGAGTCAGGAAAACAGAACAGACAGAGCGCCACCTTTTACTGACCTATATCAGAAACGCTGGTCGGCTGCGTATGGAACTTTTTCAGACAGCTGTTCTAGTTTCTCAGAATTATATTTCACCAGACTAACTGGTAGATAAATGTTTTATTTTGCGCAATGTGATGCTGCCAAAAGCAATCTCTCTAAGGTTAATTTCAATTTAGCCCTTGAGGCCTTCCATCTGGATTTGTGGTTTGAATGCAGTTGTTTTATTATTTACTCGACTGGCAACAAGACAGAAAGATGCTCATTTATGGCAGCGATTTGTGAGGAGGGTTGAGTGAAAGGCTTCCTGGCAGAAAACGTCCGCGCTATTTTTGGATCTCAAGTCTCTTTAGTGTCAGGGAAAAGGCTTAGTCTGAAATGAACCTCCATCATGTGGGAAAAACTGTATATGGACAACATGCTTACTTGCCACAGAAGAGTTAAGGTGCATTGCCTCTTGTTTAAGGTTGACTCTTACACAATAATTTGATTTTCCTGCTCAATAGAATTATCCCAGATGACTTGATATGCAGAAGTTCTATAATTTAATCAGGAGAATTCTTGTAGGACACAAACATATTTGGGAAATCACATTGTTTTACACTGCTTTGCCGCCATAAATGAGGTCCAGTTAAACCTTGATATTTATGTCGCCAGAAAAGAGGAGGCTCCACTAAACATTTTATTTATCCCTCACTTCTGTTATTTATTCCTTCGCTTTGCCGCTGGCTCTGTTTCTTTGGCTCCCTCTCCTTTTTTGTGCTGGTACCCATGAGCTATTGAGACATGAAACACAGGGTTTAGGTTTCTCTCTCTCTCTGTTTCTCCCTATACATTATTAATGTGGCTTCTCGCTTCCTCATCTTTCCTTCTCTTTGCAAATTAATTGGTCGCTAACTGCCATTGAATGCTAATTTTAGAGTATTTAACACTTTCAAAATGCCTAAGTTATGATTACACTTTTGGTTGAACAATTACTTTCAGAATATTCAATAAAACTGGCTGACTACATAGTTTGAAGTTGGCTTTGTATAATATAAAATCTGGGTTCATGCAGTGTAATGATACTAGTAGTGTTATTATTGCCAGTATTTTGATAATAGATTTTCCACATACGACAGAGTGACCTGCTTCTTGTTGGGTATATCTTGATTTGTGTATATTTTGCAGTCACAGAAGTAAAGAATATTGTTTCACTATCCTTTTTCTGATTTAGTTTCATCGTGTTTTTCTCTGTTAAAGGACTCAGCCTTAGACACCTGGAAAGAGGCACAGTGGCTCCCCCTAATGGTACTTGGGATCATCTGAGCTAGGAGACACCCATGCATATCTACTGCTGACTTGCTGGAAATGCAACCATTGAGTCTACACCTCAAGAAGACACATGGCTGATACTGCAAGGTTAGGGGAAATACACTTCTACTCCTGAGATGTGATTTGCATCCCAGCTGCAACTCAACCTCAGTTTCTGTTTCGTCAGGTGAGGGTTTGGCTGGGAGTGGCGAGTTGTAAAGTCCCCAGAATTACAGCACATGGAGGTCAAAGGGCATCTGATCACATCCATGGGTTTGGGGGCTCCAGGTGAGTGTTGACTTCTGGCACAGTTCTCTGTACTTGGCCTGCTAAGCTCCAAAACCCTTGTGTAAAGACACGCTGGTTTTTGTGCCTGGACAAGCCTGAAATGGCCTGGCATCGAATCAGTTTGATTTTTTTTTTTTTCCTGGCAATTCAACTGATGAGAAAACAAATGTGTTCCTCTCTGGGGAACTGCCAACTGAAAGAAATGCTGTATGGTGTGAAGGGCTGTTGTTCACATACTCTGTAGCCACAACTGACAGATAATCTTATCAGACCACTGAGTGGCTGTGACCATAAACATGCTGTTGAATACAGAAACATATTCATTGAAAACCAGGAAAACAAAAAAATATTACCAAAAGAACGCCTATTTTTGGATCGAATGAGAAAATATAATTTTCAATATTTACATGTCTGCGTTTGAGTCCCCCACAAATCTGCAATCCAACGATTTGGGCTACAAATGTCCAGCCACACATTTTTATGCCAAATATTTTCTGGAGATGCTTTATGTTTGTGCTCTGCTGTGCAGATCTTCAAGGCTGCCAGGACAGCAAGCTGCAGGCGGAGCGTGTTGCAGCGCTGCAGGAGAGGAAGCAGGCCCTGGAGGCTCTGCTCAACAGTCGAGTCGGAGAGCTCAAACAAGTCTGTCTGCAGGAGGCGGTCAGTAGCTTTCTTGGCCCTTTTGAACCCCATATGGCTCAGGGTGCAGGGCTGTCGCTCCATACACCTCAGACGTATGCAGTTTGTTGATTTGTACATTTGTGTGCGTTTTTACCAAAGAGATTGCTTTCATTGCAGCACATTTCTGTGAAAAAAAAATATGAATCAGTAAATCTGATATGCTGAGCTTGGATGCCCAGAAGAAAGAAAAATATCTGGCAACTTGTTGAAAAGCAGTTATGTTTTCAGAACTACATCAGTGAAATAAAATGGGCTGCATATTAATGTTTGCTTGATTGCTCCAGAGAATGTGCCAGCAGTTCATAATGAAGCCACAGCTGCCTCAGCTTTTCATTGACAGCTGTTTAACACATCGCTCTGTTTTCAGCTGGATGTAATGCGACTCTCACTCTGTCTCTGCATGCACTATTCTTGCCTTCAGAAGCTCTCCATACTGTATAATGGAGCTAATTTGGAGGTTTTGATGCACCACCCATCGGCAAAGTCACTCTGCCAGCACAGTTTCTGCTTTGGAGTTAAATTATGATAGTGACATTAGTTCTGGCACATCTATTCCAGTGCAATCAAGCATTTAAAGGATGGTCGTATTGGGACGTGTTAAATGGTATTCTCATTTTATGCAACATTTTGGACCTCACAGGCCAGTGAGAGGATGAAGGATTTTTAGTCATTGGAGGCTAATGAATGTCCTCTGCAGGAGCTGACTGGGAAGTTGCCACATGCTTTCCCCCTGGAGACGGGCGAGAAACCCCCACTGGTGCAGCGCAGGGCTGGCCTGGCGCCCAACACCAAGGCAGAGGTAAGTCAACACCTTGAATAACAATAGTGTTTACACAGCAGCTGTATTTCTGTGTACCGTAGTATAACAGGGCTGGCTGTCCCATGCAGGATGAGGCTGCCCAGAGAAAGCAGATGAAAGCCCTCTTCACCGGCGCTTTGTACAGACACTCGGAATCAGACCGAAATGTCCCAAACAGCAAGAGGACAGTCCATCGGGGCTGCCACACAGGTAGAACTGTGCACAACATACAGCCACACATGGGACATTTGTCAAAAGTTGTCAAATCTAGAATAACTGTTTGAAAACCGTGTCTAATTATGGATATGATTGACACTGTTCAAAAAATAGTTTTAGCAAAGATTCAGGTCACGCTGCATCGTCTGTGACCTAAATGGCTCGTGTTTGTTGTCTTCCAGAGGACACTGTCATGTCAGAAAGTACTAGCTCCATGTCAGATTCAACATCGCATGACAATGGTGAGTCAACCCTACACAAATATCAGCCTGTTGCAAAACCTGTCTGCCAATTGGGTTTAATATTGGGTTTAACTCCAAAGACAGCATCATTCTAAAATAGGCAATTGAAAAGGCTTCATATTTGCCAACACTTTGCTTTTCACATTCAGAATACATCATTCACACTTACTGGCTGGCAGACTCCATTTAATTTGCAGTTGTGATGCTAAGATACGGAATAAGGATCACATTTCTGTTTTAAACACAAAGTAGCACAGCTGCCTTGTTATGTTCTGAAATGAAAGCGATTGCTTAATTCTGTGTGCCATCCATGAGTGAGCCGCATTAAAAGATTATGTCTTTGTTTTTTCCTGTCCCAGAAGAGTCGTCTCCCAGTGTGGCCGCTGACCAGCGCTCTCTGTCCCAGCCCCGGCTCACTGTGGGCAGCCCCGACCACAGGATCAGCCGGAAACTGTCTCCAGTAGAGATTTACTACGAGATGAGGACACGCCGCAACTCCGTCACCAGCTCTGTTAGGTACTGTCCCCAAAGTGGCCCTATCCCGCAGGCTGTGCTGTCAATTAGATTTGTGCGTGAGTGTATTTGTGTGTTTATGTGTGTGCGTGTATGGGTGATAAATGTTAAATACAGCCATGTCCTCTCGTGTCATTTTGCACAGCCCAAGTCACTCTCTGCCGAGGAGCGCATCGAACGTTGAAGGCAGAAGTGTTCCAGCTACTCCTCTGCTGGCCCGAACTGCCCCCATCAGCGTTCATGTCAGGTAATCTCTACTCTGCTGCCTCCGCCTAATGCGGCACATCTACAGCTCCAGCTCTCACCCACTGCGATGACTGGGAGGTTGGAAGAGTGGTTAAATGATTTAGTTGTATACAGGCAGAGAGTCAGGGTTGTAGCACAGATTAGTGTCATATTATCTACCAGCTAGTGCTTTGGCTCATCATGTCGTCTTTTAGGCATAAAAATAGTGTCCTCTCTAAGTGATTTTCTGTGAAATGCAGTTACACGGTTTTGATTAAAACTGCGTTTGCTCTTCTTCATCGATGGTTCCCCTGATTCCTCTCCAATGATAGCTCTTCTTGTGCTCCCTCTCCGCCTCAGATCGGACGCGTCGGGGGGCAACGCGTTGAAGCAGTGGTCCGGCAGCCTGGACGTCCCACATATGATCCCGCTGGCCCAGGAGGGCTCTTCCTCCGACCGCCGAGGTTGCCCTTACAGCTCCCGCGCCCGGCGCAGCAACAGCTCCGAGGCCCTGCTGGATCGGTCCAGCCTCCCCGAGGATCCTGCGCCCCGAAACGGGATGCCCCCCAGAGGAGGGCCCTACAAGAGCTCAGAGACACTGACCGACGGCAAGCTGCGACACATTCACCTGGGGAGCCCCGAGAGACACATGGACGGCTCGGTGGAACAGGCCAAAATGCGTCTGTCCATGGGTGGCAGGGGCGCAGGGGGAGGCTACAATGAGCTGTTGATGGACTACATCTGGGGAAAGCAGCAGAGGATGCAAGTGCAGCACCACCTGTACCAGTCCACAGGCAGGATCTGGCAGGACGCCTCCTCTCCTCGCTCCTCCACCGCGGCAGTGCCTCCTCATGCCAACGGCTTCTCCCACTCCCAGGTGCACCTCCCCAGCGCCGCGCCCCCCTACAGCCCCATGGTGATCAGAGGGTCCCAGGCCGAGCCGCGCAGGGTCAAAGTCACCAGAACCAAATCTTGCGGGCCCTTCATTCCCTTGCAGCAGGACGCCATCCTGCTGTCGGCGTACGAGTCCCCCCATCCCACCTCGGGCACCACCACGTCCTCCATCCCCAACCTGCACCCCTACCAAACCGAGCTGTCCGGCCCCAACTTCAGCCGCAGGCCCCCGCAGTTCTCTCTCCCCACCCCGGAGGACTCGACGCGCAGCCTGCACAAAGCCCTGGCACTGGAGGGCCTGAGGGACTGGTACCTGAGGAACGCCCTGGGGTACCCCCCTGCTGCCTCAAAGGGCCATGAAGCGGGGATCTCTCGCCTCTCACACCCCCACCCGCTGGTCCACCAGGCCCAGTCTGTACAAGGTGAACCGGCCAACCTCCACAGGGCTCAGATACCCCAGTCAGCCAGCTTCCACGGTCACCCACTGCATGGAAGGTCAGTAGTTCTCTCATTTAGTCGCTATGGTTCTTTTACACCTGCTTGCCTCCAATGTAATGGTAAATAAATAGGTGAACTATAGTAGTTGATAATCATAAACGAACAGCTCCCAATAGAAACAAACCAAAAGATCAAAACACCCTATTATAGTAACTTACCCTAGTAACTTACTTACTATAATTCATTCCAGGGTGAGAAAGTAACTTTTTTCAGAGGACATTTTTGCCCCTTCATCTGGTTTTCTAGAGGCTTTTTGGTCTTGAGGCAATTTTGTTCACTATGGAATGATACATTTGCATTGCATATTGGCAAGTAAACACTCAATTTGTACCTTCCACTCATCATTTTTTTTTTACAGTATTGGTTGTTTTATTTTTTGTTGCTGCAGTGGTTTGTGTGGTTTGTGCGGCATTTTTTTTGCCTTCAGGCTGCGTACTCTGCCGTTTTCTGATCAAAAACTGCTACATTTTTCTCACCCAAATTGCACTACAAAGAATCCCCTGGGTGAATCACCTATGGTGGCCCACGAGGGACAGTAGTCACATTCACGCGTGAGACTTTGACAACTCAACAAATGAAATGTGAACAGGGTGAAATGCAATAAGGGTGCTTTTCATCATTGGGTGCATTTTTCCCCCTCATTTTTAATTCCACAGGCATTTCATGCATTTTCAAACACATTTTTGCCCCGAGGCCCTGTGCATGTCTGACCTTGATTCATACTATTTATTTATATGATGAAGTTTTCTTATAATCCTGGTTTTACCCTTCACTACATGCCTGTTGTTTGCAGAGTGCGGTATTGATTTGCCTCGTCTCCCCAACAGGTCAATGGAGTTCTCTCTCTATCAGGAGCCTCCTCATCCACAGATGCAAGAGGTGACCCCAAAGGAACCCAGCGCAGACCCAGGCACCCTGGTGTGAAGCAGCAGAACACACACACACACACACACTCACATGTACACAAACACATACACAGATGTCCAAACACACTGTAGACGCACTCATACACACAAGCTGACATAATGTGACCTCAAAAGCTAAGCAAAACATGGCAACCTCAGCAGAAAAAGACTGAAATAAACGACAAACTGTAGCTGTACAGTCAGAAAAAGCCTTGGCGAACCCCCCTCTTATAATTGAGCCCGACAGTGTATGAACTCCAGCCCAGTGTCTCGATGTGGACGTGCACTGGAGTCGACTTAATTCCTCTCGGAGCATCTAACAACAACATGGTCCTGCTGTACTTCATATACCGCATCGTATTCCTGGTCCGACGCGAGCAGAAATATGCTGAAAAATCTCCCAAGGTATACTTTTTTACAGAATATATAAAACTCTAAATTACTATTTTGTATCTTCTGAGACATAAAGAAGAATAGTTATATGAAAGAGGTAATTTATTGCTCATTAGTCTTGTGATATACAAAGATGTTATATGAACTCACGTCATTCGAGAAGTATTTAGACATGCCGGTGAATGTGTGTTTGTAAACAAAACTATATAGAGCAGCAAATACATGTTCCAGTCCTCATCTGCCGTTAATTTCGCAGTCGTTTGTATTTTCCATGTTTGATAAATGAAAGGGGCCACGGACTGTAGTTTAACAGAGTAGCGGACGGGAGTGCCTACAGGTTTTAATAAACGAAAACTAAACCTTTGTTAAAACGTTAAAGTGCTTTCTAATAATCTGTAATGCTAGCATTAAGCCTTCCTGAGCTTACTCTCCAATCAAAAAATGAAAGCAGGTCACGATGTCACAAAATTAGGGTATTCGGAATGATGTCATTTATTGTGATTTTATTTTATTTTTTATTTAATTTAATTTTTTTTGGATTCAACTCAGTGCTGGTTGATAAATGTAGCTTTCGCTGTGCTGACATGAAAGAAGAGTTAGACCAGTTCTATGAAAACCCGAGGGCTGCTATGAGGCCTACTGTATGGCAGTAGCACATTACTGTATGACAGTAATTCACTTGGTTCAAATCGATGCCTCTCCATCTCGCCGTGGAGGATCTGAGTGTCATGCAGAGCACTTTACGAACATCTTAAGCCTTAATTCCGTAGGAAATTGTCACCGAGAGAGAGAGAGAGAGAGAGAGGAACAAGACAGGGTTTCACGACGGAGAAAATGAAAGAAAGAAAGAAAGTTCTTGTCGACGTCTGCTGATGGTTCTACCCGGTTGTCGGTCTGTATATAGATTGTATCGATGAGTTTCAAGCTGATATTGTATTCCCGTACTAACAATGTAATATTTGAACTAACCACATAGGAAGTATTTAGTCACAATAACCCCCAACCCCCCCCCCCCCCCCCCCCTTCCTACCCCCAAATAAAGTGTGAGCACTATTTAAATTGGATGAAAACAGTGTGAACAGAATAGGGCTGCTGGAGTCGTTACATGATGGTGTGAGCAGGTCTCATGCCCGACTACTGAAGAGAATAATGTGTGTGAGAATTCATGCTGTCTGATTTTTGTAATTGTAATGATTTCAAGTAACTTCATGAGCTCGGTCGTTGTGTCTTTTCTCTGTATTAACCTGTGGTTTTTTTTTTTTTTGGTTTTTTTTTAAATCAGAGTAGCTATGTGTCATAATATATTTCCAGTTTGTAATCTTGATACCACTCTGAAATGTAAACATCAGTAACAAAATCCAAGAGTAAGAAATGATCTCCTCAAGGAAACACTGAAAATAATTGTTGTGGTGTAAACAGAACTAAACAGTTTTTATTTTGAAAAGCCTTTTTTAATATCTGATTTTTCCATTTGATGTGTTTGGCCATCTCAGACTCATTTGAATGTAATTTTTTAGGTGTGTTAAAGTCTCATACTGTATGACGATGTTGTTTTCTACTCTAGTAGGAACTGTAGCACACCGTGGAATGTCACCTGGTTTCTTCTGCTGTCTGATGTGTTCACATTCATTCAGTATCTCAGCTTCTTATAGCTTCTTCCAGCTGGTAAAACCTGAAATCAAAGACCAAACTGCTGTGCACTGGGGGTCGTAAATGTATTTTTCATATAATGTACTCTGTAAGTTGAAAATAAATGATTATAAATTTAGCTCTAAAGCAAATCTATTCAAACTATATTGTATATTTATGAACCTATAACATTTTGTAGCTACAGTATCTAGCTCTTTCTCGCCAGTGAGAGAATTGGTAACACGTGTTGAAAGCATTTCACTCAGCAGTATGAATTGTATTAATATTTGTTTTTTTGGTTTTTTTAGATACTTAAGCGCAGCTGTTTTCTCATTCCCTCCTTTCTTCATAACCAGGCCTATGAAATAAGGCGGCCTGCCCTATACTGTATGTATGAGATGTTGCATTCATTCTACTAAATAAAGTGTCATGTTGAAATCAACACAGTGTCAGACTTTTTGATGGTTATTTGAAATAATCAGAGGTGGAACTCCTGGAAAAAGTAGCTCATTGCTGTTTAAGGATGGTCCTTATTTTGATATCAACAAAGCTAGTATCAGTTTCCCTAAGTCAAGTCCAGAGTGACTGATTTTGATTATAAATGGCACTATAATATCTAAAAAATAGAGCTTGCTCTGGTTATGGAAAATCTTTATGTCCATAGTCCCCCAAATGAAAAATCTGGATAAATATTATCAGGAAAATCCTGATAAATATTAATATTTATTAATATTCCTATATCCACTTAAAGTGTGTCTGTGGTGCTCAATAGTGACTTTACAGTGATCTCATTTTTGGTGACTTGACTGTTTTTTTGTTTTTTGTTTTTTTTTAACTTATTGTGTTTTATGGTATTTTTTAATCTCATATATCACTATAATTTTCCTATACAATTTCCATAGGAATTTGTTGTGATATTTGTATAGCATTCTCTTTTTCAAAAACTAAACCTAAAACTAAAACAAACTCCTCAAGCACCCTAAATAAAAGTTTTAATTAGTTATTTTAGTTACTTTCCACTTCTGGAAATAATAGAGCACGGGTATATATCATTTCCTGAAAATCATACCAGGCTTTGTGTACATGTAGTAGTAGGCTATTGCTATTCCTGGAGCTGCGGTGTTGCTCCGCTATTTTTTACAGACGCAAAGCGGACGCAGAGCAGGCGGGGGACGCTGCTGCGGCACTGCGGTCAAACCCGGACTCTTTAATACGGACTGGAAACATTATACACTGCGGTGAGTAGGCTGACTGGCGAACACACCTGTGGGGGTGTGAAGGGTTCATTGTGTGAACAGGCTCGCTGCGTTATTGTAACACGGACAGATGCGACTTTCAGGGTAACACCAGCAACAAGTAGCCTAGTGAAGATTAACAAGTTTTTTTTTTAAGTCCAGTGTTAAGCCCACCAGAATAAACAGTAAGACTTCCGCTGAGAACTTTCAAAATAAAGCCGTGTTGACTAACGCGTTGCAAGGTTTTTGGAGTAAGATAAGAGAAGATGACAGTTTATTGAGCCCTGTGGGGAAATTAGGTCGTCACAGCAGCAAAAGTAATAGAAGCCAGTAGAGAAAGTAAAGTAGAAGCAGTATATAGGCAAAAAAAAAAAGCTATATAAATAGCAATAAAAAATCCAGCAAAAGACTATAAAATAATAAAGCAGTAAAGTAGAATGTAGCCTACATAATGTGCAGATGTGCATTGTACTCACTTTAACAGTCTGCAGAAGGCCATATGTCTTTACATGGTGTCCTAGTGTGCAGACTAGCGCAGTAAAGAAACTATGCCCTTATCAACAGAATGTGCCTTCCAGATATGATTACCAGCTGTCCCATGTAATAAAGCTCCAGGATGGAGGCACCATATGTACTGGTGCCGGTAACACAGAGTACCACAGTGAAAACAAAGAGTGCATTTAAACAGGAGTCTAACAGGGTGAAAATGCACTTGTTATTTTCTCCATAAAGTATATTTTGATAGCTATGTTGGCCATAGTTATTCCTCAAAATTGTATTTTCAGTTTTTAGAATTTTGACATAGCAATACAGTACAAGAAGAAAAAAAGGAAAAGATAACAAAAAAGCAAAATAAACTATTAAGTGAGAATATACAAATAAACAAACAAAGCTAACAGCCAGACATCAGTCAGTTACAGTACAATGCACAGTAATATGCGTGTTACAATATCAGCTAGTCAGTGAGAAGACACCAGATCGTTGGTATGCCCCAGTAGAAATTGTACGCTTTTATTTTGAAAGCAAAATCGCTTAACTTCCGGTTTTATTCACCTTATCTCTGCCGACTTGACGCTGCTGTTGTCTCCATGTGTCAGAGTGAATTAGGCTACCTGTTGACCCATTAGCTGAAATCCTCAACAACACACAAACTGAGCTCGCCTAGCCAGCTAGCAACCGAAGTTAGTGAATATTAGACAATAGCAAGTGTAAAATATGTTACTTGTCGATTAATTGATAGTCTTTACAAAATAATTACTCCTGCCAGATTCTTGTATCTCAGGTAAGAACATGAATTACTTTGAATTACCAGCCATCCATGTTTACTAGCATGGCGCCTATACTGCAACAGGGCTGTCCGTGTAATATCAGGGAGAGCTCAGTTGCAGCTGGGCCAGTTTCAGGAGCTATTTACGTTGACATGCCATTCATCCAGCTAAAAATAAACATACACATTCACTGGCCCCTTTGAAATGTCACTGCAAACAGCCTATTGGAACAATTTACTAAAAGAAGAAACTGGCTGCCAGAGACCTACAGCTGGGTGAACTCTCATTTCAGAGATAATAGTGTAGCAACATGTACGGGGCTGAGGCCGCAGCACCTATTTTTGAAAGTATCTGCCTTTGTGTTGCAGCTCTCTCCCCGAGTGCCGCTGTCATCTGGACCCGTCTTCAGCTGTCTGACTCTTCAGGGTCCATCTGAACATGTCGTCATCATACGCTGCTGCCATATCAGCCCTTTCCCTTCGTCCGTCCAGCGCTGCTTCTTCACCCGTCAGGCCCAGCACCCCCCCTGGCCCAGACACAGCGCTGAGTCCCGCACCTCCCCTCGCGCCCAGCACACCCACTCACAGCCCCCCAGCTGGACATTCCCACCCCCGTTCACCTGAGCTGCTGGGATCTGATGATGAGCAGCAGGAGAATCCCGATGATTACTGCATAGGTAAGCGGCGCCTCAACGCCACATTTCAGCACACTGGATTTTGGGTGTTGTTCACTCTGATTCTCTTGTAGGCGGCTACTATCCTGTGGAAGTGGGAGAGATCTTCATCGACCGCTACCAAGTGGTCAAAAAGTTGGGATGGGGTCACTTCTCTACTGTATGGCTCTGCTGGGATATGGTGTAAGTACAGCTGCAACATTGATCTTTTCATTACTCAGTCACCCTGATATGTAATATACAATTTAAGTAGCCTTCTGCCATAATGACTTGTACGCAGGAAGAGGCGTTTTGTTGCTCTGAAGGTGGTGAAGAGCGCTCCAACGTTCACAGAGACGGCACTGGATGAGATCAAACTTCTGAGATGTGTCAGTGAGCCCTTCTCCTGGTCTTGTGAGATAATTACATAATAGTTACTTAGTGATACTTGTGTAGTATATTTGGCTACAGTGTTGTTTATGGTATTGGAGTGTCTGGTCAGCACAAAGGAGGCCCTCCCACAGTGGTGGTGGCTCTGTAACAGAGTGGCACGGGTTTGTCCACACGTTTACTCGCAGGCAAATACAGTAATAATCAATACTAACTGAGAGTGATGATGGTGGAGGGGAAAAGCAATTTCTGACACCCATTTCAGAATCGCTCACAAGTGTCTATTCAGGATTTGCGATCATTTGGGAAGAAGATGATGAGGAATTGTGGTGTTTAGGTTAGAGATGAGAGGAAAATAACACATCACACACACTGAGTGTACAGAAGTTGTGAATACCAGCCATTTGCATGAAATAGACAGAAATAGACCAGGTGAATCCATGACATGAAATGTGCAAAAAGTGGTGTAACTCAGTAGGCGTCCCTCATGTTTTGTCCACTGAGTGTATTATTGTGTTACTTTCCAGTCAGTATTTTTCTTTGCATTTAGGCTGTTAATGAAAAACTATAATGATCTATCAAATGGTATTGTTGAAATAGAAAAAAACAAAACGTTAAAGACAGAATGCTTAAAAATCTAAAAGGTTTTGAATCTCACGTCATTCGAGTTATTAATTTATGACTTTTTAATCATAAGTTTAAGATTTTAACATTTTGGCCTAAGTTGTATTATTTCAGGCTTTCACTCCAGTGATGCCAAAGAAAAGCAGAATAGTGGATCACAATAAATTAAAATCTTTAATTGCTATAATGAATGTTCTGCACAACATTATGAATATCAATATTAATCATAGCCCAAGTATTGTGATAATATTGTGTCAGGAGCTTTCTGGCAGCTCCCATTCTTGGTTACTTTACATTATTATTAATCAGTGATTAAAAAATTGCTCAGCCTCTTAGCAGTTCAGTTAATTCCATGCAATACACACCAGGACTGAACCAGCAGAATCCCTCACTGTGGCGGCACCTTATACTGATGTTTCTTTATTTTGACCAGCACTTGTCAAAGCAGTTGCCAAGTAATATAATAGCGTAATATAGGCTGTTATCTAGATGTTATGAGGTCATTTGATTACAGTATGATTACCTTACACATTTACCATTTGGACTACATTTTGTTTTTTGGTTGATCTTGTGATATTTTACAGAGTTTGTACACTCTTCATTATATTGTCATCAGGTAAGGGACAGCGATCCTAAAGATCCTAAACGTGAAAGAGTTGTGCAGCTCATTGATGACTTCAGGATCTCTGGAGTGAGTGGAGAACGTATCCTTTACAAAACAAGAGAGCGCTTGAGCTGCCTAATGTCCCGCCATAATCACCATCATATATTAAACATAACCAGCTATGCTATTGAGCTCATTAATTAATCTTATTAATGTGTTAATTACCACATTTTTCAATGTCGACATTACACATGAATGGTATTAACATGAACTCTGTATCTTGAAGCGTTAAGGACTTACAGTAGTTTCAAGAACAGTTTTTCCTCATTAATATGCAAATGAATGTGGCAAGGTGCTCCAAAATCAGATAATCTACTCTATAGGGGGAACCTGTGGTGTACATATGAAGTTTCTATCATGTATTGTTCTTGAGTTATTGTGGTCACAAGAATGTGTCCACACACACACACACACACACACACACACACAGGCACCATCATGACGACATAATGTCCCACATACCGCGTACGATGGAGGGACATAAAAACTCCCAGATCATGTTGATCATGTCAGTGTTTAGAGTTTTATAATGGCCTGAAGACATGAGAAACTGCAGCTACTCACGCTGTAACGCATGGAAGTCTGTCCTTGATGTGGCTGCTCACCAGATGTGTGCATGGTCCTGGAGGTGCTGGGCCACCAGCTGCTGAAGTGGATCATCAAATCCAACTACACTGGCCTGCCGCTGCCCTGCGTCAAGAGCATCCTCCGACAGGTGCCGCGTCCCCTTCATCCCGTCTTAAATCCTCTCCCCTGCATTTCACCGCCCCAAAAAGCAGCTTTTTGTGAACAGATTATCCTCTATTTGTGCTCCCCCCGGTGACATGTAGCGGAGTGACAGTAACTCCATTTGTATTCCATATCACAGGTTCTCCAGGGCTTAGATTACTTGCACACTAAATGCAAGATTATCCACACAGACATCAAGCCAGAGAACATCCTTTTAAGAGTGGACGAGGTTTACATCCAGGAACTGGCAGCCGACACCAAGCTGTGGCAGCTGCCAGGGTGTCCTGCTTTCACCGGCTCTTCAGGTTAGTGATGCCGCGTTAGCCGTCCCATGGCTTTTAGATCGGGTTTCTGTCTGTCACATTTTAAATGACCGAGGAATATGTGTCACTGACTGTGCACAGTAACAGGCTGATGGAGGAACTGTGTTGCTGATTACATGGCTCTAACAAATTCATTAGAGAAATATTGCACTGCTGTTGTGTTTCTCACTGTTTCTGTTCACATTTGGTGCCTCTTTCCCCCTGCTGATATTTCCACCCACCAGTGAACAGCAGCCCAAGAGAAAAACAGGTGTGGGACCTTTAACATTGTGCTCTCCTTTGACTTAATGAACACGGTTTCTTGAGAGACAGATTTGTGGTTCCTTCTATTCATTATCATCTCATTCATTTAACTTTTAATGAAACATTAGTATTTCTCATGATCTGTGCCTCTTCACCCCTCTTCTTATGGCTTTCTTAGAGTTTGT
This sequence comes from Centroberyx gerrardi, assembly GCF_048128805.1. NCBI lineage: Eukaryota > Metazoa > Chordata > Actinopteri > Beryciformes > Berycidae > Centroberyx > Centroberyx gerrardi. The sequence continues at coordinate 28,661,859 of NC_136001.1, forward strand.
CCAACTTATTGGGGAAGTTGACTGGGGTTTTCCATACTCTTGGGGAGTGGGTAAGATGGCTGTTATGCTTTGCCTTTGAACTTGTACCTTCTCACTGCATCTTGATTGCACCTAAGGTCTTTCACAGCAGTGGACAGTCAACATTTAACACTGCCGCATCTAAAATATTTCTAAATATAGAAATATAACATTTTTACTGTCCCATAGCAGAAAATGACCATAATAAATCTGCAGGGGGTTGATAGGGTTGTTGATCAATACCAGTGACCAGTGCTGAAATTTCATGCATTCTAAACTCACTTTCTGGCCTGTACTCACCCACACTTTTAGCTAGCTTACTTTTCTCTAACCTGAAAATGTGACATTATTATTTGTGTCAATTACAGACCACCATGGCGCATGGGGGCGGGAGGGGTGCGGAGGGTTGGTTTGCCACAGACTTGTGTATGAGGAGAGAAGTTCTAGCGATGTTGCATTTCTTACAGGTCACCAGTAGAGGTCGATAACGGGTCATGAATTATGTAATGCCCCTTTAATATTTGATTGCTGGAATGACAGTGCAGACGGTGTTTTAGGATGAAAGTTGTGCTGGTTTAAAATGATTACTTTGTGTTGCTACTTCTGATGATACTGCAACATTAACTTGCATGATTTGCTGCACCTCTGAAACAGGCATGAAGTTGTTGTCATCGAGAGTGCTTTTAATGTTGATTTTGTACCACATGCTCACCTCTGGTTGTTTCCCACCAAACCGACTGTCCCCCCCCGTAGTCTGGCAAGGTGTCCAGGAGCCCGATTAACCGGCTGACGAGGAAGGAGAGGAGTCGGCGAGGACAGGAGAGCCTATCTGACCGCAATCACAGGGACAAACCTCATGTGACGTTCTCTGATGTCACTGCTTCCTCTAGCACCCATAGCCCCACCAGTCCCTCTAAGCTTCCAGGTCCCGACTCCCACACTTTAAGGAGGCAGACCCTGCTGCTGGAGGACGGCCTGGACCTGGCTCCACACATTCACAGCAGCCGCCCAGATCCTCCTGTCAAGACTGCAGGCAGAGAGCAGCCGCCCCCATCGCCAGCCTCTCCACATGGTCAGTCTCGTGATGTTTGTTTGTTTTTTTTTTTCTCAACTATCCATGGTGATAGCAGTCTGGGCCCTGAGCCTGCGACAGGTTAATGTTTATACAGTTCTGCATGACTTGGTGCCTTTGATAGTGTGTTTACATAAGTTACTGAATAGATTATATAGCAACATCAGTACACTCAAAGCTTATCTTCGTGGCATGCAGATGCAAGGAGGTTAAGTCAAACTCTTCTATTTTTCATGTATTTTAGGGATTAGTGACTCAGATGTGCTGCTGAACCTATTGACGCCGCAGAACGCTGATAAAATCTTCATCAAGATTGCTGACCTGGGAAATGCCTGCTGGGTGGTGAGTGACTATTCGACAAACAAACATTTCTACAATCAAGAGACGTTACAATTGAAGAGTTTCGTTCCAAAATGAGCTACCAACCGTTTAAAAAAACCTTAATTCATTAACTTACCAAATTAACTCCCTCATGGATATTTTAGAGGACAGAATCAGCTAAATATTTTCTAAAATGGGAATATATAGTGTTTTAGAATCAAATCCTTTACTTTGATTATGTAATCTAGGGCATTTAAAACATCCTCTTTTGACTGAAATAGTGGTCCTCATTTATCACGCCATTGTTTAAACCAGTAAAAATTCAGGTGTTGAGATGTTTGTAAGAAATGCAAATCGAATCCGGCCTGGGACCTTTGTCACATGTCATCCCCCTCTCTCTTCCCCCTCTCTCTTCCCCCTCTCTCTTCCCCCTTTCCTGTCTCTTTCAACTGTATTGTCTGGTAAAAGCAGAAATGCCATAAAAATAATCTATAAAAATTGTCTGATTTAGAAAACCTCCCTACCCATCAGTATGAGAAAACCCAATGTGACAAGCGCATTCTGTGGAGCATAATGTCATGCCCACATTTGCAGTGCCCTCCAGTGAAAAACACAGGTTGCAAATCTGTTTCCAGTCAAACAGAGCTGTGTGGGCCGATGTGCATACAGGGCTGTAGAGAGATGCATCACCTCTCTGCTTTTTGCAGATTTGAGCACTGCCCAATATTTACTGTTATGCTTCTCATTTCTAAAAAAAAAAAAACCCAAAACAAATTATAGAAATAGTAGGTCAGTATAGAAGTACATTTAACTTAGTTATGATTAATGTGTTAAAGAAAGTGAAGTGTCAATTCAGTATTTGGGACATTATAAAAAAACATGTATGTATTTTATTCTTGTTTATTTAGATTTGGAGTGAAAGGTCTACAATTACATGTAGCAGGTAAAATAGGTTGCTGTTGTTTGCTTCCATTGATCCTGTTTACTGTGGTAAAGAATACACACACTTTATTCCTCATTGCGTTATCACACCATTGCAGATTTTTGTGGACATGATTGCCCAGCTGAGGTCAAGGAAATGATATTTTCCCATATGCCATAATTTCCTGTATTCCTCACTTCTGCCCTCTTGGGAAACACTCTTCCAATGAGCAAATGTCTTGAAGTGATTTGTTAGCACTTTGAGGCCTTTTGGGAGATGCCTAATTAGCTCCAACCCTTTCTTGATATATGCATTTTATTATTATATTATTATTATATGAATATTATATTTGCTGACTAAATTCCTTTTTGGCGGGGATATGTTGTCTTGCAGCATAAACATTTCACTGAAGACATCCAGACGTGTCAGTACCGCTCTGTGGAGGTCCTGATCGGCGCCGACTACGGCACACCGGCCGACATCTGGAGCACCGCCTGCATGGTGAGGACAGCAGCACAGCGTCCAGATAGTTGATTTACTAATATAGATATGCATTTAGGAAACACTGTTCTTCATGCCTCTTTCACAGTCCAAGATCGCTGTTTCTAGATGTGTCACCGCCATCTTTTTGTCCCACTGTGTGTCCTGTAGGCTTTCGAGCTGGCGACAGGGGAGTATCTATTCGAGCCCCAGTCAGGAGACACTTTCTCCCGAGAGGAAGGTTTGTTTCGTCCGCTGCGCCCCCCCCCCCCCCCCCCCCTTGTTTGTTCTTCCTGTCGATTGAACTAAATGTGCTTAACACACAACATCTGCCTGTGTCCCACCAGATCACATTGCCCACATCATCGAGCTGCTGGGACCCCTTCCGTCCCAGTTCGCGCTCTCAGGGAGAAATTCCAAACGGTTTTTCAACCATAAAGGTAAAATGTACATAAGGACCGAGCTGTCCTGATCGTCTGTTTGCATCTGATAGTGTAGTCGGTCTAAAAGAGTCAGGAACAGTGCCAATAGCCGATATGTTGTGCCAATATTCAATATCTTTAACTCTGACCACTTTTGTGCCCATAGAATTACAAGTATTCAGTTTCTCTCCCGGAATTTGATTCTTGTCAGGGTGGAAGAGCCTCTGAAAAAGCATTCAGACCATCATGTGACACTAAAACTCTCCATTGAAACCCAGACTAATGACATTCTTTTAGGGTTAGCAGCTCTTTAAGAGTAGAGTCTCCCCTTCCACCTATTCAATGGTAGGGGAAACTCTGGGATATATTACTTTAGCACATTTAAATGAAGAATTAATTGACAAAAAACATTATTGAACAACCAAATGAAATAAAATCTGCAAGGAAAATGGAATTTCACTGCAGGTTTTACAGACTGTTTTTCTGTAGCTGTGGTCGGGGAGGAACCTGCTGGTCTAACCCGACTTCTGACCCTGTCCAGGTCAACTGCGGCGCATCTCGAAGCTGAAGCCGTGGAGTTTGTGTGAAATCCTGCAGGATAAGTACGAGTGGCCGCATGAGGAAGCTGCCCAGTTCAGCTCTTTCCTCCTGACCATGTTGGAGCTGCTGCCAGAGAAAAGAGCCACAGCCGCCCAGTGCCTGAAACACCCCTGGATCTCCTCCTAGACGGACAGGCTCGGTCGACTCCAACACAGCAGGCTTGGACACGTCCCCGGGCGTAATAATAGTCTTGGATTTGATATTGGACTTGTCAACTGAGGGGTTTAATAGTCTGGTGCTGGCATCATGAGCACAGCTTTAAAAAACGTAGCGCAGTGTTTACTCTGAGTACTAGCCTAATGTAGGGTTTTTCCCAGTCAGGTTGTTTGGTCTTAAGGTATTTTAATGGCAGTCGCATCAAACTGAGGCACACCAATGACCAAATAGAAGTAATATTTACTGGGAAAGTGTCTGCTGACATGATCTCTAATGATGAGTTCTTGAGTTTCAATAAATCCACGTATGATTTCTTTACTCAGTGCTTTTATTCTCTAACAGTTATTTCTGAGAAAGGTAAATAGAGACCGTACCTTGAAGAAATATTTATTAAACTGCACAGAAAAGGTTGAGAAATGGATTTATCCAAATACCTGTTCTTCCTGAAAGGTTATTAGGACTTAGATTATTCTGATATGACTCACCTGACTATCAAAAACCTTTTTGTAAGTACACAGAGTGAGGCTGGATAGAAAGAGGATTGCACATAGTTGGAAGGTAACAGTTTGCATGTATAGTAATGGGATTACAGTGATTGGATTAGACAAAAAAAATGTAACTGTAATCCGTGACAGTAATTACATTACAGGTACCTTTGGAATAAAAAAATGTGATTGCTAGTTGGATTACTCAGAAACTCATCAGAATGGAAATGGGGTATTTGGATTGTGGAATTATCCACCCAAATGTCATTTTAAACAGCTTGAAATAATGAGCAGTATTGGCTGCAGATAATGATATTATCTGTAAACAATATGACTCATTATATCCGCACTCAAATGACAGTTAAACTAATAAATCAGATTATGTTGCTGAGTTGGAATAATCCAGTGGAAACCCAACTGAATTTCTACCCCCTCCTTCCCAGCAGTCCTTTGTGATCTAAGTTATGCGTGTGTGTGCGTGTGTGTGTGCGTGCGTGCGCATCTAACTGTGGATGTGATGATCGCTGGTTCCCCCAGTGAGATTTGGTCTGTTGCGCATTCCTTGCATGCTCACATTAATTCAGCGGTGCACAGGGAGGGGGATGGAAGGAAGAGGAGGGAGGAGTTAGTCCCGTGAAAACGAGAGCATATGTCGGTGTGTTAGAAAACTAACTGGGGTAACGGGCTTTACTCTACCGGAGGTGGCAACAAGAGGAGGTGTGAAGCAGACAGGGAGCACCGCCTGTCCACACATGTAAGTCTTGTTTTCTATGTATAATGACAGCTGCTTTAAGAACACAGCTTTTTATGGCTAACAAGTGTTTAGTGTGTGCTCCTGCATGTGTTGCTCAAGAGGAAGAGCACAGTTCAATCTGGTTTCAGTTCCTGGTTTTGACACTGAAACTGAAAATGTGTGCACTCATGGTATTGTAAAACACTTTGGAGAAAAAGGATCCACTAAATGTAAATATTGTGTGGCATATTAAACATTCCAAGCTGACACCACTGTGAAACTTATCAATCATTGACATTTTCCCCAGACACTAATCTATTCTGTGCTTCCTAAGTAATGCAGAACCTTTCTTTCAAAAAGGCCTTAATGTTGTGAAAACTTGTCAGGTTAAACATGCATATTCTTGCTCTCCTCCCTGTGCTTCTTGTATCTGAGATCTGAGTCTTTTTCTGATGCATTAAGTCCAAATGTAGTTAAACAGTATGCACAGCATGTAGCTTGCTATTATGCAATCTTCTGTTACATGTCTCTACACATCCTACCCTGTTTTCTTTATGTTTGGGGACAGCCATCAAAAGAATCTCAAGACTATTCTCTCTTTAAAGCTCCTTAAGATCCTGGTTCACAAGTGTCCATGTACATTAGATTGAAGCCAAAGTAAAGGTTGCCCAAGTCCTAGTGCTGTGGCTTTTGTTACACAGCTCTTAACCTCCGGGCCAGTTGCCATGCAACTCAAAGTCCAAATCAAGAGGAATTACCTCAGCCACCATTGGTCTTTCACTGTTGCATTATAAAGGAAAGGTACAAGAGTTTCCAGCCATGCTCATTTCTTCTTTCCCACAGAAGCATCCCTTGTTTAATATTCCGGCGGTGTTTTTTCCTCCTTTTTGCTCTGTTTTCCTCAACCCATCTATGCTAAATTCTTAAGTTGTCAATGAGAGTCAATGGGAAAACTGCACAAAAAACATCCATTATGTTGGGTGTTTATTGTCTTATTGCAGTTGATGGCATATTGAATTTGATGTTTGCTTATGTTGATATGATGTTATATTGCTGAGGCTCGGTGTGTGGCTTGGTCCTGGCAGCAGCAGATGCATGATAATGAAAACAGGGGCAGTATGAGTGTCATACGCTGCATAGTAAACACCCATCTCATTAACCCAACACAAAAGGAGGAGCGAGGGCTGAGAGATGAGAGCTATGGGCGTTGATTTCCATAACCATTTATTTCATGGAGATGTTTGTCATTGCTGTTCTGTTTCTGGTGTATTTATTACAGCAGCAATAACAACATATTACGTCTTTGCACCACGCTGAACTGATGTTTACTCTGTCTGGTTTGGTTGTAGGATGTGGCTGACTCTTCTTTACACTTGCACCGGGGGGGCAGCCGTGCTGTATGCTCTGTACCGGTGGGTGATCCCCGCCGCTGTGCAGTATCACGCTGGATTGGCGCTGATGTGGCATGATGTCATCGTTGAGCAGATGCTGGACACCCTGACCCATTCCACACGTCCTCAGGTGGGCCTTGAATATACACCGGTCTGTTTTTCACTCGCTTCTCCCAAGACCAGACTGCATGCACTCATGATCAGGTCATGATCTCCGCTCTCCAACCAGAAGGTTTTGTGTGACCTGGGGCCGTATCCACAAAGCTTCCTAGTACTAAGAGTTGGTCCTAGTGGTGAAATTCTAAGAAAACTCTTAAGAGTGATGACGTTTTCTAAGAATTTCCCCTTAAAAGTAAGACTAAATCCTAGTAAAGATAAAAGCTATTCACAAAGCATCTTAAGGTGCTAAGCTCCTAAGGTGGAAAACTGTTAAGAGTAGAGAGGAGGACTTTTAGGAGCTTAGGAGTTTCTTTTTCTTTTCTTTCTTTTTCTTAAGGAGAGGAGAAAATGGCTGAAAGATGCAGAAAAGACACATTAATGCTATTATTATGATAAAAGTTATCACAATGTTAAGATATTTAGCAACAGGCAAACAGTGCAGCAGTGATAATTTAGGTTTATGCAACCACATAGTAGAACAATCACACAAACAATCACAGCTCCTTCACAGACTCATATTGTGACGCAACCTATTTAATTCCCACTGGACGTGCGCACCGTGCACCAACAGAACAGCAGCTATGGATGTAGTGAGTTTTCTCTGTATTGTCTGGTCACTGATGGGATACACGTCCGCATCATCGGCAATATACTCTTGTTCAAAAATCCTATTCATATAGGCTTGCCAATATAGTCTATAAATTATACTAATACTACTGAGTCTTGAGCCATTTTCACCAAATCTTAACATCAAATTAGTAAAGTATAATAACATTACTGCATTCACCCAAATAAAGGCATAATGCGTCAACCTGTGAGTATTAAGTATTAAAAAGTACCGTTCGTATGGTTTTCAAAGATTTTGTCCAATGAGCTCTATTTTTTAAAATTTTTGATAGTATAAGTAAACCACGCGTTAATATCGAGTAAATTGTGTTTTATCTTGTGTGATTCCTTGTGTTCATTCTGGATGACAAAAAGAGGCGTGTTGATTTTTCTTGATCAACCAATGACAGCGTCCAAAGAGAGCATCACACCTAGCAACGGGGTCAACCACACCTCCTCACTAAGATGAAAGTTCTTGTCCATTCCTTGCTCAGAGTTGCTCTGAGAACTTTCCTAAATCACTCCTAAGCTAGGACTCCTTGCTAAGGAATTTTAGGCTAAGATAAGAGCTCTCTGAGAGGACTCTCAGAATGTTTGTGGATGGTCTTGTAAGAAGAGAAACATGCGTGAGTGATGATGGAGTGTAGGCTGACAGATGACAATGCTTTGCAAGAAAAAGAAATGTCCACATACCTATAGGTCAGCTGCAAAAATATCTATAACACCTTCTATGAAGTACATGTATGTACTTGTACATGTATGTATGTAGTGCATTATATAGTAGGGGTAGTTGTAATAAGCTGTTAACATGTTTTAAAGTGCTCTGACACTAACTTTAAGAACTTACTATACTATACTATACTGATTTATAAGTTATGAAGCCATTCATAATGTTTTATTCATACTTGACTGTAACAATGTGAACAAGTAAAACAAGTAAAAATGTCAGTTTCACTTATAAACAAACAAAAAACAAGGTAGTTGAAAGTGCAATCTCAAACAAAAATTCAGTTAGCACATTATTGAATTTCCAAGCCCATTCTGCTTTGAGCTTAAACTCCTAATCGGCTCTGTGTTTTCATCCAGACTTCCTGAGGTTTACACCAAAACAAGCAGTACTGAAAGCAGTCAGTGGCAGTTCAGGAGCGGATTGAGAGTTGGCTCAGACGAGTGGTGAGGTTACTGGGCCCTAAAAGGCGCAACACAGTTTGCCACACAATGTAATTTGCTGACCTAGAAATCCGAGCCCACACACAACAAGTGCAACAGGCTAAAAGAAAGGCAAGATGTAGGCTAGAGGGCAGAGAAGCAGACTGGAAGGTTGCTGATTTAAATCCAAGCCATTATGATAATACTGATATGCATATTAACAGTTAGACATCAAGAGGTGTAAATTACAGAGTGTACTGACCATTGTAAAGTAAAACACCAATGTTTTTTCCCCCCAACTGCTCCCTTCAGCGGATTCTGGGTGCAGTACAGAAGAACGCCACTAGAGGAGACCCTGGGAGTGTGGTCCAAGCCATCGACCACTTCTGCAGACACAAAGAATGGGCCATGAATGTGGGGGATGAGAAAGGTACTGATTTATACCATGTGTATTAATGCTGAAGAGGAAAGTGATGCCTTTCCTTGAACAGTGTTTATGTTTTGTTGTCCTCACCTCCTTGTGTTGTTGTGCGTGTCTGTGCCGTTTGCCGCAGGGTCCATCCTTGACTCTGTGGTGAGTGAGGTGAGCCCTGCCACTGTCCTGGAGCTGGGAACCTACTGCGGCTACTCCACCGTGCGCATAGCCCGCCTGCTTCCCCCTGAAGCCAGACTCCTGACTCTGGAATTTAACTACCATAATGCTGCCATTGCTCGCCAAATCATCGCTTTGGCAGGAGTAGAGGACAAGGTAAAGCCAGGTGTGGCCAGATGAACTGAAACAAGAGTTAATATGAATTAAATGCTGTTACATTGTGCTGTACTTTTTTTTTTTTTTTTGCAGGTCCAGTTAATTGAGGGGCCGTCTCAGGACTGGATCCCCAAAATGAAGGAGCGTTTCGGGGTGGAAACATTTGACTTGGTGTTCCTGGATCACTGGAAGGATCACTACCTTCCCGACACAAAGTTGCTGGAGGCAAGTGTTGACATTTACACATACAGCCATTAATCAAAAACAACTCATAGAATTACATAGTGTTACACAATACTTTATGTAACACATTAGTATCCTGGCTGTAGACTATTGAGTGATTCCTTCAGATCATGTACTGATCAAGTATACACACATACACACATTCACATACCACTGCTTAAGCATTAATAACAACACACACTCAGTCACGGGGGTTTGGATTATTGACCTCATTCCAAGAATTTATCATTTCTGATGGGAGTCTAACTTAATAGGGAGTCTAATGTAGTCCAACCTAGCAGACATTCTTTCTAATCTAATCCTGAAACAAACTCCTTATTGATATTGTTGGTATTTTTCCAATTATGTGCTATAGTGCGTTTGGCACTCATACAATAACTATTAAAGGCCAATTTTTAACTTTTTTAAGTTGAAGATACACAATTTGGGGTCTAAAGGTATTTTAGTATCCGTAATCTTGTATACGGTGTAAGTTACTGTATTCCAAAACATTTGGATTTTTGGACAGCTCCAAATCATATGAAAAAAAGATTATTTGTGTTGCAATGCCAACATATATCATTATCACTTAATTTCATGAGTTTCATATTCCTTGGGGTGAGATATACTCTGCTGGCAAATTAGTACTGTATGACTCTATTCCTCACGGAGTTTGTTATATTATGTATATTTTTCCATATACCATGACCATGTTTTCTGATTGATGTTTTCAAATCATTTGCCCAATGCCTTGTATGACACCCGCGTTCCTTCACATCAGGAGTGCGGCCTCCTCAGGAAAGGCAGCGTCCTGCTGGCAGACAACGTCATCTGCCCCGGGACTCCTGAATACCTGGAGTACGTCCGCGGCAGCCGGCGCTACGAGAGCCGCTACTTCAAATCCCACCTGGAGTACACTAAAGTGGAGGACGGCCTGGAGAAGTCCGTTTTCTTAGGGTAGTTTAACAAATACTGTTACATATTACACTGTTACTGGTAAAGCCTTACACACACAGGCAGAGGTTCATCTGTACCGGCTAAACCTGTTTTGTTTTTCTAGTATATTTTGGTAAGTGTTAAATTGACATTAAAAATAACATGTAATTGGAAAACAAATCATATTGTAACGTGTGCTTTATTATTTTGTAACACCACATGATGGAAGAAGTCATTCGTGTTGTAATGCTCTGTGCATCCTGTGAGGTGGAGGCAGATGTGATAAGATTTCTAAATTGGTACAGTAGGCGGCAGTAGTGCTCCTCTGTTTAACCCTCTAATTGAGAGATGATGAGCTGCAAGCTGCATAACATTTCTCTTTTTGCATTACATTTCATACTAAATATATCATATTGACGGACCATTGAGAAAAGTGTCTTTTATTCCCTACGTAATCCTTCGATTCACAGAGGAAATCCAGTGGGCGATGGCATCGGTAGCTGGGTGTAACGTTTGAATAACTGATTCTGGGGCTGAAAAAAAACCCATCTTGTTTTCCCAGAGCAGAGACTCAAATCAATAATGTATCTAAGAGGGAATCCAGCTGCATTGTTTGGTGCTGAAAACCTATTTTCTGGCCTGATATTCTACTATTGTGCCGACATTAACAGGTGTGTGTGTGAGTGAGAGAGAGAGAGAGAGAGGGGGAATGTGTGTGTGTGTGTGTGTATGAGTGTGTGTGTGTGAATCAAATCACTGCTCATCTAATCTCTCAAAGTGACAGAGTTCCATCATACAGGGGGGGGAGGGTTCTGCATTTCGTTCAGCTGTATGAAAAAAATATGGGCTAGTCCACCTAGGGCTTTCTTCACAGACGCCCGCATGATAATCCCAATCTGTGGCCATTAGTGCGGTGAGAGAAAGAGCGAGAAGAGGTTTCAACAGAGAGAAAGAGCGGCAGAGAGAGAGAGAGAGTAAGGGAGTGAGGGGGGTCAGCGGAGAGAGAGAGAGAGAGAGAGAGGGAGGGGGGGGGAGTGCCTGGGACAGAGATGCAAACACACAGAGGGAAAAGAACGAGAGAGAGAGAGCTTTTAAGGGATTTGGCAGTGATTTGTAGAATCTCACTGGCGTAATGTTGTGTGCTTTTTTCTACTTTTCCCTGATTCTGCCATGATGCTATACCCTAGAGCCTGGAAAGTCAGCGTTTTCATTTTGTTTTTATAAATCAAAACTCTTTTTTTTTTTCGTACCATTGTTTGATTTCCATTGCAGTTATTTTGAGAAAGCACATAGGCTGTCTGAGATGATAGAGGATTTACCTTCTGTGAGGAGAGGAGAGCATTGCCTCTAGATATAATCAAATATTGGACCATGGATAAAGGCCTGTTTGGAACTCATGTGATGGATGAAGTCAAGACTGGTCAATGAGGAATGGGCAGGTAAGAAGTCAGTTATGGAATTTAAGTAACAGCTGTTACTTAAATTCAGTTCAGCTCCCTGTGATAGTCTTTTCAAAAGGAAAAAAAATACCAACACTGCAATAGTTGTGGGTGTTGCATATCTTAGATTCACATTTTGATTCCAATGATTTTGAGAAAATGTTGATTGATTCTGATTATTATGATTTTCATTAATTCAACTAGACAAGTGGAAGTGTCAGAATTTGTAAATGTCAGTCGTAGCTCCACAAATAAAGTTTGACTTTATGTGTTGCATTTTGTGAGAAAACTTGAAAATATTGAATATTTTGGAATATATAGGCCTATGCATGCAATGTTAAACAAAATCCAGGAATATTAGCTAATATTGAACTGGATATTATGTGGTACCCCAAATCCTAAAAACATAAATATTGAAGTATATTTATATTTCTATTAATTAGATTTCAACTTCCACACTACTCTAAATTTTGTGAATGACTCTCATGCATTGCATATATAATTAACCTCCTCTAGTTTCTAGACCATGAAATGCGACAGTTCAGTTGATGTTCTCCGTTTTGCAAAATTCATAGTGTTTCCATCATGCTCTCTGCTCTCAGATGCACTCCATCATAAAAGCCTCCAATATTCACTTTGTGTCATCCTAAACTCTGCCTAAAATATTCTCTTAAGCCACAGCTTGGCTATATTTTATCTTTTTATATTTATTTCATGTTCTCAGTTCTGATCCAGCGCACCAAAATAAACTGCAGGTCCACATGGCTTTGTAAAAACTACTGAAATTCACAGCAGCGGTGTTACAATCCGCCAACGTTCCTTCTGCATTTATACACTTTGTTACCTGATAAGAAAATCATATGAGATGGTATTAAACTGCACTGCTGGTTTGACACACTGTGGGCAGCAGTTTGTGGGGAAGACAGAGAACTTGGTGTTGGAAAATGTACAAAATGGTAAAATCAGCTCATCCAGCTGCCAATGTTTAGACATGATGTGATGACCAGACCTTCTCTGTCTGTCCCTAGGTATCACAGGTAGAGGGAGAAGCCTGGTGCTGTAGGTACCTCGGGTGGCCATCATCATGACATCACAGGCCCACTCGTCCCAGCGGTGCCGCCGGCTCGGCGCGCCACCCGGATGCCTGTTAAAATCGTGGCCTCGGCTGCTGTGGGTGCTGCTGGTGGGCGTGGGCCCGGGCACGCGGGCCCAGCAGGGCACCCAGCCCCACTCCATCAAAATCGAGGGCGACATCACCCTGGGCGGGCTGTTCCCGGTGCACTCTCGCGGGCCGGTCGGGGTGCCGTGCGGGGAGATCAAGAAGGAGAAGGGGATCCACCGCATGGAGGCCATGCTGTACGCCCTGGACCAGATCAACAGCGACCCCGACCTGCTGCCCAACATCACCCTGGGCGCCCGCATCCTGGACACCTGCTCCAGAGACACCTACGCCCTGGAGCAGTCGCTCACCTTCGTCCAGGCCCTCATCCAGAAGGACACCTCGGACGTGCGCTGCTCCGACGGAGAGCCCCCCATCATCCCCAAACCAGAGAGGGTGGTCGGGGTCATCGGCGCGTCCGGCAGCTCGGTGTCCATCATGGTGGCCAACGTTCTCAGACTGTTTGCGGTGAGAAATCTGCCAAGTCCTTTCATTTCCTAACTCCATTCATTAGACACCGAATGCACAAAATATTAGGGACACTTGCTCTTTCTTGTGAAGTGCACTGATGAGGTGAATGCAGGTAAAAGCCATTATCCCTTATTGATTTCCCTTATTAAATCTGTATCAATGATGAGGAGATGAGAAGAATTTAGAGAAGCTTTTTAAGCTTTGAGACAGTTGCGATTGTGGAAAAGGAGGGAAGGCGTCCCTATTATTTTATACATAACATCTCACTGTATAACATTCAGTCACATCTGCCCAGCTGTGCTCAGACGCAGCACCTCCCCTGTGTCTCAGCACACACACACACACACACACGCACTACTGCTCTTGAGGCTGACTTCAGGCTCAAACTAGAAATCTTGTTGAACTTCTCCACGCAGCTCACTGGAGAACTAGTTAAGGTGTTCAGCACATGCTGGTCTTCATATTTTATTTATTTTTATTTAGTTAACCTTTGATTTCACCTCAGCACCACATTGAGGCAGAGCCTCATTTTCAGTGGAGCCAAGTTACATTGCAAAAGTCACAGTCACAAAGAATAATCTGCCAAAATACACCAATAAATGAAAAAAAAAGAGAATAAATATGCAAAAACATTCATCAAAAGCAAGTAGATTCAATCATGGTAAGATTTAGAATTTCATAAAAAGCAGATCTTGATGTGCAATGGATAAAAGATCATTAAAAACAGCTGAAACACAAAAGGAAAGACAGTTGGAAAGTAGATATAAAGGCTAGTCCTGATTCTTGGTCCACTATTTTGACTGCATCCACACTTCTTTTAACATAATCCCATTCAGAAAACTTGGGTTGGATAATAGCATTTTGTATCTGGCAGAGAAGTCATGGAGACCCTTACATTTTATCCAGCACATATTCTGTGTGATGCCATTTTTGAAGCCATAATGTGCAGAGAATAATATGAATGGATTTCCGTATTGTTTTACAGTCCAGCGGTGCAGCTACTGAGTGTTACAATAACACTTCAGTGGGATTGTGAATCCAATATGAACGGTGGCCGCCACAAGCTAATCCATGTCATTTGTTGAGTGTCTGCTGAATGTGCAGTGGAGTTTTTCAGAGATGATTGACCTCTGATAATTGATTGCACTGCTCATTGCAGTGATGGGACACTGAGTCTGTGTAAATCCCACATTATGTCATGTTTTCACTGACTTACTGACATAGTCGGCCACAAACCGGGAATTGTCTGTGCGTGAAAAGAAAGAGTTCTGGCTCGGGTCAAATTGGCTATCAAATCGATCATGCATAATTCATGATATCTGTTGTTTGTAGTTGGATGCTACTTGTTGCAGCATTCTTTATGGTGGGTGGTGATATTAGTTGAGAGCCAAGGAGGCAGCTTGCATACGGGCAGATGTTAACTACAGAATTATAGATCCCATCGTCCACTAAGCCCCTCTCAGCAGCTCAGGACCCCGGGCTGAAAATAGAGCATCAGGGCAGAGGGATGACATCGGTTCTAGGATATCAGCAACTTGTGGCCTAGTCAGCATGGAGTAGATTTAGCTAAATGGTGGGTTTCCTCCTACTGTCCATATGTGCTGCTCTCCGCACTCCGGATGCCTCTAAAGTGATGTCCACTGAACATCTCCTGGCTCTGTCTATCCAAGCCATAGTGTGAGATGTTTCACTATCCACCGTACAGTAGCTATATCACCAAACTCATTCTTGGCTTCAGGTGAGAACTGCAGGCCCAGGTATTGCTACATAACACAGTTGTTTTTATGAAGGCTGTTTTATATAGTTTATTAATCAGTAGTTTATCTCTAATGCAATTTAGGGGCATCTGCATCAGGTCAGTTTTGTAACATTTTATTCTACAGTTCAGCTTCTTTAATAAGTTTGTATACAGAGGATTCATTTATTACATTTTCTGGAGAAAGCCTTTAAAAGTTTCACAATACTTCAGAGTCAACCAGTATTTCAGTGCTTTGTCCATAATCATAGAAATTGCAAACTGCGCAGTTAAACTAGACCTCAAAACTGGCTAGTCTACTGAAAGGGGATAATAAGCAAAAATAATTTAAAAAGCATTTAACAAGCAAATTCAACTTCACAGAACATTTCAGAATGCATGTATAGGCACATTTCATACTTTGAATAAGTTTTGGTAAGTCAGTGTTCTGAACATTTTATTCCCCATACTCTGACTTTCTATTGCATACAGTCTAGGTGTATCATGATATAACTACATGCTTGTCATGGGTTTGTTCATCTTTTAGCTGGGTTGATTAGGAGAACAGCATGCTTTTCTAAAGGTACCGTCCCTGCTGTGTTTTTGTCGAATTTGGAATGGTAAGTCAGGATCAGAAAAAACTGGACAATTTCATTCACAGATTTACTGACTGTGTGATGATTCCAGCAAAATTGCATTGTGGTTGGATGCTCTTTGGCACTGATATGGCTCATTGATTTCTGAAAGTGAATGGATGCAGATGCTTTCTGTGGGATTAATTTGGAGATTATATGTGGTCCTGTTAATTATAAATTTGTATGCAGACATTTGAATGGCATGATGCCGCTGATGTCGTCATTCCTCTTGGAACTTGTCTCTGCTGGAAGACTTTTGCTGTGCAGTCTGTTCTCCGCTAGACGATCATGTGGTCCATAACGTGGAGGCTGAGCATCGCAGGACAGGGTTAACGCAGAGCAGCAAATTTAAGCTGCGCGTGGCCATCAGAATTAAATATATTGTATGGCTTACAGCTGAGAAATGCTAACCTTTTTCTAGTCTCTTGATCTCTGTCTCTCTCCCTCTGTGCTTAACGTAATTTGACTAAAACCCCTATAATCCTTCCAGATAATCTGTGAAATGGTTCTATCGCTCCTCTCTCCTTCTCCCTTCACAACCCCTTGTGTCTACCTTTCTCTCCTCGTCCCTCCAGAGGACCAAACGTTAAGCCAGGGGGACCGGCATTAGCAGGGTCAGAGTTGAGGCTGTCGACATAAACTGTGTCATTAAGGAAGTAGCACACCAGTAAATTAATCTTCTCATCCTTTCATTTTTTCAAACAAATGCTTTTACGGCAGTGGCTCCCACCATCTGTATCTCACTATGATGTTGGCTATATCCTCAGCACAAACCAGATCTGGGTAGATCACACTGCAAAGTTGCCCCAATCCTGAGGATTACCGAGAACATTGGCTGTGCAAGAGATGAACATTCTCCATGATAGTGCAATTTTGGTGTATTAATGTCTGGCAACTCGTCAGCTCAAAGGTATTATGTGGAAGGCCTACATTTGCACGCTGTTTAGTTTTTTGTCTAGACAATGGGATGAATAAGTGGTGGGTCGTCCTTCATGGTTCAGTGCCTGTCCTCATCATACGTTCTTCCTTTGTATTCACTTATCGGCCTAATAATCCCCGCTAGTCGTATTTTCCACTTGACCTGGCCCTCTAGTTACCGGTGACCCATCTGTGTGCCTCAGATCCCCCAGATCAGCTACGCCTCCACGGCCCCAGAGCTGAGCGACAACAGCCGCTATGAGTTCTTCTCCCGCGTGGTGCCCCCGGACTCCTACCAGGCCCAGGCCATGGTGGACATCGTCAAGGCCATGGGCTGGAACTACGTCTCCACCCTGGCCTCCGAGGGCAACTATGGAGAGAGCGGTGTCGACGCCTTCCTCCAGATATCCAGAGAAGCAGGTTGTGTGTCTGACTGGGACGTGAATTTACTGCTGAGCGGATGTGATGATGGTTTTAATAGTGTTATTGGGAGTTGGTTTCTGATGTTATGTTATGGTTTGTATTGGCATGTCTTGGTGGAAACCAGTAGAGCATGTTGTGTTGTACTGGAAACCATCAGAGACCACTAGAACACCAGCAGGACAGCCATTAACGATGTGTGATGGCTATTGGTGTTCTATTGGAAACCATCACAAACCATTAGAAAGAAGAAATATTAGAAATACAGCCTCTAATGGAAACCATTAGAAACCATTACAGCTCGAAATGGAAACCATTAGAAACCATTAGAAACAAATACAGCCCGTAATGGGAACCATTAGAAACCATTACAGACCAATAGAAACCAATACAGCCCATATTGGGAACCATCAGAAATCATTAGGAATCATTAAAAACCATTAGAAACCAATACAGCCTATAATGGAAACCATTAGAGATGTAATGGAAACCATTAGATCAGTGTCCAAAAACCCACTACAAACTCTTATGTGATTGACCTAATGGATTATGATGGTTTTTAATGTTTTGGGTTGTTTTTCTAATGGGAACCATCAGGATTCTTCTAATTGTTTCTGATGGGGTTTTTTTTCAGCAGGGATGAAATGACTCATTTGTCAAGTTACTCACTCACTACTGCCCGACAGAAGCAAACAGCAGAAAAGCTTAATTGCCACAACTATTAGATTTCATATCAACAAAAATCATACCCCAATGAGCTATGTACAGTTCACTTCTGTACCAGCAGCTCTTTTATAAAGAAAGGAAATAAACACTGCAGACATTTTTCTCAGTTTCAATACAGAGCAATTTAACCGCTCTGTAGTCACTATTGTAATCTGCTATCCTTTTTTTAGATATCACTTATGATGCTGACAAGAGAATTATCGCAGCAGTGCACCAATTGTAAATTCCTGGTAAAGAGGGATTTACTGCAATGAGGACTTGTTCCCTGTGTGTTTGGTGCAGGGGGGCTGTGTATTGGCCAGTCCATAAAGATTCCCAGAGAGCCCAGACCAGGGATGTTCGATAAGATCATCAAGAGACTGATGGAGACCTCCAATGCTCGCGGGGTCATCATCTTCGCCAACGAGGACGACATCAAGTGAGTCACACTCTGCTGCACTTAATGTTAGAGAACAGGAATCAGCCAGATGACAAAATATACAGGAAAACACGCTGCTTTGTATTTGATTATATGATAATATACTGTCTGTGAAGGCAGCACTCACTCACGTCAGTGTATCTTAACCAATTTGCAGAGGAGTGGATTACAAAAGGTGTTGTAAAGTATTTTCTGTCTCCTCCAAGGCGGGTGCTGGAGGCGGCCAAGAGGGCCAACCTGACAGGACACTTCCTGTTTGTTGGCTCTGACAGCTGGGGGGCCAAAAGCTCCCCCATTCTAGACCAGGAGGATGTGGCTGAGGGCGCGGTCACCATCCTGCCCAAACGAGCCTCCATCGACGGTATGTCAAGTATTTAAAGCAGAATATGACATCTAACTCTGAGGATGTCCACAGCTTTAGTCTGTCCAATTAAAATTTTTGTGCAGATGCCAGTACAGTAAATCTGTGAAACGCCATTATCAGCCAGTAATATCGACTCATGAATATATCAGCTGGGGCACAGTTCAGATACATGAAATTTCCATGTAATGTAAAATTAATATGTAAATGTTGTATTCAGGGTTCGACCAATACTTCACTTCAAGATCTCTGGAAAACAACAGAAGAAACATCTGGTTTGCAGAGTTCTGGGAGGACGACTTCAAGTGTAAACTAACTCGCCCCGGTGTCAAGTATGACCTCGGTAGAAGAAAATGTACAGGTAGGTCGAGTGTAACATACGGGGAGGAAAACAAAAAAAAACCCTGAAATATTATCTTTGGAGCTCAGTGTGTTTTTGAGCAGTGTTATTTCTTCACCATCGCCTCATTTGTCATAGTGAATAGACACTTTTGTCCTCTGCCAGGTGAGGAGAGAATCAGTCGAGAGTCCCACTACGAGCAGGAGGGGAAGGTGCAGTTTGTGATTGACGCTGTGTATGCCATGGCCCATGCCTTACACAGCATGCACATAGACCTGTGTCCCGGCTCCATGGGTGTCTGTGAGAAGATGGACCCCGTAGAAGGAAGGATGCTCCTCCAGTACATCCGCTCTGTCAATTTCAACGGTGAGTCGGCGACCTTAAGAGCTCTCAGCTTTCCGTTTGTTTTTTTTAATGTAATGTGTTATGTAATGCCTGGAGATTTAGATAAAACAATTAATTGCAGTGATAAAACTGGAAGGGAAAGCCTAAGCAATGGCTGGCAGAGATTTATATTGAAAAAAAAAAAAACACACAGTTTTTCTTCCACTGCTGCTCTCCATCATAGCACAGGGTTTGAAGAGAAAAGCGTAGAAGTGGAGGTCAGCTTGAAGATGGCACTCTGGATAAGCCCTGAGATCTCTCTGCTAATGTACCAAGCCACAGTACACAGCACATTTCTTCAAAGCACTTCCCCTCCCCAGGGCTGCCTCTCCGCTCTCTCTCCCATACACAACACTCTTCTTTTCATCCCCGCCTTTCATAAAAAAGTCACCGTGTGGAAAAGAAGAAGTGTTCTATGAAAGCATTCCTATTTACTTCTCTCCTCTTGCTGGGTGACTTTGGCTTGTATGGGAGCTCCGCTGATTGAACGCCTGCAGGGACCTAGGAGGAACATTCAATCATGTTAAGGCAACAGACCAGAGCGTGCTGCAAGACCGTATGCATGGAGGAGAGCCTTTACTAAAGAGCATCCTGCACTCAGCTCTGACATGATTGCATAAGACCAAAGAAAGCAAGCACAAGTTGTGTTCAATGGTGTGTGGGTG
The DNA here is from genome assembly GCF_048128805.1 of Centroberyx gerrardi. Classification (NCBI taxonomy): domain Eukaryota; kingdom Metazoa; phylum Chordata; class Actinopteri; order Beryciformes; family Berycidae; genus Centroberyx; species Centroberyx gerrardi. Next base: position 28,681,950 of record NC_136001.1, read on the forward strand.
TTTTTCCCACCACTAAGATGGAGGTGCACATTTCCAGCTTAGAGCGCACGTGTTCGTATCCCTTCGGACTCGCTGTTTTGATGGTGTTCAAGTCATTAAAATTCTGTGTCTTCATCAAACAGGCAGCGCCGGAACTGGGGTGATGTTCAACGAGAACGGAGACGCTCCTGGTCGATACGACATCTTCCAGTACCAGCTCTCCAACGTGAGCAACCCTGGCTACAAAAACATTGGCCAGTGGACAAACCACCTCCGACTCAATGTAAATATTTGCTTTTGGTCCATTTGATACACATCTTGCACTTTAAATGAACCTTTGTATCATCTTTTTTTTCATTTCCATGTATCATGTTCATGCTTCTCTGAGATCGCGTTTTGATGGCAAGAGTGCTGAGATGGGTTTAGTGTGTGTGTGTTGTGTGACATTTTTTGAGGTCATTCTGGTCTTCATTTCTGAAAGGGGTTAGTCTAGGGTTAGAACTTGGGTTAAGGGTTACAGTTAGAATCAGGATTAGGTTTCGGTTAGGGTAAGGGTTAAAGTTAGGCTTGTAGTGGTGAAGGTTAAGGTTAGGGGTTAGGAAAGATCCTTACAAGTATAATAATACAAACGTGTATGTGTGTGTCCATCCCAGTCGGAGGAGTTGCAGTGGTCAGGCGGCGACCGCAGGATCCCCGACTCGGTGTGCAGTTTCCCCTGTGAGTCCGGCGAGAGGAAGAAGATGGTGAAGGGCGTTCCCTGCTGCTGGCACTGTGAGCTCTGCGACGGCTACCAGTACCAGCTGGACGAGTTCACCTGCGACACCTGCCCCTTCGACATGAGGCCCTTCAAGAACCGCACGGGCTGCCGGCCCACGCCCATCATCAAGCTGGAGTGGAGCTCCCCCTGGGCCATCATCCCCGTCTTCCTGGCCATCCTGGGCATCCTGGCCACCTCCGGAGTCATCCTCACCTTCGTCCGCTTCAACGACACGCCCATTGTGCGGGCGTCCGGCAGGGAGCTCAGCTACGTGCTGCTGACGGGCATCTTTCTCATCTACCTCATCACCTTCCTCATGATCGCCGAGCCCAGCGTGGCCGTGTGCGCGTTCCGCCGACTGCTGCTGGGGCTCGGCATGTGCATCAGCTACGCCGCCATGCTGACCAAGACGAACCGTATCTACCGCATCTTCGAACAGGGCAAGAAATCCGTCACGCCCCCTAAGTTCATCAGCCCCACCTCCCAGCTGATCATCACCTTTATACTCATCTCAGTGCAGGTGAGTGTGTGTGTCTCTCAAATACATTAGCTAGATCCACTGTATAACTTTGTGCCGCACCAATCTCACGCTAAAAGCTTCTACCTCTGCAGGTACTTGCTGTGTTCATCTGGTTTGGCGTGATGCCTCCGCATACCATCATCGACTACGAGGAGCAGAAGCCACCCAACCCGGAGTTCGCCCGAGGAGTCCTCAAGTGCGACATGTCCGACCTGTCCCTCATCTTGTGTCTGAGCTACAGTCTCGTACTGATGATCACCTGCACTGTGTACGCCATCAAGAGCAGAGGAGTTCCCGAGACCTTCAACGAGGCCAAGCCCATCGGCTTCGCCATGTACACCACCTGTATCATCTGGCTGGCTTTTGTGCCCATCTTCTTTGGCACGGCGCAATCTACTGAGAAGGTGGGGAATTCAGTGTTTTTACAGGCATTAGTGGAAATGTACTTAGCATTCTGTGTAAATCTGAATTATGCAATGCACAATAATACACACTTAAGAGTAACAAAGAGTAACGTAATAGCTCTGATGATAAAACTGGAGTTTGTCGTCTGTCAAACCATATTTGCTCTCCGCTGCACTCACAGTACATCCTGTATCCACTGTACTGAATGCTTGGAGGTTAATTTAGCTCGTGGGCTATTTCTGCTGTCACAAAGCGACGGGACAATTGGGAGAATTCAAAAAATAGAGATATGCTCGGACTAATAGAGAGCTGCATTAGGAATCAGTCAGGCTGAAACAATTGAACCCCCGAGGTGCTTTCAAATTCTTTTCACCTCCTCCAAATGGAAATGAAGTGAATTAAGGGAAGGAGGAGGGAAAGGAGGTCAGACGAGCTGAGGGACGGTCGGGGCCCCTTACAGACCAACTCGGCCATCCCATTCAATTAATCACCACTTAGAGAAGACCTAAATATAGCCACCGTAACTTTCATCGGGGCAGATCGAACTAGAAGATGTAAAAACTTTTCCAATTGCAGATGGAGCTTAAACAAGTTGACTCGTATTTAATATGAAGAACTTGAAATATTACTAAAAACCTCTATGTCGTTTGGTGGACAACGGAAACCTTTGTCTAAGTGAGAGGTCTTCTCAAAGAAATTCCTGTACCAAGTCATGCGTAGGATCGGTTTCTCCACTGTTTGTATTCGCAGTTTTCTCCAGGGGGGTTTACCTGCTTGCTGATACACATGACATCCCCTCTTTTGACTGACTTTGGCTTTCATCGGAATCCATTCTGCGTTTGAATATGGAAGAGCCACTTATTGTTGCCGAGCCATATAAACTGTATCTTCGCTAGCCCGGGGCCAGGCGCATAAATACGGGCCACTTTGAACGTGCTCAGATGGTCACCCATGCGTTACTGCAGCCCCTGTTATAAATGGAGAGGTCATTGAGAAGGACCAATAAAAACCATGACAAAGATGATAAAGGAAAATAGCACTGTATGGACATTAGTTAGTGAGGCATTAGGATGTGCTGCAGAGGATATGTACAGGCTAGTGTACAATTTATAGTTTATTTATGGCACATACGTATATCTTAACTTATTTATGACACATACGGGTTGATTTATTCATGGCAAATACAGTTTGCTTGAATAATGAGTTCATAATTTATTAGAGGCAGACCTCAGGAGAAGTCAGTTCTCATTATTATTGTTGGATTTACAATAGAGGAAGGGTAGACATGGTCAAAGCCCATAAATAGAGTCCTTTTCCTGAGTACATATACCAAGTGATAAATCATTCATCCCAGGCAGGAAAAAAAAAACTGCCTCCTGTGCTTCCAAATGAAGATTATAAAAGCCACATATAAAAGCTGGGAGCCGATGACATTACATATACTGTATTTTCGTGAAGCCGTGCATAATGCAGGCATAAAGTAATGGGGGAATACCATTGACAGCGACATGACTACCGCCATACATTATTTACTGACTTCACAATGATGGATACTCCGAGAATCCTAACCCCTAATCAGACGTAGATTTTGAAAAGGAAATCTTTCAGCAGATTGGTAATTGTGCCTGTCTCTGTCTGTTGCAGATGTTCATCCAGACCACCACCCTGACGGTGTCCATGAGCCTGAGTGCCACCGTGTCCCTGGGCATGCTCTACATCCCCAAGGTCTACGTCATCATCTTCCACCCGGAGCAGAACGTCCAGAAACGCAAGCGCAGCTTCAAAGCCGTGGTGCAAGCCACCACCGTGTCCACGCACCTGTCCCAGAAGTCCAACGACAAACAGAACGGAGAGTCCAAGATCGTGCCGGACAGGTCGCAGTGAAGCGACACGGGTCCGCGCATTCGTCACGTACCGTCACACAGTCCACCGTGAGATGATGGATGATCTTTGCTCACTGAATGTCTTTCTCCCCAGTAACCAAGAGACGTGGATGAAGGAGCCAGCGAAGAGAATTGTGCTGTTTAAAGATTTGGTTTCTTGGATGGTGCTTCTTTTCATACACAGAGAGAACACTCAGTCCTACATCCAAATTTGGAATGAAGCGCAAGAGGATGTGGAAATGCTCACCTGCCCATCAACTGACCTAAAAAACAGACACATTTTAAATGGACAACTTCTTGAGCCATCCTGACTGAACTGCTAGGAACATTTTAAACAGCTCCCCCCCCCCCCCCCCCTTTTTTTTTTATAATGGCATCTAATTATACATCGCAAATCCACAAGGACGCATTGTTAGTTTTATTTCTCCCTAGGACATGCTATTTAGGAAAAAGTAAAGCTGAAACGGTAACCTTTGCCCTACAGGAAGATGTATAGCAGAATCCCTTGGGATCAATTAAGCTTTGTTGTTTACTGGATCCAACAGCACTGCATGGATTGTGTGTTGTATGTGTACATGAATGTTTCTGCAGTATTGTTTGTATGGGGTATTGTGACGCAGAACTTTTTCTTCTGATTACAGTGGAAGGAACTAGCTTTTAAAACGCACCACCATGTCCTGTTACTATTACTGACCTGTGGAGAGGTATAAGTCTAATCACTGAGCGAGAATCACTTAACACTCACAATAGAATCATTTAACATCCAATCACTGAAGCAAGGACGCATTTTATTTCAATTAGATCATAGTATGTTATGTATGTAATATGGTACACAATGATATTGATTGTGTAAGCAGTAAATCCAGGGGTGCAAACAGGATGAGCGCTTTTACTTTGCCAGAATGGGGAAGTACTGTGGAAAACAATGTGTGGCACTTCCCCATATTGTTTTATAGAAGTATGAACCAAGCTGTTCGAAGGCTAGTTTGTATGGCAACAACATAATGAAACAGACTGCCATCCTCAATCATGGGATCACTGTCAGAGAGCTTCACTCCATCACAGTTGCATTTGATATTTGATTGTGTGCCATAAAAGTAAAGGTCCTTCTCTCTTACAATAAGTACTTATTTCTGTAAACATCATATTTCATTTAGTAATTCATAAACATAGTATGGTCACACATTTTATGTTGAAATAGGGGGAACTGGGGTGAATTAAAAATATACATTAATTTGCCAATTAATTATTTGCAGTGTTCTTTTTGTTACTTGATCACAATGTACAACTCAGGTTTTACAGAAGGTGTATTAAATAAAATACTTTTTCTTGAGGAGTACCTTCTGTCCTGGCACAGCCTTTTCCATACAAATGGATTCACCAATTACCATGTCGTGCATTTTTCATAACAAAGTATGAGGGCTGCAGCAGATTCATTCCATCATGTTACACAACAGTTCATACTGCCCTCTGCAGGAGAGCGAGCCTCAGTGAAACGCCTGTTTGTGAATCGCAGCATAGTGAAGACGGAGCCATTTGTAGAGCCCAGTATGTGTCCAACACACAAAATGTAGTGAAACATTATTGTTTATTATTTCATGCTTTTAATCTGGCACTATTCACAAATAAAAATACCTACATTCCATCTACAGGCAAGTGTTTAGGGAAACTATTCCAAGAAAACAACACAGTCTATTTATATTGAAAAGAGATTTTAAGACTTGTACAAGTGCAAAAAATAATTTCTGGATTATTTGCTTTCTGGATTATGTAGAATAGCTTTTATTGCTTGATGTAGTAATGATAATCAGTCAGTGACATAATACGGTGCATTGTCCCATTTGTCAACAAATAAGTCTGTTTCTCACACACACACACACACACACACACACACACACACCTGATATGTACGATCTCAACCAGAAGAAATGGCCCCAAGGCACAAGCTGATTGAGGGTTTGACCAGAATTTCCACAAACAAATGAAGTTTCAACAGGCAAAAACAAACATAAAGCAAGTGATCTGATCACCAAAAGCTCAGCATCTGCTCTCATGGAGGAAGTGAATTACTGATTTACATAAAAAGTCAATTAAATTAGGTTTGAAAGTCCCGTCCTGGCAGCACCGCTGGCAAGCCGGTTCTTTGTCCCAGATCAGTACGTACATCCTACTTCACACAGAGCATCCTGGCCTTTGACTGGGCATCTGGGGAAGGAGGGGTCGGTGTTTTACTCAAGGAAGTTGTCCAGCGTGAGGCAAGGTGAAATCTTGGGAGGAGGCCTGGTCACCTTTTTCCTTTTAGCCTTCATCAGCGGGCGAATCTCCGACAACGGCGACTGGAGTGGAAGGCTTGGTTAAGGAATGATGCCAACCAGTTCACATTGGTAAAGTTTTATTCTCCTGCCAGTCAGTGTTCTACAAATTTTTAAAATAAAATGTCATGACTTTTTCCATGACTATTCCCTGACACAGTGCAATGTTCATAGTCAATATTGGTCTGTCTTTTTGTTTAAATGTTAACATTTTGTTGAATGGCAGGTTTGAATGTCCTCAGACTTGTTGGCTGCCTACAACTATCACATGGCACCGTAAGTAGGGAATTTGTTATTTGGGCAATTATTCCACTAAACGTAACATAACAGTGATATTAAACACCTGATTGGTTGAAGAAAACATTTTGCTAAAATTTGAACATATTGAAAACTTTTATGATATGCATCATTTTCCAGAAGTTTTGCAAGCCTGGAAAACACAATTCAAAACCCACGACTTTTCTGGGAAACCTAATAACAGTAGTATATTATACTGTAACAGCTGTTAAACACACTTTTCCATTTCCAAAGATAATGAGAAAAGGATACAGGTTGGAAGAATTTAGTCCGTCCTCCTAATCCATCATAACCAGATCTCACCTGAAACAAGAAACATTTTCTTCAATCACACCACTGAAAATACATTTGCAAGAATTAGACTACTGTTTCAGAGCTGTCTTTCCAGTAGGACATCAAATTTCCTATCGACGTGACTGATGATGGGTCAGTTAATAAAGTGCAGGGGATGGTTATGTTGTACGTACAGCACCAGGTTTACTCCGCTGAGGATCCAACATGCTGCCGAAGGCCTTCTTTCTGAAAAGGAGGGAGTTCCTGAAGAAGGGATCCATGGATCCGTCCTCGTCTCGAGCCTGAGTGGCACAATGAAAGTATTTACTGACATGTACGCCTGATTTAGAAAACTTCTTTCTTGAGTGACTTATCAATATTCCAAAGCTACCTTGCTTCCAGACGAGCTGTTCTCATTGTGTTTGGACATCAATGACCTGAAAAATAAAGCATTACACTAAACACCTTTTCCCTTTTTCTGTGATTTTATGGCATATCTACTTTATTGTCTAGTACACAAAGACACAATAAAAAAAAGACAGCATGTGACCAGGGCCTCGTCAACATAGATAAACACTTTGTTGAGTTGAAGCCAATGTAAACACAGTCATTCCCTGACAGTTAAAACTCACACGGCAGGGTCCAGACGCATCTTCTTGGATGGGACCTGTGCCGGTCTCTTGGTCACACCGTCTGGGGTGGTGATGTCATAGGTCATGTTGAGGTCGATGTCATCGCAGTCTGCAGGCTGGTGGAGACGAGGCTGTTTCAGCTCCAGTGGTGCCGGGCTGACAGGTAGGGAGAGAAACCTCGTCAGTGAATCACGCCTACAAACATGGGTTCTCTTTTTATGAGAGAGGAGTAGGGCTTAACAATTAATCGAAATTTTATCGAAATCGCAATATGGCCTACTGCAATTTTCAAATCGCAGGAAGCGCAATATTTGTTAAAGGCAAAATGTGTGTCAAAATACCATTTTAAATTAAATATTGTCATGGTGCAGAGATGTCCTGGCCTACACATCATATTCTACAGACTTAAGAAAACATCTTTGTTTAGTACAGATCCCCGCAAAAATCACACCATAAACATTTTAATACGTTTTTCAATGAAAATGAGATTAATAATGTAAAAATTATCATTCCTTCTAATATTGCAAATTATATCGCAATTGCAATATCAGTGAAAATAATCGCAATTAGATATTTTATCAGAATCGTTCAGCCCTAGAGAGGAGTCAGAGTGTGTGCGCAGCCCAGCTGTTTGGGAACAAACCTTTCGAAGACTAGCCGGCTGAGGGCTTCGTTTGTCCGTGTCGGCGTGCTCAGGGTCTTCTGGAGAATCTCCACTTTCTTCTTCAGACTCTGTGGAAACATGTGCATGCAGGCATCACAACCGTGGATTTGTTTAATATCCACACTAAAAGCAAAGTGGGCGTATTTGCCTTACAGAGATCTCTTTGTCAGCGTTGGCCAGATCATTCTGCACAGCCTTCATGTCGTCTTTGGTCCGATTTATCTCCGCCGTGGCTTTCTGCAACTACAATGACAAAAACCGTTACGTATTCAAACATTTATTCCCCTTACTGTTTTTTAATTAATGATATACTGACTTGAAGTTACCTTGTTGTTTGAGGCAAAAACTTCTCTCTTCAGCTTTTCACACATTTCGTTGGAAGACTTGAGGCTCCCTTTTAGATTATCATACTCTCTAAGAAGGACATGAAGAGAGAAATGGATAGCGAATGATTGCATTAGTGAGGGCTGAGGCTCAAAGTGATCTGTCATTTAGTGAAGTGAGCAACAGGACTTGGGGCTCCTTACTTCTTGAGGGAGATGCAGTAGATGGAGAGCTGCTCCACGGCAGCCTGGCCGACACCCATGTCTGTGATCATGGACTCCACCTCCGCTCTCTGACCCTGTAACAACACGTCCAGGCTGGGGCCAAACCAGTAATGTTACTAAACTGCAGTGTATGACTGTCTTTTAGGATGTAGGATGGCACAGTATTGCCATAAAAATAAAATAATCTATGTAGGGAAAAGGATGCTAATATTTAGCTTGAACATAAGAGAATTTTCTCTGCTGTGTAACTTGATTGTAGGCCAGGGATTCACAGCAACAGAATACCTTGTTTAGAGGGCCATCGAAAACATTTTCCCTCTGACAAAAAATTGTAGCCTATTCCAACAAACAGACTGAATGTGTATGTGTGCAGGCACCTTTCATAGGTTTTCATTTTGGTCCTGAGCCTCCGCGCCTCGTCCTTGGCAGCCTGAGCTTCATTCTGTTGCGTCTCCACGTATGTCATCTGTTTCTGCGGGATAAAACACAAAGCAGCGACCATTAGACAGGAAACGTTTAGATACGAGTCAACCTTACACTATGGGTTTACACGGCAGAGAACAGACGTCTTACTCTGAGAGCACAACAGAGAATCTCCTTTTCCTTCATCTCCTTCCGCACACTGTCCAGGTCTCTCCTCTGCCTGTCCACTGTGTCCTTCAAACTGTCCGCCACCTTCTGTTTGTCCCGCCATTCTCTTTCTGCAAATTGAACAGACAGATAATGAACATCCAAATGCTTCCTACTTTTAATAATCTAGCAAAACCATGTGACAAAAAACATATCTTTACTCAAGTCGGTGCCCGCAAAATCCCTTACCTTTAGTGCTTAAAAGGACTTTCATTCGATCAAGATCATTCTGAGGAAAGAAAAAAAAAACCATTGATGACTGGAAATAAAATGTTCTAAATCATATTCAGATGATATAGAGAAGAATAGCTTTCTATGGCATCTATTCGTGTTCACTGCATGAATAGTCAAGAGGATACAATTCTCTAAGCATGAAGAGAAGCAAATAAAAAGTCAGAGTCACTTCTTATCCAGCAATATTTTTGTACAGTCTTGAGTCTCCAAGTTAATGGTTCTGTATGTTTTCTTACCTGCAAACTCTCTGGGTCCACTGATGACGTTTCCTCTCCACCAATGTCAAAGAACAGCTTGTTGATAATGTGTCTGGTGCTGACCTACACATAGGAGACAAAAGCTCTTAGTTTGCCCTTAGAGTGTCTTTGTGTTGGGTTTAATGGTTCAATTTGAATGAATTGCAGTTTGGTAGTGCTGGCGATGTACTGCACCTGTTTTCTACATTGTGGACAGGTTTTAGTGGGAGCTGCCTGAAACCACTGAAGAAGACTGGGAGGAGAGGGGAAAAGTAACAATTAGCCATCATGTCAAACGTGATATAGGAGTTGCATTTTGACGGAGACATGACCTTCTACGGCAAGTTACCATTCGTAGTGGAAGGTATGTCCGCAGTGGATGGCAGCAACATCCGCTGAGTGATCAAAAAAATCGGAGCAAATTGTGCAATATGCTCGGATAGGCATCTCGAAGTGAAATGGATCACCCTGGGAAGAAAACAGAAATGCATAATAAAGGAACTGACTACAAACTGTGTTATCTGACGTTTATTTAATTAGTTTAGACAGCAAATTTTGGCTAGGCTATACTGGCCTTGGGCTTGTAACGTTGATAGCTTTGGCTAACGTTAGCTGCCTTGTAGTTGCCATTGAATACTTACCACACGTAAACGTTACTGTGCGCTCTTTATATTATAATATCGTGCAGTTCTACTCTGACCTTCTATACAAATTCCGCCCACTTAAGATGACTTTATCCCAGAGAAACACGCTATTTCAAAGAGAATAGTCATTCTGTTGGTGTGCTACTACTCTGTTGCTAGATGTGGTAACGTAGTCTTTTCCCCGCTGTACGTTCGAACGTAAGCCCCGCCCCTTATGGTGCATTCAGGGACTCGCCGTAAACTCGTTTACTGAGGCTATAATAACACAGCACAACAGCTCCTGCGATTGTAGTGCTTGTTTAGGTGGAAAATGTTGTGGCCTATGAGATCCAAGAAAGAAAATAAAACTTTACGATTCAACTATTTTTTTCGTGATGGCCCTGGTTTGTGAACAAGTTTTACCAAGTAACAAGTAATCGGTCAATATCATATTAGTGTTAATGCTTCATGCAACCATAAAACAAGCATTATAATGCCTCTAGCAGCATGTAGCAGCATCGGGTGCGCCGTAGGAAGGTCGCACTGACAATGGCTCCGCAATCATCTCGTTTTATTTGTGACTCTTTTTAACATTTAGTATTTGATATATATATTTTTTTCTTTTTTTCTTATGCCTACTACGTAGTTGTTGCTTGCCTTGTCCTAACAATTTCATTGTTCAGAATGACCTTGTGTGATACTGTGCATTTGATAAATAAAACACTTTGACTTTGATTTTGACTTTGACTCTTGTAACAAATTACAAGTAATTAAGGCTACATCTTCAACAAATGTATACAAATAAATTGGTACTGGCAAGAAATGTATTTTCTTAAAACCCATATATCTTTCAAAATACAGAAAATAACTCTTGTAGTGTTGAGTGAAATCTGAACATGCATTGTACCAGGATCTTAATAATTAACCTGCCAACGTAAAATGGAACCTCTTAATTCCAAATGTACCGAATTTAGCAATTTACGAGTGACTGAAATGCACCATCAAGTTTATAGGTTATCAAGGAAGTAAATGTAAATAGCAGCACCAACTTAGGAAATAGCTTTCTACATACAGTTACCAGACTCACAGATATTTCACAATATTTTATGAAGCTTTTATTTGAATCACATCTCGCTTTTTATCATTCCGGGAACGGCTCCCTGAACGAGAACTTCATATCCCACAATTCATACTTCCGCAACTTGTAGCAGGGCAGGGGTGACTGGCAAGACAAAACTATTCCTCTCTCTGCCAGTTAGCTAGCTAACTGAAACAAGGGAGTTGTTGACTACAACGCCCAAATGCACACAGTTCCGGAAATGAAAGGTAATAATTTAACGAGCAATGGACGCGTTTTGGCTAGATAAAGGGGTCGAAACTGAACCTAGCTAGGTCGGTTATCTGCTAAAGTTAGCAATCAGAAGAGCAATACAAGTGCTGTATCAGCACATCTGACCCCTCGCTGAGATTGATGAGTGTCAGACACCAAGAAATGTGGCTAACGTAAAAGAGAAATGTTAAGGATAAAAGTTATCCTCTGTCATAATATGCTCTGATTTTGTTGTCAGGTGATATTTGATGCAATAGGAGTGAAACCCACAGCTTAGCTCACAAGTTTAAAGTTAGCATTCATTGCAAAGATAAAGTCAGACCTCAAAACTTGAACGACAGCTGTGTCATAATAAAAGTGTCAGCAGTTGCAGTGTACAACATAACCATCTTATTCTTCAATCATTATCTTGATTCGGAAACTGTTGACCTTTGGTCCCCCTGGTTGTTGTGTGTTCAGGTGTGTGTCCCTGCCTTGAGTAGCAGTGATGGATGGAGAAGAAGTCCCCAGGCCGACTGTGGCATGGGAGAATGGCACCCTGGCACCTGTGGACCGCCTTCGCACTGAGAGGGCCGACAGCCCCACACCAGGTCTGGTGGAGGGAACTGAACCAGGTGAGGCCCACCTTCAGTCTTTAGGCTTTTAGCACATTGTCACTAACCCAGTATAAATCTGGTCTACTTGTCCAAACACCAACCCAGGCCTAACAACATTGTCAGGCCTGCAGCTTATCTGAAGCTTCTGAAGACGCATATAAATCTTGATTATCTGAACCTCCATGCAACTGACGTCTGTTCGGGAGAATCAAATGTTGGGAACAGTGAAAAGTATTGAAATTGTATTGAGTATGAACACTCATTCTTAAGTACTCTATACCTTTTAGTTACATGTAGTAACAACTAAATCCTAACAACTAGGCACTATCAGTGGAATCTGCACCACCACTTACTCTCTCATGCCTGTTTCTTAGGTCAGGTTGGAAGGCTGAGGTCTGGATAAGTGAACATGTGTTGACTTCAGTGTTATAACTGTACTCTGCAAAGTGCTATCACCATACTGAATTAAAAAAATGTTTTCCCTCAGTGGGCCTCAGCCTGTGGTGCCACTAACTCTGACACTGCAAATTTTTTGTTCAATAACTACTACTTGCATTGCCCAAATTTCTGTAAAATAGAAAGAGGAAATACTTGCAATAGGCTATGCTTGTAATAATATTGGTTTTCACTGGATTCATAAACATAACATTGACATAAACGTACATAAGACATAAGAATGATAGTTATTCGTAAGCTCTCATGAGTGAAAAGCATACATTCCTGCCTTGTTACACTTCCTTCTAACCATGTCTTGCCAGGAAACACTTCGGCACTAAAAAACAGAATAGAATTAGTTTCATCATGTGATAAGTTCCCCATGTAGGCTACCCACTTTGACATAGTTTTAACCATGCAACCTTATAAATAGGACTCGTACTGAATGCTGTGTGTGTGTGTGTGTGCGTGCACATGCACATGCTGGTTGTGTAAAGGTGTGTAGGAATGTCTGAGCACATGATCACAATCTGTCTTTTCTCATCTGCATGGCTTGCTTTCTGTATTTCTGGTAGGTGGTGCTATTCCAGCTGTTTTCTTCAGTTTGTGGTAGATTCTGAACGTTGGTTAGTCTGTGTCAGTGTCATTTGTTAAATCTGAGCGCCTGCCATAGAGGTTAAGGATGAGTTACATAAAGGATTTATCATGGTTTAGGTGATATTAGAGCAAGTTTTATATGAAAGGGTAATAGCCCAATGGAAGTTTTGTGAGTCTGTAACAGTGGACTAGATACTAAGTTTGGCTTTGCCTCCCTGGTTTAGCTTAACTTTTTAATGTTTAAGGGAGAAATTGCATTAAACTGGGACTGTGCTTTAAGTAATCAAAATGCTTAGTTTAGACATTCTACTGTATCAAATGATGATGTCATCTGAACACCAAGTGTTCTTGCAGAGTTGTTGAGCTAGTTGGGCCTTAGAACATTGTACATGCTAATTTTGTCAAAATTAGGACACAATGAGAAAGTCAACTGGAAAGCAGGATTTCACCCTGATTTTTCTAAAATTCTATTTCAATTAATTTATTTAGAATCTTAATTTGTCCTAATGTTCCTAGAGGTTAGAAGAGCAGGGTGATAAATTCATGTCACTGGTCTTGAAGTTGGCCGGCATGATTACTTTGACGCTCAGCAGTTAGTACCAGAACTCGTTAAGCAAAAGAAGTGCATACCTTCGCTCAACAACAATCTGAGAATTCCCTCAGGAAATTCTGCTATGTTCTCTTAGCAGCTCTAATGATACAGACATCTCATGACTTAAGTCTGGCACAAGACCGGTGAGTGTGTCATGGTGAAAGCATGTCTGCAGCAGCACAAGAGCTCAGGTCTGTCCTCTCCAGCTTGAACAAATCCACATGGTCTTGAGTGAGAATTGATTTGATTTTGCCGGGATGCTTTTCTAAATCTGGAAATAGACACTACATTTTAGCAATGTAATGCAATTGTTGACTTAGTCAGACTTAGCCTATTATTTTCTTGTTTTCTCTAAATTAAAAAAAACACAGGGTTATTATTTCTACACTGAGGCTTACACCAAGTTGTCAATCCCATTGTTTAGATTTATGAGCACTTTACACCAAAACAAAGAATAGGCCTAAATATTTATTCCTTACACATCCATGAAAGCTGCATTATATTGGGAATGATTTGATGATGATCTGTTCCCTCTTCTACGCAGGTGCTGGCCAGAAGAGTGCCATGTTCGTCCATGCGCAGTCCTTTGAGGATCTGACTGCTGAGACGGGGGAAGAGGCTGGAAGGGAGGCTGGAAAAGACTCTGAACTGGGGAAATCGGGAGAGTCTGCAGAGGAGCTCCAGGCGCTGGTGGAGGAGGACACCGTGGAGGAGGAGCAGAACAAGGAGGAAAGCTGGGCAGAGGGCAGGACTAAGGAGGAGGACGTGTCCAGCGAGGCATGGCGCAGCCACAGAAAACACGTGTTTGTGCTGAGCGAGGCGGGCAAGCCGATCTATTCCCGCTACGGTACGGAGGAGGCTCTGTCCAGCACCATGGGGGTGATGATGGCCCTCGTCTCCTTCGTTGAGGCTGAGAAGAACATCATCCGGTCCATCCATGCAGGTGAGGAAATACTGTGGGTTCATGATGCGTATCAGAGGTACCACTGTGACCACCCAAATGCTCTAAAAAAGGTCTAAGTGCATTTTATGAAACATGTCACAAAAAAATGTTTTGAATCAATGTTAACTCTGTCGACATGTTTCGTGTCAGATGGATACAAAGTGGTGTTCCTCAGCAAGAGCCCGCTGGTCCTGGTGGGCGTGTCCCGCACCTGTCAGTCAGACAAGGAGCTGATGCGGGAGCTGCAGTACATCTACTACCAGATCGTCAGCCTGCTCACCCTCACCCAGCTCAACCACATCTTCCAGCGCAAGCAGAACTACGACCTGCGGCGCCTGCTGGCCGGCTCCGAGCACCTCACCGACAACCTGCTGCGCCGGCTGGACCGCGACCCCGCCCTGCTCCTCAGCGCCGTCACCTGCCTCCCCCTGGCCAGCTCCACCAGGGACGTGGTCTCCTCCAGCCTGCAGGCCGCCAAAGCCAAAAGCCTGGTCTTCTCCATTCTGCTGGCAGGGGACCGCCTGGTTACCCTGGTGAGGAAAAAGGACCAGTACCTGCACCACATAGACTTGCACCTGGTCTTCAACCTCGTCGGCTCCTCCTCGTCCTTTAGGGAGGGCGAAGGCTGGACCCCCATCTGTCTGCCAAAGTTCAACACTGCAGGATTTTTCCACGCGCACATCTCCTACCTGGAACCGGCGTCTGACCTCTGTCTCATCCTGGTCTCCACTGACCGCGAGGACTTTTTTAACTTGTCTGACTGCAAGCATCGTTTCCTGGAGAGGCTCAGCAAGCGTAGCGCCTACCCGGCCCTGAAGGAGGCGCTTAAATGTCCCAGCTATTCTGTGGCCCAGGTCGGCATCCCAGAGCTCCGCCACTTCCTGTACAAATCAAAGAGCTCGGGGCTGTACACCAGGTGGGCACCATATATTCTGAAACACTGTGGGAGTGCTTCTAGTTTTCTAAAAAGATCATCTTTGCACAACCGTGTGTATGTGCCAGGTGCGTCAATCAAAAGGTTAATCAGCAATCAGAAAAGATTACTAGCAGCGTCCATAAATGTATACACTGCATCAAACATCAAGAATCAAATAGGTATAGAAATAAACACCAAAAAACTATAAGCTATACAAAAATGGAATGAATCACAACTAGAAATGTTACACCAGCAATAATAGTCTCTGTAATGACAATAGTACGTAGAAATAATCTCACAATGGAAAAGAGACAAATGCAAGCCATGTAGTAGGCTAGGCTACTCCTTAGTCAAAATAGACCATGTGAGGACATTGGTAGATGTTCACATGATTCAGAAATTAGAGTGCCAAAATATTACAATAAGAATAAGTAAAACCACCCTAATAAAAAACAACCAAGGGGTACCATAAATAGGCTGGTATAAATAGACAACAATATATCAGGACTCATTAAAGATAGTATTATTAATATTAAAAACACAGATAGAGCAAAATAAGATTTAGAGCATGACATTGAGTAATAGTTTGTCATTCAGGCCCTTTAGAGTCTGTAAAGTGATTATCCAAAAAGCCTCTCTCCTTTTTATTAACAAATCATGTGCTACTAGTTTTGGAATTTATGTCAAAGCACTCAAAAGGATGGCAAAAGTTGTACACAGTGTGAAAATACATATTTTATTTGCGAAGAGGTTACATTTGAGCATTCAAAATAGTTTTAATGAACATGAATGAACTTGAAATACTACTTGTTTTCTCACATTCAAACAATAATTGTAGTTCTTCCTCCATTTCTCTCCTGTTAGCCCCGAGTTGCCTGGGGTGTACCAGTCTGAGGAGGAGCAGGAAAGGCTTATGGGGTTGTACCAAGACCTTCACAGCCGCTTGCACCACCCAACCAGACCGCTCCGCTCCATCTACCGCTGTGGTGAAACTGAAAATCTGCTGGCATGGGTAAGCCTGGGGACCATGGAGGTTCTTGCTGTGTTGAAAATAGTAATCTGCTTGCTGCTCATTTTGACCGTCAGTGTTGTTCATCCCTTGTCCCGCCCCTTGTCTTGTCCCGTTTTACCCTCTTTCTTTCCCCAGGTGACGAGTGGCTTCGAGCTCTACCTCTGCTTCAGTCCCCTGGGGACCAAGGCCCTGGCCATTTCTGCTGTTAACAAGCTGCTGAAGTGGATTAGGAAGGAGGAGGACCGCCTCTTCATCCTCAGTCCCCTCACATACTGAGCCCTCCCTGCCCAGCTGACCTCCTGGAACAGCCGGTCTCAAACCACGGAGGGCCGAGAGTTTTCACTCCGAACAAACACTACAGCAGCTGATTTCACTGGTTAGTTCCTCCTCTCTGGGTTGAAGATGTGCTAATCAGTGAAATGAGCTGCTGTGGTGTTTGGTTGGAACGAAAACCTGCAGACTCTCGGCCCTTCATGGCACATGGTTGACACCCCTGTCCTAGAATATAAAGCTGGACACTGACTGGCCGCGTATTAACAACAGCTATGGATAATGTGGTACTCAGTGCGGTGTCCACATCTCAATGACAGCGCTATGCATCGCTGCTTCTGGATCCTACTGATCTAACGTACAGACTCAGACTAGATGCTGCAATGAGGATAAATTAAAGCTATATTTTAGCCGGCTAAGATTTTTATACTTTTTAATTTGGTTTAGCGGCACAGGTCCAGATGGAAGCAGCATCAGCAACTCCACCTATAAAGTAATAACAATAAAAATGGTGGTGGTTGTCGTGCTGGTGAAGTTGTTTCATACATTCTTTTACTGTAATAGAGCTATTATGCCTTCCAAAAATATCAAATATGATGGCTTTGTTGTTTTAGTGCTACTAGCTTGGTTCTTAAAAATCAAGAAGAAATTTTGAATACAAAAAACTGGAATTCTGTAATGCAATATATACGGTCTCTTGCTATAGGACATATTATCGAGATATGGGTTAACTACATTCCAGTCATCTTTTGCATTACTATGGTGGCCAATAATACCCTGATTAAATGAATTTTTGTGTCATTTTGATCATAGGTCATCTTGGTTCCATTTTACCTCTATGCACATTCATTACCTACAATACACTTGGGAGAGGAATGTGTTCATTTTGCTATAATATAATCACTGTTGTCAATTTTTGTGCTAAGACTTGTCATTGTTATGCAATGTAAAGGAATCTTAATGTAAGACTACTAACTTTTCAACATACCATATCAATTTTTGCAAGGATTGTCACTGGCAATCATGTTGTTTCTCTTCCTTTAGATAGTCATATTGTGTTTTATCTGTTCTGTATTGATAACACAGGGAAACTGGGGGGTGAATCATTTCTGTTTGTTACTAATCATAAAGGTTCATTGTATTTCATAGGATCCAGGTTTGCATAACTTGAGGATTTCAACATTTTCACATCTGCCTGCACTGTTCATGCCTTAACTAACGGCCATTGTGCTAAGCCAATAGAAAGTAACACAGCTGGAGGTTGTTGCAGTGTTGGTCTATTGATGCTGTGTCACAATCCCAGTTATGATAATGCTGTATTAATATGTATAAATAAATGACTAGTATTAAAACAGGCTTCTGGACAGATTCTGTGTCATGTTTTTGAATCTTGATGACTGTTTGTCAGTGGTGTTATGTATAGTAATACCACTTGTTCTTGGCAACTCTAATGTAGGCCCATTGTTCTTGGCTTCTTCCCTAACCCCCCCCCCCCCCCACTATAGGCACTATAAATGTGGGTTTATAGTGTCTTATGTTTTTTATGGTATGTTTTATCTCTGATGGTAGGCTATCTGATTGTAGGCTATCCTAAAATTTATTATAGGATTAACCTACTATGGTTCTTTTTCTTAAGGGAAATGACAAGGTCACACCAGTAGGCCTGAAACGTTGGTAACCTATAAGTATATAGAAAAGCAATGATCAGACTTAGTCTAGATCATACAAATTGTGAACGTAACCGTGATTCACGCTCACTTAGTCAATAGGATATGGCGGTAAATAAAAAGGTGGGTAATATATTTTTTGGTCAGCATGAGGAAAACAGCCACCAATATAAACATAAACCAATTATATTTTCAGAAAGCTTTCATTTTTATGCCCCACCCCCCAAGTCCCTATATCCCCCATTCACATCAGTTTGATAAGCACTTACTATGATGATGTTTGCTTTCGATTTATGACATGAAGGTGTATGTCAGCCTAAAGGCGGGTAAACACTATTCTACCAATAAAAATGTGGCTAAATTACTGCTGGTATCTGATAGGGTGAGGGGAGGAGCGAGCAGCAGCACAACAGAGACAGAAGACCGAGTCATACTGAGAGTAGAAGTTAGATCCGAAACTAACACAGTTTACATTGTTAGCGCTTTATGGGACAATGAGGCTCTGAGTATCAACAGAATTTGATACTGATTTGATTAGATTACAGTAACTCTAAATCTACCTGAGGGTGGTTCATC
The DNA here is from genome assembly GCF_048128805.1 of Centroberyx gerrardi. Classification (NCBI taxonomy): domain Eukaryota; kingdom Metazoa; phylum Chordata; class Actinopteri; order Beryciformes; family Berycidae; genus Centroberyx; species Centroberyx gerrardi. Next base: position 28,700,877 of record NC_136001.1, read on the forward strand.
ATCCCTGCGCTATTCTACAGACAGCCAAGGAGCAACACTGGCAGTGGATAGATTGCTTCAATGAAAAGGAAAGTCTCCTTGACCTGTACAGGTAAGCAGCTAATAGCCAGCTACTGTATGTGTTGTAGACATTTGTGTGGGAAGTAACAGTCACGACAAGAACTATAGTAGTCTAATCCAGTAAAACATTTTTGTAGGATACTGTAGATATCACAGCAAAACAAAAATAGCCTATCATACAGTTACTATAGGTCAAACATAATTCCACAGAAAATCCCATAACAATACCATTGGAGATTAAAAAATACCTAACTGTAAACTCACTACTGAGTAAGGAATGCAGCCTATTAGTGGTTTTTCCTTAGGGAAATGTGTCATTTGTCATAGGCTGTGGTATGTCTGCATGTGGTGTGTGTGTGTGTGTGTGTGTTGGACATTGAAAATATAAGGGGATTGCCAACGTCATTGAACTGCGCCCTGAGTAATGTGAGAGTGATATGTGAAAGAATAAAGTTTAAATTTATAACTGGGAAAAATATGCTCAATATGTGTAACAGACAGCTCTGCCCTACTACTGCAGAAATTGGACTTCCTAACGTTTACTGAGGTGTTGCCTTGTCTAACCTTTCAGGTTTTGGGCGTCTGTTGGAATCAAACCGCTTCTCACTTTTGGATTGTCAATATGCACTGACACCATTCCCTTCAACTGTTAGAATGAGAAACGAGCAAAAGCATAGAAGTACAGCCATAGACTAGATTGGAGGCAGGATCAATTGTCAGAATTGATTTGGGTGTTATACGATGTATACAATGTTATCATGACTACTACTACAATTCATTTCAGATTATTGTTGAATATGGTCCAACAAATCAGACCTACACGAATAAGAGACAGACAAATAATAAAATAAAATAGTAAAAAGACTAAATAATAATAATAAATAAGTCAACATCAACATAAGTCAAAGTCAACTTGGGGAAAGGGAAACCTGAAATTCATATAGTTGCTACACACAAAAATCACAAAATGCAATTGTAATATCTACAAATTGGTTAGAACAATGCTTAGTGTCACCATCATCCCATAATGCATTTCTGTCTTGATAGAAACAGTATTTTCTTGGCGTAGCTGGTTATCTACTGGTTTGAAGAGGATGATAATGATGCCTGCCATATAATAAAGCCTGATGATGGCATTTTCTACCATCATCATCATCATCATCATAAAGTGTCACTCAAAATCATCATGTCAGGTTTGAGTGGATGCCTTTTATTCACCTGTGAAGGCCAGAGAAATACTCAAATGTAGCTTTTACTAAAGTCTGTAAATAGCACAATGGCCCTATAGCATAATGAATGGAAACTCAATTTCAACCGTTTGCTTTATTAACCATGAACATGAAGAAAGTCAATCAGTGCCATTAATATGTATACCCATGTCTTAGTTGCTTTGAAACTCTAACCATGAATAGGTTTCACATGGAGCTGCAAACGTTAAAATGTAACACGTCATCAGTGGGATTCTATGAATTATTGATGTATAGACACAAGACTCTTGGCTTCAAACTTTCCCATATGACTGCTAACAGTAAGGATTTCTGCCATTGTCACATAAACATATCCATCAGTACGAAGTCCCTCCGCTGCCCACCTACCAATAGAAATCAGAGTTGATGAAATTCAACGACACGAACAGACAGGTCGTTCCTTCTTCACCTGTGACTTTAAAAGGCGCACGTTGTATGACCATCAGTCCGTGCGCATCTTTCCCCCAGAAAGGCACGTAGTGGTTGTGACAGGAATGCAAAGTAGAGAGGCCAGGGCCGTACTGTGATGTGTCTGGTTAATGATCCACCCAACAACTTCTGTTCAGTGTGAGGACAAGGCTCAGGGTTTAAGACACGGTTCTATTTGGTTGACTCCTGTTATGAGACTGATCAGGATGGGTTTGTGAAGAAAACTGGATAGAAGCCCAGCAGATAAACTGTGTAACAAATAGTGAACAAAGACCATAAACCGGGTCCATTACTATGACATTGATTGCATAAAAGAGCCTGACTCAGTTGTGAGTGGAAAGAAGTGACAGATTAGGAATAGCAGATTAGCTAGAAATGCATAAACATAGCCAGACAGCAATGAATGACCTCTGCAGGAAGTCACAATGAATACAGTTTCATACACAATATACTACGCTGACTAATACCAGCACAGTTTCTCTATGATTATGTAAACATTTCCCCTCACTGTTTGCGGTGAGTCAGAGAAAGCTTTTATCTGAAGCACTTTATGACCACATGTATTTATTATCATAATCCCTACTGTCTCAACCAAAATGTTTGGCACCCTGACTCTATTAGGCTTTTAGCATTGAACATAAGTGGACTGATATTGATTTCAACCCTGTTTAGTTACATGGCACACTCGCCCTCAAATATATTTATCGTCTTGCAGGTAATGTAACATTACTTGAAGAATAATGGTAGATCAATTTTGTAGAATATTTGTAGTGTAAATAATTGCTCAGTGATTTAATGACTTATCTACTTTGTAATTTCCTCTATTCAGGTATCAGCGGCTGGTCTTGAGGATGCTCTTGTCCCAGCATCAGACCTGGAGGTAACCTAACGTTGTCTGTGCTGTCGCCCCCCTGCGCCCCAGAGTGGAGATGGTCCACTGGACCACACGGTGGGGGACATGTGTCTGGCTCCAGACTCTGCTGGCCTTTGCCTCGGCCAACTGTCCCTCGATGGCAACCAGCCCAGTCAACTTCTCAGTGGTTTACACCATGCCCTTCTTCCAGGCCCGCGGCCCCATCCAGAACATCGTCAACAACTCGCTGTACCAGGAGGTGTACGTGGCTTCTCAGAACGTGATCGAAGCCGTCAACAGAAGCCTGGAGAAGGTGTGGGAGCTTCGCACCGGGCCGGTGGGGAGCCCGGAGTGTAAGATATGCGATCTGTGTGACATTGACAAGGATCCCAACTTCTTAGAGAACACGGACAACAAAGTCTTACTGTTGGATACTCTCTTTATGTATTTATACTCTTGTGGAAGTTCTCAATATGGCGTGTGCCATTTCCACCAACTTAACACAAATGGAGAACCGCCTTCTCTTTCTAAATGTTTGTTCAGAAAGGAATCAAACTCAGCTGCCTACTGCCCCGACTGTCTGGCCAGCCCTCTTGGTACCAAAGTCACCATGGTGGAGGAGGGCCAGACTGTCTACTTCTTTGTTGCTGCCACTGTCAATGACAGTGTGACCCAACGTTATGGGAGGAAGTCCATATCGGTTCGCCGGCCGCTGGCGACAGAGGATGGTTTCTACAGCGATGTGCGCGGCCTGACGGTTCTCCCTGGCCTGCGGAGGACGTACAATATCGAGTATGTCTACAGCTTTTTCACCCAGGAGTTTGTCTACTTCCTGTCTGTCCAGAGAGAGAGTCCTGATCAGGAATCGTCTCCATTTCAGACTCGCCTGGGCCGGCTCCCGCGGAATGAATGGGAGATGAAGAGGTACCGCGAGGTGATCCTGGAGTGTCGGTTTGAGCCGAAACGTCGAAGGAGGAACGTGGCCAGTGAACCCTATAAGGATGTAGTGTACAACGTGGTCCAGGCAGCCCACTTTGGGAAGGCAGGCAGGGAGCTGGCAGAAGAGTTGGGGGCGGAGGAGAAAGACGACATCCTCTATGGGGTTTTCGCTGTGACCGATGATAACGGGGTGACGGAGCATGACTCGGCCCTGTGCGCCTTCCCCATGGACAACGTGAACAAGGCGATCGTGGACGGGGTGGACGACTGCTGCGAGTCTGGACCGGAGCAGCTCTCCAGAGGGCTCTGCCACTTCCAGCCCTGTGAGAGCTGCCCCCATGAGGTGAGCCACTCACACTGATTAAAGTGGTTAATAGGTCAACACCTTTTTTTTTTTTGTATCTCCTGTCCATAGACTGTCTTGTCCCTTTTTAAATGAGACGGTACCAGTGTGACTAATTCATGACCTAAGCCTTTGACTGATGATTCATGGAGAGCTGTTAGAGGGAGGCTATATTGTCTGCTGGATAAGATGATCCACAACTTATGAAACATCGTTGTTAATGTGTTGGCAGCAATACAGACTACTGACCCTCCGATTAACTCACTTAAAATAGGACATATCTTATCTGTTCATAGCTATTTCTCTGAATCACATCCATTTCCCATCCATTCATCAGGATGACTGTTTGCTCAGAGTGCAGGTATTGTGATAAGGCCTGTTCAATAACATGTGGGTGTGTCGCCGTTACTAACTCTTACTATCAACATGTGCATAAACATGGCAAAGTGAAACAGTGTAGTGTCCTGGATGAAATCAAGCAATGGTGGTCTAAACCTCAATTTGCTCAGTTTGATTTGCACAGGAACACTTTATTTGGACAGTCCGGTGTTGATATCCAACTATCAGGTGACAAAATGTGTGAGTTAGGGTTAGTTGTCTACTGGATGCATCTCCACAGACTGTGTAACTCTAACCCTGACTTTAGCCTAACCCTAACCCTGACCCTAATTCTAACATTAACCCCAACCCTACGATTAACCCTAGCCCAGACATTGAGTACCTATTATCTGCTTTTCACACAAGTATGAGTATCACTTGAAACTCAGTTGACTTTTTAGTGACACATTGTAGTCACTTGATAGGAAGTTGAGTATCAACACTGGACTATCCAAATAAGGTGTGACCAAAAGATAAGGCAAAAAAAAATAAATAAGACTTACAAGTCACTGTTTTTAACCTTCTAATATGAATATATAACAGAGTAAAGTAAATGAATACTAATAAGAGTTCCTTGGATTGGTCTTTTTAACGTGGCATGAAATGCCCAAGGTCTAATCTGCTACTGATCCTGGCTGGATGACACCTAGGGGTGACGGATCATCTTGCTACACTGCAACAACATTGATTATGCATCGAAGTTGTGCACTACTGTGCAGATTTACACTTGGTTATTGTCTTTTGAGCCCTACATAATGTTCAGCTCCTCGTCTTTTTGGCCTGGGGTGATCATTTACTTTATGTACATCCTCTTCATCCTGTATAATATCGTCCAACAGAAAATGAACTGTAGTGCTTATCAAGATTCACACACTTTTTGTGGTTAAGAAGACTGTCTTTGAAATACTGTTAAGGTCATTTGCATCCCAGCAGGCTAAGGAATGAAACTGGAACCAATTGCATGAAAACTCAGTGTGCACTCAATGCTAAATCCAGGAGAACACCCACTGGATACAAAGTTCTTTTTGGATGGAAAAACAATATGGAAAAAGTCGGCTTAGACACTTGTCATTATGCAGAAGTAAATGGCTGAATGAATATTGGAAGGAGGCCAACTGGGAGTAAGGCCAGTTAGCTTTATGACTTGTTTTCTGCATCATTGAGTGAATCTCTCAGGTCAGACAGGAGGAGGGTATTTTTTGACTTTGCTGATTTGATCTTGTCAATCAAATGAAGTATGTGTAATTTCTGTGGGAACATATTTAATACTATCTTATCAAGTTACATAACTGGCTTGATGTGATTTTCAACATCCTTTTAAGGTCATATTCTTTAGTTGGCTATATATTTTTTGGAATAAGTGAGCATTGGTTATTAATTCTCTTGGCAAAAAAGTATATTTCTTTAGATGCCATGCATATTTCCCATAATCATTTTTTTCCTGCATGTCCTTGACTGCTGACTGCTGGGTGAGGGTTGAGGGTTGAGGATAGGGTGGGGGTCGGGTCCCGAATTTACTTAAAGTAGATGACTGCCAGTTTGAGAATTTGTAAATCACTAGGAAAGTATGAGACCCAAGAACTCCCGGTATTGAGAAATTGTTATTGGAACTGCAGAACTAAAACATACATTTTGGATGTTGTGCCTTTGAGCTTGTGGTTGGAAAACAGATGTTGTGTCCTTGTCAGAAACAATACTGTGAAGTGATGTTAGTTGTTCTAAATGGATCTTTTGGTAACAAGTATTCTACCGATGTCATAAATATTTAGGCATGCTCGAGACAGTAGCATCTCAATGTTCTTGGACTGACTCATGGTTGAAACACAGCAGTTTGTGTTCAGCCATTGTGCTGCTGAAAGATTGGAATGGGTTTAAATGAATAGTTTAGTGAAACACAAGCTGTTTAGGATGTTCTGTCCTTTATTTGCCTTAGCAGATACAGTTTCCACCTGGAGTAGTGAAGTATGGGATTCTCCTGAGTCCTGAGGCCTCTTACTGTTGTGTTGCCCTTGGCTGCTAGTCTGAATACTGAGCGACCTGCCAACTGGATTGTCCAAGAATCTGAAATCCTGGTTCTTCCTTCTCCCAGCAGCTCAAAACACAAATGCTGCCAATAACATCATCTGTGCCTCACATATAATATGTTTGTGCGCTTTCTGAGTAAGCCAGCAGCGTATTAAGGCATTACAGTCATCGAATTGAATGACGCAAAGAGCACTTTTATTTGTATGGTTCATGCGACACCGTCTGTCCCGACGCCCTCTGTTGCTGCTTTTTCTCCCTAGATGTTTCGAAACCATGGAAACCCGTGATCGAGTCAACTTTTGGCCATCAGTGTCAGTTGGCACGTGAAGCAAGAACACTTGGATCTAACCTCTTTCTACTATTGAGGCAAAAGGGTTGAATGGGATCTCAGTGAAATCTGTTCTATTTTACTCCAAACTTTTAGTTGGGCACAAGATTAATGAAAATATCATCTCACTTATTATTATTACTGTTATACTATTTTTCAGTGGTGTTTCAGAGGTGTTACCATTGGGAGACTTGTTATTTCTTGGTGCTTAAATAGTATCTTGACCTTTTGAACTTTAGTCCGCTTCATCTTCTGTTGTCACCTTATAGAAGATGAATTATAGTCTCTGTCCTTCAGCTTCCCAAGTCATTTTTTTTCTTCAGCTTTTTAGGTCAGGAAACTGAATTAGTGCGTAGGCTTTATGCTCCTCTGGGGAGCAGAGGTGAGTGACATCAGTCAATAGCAATGCTCTTTGTATGCTTTCCCCAAGCAGCAGGCTTACATCATGAGATTGGATGGTGGAGGAGGCATAACCTTCCAGTATTTTTTCACTGCTCTCTGCTTTCCCAGTTTCTTGTTTTCAAAACACCTCACATGAAGGAAACTTTTATATAGGCCTAGGTTTGTTTTTAATTTGTTTTTAAGAGAACACAAATCTTGTAACGTGCCACATGTTTGTTTTTACTTTTGTCTTAAGAGACATCAGTGTAAGCCAGTGTCAACATGAAGACTCCCTTTAAATAAACAATGCTCCACCCCACTCTGTATCTATAGCTACAAGGCATTCATTCTGTCAGGAGTGCAGCACATAATCATTTATCAATGGCCTCTTCAATAATGAAAATGATCATATTATCAAAACTGATTCACCTTGTGCTTCTGGTGTGTCAAAAACTTTGTTTCTCTGGTTGCTGTGGTGACTGGTGCAGCTCCTTCTGCCAATGCCCAAACCAAATAAGCCTTGTAACCTCATAATACGCTGTTGCATTTTTCTCCTGTTGAGTTTTTTTTATCCTCTCAAATGCAACCATTCAACCTGTAAACCACTAAAATGGCAGCAGCCAACCCAAGCAAACAGCTGGATAGTCGTCCTACATCGGCACATTTCCATGAAGAGATTAGATTGGACTACTAGGTTAGATCTGTGCATCAAAATCAAACAGTCGATTTAATTGATTAATTGATTAAAAAAATCAATTAATTAAATAATTGATTTAACTGTTTTTGACTGATTTTGTTGCACAGATCTGCACACTATGATCAATGGATGAGTGATTGCCCAAACATGGTAATCATATATAAAATGCTTTTCTACGAGAATCTGGAAGTCTTTAGGATTTGTGAATGCATACTCTGCAGCCAGGAGCTGTCAAGCAATAGTCTAAGTAACCACTTGATTAATAAAATTGGATGTTGGAGATTTGATTTTGCAACAGTGGCACCAACAGAATATGAGCTCCTACGCTTAAGCCAATACAGTTTAGTTGGCTTTAAAGCAACATAGTGGAAAAGACCGTACTGTGAATGCAAATAATCTGTTGACATGTTAATTTCTACTGGGCTGACTCTACTCTTGTAAAAAGCATCATAGAACGAAAATGTGATTTTAAAACACCGATATAGCCTTCATATAAGGATGTTTTCTGACATTAACCTGACTGAACCATGGGCACACATAACCACAGCAGCACAGGAGGTCATACTCCTCACTGTCTGTTTTTACTGTATCTGAAAAACTAACCATAAATTGTAGGAGAACCCTTGCTTTGAAAATAAAAATAAAAAAAGTCTAAAAAAATAAAAGTTGAAAGAATATTGAGTGTTTTTTCTAGACCAATCCTTACTTTTTCCTTTCCGTATCATCTGCTGCCTCTGGCCTTTGGTACTAGAGCATGGAGAACAACGCCACATGCCGGGACCAGCCCACGATGGTGTCAAAGCCCTACTACAGAGTGGACCTGTTCAACAGGCAGATGAGAGATGTCCTGCTCACCTCTCTGCTGGTCACCACCATAGAGAACAAGACCGTGGCCCACATCGGCACCTCTACCGGACGCCTGCTGCAGGTCCGGGACTTCTTTAAAAAAATACCTTTAATTAGATTCAAAAATGACTGTTGACTGTTGTATTAATGCAATCCAGTACTAATGATAATCTGTTGTGTGTGTGTTGGCAGCTTGTGTTGACAAGATCCAGCCCTATTATCTTTGCCAATTACTCTTTGGTAGAGAACCAGAGGGTGTCCTCCATTGCTGCTGTGTACTCATCAGAGTATCTTCTCTTCGTGGTTGGAGACAAGGTACAGGAGCAGTCCTATTTCTTTGAATGAGAGAGTAAAGCAATCTTTCAGATCAGATTTAGTGAAGTTTATATGATATCATGGGGTGGCTCAGTGGCTCAGTGGCTAGCACTGTCACTTCACAGCAAGAAGGTCCTGTGTTCGACTCCTGGCTGTGGAGTTTGCATGTTCTCTCTTGGCGTGGGTTTCCGATTTCCTTCCACATTCCAAACAAATTAAAGTCAGCTGGATTGAAGATTTTAAATTTCCCATTGGTGTGAATGTGAGTGTGATTGTCTACGTGTGTTAACCTGTCCAGGGTGTTTCCCTGCCTTCTGCCCAGTGACTCTGAAAAGGAATAAGTGGGTAAAGACAATGAATGAACATGATATTACTCATAGTAGTAGTTTGGAGGCAGGGCGAACATATCCATAGCCACAACATTGATATGAAATACCAGAAGGCACCTGGAGATCTTTGTCCTGGCAGTAAGCTGGAATATGTTACATGTTATCTCTTGGTTTCAGATGATTCAGGTGCCCCAGAGAGGGCCGGGCTGCCAACACTTCCTGACCTGTGCCATGTGTCTGACAGCCCCCAAGTTCATGGGCTGCGGCTGGTGCTCCGGAGAATGCTCCTGGGAGAGCGAGTGCCACAGTCGCTGGAGGAACGAGTCCTGCCCGCCCGGCATCACTGGGGTGAGAGTTCAGTAATCCTTGGGCCTGTTCTGAATCTAGAAGTATACAAATATCCCTTCGTGTAACTATTGCTAACATTTCATTTTAAAGCGGTGCTATATATTCTGCTTTACTGACACAGTTCTTCCCACGGACGGCGCCCCCTGATGGCCAAACAGAGCTAACGGTGTGTGGATGGGAGTTCCAGTCCCCCTTAAGACCTGCTATCACCTCCAGAACCCACCAGGTCCGACTAGGGCTGACAGCCTGCGCCGTGCTGCCGCTCAAGAGCAACAACACACAGTGAGTATCAGTGCAGGGCTCAGTCTTTGTTTTAGGTATATACCATAGCAATTTAAAGGAAAAATCCACCTTCAGATACTTTTACACTGTTAGTTATCATCAATCTGTCATAACACAACATATCTTATGGCTGCATTGCATTCTAGTCTATTTTCTGCTACTGCTGGTGGAGAAATTGGTGTCTCTGCCTCTTCTATGATGGGTTTCTCTCTGTATGATGACGAGACTAGAAAGAAGCTTTACTCTTTGATTCTGAGAGACTGACACCAAAACCTGACGTTTACCACTGACTCCATTTACTGCAAACTACAACAAAATGGGTCCAACAGCTGTTTTTATAAAGTGTTTAAACGTGGATTTTTTCTTTAATGAACTCAGAGAAGACCTAATTCTAGTAGGGACAATCTCATTCAAAAGCAGTGAGTTGATTTAACTCGAAAGCTGTATTTCAGTAGCAAAGGTAACCTGTCGAGCAGAAGAAAGCGTTTGCCTCTTAATGCTGTTTGGAATTCCAGAGTGTTAACTCACCTTGAAATCCTACTGTGGCTGATGTTGCAGTGGTGGTAATTTGCCACAGACATGCTGATTAGTGTTTTGCTGTGCCGCTCCTCAGCCTGGTGTGTAAGATCCGCTCCGGGGCCATTGGGCTGTCCAAACCGGTCAACGTTACAGTGGAAGTGCATGAGGGCAAGGTGGAGGGACGCTACTCTATTGATGGGAAGGCAGAGATGCCAGGGTTCACGTTTGTGGTAATCTTGGCTCTTCTCATCAACTTAGTTCCTCATTACAACATTACACACTGCAAATAATATACACCTTCACATATACATCTTCTTCTGCCATTTAATTTCACTTCTGTTTTAAGAATTGTCTTGCATTGCATTGACAATACATTGTTTTACCTACATGGCTTGATAAACTCTCCCTCCAGATTCCCAACATCACAGAGATCCAGCCCAACTACGGGCCTCGTGTCGGGGGCACGCTCATCACTGTGACCGGGCCTCACTTGGATGCTGGAAAGACAAGGAGAGTCACTCTGAACGACGAGCCCTGTCCTATAAAGAGGTGCGGTCTGGAACTACTTCTCCTCCTCTGTTTTCAGCCTGATCACTTCACTGACCTCCAGTTGTTGTAAAGTTCAAAGTAACTGTTGGCATGACAACTATGTGTAGGTGTCCTACTTTCTAGGGGTAGAGAAAATATGTCACTGCACGAAACATTTTTATTTGCATTGTCTGTTAACCGTACTTGTTCCAACGTGTGTGTAGAATAATTATGGTTTGAGAAACTGCACACTAACTCCCTTGGCATCCAAAGACTGAAACAACCCACTGTCTCTCTGCAGGGTCACAGTCCCTAAAGGCAATGTGTCCTCCATCATCTGTCTGTCCCAGCCCATCTCAGAGGTGAGGGACGTCCCACTCAGCGTCTTCATCGACAAGTCTCCTGTCCTCACCACCAAGGTGTTTTACTACAAAGAGAACCCAAAGATTACAGCCGTCCTGCCTGACTGCAGCTTCGACAGGTAGGCCAGAGAGACATCAAGCATGCCCATTTCTGGGGGAAATGAGGGAATCACACACACACTCCACACACACACACTTCTCTACATAACGTGTTATTGCTTATCTATCTATTCTGTTTGTTCTGCAGTATTTTACTTGTATTACTTCTTTTTATATGCTCTCATATGGTTATTATTATACCATCTTTGCATGTTTTCGATATTGTCCTCTATTGTCTTTTGATACTTGTGATCAGTTTGGTTTGATTTTGATCTGGAAATCAAGACAAAGGGAGTAGGATAGATATTTACATAATTGGATAGTTAGTGAGCCTCTCACTATGTCATATTCTTTCTCACGTGATATATTCAAATGTACCAGAAAATTATTTATTTTGCTTGCAGCCTGCCCCGCCATTATGAAAATGTAACCATCACTCGTATTTGTCTTTGTCTTTGAACTGCAGGGGTTCAAAGATTGTGATTGAAGGGAGGAACCTGGATTCTGTTTACCGGACCATCATCCGCTTTAAACCCAACGAGAGCCACCTGCGCCCTGTGACCAGGGTATAATCATCTCATTGTAGATAAAATCCATTTATCTTTATCTTTGTCCAATAACTTGATTACCCTATGCCACACACACACGCTCACATTTTACTGTAAGTGTATGCACTTTATTTTGTTCCAGGAGTGCAAAGGCAAGTCCTTGCCCACGAGGATGGAGTGCGTCACTCCTGTGTTCCCGCGGGACGAGACGGAGGAAGGACAGCTCTCCTTCGACATGGACGGAGCGGTGGGACTGTGGAACAAAGAGTTCTCCTACCACCCCTACGGCGAGCCCATACCCTTTGAAACAGAGGGACACGTGCTGAGTTTGTACCCTGGCTTTGACGAAGTGTCACTACATGTAAGGGCGGTGCTGATTTGAATTCCACATATTGTATGATGAAATGAGATTAAATTCTACAAATGGATTTGTCATATTTATTGTAGATTTTTAAATCATTTTTTATTTTCCAATCTTCTCTGTCTGTACACAGCATCAAAAGCTGAACCTTGTGAGCTCCTGCATGACCATCATTATGACTGTGGCAGGCGTTGACTGTGATGCCAAAGTCCTGGACAATGAGATCACCTGCAGGATCCCCAAAAACATGACTATCCCCAGTGAGGGACTGCCAGTGAAGGTCAGTCAGGCTGGAGGTTCAGGTGATGATTAACTGACAGACATACAGGATCATCCCACTAGGGGCCCACTCACTAGCTCAGTGTCAGAGTCATGTAATAGAAGAGATTGGTTTAACGGCTTAAATAGTATTGTTGGTCTAATGCAAGGAAATTAGCCAGCTATTATGCTTTCACATGCAGGACCCACAACTTCACAGCCATGCAGGTGTGACCCCAAGTAGAAGTGGTAGTCCTTATTTATTAATGTATTTATTTATTTATTACATTTCTTTGACAGAGACAATGCACATTAGTATACATTGCTAGTATAAATGACACCCAACACAGTTGCTCGTATATAAACAGCTTGAAACGGTATAATATGATGCTTTCCTAATGGGAAGGTTAGAAGGAAAAAGGGTCAGATTTGCAATATTAATGTTATTCGTTGTGTATGATGGACTGTAACCGGGTCCTCCAGATCTCCATCAACGGGCAGGTCCACAACGTCGGCACAGTGCTGAGGGTCAGCAACCACTACATGGTGGGAATCGTCCTGGGCATCCTGGCGGCCCTGGTGGCCGGGGCCGTGCTGGCCTTCGTTGTCATGAAGCACTTGAGGAAAAAGAAGAAAGGTGAGCTCCTCTCTCTTGTGTGGACCTTGACCAGACCTGTTTATACAACTGCAACCTGCAGCGGCTGGGAATTTGGGATGGATTACACAACTCTTTCAACTAGAACATCCCTAGCGTTGCATAGGATGTACATGTCTTCTTATTCGGTGGTTGATGATTACAAAAATGTGTTGTGAAATGTTTTTCAGCCTCCATGGTAGAGACCCGCTTGGCCCACAACGCTAACCGCTCTGGTACCAGCAATGTGGAGATGTCGCCTGTTGGGGACTACAGGAGAGGTGACATATCACACACCCTGCTATAACTATGTATTGCTTATTTGCCTCCGTTCCACAGAATTAGATCCTTATAATCTTCATACACTCTCTGCTGTCTGTATAAATCCCTTCATAACAAGTAACCCTCCTGCCCCTGGCTCTTAACAGTAGTATCCCTGAGTCCCCCCTCCCCGCTGGCGGGGCCGGTGGCCTTTCCCAGCCTGGCCTACGCTGCAGGCAGCATGGATCCTACCCTCACGCCCCTTATGCCCCCAGAGAAGATCTCCATTTCCAGCTTTAGGCCAGAGCTGCTGGAGGAGGTGAAGGATGTTCTCATTCCAGCTGAGATGCTCGTCGTCCAGCACCACCGGATCATCGGGAAGGGTAAGGAACCCATCTGTCTGTGTGTGACTTAGTATGCAGTCTTGCATGTTGTTTACCGATGCACGAAGGCAAAGGATAAACTGTGATAGTTTGAAGAAACCGCAGTAATCCTTTCCTTTCTCTGCCTTTCTCTCTTCTCTTTCTTCTGTCCCTCACTCCTCCAGGTCATTTTGGCACGGTCTATCATGGCTACTTCACAGACCACAACAACAGGGAAATCCACTGTGCTGTCAAGTCATTGAACAGTGAGTCATATCTCCTTTAAAGCACCTCAGGAAAACACTAGACAGTTGTTTCTAAGTGTAGAGATTACTAGACTTCATGCATAGGTACTGTAACTGTGAGATTCCTCATTGATCCCCATAGGAAATGACTGTCATGTGGGTCAGTACTCATCATCATCAGTAACTGGCCTTGTTATTTAAGTGGTAATCCTTGAGATCCTTGTTTTGTTTTTATTTTGGCGACATCTTTGGTGCTAAGCGCTCATTGCTGTAGTGTTTCTGCACTGCACTTCCCAGAGATCACCTGTCAATCAAACAGTGTGTCCAGTACTCTGACTTGTTGCTTTTTCCTTGGATTTTCTGTTGATGAAGTTTGAGTTTCTGTAGGTGTGATAGGTGTGTCCACAAAACGGACATTTATTTATATGAACTGGAAATGGACTATTACTTTCAAGTAGGCCAATGTATGAATGTCTCTCTCACTCCCTCTCTCTCTCTCTCTCTCCCTCTCTCTCTCTTTCTGTCTCTCTCTCTCTCTCTCTCATCCCAGGGATAACAGATGTAGAGGAGGTAGAGCAGTTTCTGAAGGAGGGCATCATAATGAAGGGTTTCCATCACAGCAATGTTCTCTCCCTGCTGGGCATCCTCCTGCCTCAGGAAGGGCTCCCTCTAGTGGTGCTGCCGTACATGAAGCACGGGGATCTGCGGCACTTCATCCGCTGCGAGAAGAGGGTGAGACCGCTTACATTAAAACAGTGGAAATTAATCATTCGATGATGAATTTATGTATAGCCATCTGTTTCATCTATGTGAAACATTTCCAAGTGTTTTAATTCAGCATGTTTGTCATGTTCTTGTGGGATTTTTTTTTTTAGAACCCCACTGTGAAGGATCTGATTGGCTTTGGGCTGCAGGTTGCCAAGGGGATGGAGTATTTGGCTCAGAAGAAGTTTGTGCACAGAGACCTTGCAGCACGCAACTGCATGTGAGTCATAGCAAAGAGAGATGCAGAGAAATCAGCAATTTATTCACTGCCATTGGGCCTAAATGCCTCTTTGATTTAGTATAGGGAGATGTTACAGGGAACTAAATCGGTTTAGGTTGTAATCCATTTGCAGATGTATTATGCATGCAGTACTTAGCTCCAATGTTTGCTGCTAAAAAATATCTACCACAGCGACCCCCTTTTTACTTTTTGTGTCCCCAGGCTGGATGAGTCGTATACAGTCAAGGTGGCAGACTTTGGCATGGCCAGAGATGTTTTTGATAAGGAGTACTACAGCGTTCAGGACCACAGGAAGGCCAAGCTGCCTGTCAAGTGGATGGCCATCGAGAGTCTGCAGACACAGAAATTCACTTCCAAGTCAGATGTGGTGAGCGAAGGAACATCTACTACAGTATAATCAAGATCACAGCAGTGGTTGTCACCCTTTTTGGTGCTGACACACACTTCTGCGATACTAAAAGGGACACCGAATTAATGTATTGTGACTGATGTATTTTTGCTATAGGTAAGATTATACAAAACCGCATTAACTTGGAAGGAAGCGATTCATTCTAAGGTTCATAAATTTGAACATGGTGCTACATTTTACATCAATGAATCATTACCTCATTAGATTTGAGACATTAGTATAATTACCGTAAACAAACAAGACCAGTTGCCGAGAAGATTGGCAGCCTTCACTGGCCTCTACACAGTATTTTACATTGCATGCCATCTGGTCGGATTTTGCTGGAAAAATACTGGATTGCAGGCACCATTTTTACTTTTCAAGAAATACACAAGTGTATTCCAGTTCCACTGTTGTAACTGCATAGTTTCAACGTCATGTTAGCTTACCTCATCAGAATGCATGTTGGCTGTTATCAAGGCTGTGATTGGCTCTTCTTGCTCTTCAAAACAAATGCGCTCGGACAAGCCACTGGGAGTGTGTTCTATACATGTGGTGCTGAACTTGTTTTGCCCTTCCCGACGCAGTGGTCCTTCGGCGTGCTGATGTGGGAGATGCTGACCAGAGGAGCCAGCCCCTACCCAGAGGTGGACCCTTATGACATAACACATTACTTACTGAAGGGCAGGAGGCTTCCCCAGCCACAGTACTGCCCTGACCCACTGTAAGTAGTGGTTATGATAGCACTGTACTGCTCAGTTTGTTGGCTCACTCCAAGTGCCTTGTATTTTGAGGAATCACTGAATCCCTGTTGCTGCCGGTTAGGTCACATACAGTAGCTGTGCCATAAATTCAGAGTTCAGGAATCGTTAAGTATGAATATCCCTGAGAAATGTTTACATCTACAAGGCTACAAGAGAAAGGCTCCTGGCATAATGTCCTGGCAGTAATAGCAAGGTGTCAGAGTGGTCACACAAAGGTGTTAAACCCGTAAATTGTCCACTACTTCATATTCCAACATGGTTAAGCAACGCAGTTTGGGAGTTAATGTTTATCGCTACACCTCACCTCAAAGACTTCCCGCACACGAAAGCACACACACACACACACACACACACACACACACACACTGGTGTGTGATTACAAGAGAAAGTCAACATGTTTTTCCTGTGTTTTTGGAAAGATATTAATGATAAATCCCATGGTCTGTGAGCTTTTGCCCAGTGACTTAAAGAGTGTTGGAGAATAAATCAACCATTTAGAGAAGGACTGCAAAAGGAAAGAACAAGACATTGCTGGGTTTCTTTTGTATGTGGAAACAAACATGACTCACAACATTTCATACTGATAACTCATTGTGAGCCACAATTAGATTTTAAAGTTTATTTGCACAGATACAATAATAAGACAGAAAGACAAGACAGGAAGAGCATCAGCATATCATGCAGATGTATTATACGCACATGCAAATGTGCAAAAACTCACACCTTTTATATAACATCTCGCCTTTAAAAGAACAGAACAGAAAAACAAAATGCTAATAAGGCAAGTAAAATTTACATTTAAATGAATACATGACTCAGACTCCTCGTTCTCCAGGTACAGCATCATGCTGCAGTGCTGGGACCCTGACCCGGAGCTGAGGCCCAGCTTCGCCACGCTGGTGTCGGCCGTCCTCACCATCCTGTCGGGGCTGGAGGGAGAGCACTACATCAGTCTGAAGGTCACCTACGTCAACCTGGACCAGCCACGGCCCTACCCCGCCCTCACAGAGTCTGCGGACGAGTACGACTCCACAGACGCTGAAGACTCGGGCTCAGACTCTTCCTGATCTCCTCCTCCTCCTCCTGGCACTTTAACTGCTATCGGTGCTAACAGCGAGAGCTCAGAGCTCTGCTGGAGGGTCAGAACAAAGTCTTTTACCAGCTGTAGTGCTAATAAGAAGTATCTGAAAGAGGGGTAGCCTATAGGAAACGGTTGTTGGCACTGTAGAGGGCTTTCAGGTGACGTAACACACTCTCTGGCGGCCATTTTGGAGGTTCTTAGCTCTTGGGCAACAGCTTTTTAACTTTCTAAACGGACGACTTGGCCCTTTCAACAGAATTCATTAGGCATAGTTAATTTCTGTGCAATTTCTGACTGGGAACTGATGATTTCACCACTGATACATCTAGTCCATTATGTGTTTAGATGATGTCAGCCTGTTGCTAGCTAACCTATCTGGTTAACTAACTCATGCTGTCTTGTTGTAAACACATGTGATATGCCTGCTAGCATATAGATATCTATAGAAGCTAGCCTTAGTAGTGACTAGTAGTCACATGTTAACATTAACATCAGTTGCTTTCGAGCATTGTAGTTAGCTAACAATGCTAAAAACCAACTGTGTTCATGAAGGTTAACCAAGGTGAAGCTTTTCAAATGCCAAATTCTGTGTGTTGGAGTAGTGACTAGGACAAAAAGGGGTTAGGGCTAAAGACAACAGTTCACAGAAACCTAAATAGGGAAACAAATCCACCATATCAGACTAGTCACTCTAAGTTGTAGTACTGACTTGACCTACACACACCACAACACACACAACAACCTCTTTCAGGTATTTCTCTTTCTCTTGTTATAGGCCTATATTTAGACATGATTTACGCACAGCCAACTCTCCAGTGGACCTCCATGATGGCGCTAGCTGTGGTTGCTAGGAGACTTGTGACGCAGCTCCTGGCCAATGAGGAAATGAGTCACAGAAAGCAGATTTGATGCCGAGTTGCCAACCGCAATAAACTCCAAGACAGTTCAATGGCAGGTTATGTTTGTATTACTACCTACAATATAGTGTACTGTTAGAGCAGAAACCTTTTGTATATAAGATTAGGTGTGTCATCCCCACATTTTCTTTTAATTCTATTGCGATGTAGTGATTGTTCTGTATATTTTGGATCATACTTCTGCGAGGCAAAATGTCGACCACAATGTTCTGAAAGCAATCTGACGTCACCCTGTTGCTTGTATCTGCAGCACAATGTCTTTGAGATAGAGTGTAATAAATTAACATATTTATTTGTTTATAGAATTGTTAATATGCTGTGGACTTTGAGTAAATACGGGCATTTATGTAAACCCTCTCATTAGCAGTTCATTTATGTGACAGTAGCTTCACAGTCTGACACATTTTCTTCAAATGATGGTTTGCGGCTCAAGTTCCCTGTGAGCCTGAGTCCTTGCTGAGGTTCTCCACTAGAGGTCAGCATTTTGTTATAATTTCTCTGCACTGGTATTGATCTATTCTGGAAAAACATGTTCCTCACAGTATGGACACAGGATCCCGTCATGTGTGATGTTTTCTGCATTTTTGCATAGCAACATGAGTGAACTAGGCCTTTTCCCTTCTCTCCATATGTTTTCAGCTCAAAGTTCAAACACCAGCCAATCTTAAGTCCTCTCCAGTTGCCACAAGATATTAAAAGCGGACTAGAACATTGCAACAGACTATGCAACCATGTTTTCTCTTTTCGTACTCTTTCATTTGTTCTGCCTTGTGCCAACATTTGGCAGCAGCAAATGACTGCATTTCCGATTAAATGAACTGGAGAAACTTCCAACAACAAAGACCTCTCAAACAATCTGTCCTTTACAAACAAAACAACAAAAAAAAACCCTCTCACCAACGTTTAGTAGCAACTCCCTGTGCCGGAAACAGAAGTCACACACAACAAGCTACTTCCCCCACAACAGAATCTAAGTCAAATAAAACCAGAGGGAAATAAACATCATAACGGTTTCCCTTTTTTCATGCTGCCAAGAACAAAAGTCAATCCCCAGATGGTGAGGCCTTTGATATCGACAGAGAAAGTGAGGTTACGTTGTCTAGTGTGTGTGTGTGTGTGTGTGTGTGTGTCTCAAGGCACATTCCACAGGGCAAAACCTAGTGATCCTCAAGAGACAGGAAGCAAGACGGCCAAGATCCTCTCTCTCTCTCTCTCTCCCTCTCTCTCTCTCTCCCCCCCTCCCTCTCTCTCTCTCTCTCTCTCTCTCTCTCTCTCTCTCTCTCTCTCTCCTCTCTCTCTCTCTCCCAGTTGTGCTACCCGGGTTCTAAAGGTGCAGAACTTGTGAAGAGCGCTGCTGTCAGCTGCGTAGCCATCTCCACCTGCATAGCTCTTCTCCTGAGATGGGTTCAGCTTCAGGTCTCACACTGTAGGCCTTTTGATGTTTGTCTCATGCACATTAATACAAGTTTTTTTCCCTCCTGACAACAATCGATCGGGATGTTTATATAGACTTCGACCCAAACGCGGAGACGACTGTAAAATGAGATAGTGGCTGCTGGCTGGTCCTAATGCAGAAACAGTGATGCCTGTGATTACTATGACAGCTCGGTCAGTGGGAACATGAACAACCGGTGCCTGAGTGCCGTGTGAAGTTTGGGGGGGAGGGAAAGCAAACAATCTGTGAGACTGGCCATCTGAACAAGACTTTTTGAAAGTAGTAGGCTAATTATTTTCATTGGTAGGAGAGATGGCAGACCCTCACAAATAAGTGTTGGAGCAGAACAGAGAGGCGCTGGATCCGGTTCCAGCAGGCTCTGGCACAAATAAAGCCCTGTGAAAAACCCTCTCCCCAAACCACTGAAGCAAGACTGGAAGTCATATGTTACGATGTACAGCCTGGTAAACTGCTGAAATGACAAGGAACGGAGAGCAACTTTGTGGAGACGCTGAAAATTTGCATTCAAATAAGGTTATTTTATACAGGCGGTATTACCCTCATCCCCAGAAAAACAGCCTGGGAATTGCCAGTCACTTTTTATCTTTTCCAAATCATCCAGAATTCATCCATCCTCTGGAGGAATGCGTCAGTGTGACATCACAGGTTAGGTGGAGAGACAAAGTTGTTTCTGGCAAGGGTAGACATGAATAAATGTGCATTATAAATACCCTAAGATGCTGGAATAACATTTCAGTTGAAATTCGGCACCACGTTCCTTTAAAGTGGTCCATGAACATGCCATAAGATGAACCTGAAGAGGCTGAAATCCTTTTTTTGACCTGTGCTTTTACTTACAGCAAACACCTTGGCACTTTCATGGCACCCTAACAGTGGGAGATAACGGTTTGAATTTTTGAAAGTTTGAAGGACTGCATTACCCAGAAATCATGTAACGTGACATTGCGCACTCCTCCACCTAAATGTCTTCTTCTTAGTGGCTGGTAGGGGTGGAGATGTTGAAAAAAACATTTTGCAGCAGGTTCAATCATCGTTGGTGAGTCCAGCTTTCTCTGGACGGAGCGCTCCTTCACTGATGTTTAGGAGACAGTTTTGGATTTCGCTCCTAATTTTTGACTCATTATTTCCTTTGCACTGAGAGGATTTCCTGCCAGTGACCATACCCAACACCCGAAATGAAATGAGTCAAATAGGGTGAATAGTGGGGATAGGACTCTCTCCTCTGTTGCAGCTCCAATGATAAAGACTGATAAGATTGTGTATTCTTACATTAAAATCTTGCCTAGTGCAGCTTTAATTTTTTTTTTATTTGTAAGACACTTCTGCCGTACTAGACAGTGTACAGTTAGAAAAGACAGGACATATTTAAGATCAAGCCGGGGAGTTACATGCAATACAAGTCTCCATGACATTGTAAATACATTGTGTGGACCTTAATCCTCGTAGCCATTAGAGAGCCCTCCTGCCCTGTGCTGTTGACCTGTCCATAATGAAACTGTGCAACAACAACACTGTGGCAGAGACTTGGAGTATCCATGTTGCCTGTAGCCTGCTAGGCAGCTGACAGTGTTGATATGAGCCATCCATCAGCCGCCTGGGCCTCTGAGCAGCCGGGCCCAGCTCGGCTGACTGGGGCCCAGCGAGCTGAAGCAGATGAGAAGAATGCAAACTGTTGTTAGGCCGATGTCAGTTCTTCATCGAGAGGAAAAACTTGACTCCCCCGAGAGATCTGGCCGGCATCTTTAATACAAGCCATTAATAATTTACACATAGTTTTTTTTTTTTTGAGAGGAGAGAAGAAAAATCAAACTCTTTTCTCTCCACCCTGTGTTGACGGCAGAAAGGAGATGTGCTCTGACAAGCTGCTATTGGTCCGGCGTCCAGGAAGATGGGCTTGAAATATAGTGATGTTAAAAGCTATTGATTTCACAGCAACATGCCTGACTTATTTTACCCAGGTGGTAGGAGGTCAAAAAATGCTGTTGATGTTCTTTATCTAGAGGGACTTTGCATAGAAACTAGTGTGAAGAGTGTGAAAGCCCTCGCCATTTCCAGACAAGCCCAAACAAGCCCTTTCTCTCTCTGTATTTTGCTCTTCAAAATAAAGATTAGAAATTTATAATCACAGACAAATCCAGTTCCATCTTACACTCAAGTAAAATATCTACTACTGGTGATCATCTATGGATTTATTTCAGAAGCTCTTTCAGTGGTTTTTGACCCATCTCTCCCCTTTCAGCACAAACCAACATAATTAAAAATAAGCACCCCTAAAGCCTAAGTCTGGGACTTAAAGCTATGTTCTAATCGAAAATGGAGTAGGGAATTAATGATTTCCTGCTGCCATTAATCCTTGTCAAGCTGTGGCAGGACTGCTCAGTTCTCTGGACAGTAGTAAATTGTAAACAGGAGAGCATAGAGTCCTTCAGGTCCATTCACACCTCTGTGTTGGGATGCAGAGTGTGTTAAATCACTGCAGTGTGGACTCTGTGTTAAAGGGCCCAGAGCTCCTCCTGGAATATCTTGGCTAGAAATGACATGACATGTGCATACTGGGTGGGGTTCACTACAACCAGCGCACCATGGGAAGTCAGCATTGTAAAACATTCCCTCTAAATTTACAGTGTACAGCGGTCGGACAAAGCCTTTAATAGTGTACCATGTCAGGTCATGGTGTTTGTTCCATGGAGTAACCTAACTCAGGTGGAAGTGTTAAGGTCCTTTCACACACTATGGATGTACCACACCAGTCATTCCCCTATATATATATATTTTTTATTCTTATGTATAAGTGAGTCTATTAAAGGCAATACCAGCATGCGCAAGTACAAGGTACTCTATGTACTGAAAGGAGTAAAAGCAAAGCCATGTCCACATGATGCCTGGTTTTAGTGAAAATGCATGTTATTTTCTTAAATATTTAATTCCTCCAAACTAAATATTCATTGGGATTGATCTTGATTAGCATCTTGTCCATTAAGGGGTTTATGTAATATTCAAAAAGACATTAGAGCTTTGTAGAGAACATAGTACCTTGAGGAAGATTTGAATAGAGAGAAGTTATGATTCTTACTTCTACGTAACATATACAATTGTGGAATCCAAAATGATGATTGATATATACTCTCCATATCCATACAACATGAATCCATGGATCCATCCTGCCTGGTGGCAACAGTACAGGCTGTAGGGGGTGGTGTAATGGTGTGGGGAATGTTTTCTTGTCACACATTAGACCCCTTAGTACCCACTGAGCATCATTTGGATCCATCCATGCCTGAACACTGTTGCTGACTAGATGCATTCCTTCGTGGTCAGAGTCTACTCTTCTTCAAATGGATCCTTGTTACAGTTACAGGAACATGACAGTGGCTCAAGCTCAATCCCCAGATCCCAATAGAGCACCTTTGGGATGAGGTGGAACAGGATGTTTGCAACATGAATGGCTCATCAAAAAATCTGCAGGAACTGTGAGTTAGAATGGACCAAGATCGCTGTGGGACATCCCCAGCACCTTGTTGAATCCATACCTTGAATAATTCAGGCTGTTCCGGAGGCAAAGGGGGTTCCTACCCTGTATAGTGAGGTGTGCCTAATAAAGTGGATACTGAGTGTGGAGTGCAGGGAATTTACAGCTCATGACAACAGTGAACTATGGCCGGAGATGAATTCCTTGGTGGATAAGCAGCGGCGTATGACTTTGTGCGGGGCCAGAATGTGATGAGGCACGCTCTCTGAAAAAGGAGCAGGTAAATCTAGCCTTAACCCCAGCTGCTCCAGTGGAGCTCAGTAGCAAATACAGAAGACCGTAGCTGAACTGAGCAGTGCTAACCTGAGTGAGTATAATGCAGCGGATGGCTGAAAAAACAGCGTACATCTTCAACAACTCTTCCTAGAGCAAATAAATGTTGAAAAAAGTTTCCACATAATACATCACAGCCTCCACAAAATATTAAATTAATGATAGAGTTTTGCCCTAAGAGGAGGACATTTAGAAAAAGGTTATTAACCATTCTTGGAACATCTCAACTGAGTTAAGGCACATTCATATCATTCCATCTGATTAAATACAGGGCATATTTGGTTGTCTTACCCGGGAGGCAGCACAGCAAAAGGAGGGATCCTGCTTATTATTATTAGAAAACAGAACGCCAGCTAAAGCTCTGATTAGCATCAATAAAGATAGACAACAAACCATTCTAGGGAAAAGGCTCTGTGAAAACCGGCCCAAAGTGTAATAAATTGATCAGCACACACAGAGGATTCAAACCTCTAATTCTCCGTGGTCTCTGCCTCGCAGTGTTTACCTCATTACATTCATCTTCGGGGTCAATGAAAGTTCAGTCTTTCCCCACGTGCTGAAACTCATTCTTTTCATTAGCAGTTTGGCCAGTGAATCATTATGCCCTTTGGTCCCAACTGCAAATATAATGTGATACGGTGTCTTCTTCAACATATAGTGGCATCATTATTCCTCATGGAATCCATGTTTCATTAATAAGCTGCTGACACCCCACAGCATCTGTGCCAAAGTACAAGAGACCCTATCCAGCTGCGCAGCGTCTTACTCTTAGCCTAGATTATTCTCCATGTCAAACACTTAGTCGTTCACCGTCTCACCAGTTCTTCAGCAGCCTAAAGGCCTAAAATGTACTTTGTTCAGCCATCAATATAGGAACTGAACTACCAAGAATAGCTTCCAGTGGGACAATAGTGTGAGACCACCAGCCAATGGCAGAGCAGTCCTTGTGTCACTCTTTTCAGTTTGTCTCTAGTCTTATTGTATTTCTTCAGAACGTCGCAAATTTAATAATAAATCCATCTTTTTGGACATCCGTGCCATTAATTCGTGCCTAGGGGTGCGCAGGATGATAACACTGGAACACAATGACAGGCAGGATGGGACACATTTGGGTAATCTGTACAATTGTCACACTTGGTAATGGAAGTTCTTAGCTATTGTGCCTTTTTACGTACTTTGATGGAATTTTCTTTTCACTCTACTTCCTCTATCTAAGAGGAAATTGATGGACTGATAGAGAGCACAATTTGCTTCAATATTCACACTATCAGCAGCTAATCAGTGCCAACAGGGTGCATGTGTTAATGTATCAGGCTGAGAAGCACAGTTTCCTCCGCTGTTGTGCTGTGGGTCCGGATTTTACACATACTTTTGAACATGAAGCCACATCACAATACAGTGAATCAAGTTGTCCTCCGGGAAAACAGCAATGGTTTTAAATTAAACTGCATGCAGCCAGTAGAATGGATTGTTTTCTTTGGAGCTGTGTGTCTTTGTTTGAGGCGCAGTCTTGTGATTTTCGTTTTCAGTTTGAGGCCAGCACCTCAAACATCGAAATATCTCTGGAAATATAAAGCTTGTCTGAGTCAGCAGTGCACAAAGTTTTCTGATGTTTCACTCTAATCAGAGGAACTTTGTGTGAGAGTGCAAGAACTGCATACAGAATCAGCAGCTGTATTTCTCTTCCTCTCTTACACTCCTTTAAGCATGGAAACTAGAACTGTCCTTTCCCTCAAACCTCACACATAGGAGCATTTGATAATGAAAAGCTATTTCTTACCCATACTGCCATATATGTAGGTCTGCTGCTGTTCAATATTTTAGAGATCACATCTCAATGAGGTCCCATTTATCATCAGGTACAGTATGTGTCTTTTTTCTGCTGAGCGGACTGGTTGACAAGCAGAAGATGAAAACCTGCTACAACAAATATCAATCATGTAGAGCTTCTCTGGGGACCGGACCGTCTCTTAGCACACTCTGCTCACTCGCCATAATCAATGACCCACCAATGAGCACCACATCCGGAGACAGCAATCCGAGTGCAACTTTATATTTATTTTTTTTATCCGAGTGTGTTACGGCAGCATCATGCTGACATTCTCTCTCGCTCTGCATCAGCATCCATATTTAATCACGGTATCTGGCCTCACTGCTGCTCGTCAAGTGCCTCAGCCTCCTGTCAGAGTGTGGGCTTGCAGAGAGGGATAAGAGCTCTTACTGCTGTTATGTGGAAATAGATGTGCTGGTGCAACTGCCTACCTCTCCTGGACCATCTGTGGAGTGGCAGTGTTGGGTGACTATTACATAAGGCATTCAAAGCAGGCCTTCTCTTTCCCACATTATGTTAACAAGTCTATCAAATAATTTGAATTTCTGTCTTGAAATGTGTTTAACGGTGCTCTGTCCTTCTGGCTGAAGCTGTAGCTGCTGCTTCGGTTGATGTATTCATAGCTAGGTAGGTTTCAGTTTTGCGATAGAGTCACCCATGGGCGGTGTGCATCTACTAACTGACGTACATCACATGTTATGCAAAACACTTGCGTGTTGTGATTCAGAGCTTTTATAATATAGGCTAGTGGGTAGAATTTTTGACATTTCGGCACCGTAGTCGAATTCTTTTGAATGTGAAATGACACGGTGACTGAGTTTAATGCAAGGACTGTCAGCTTTGAAAGAAAATTCACAATTTTTGCTTTTTTTTCTAATGAACTTCCATGGAGCAATAAGTAGAGAGAAAAAAACTACTCAGTTTTTTAGGCTCTGTAGCTGTAGGATGATGATTTGAATCTAGATTAAGAACCCCAAATAGGCTGAAAAGAGAGAAGAGTCATTTAAGT
This sequence comes from Centroberyx gerrardi, assembly GCF_048128805.1. NCBI lineage: Eukaryota > Metazoa > Chordata > Actinopteri > Beryciformes > Berycidae > Centroberyx > Centroberyx gerrardi. The sequence goes on from NC_136001.1 coordinate 28,727,108, forward strand.
ATCAGGAGTCTTGTGATGTTTGTGACTTACTGACTTTAAGAAGTTATAAGAGTTTCATTCTTTTGACTTTTGATAATTTTGACTACATATATATGCAAAATAGGTCGACAAAATTACATAAATATGTAATACCAAATAAGGAGTTGCGCCACCCTTTGCCTTCAGAACAGCCTCAGTCCTCCTTGTGATGATGTCATACTGCATCCCGAACTGTGTGTAGTAAACCTCCAGTTGTTTGAGGGATGGAGGAGGTAAAGGTTCAATAATGTTTACATCTGGTGACTACTGGGCCCATGGAAGGAGTTTGACTTCATGCTGCTGTTCATGAAGCCACTCTTGACTGTGTTTAGCAGTGTGTGTATGGGGGTATTATCATCTTGGAATATGGGAACATCATGAGGGAACAGTGTTTGCACCCTATGGTGCTGCTGGTCCTGTAAATTGGCCTCATATTCCTTGGCCGATATACGATCACACAGAACAATTATCAGACCTAATGACTCCCACTGGATGGCTTCCCATGCCATTTTACCACTTTGGCTTTCTCCAAACATAACTCATATGGATGTAGGAAAAAAAGACGCATCAAGTTACACATCTTGCTTTGGCCTTGAATACAGGTGGTTTCCAAATGGCAGCTCTGACAGCTTTGTCAAGTAATTTAATATAATTTTTGCACCTGCAATTCAGGCGCTGACGATTTTACCTCTTTGGAGCTCTGTTAGTGTCCTCAAGTTACTTTGAAAACTCATATAAAAGTGGTGATTGTCAGACCTCTTTTGAAGCTGGCACACACTGTGCCTGCTGTCATTCAACCTAGTGACTCACCTCTGTAGCTGCCTGGGTAATTGTGATTTAGTTACGTCAAGTCCTGTTCCATGTGGTATTTTGTCCTGTAGAAAAAAACCCAAACATATATAATCATAATCTGAAACATGGGACATGTTAAAAAAAAATAACATAACTAACAGTAAAGTCTTTATTCTCATTATCATTGTGTAATTTCACATCCAGCATCATAAGACTGTGAGACAAAACATCATTGTGTCACTGCCCAAACACTTAAGGGGATCACTGGATATTCTTTCCTTTTTTGTGTTCCTGTATTCACAGACGGAAGTTTGGGGAACTTAGAAACCGAGCCAAGAAAGTGAACTATGCAAGTAATGAACAACACAATATAAATCAACAAATACTTAGACACATAAGGCTTCTTTTAAATGCTTTAGCCTGAAGCTGGCTCACTCTGACAGTATTCCAAAGAGTCCACTGGGAGAGAAGATAGTCACAAAACAGAGAGCGTAATTAAAAAGAATGTCTCTCAACCATGGGTGCCAGCCAATGCAGAGGGAAAAAGAGAGGCACGGTAGCGGCTGATGGATGGAGACGGACAGCGTGAACTGCAGGATACAGACCTGTCAGAGGTCCCTGGTGTGTTTGTGCTCCTGAGGCTGGCTCTGCGTAATCTCCCGCTGCATAGAGATGCCAAACCGAAGAACAGGTTATGTGCAACCTCTGGCCAAACGCTCCCACAAGGGCCAAAACTGTCAAATGGACTCATTTGTTGCTGTTCCAATTTGCTCTTTGAAAATGAAACTGTTTTGACCTTCACACAGGCAGTCTGCGTCACTAAACTCTCTTAGACACATATATATTGTAGACGCATCCTCCCTGCTCTTTTGGAAGCAGTCAGGATATCTGCACACCTTCAGAGGCTTCTTAGCAGGTGCAAAGGGGGAAGAGCAGGACTGAATAGGGAGGAGAGACTCCATGCACACTGCCTTGTAATACAAAGCACTTTATTGCTCTTTGGAAGCGACAATGCCCGCCCACAGCCTTGAGAAAAACAACTCTGATCCATCCACACACAATTCAAGATACGCGAGGCTTCCACCCCTTAAAAAAAATTAGCACTCATCTCAACAACTAATGAAAACCTGAAGCTCCTCAATCCCTACGATGGCAATTAGCATAATAATTACAACACTGCAACGACAGTGGGGGAGGACAGCAAAACAAACCCCTGCCAGCTAAATAAGTATGATTCAACGTACAGTAAAAATAGCTGTGGGTACTTCCAAATAGAGTCAGGCCTCCACATCCAGAATAGAAGTGGTGTAGTACTTGATGACGGTATAGCTGTCCAGATCACAGGTCAGCTTAACAGTGAACAGGTAAGCGGAACAGTATCTCTGGATGGATGTGCATGCCACTATGAAATTTAATAATTGGCCAAATAATAGATGATGTGATCTCATGTTGAGATATTTCCAGTGCAGCTATAATGGAGTTTGACAGCAGAAACTTTTTCAGCGATCTGAAACATAAACGGTGAACGCCAGGTTTTGGTGTCAGTCCTTCAGAATCAAAGAGCGAGGGCTTCTTTCTCACTATTTTGCAGCAACGTTCAACAATCGTACAGGGAGAAATTCATTGTAGAAGAGGCAGAGATACTAATTTCTCTACCGACACTGTAGCCTCAATAGACCAGAATGCAATGCAGGGCACGACTCTTACTTTATCTCGACCGGAAACTCGCTCTCTCCACCTGCACCTATAACCCACAGCTGAATGCAACAAGTTCACGCCTGTTCCCTTGGGTTGTTGAAAGGCATTCTGGGAAATGTAGGAAATCACCAACTGAAGTAGAGTTAGACAAGGCAATTTACCAAAACAGTAAATAACAACACTCCATTACAAAATAACTCCTCTCCATTACAAAATAACTCCTTGAATGCGTTGAACATCACAGATTGATGACATATAACAGTGTAAGAGTACTATTAACATTGTGAGTCTCACTGAAAGCAATTCAAAAACTTAATAGGATGACGCATTAACACAGTTCTTTCTGGTGGCCATTTTTGTTTTTGGATCATTATATTATAGTTTCCATTTCCTTTGTCTCTTATTCTTATTTTAAAAAGACAGTTTGTTCCGTTTGGAATTTCATTCAGGAATTTCAAACATAACCAGTCTACTAGCATCCACATTAACTTACAGATGACACCAGATGGTTTCATTTGCATTGGTGGACACCACATTATTAGCTGCACACGATGGCTGTAGGTACTGCAGTCGCGTTGTTTCCCTTGGGTGCTGTGTCGGCAGTGTTGTTAATGAGCCTCTATCTCCCATGGTGGAATTGAATGCACCAGCTGTAATGACACCTTGCTTCATACAATCTCACCTCTCATCTCCCACTGAAAACCCTCCTGTCAATCATCAAGAGGATGAGGACTAGCTAGATGCTCAGCAACCAGAACACCCTGCAATCCCACATCATTCTCTCACTCGTGTTTTCAGCTGTTTCCCTCTTGCAGCAGATCTGAGCAAAGAGGACAGCCGTTAGTAGTGTTTTAGTGGGTTTACCTATGCTTATTCTCTAGTAATTTGTAGAGGATTTGTCTAAATGTGAGTTTGATCCATGAGTAGTCTGGCTTTCATTCTCAGACAGGGGGAAGGTATACTGTACGGGCTTTTTTCAAGGTGAAATAAGTATGAATTTTACTGTCCCATAAATGGCCATATGTGGGAAGAGTTAGGGCTGAATAAAACAAATGAGAAAGGAGTATTATTATCACTATTATTACAGCAATTTGCATGGTGATATACTGTATTACCTCTTCACTAGACATTTCTGTTGGAGCTCTGCTCTAATTAGCTAGGCTACTCGTCTCTATTATGAAAATGTGACTTTGTTATTTGTGTCGATTCCTACTGGTTGCCGATAGAAGAAACTAAAAGTCATAGATTACTCAAAGGATACTTCTGGTTAAGGACGTATTTTAATCGCTTATTGGGTTCAACTGTTGGATCTTGTGTTTGTCCTCTGGGTGTGTGTTGGAGAGCAGCGCTCCGGGTGATCTGGAGGCTCTACAGTGAAGTACGTGATGAAATTTTGAACACGATCAATCATGAAGGCAAAAACTAGGAAAATAAGGCCGAGGTTGAAAATAACCAGAATTATCCTTTAATGCACCTTTAAAAAACGATTTTTAAGACATTTCTGCTTTATTTGATAGTATACAGACCAGTCTACCAACTGGACAGTGTTGGTGTCACCATGCCAGGTACAGTACAGTAGAGAGAGACAAGAAAGAGGGGAGAGTAGGGGGATGACATGCATCAAAGTTGATGAGTCAAACCTCAGTCCACCTTAGCCTGCAGAGCTAGGATTAATGAGTTTAATGGGTCCATACTGTCATTTTTATCTGAACAATTTATAAATAAAGATTTGTATTTATTATCATTAGTTTTTTAATAATGTTAATGAGCAACTACAGTAAATGCAAGAGCTATTAAAACCACATACTGCCTGCCTACCCTCCACTCACTGACCTATAATTAAAGGTCCCACCGCTCCTTACAGAATAGCTTCTGTTTGTCCAATGAATTTTGCAAGGTGCTATGAAAATACTACGGGATAGATTAGATAATGAGATTCAGACACTAGGGCTTTAACATTATCAACACAGAGTTCAGCACAGGTCAGCTCCTCCTTACTAGCTGTGTGAAAATGATGAAATAGTGTGGTAATATTCCCTCCTGCTGCAGCTCCTGTGTACTTTTCCAATAACGGCACTTTACTGCTGCCTCCTTATTGCCAGTACCGGGATCCAAATACTTGGAAGAACAAATAATGGAGAGATGTAATTGACTTAAGGAGCTGGAAGAAGATTTGACCTGAATCGCACTGCCATTTTTGTCCCTCTGTATTCTTTACAGCTCCCCGCTAAACTGAAAGCATGATGGCTACAGCTGAGAGTGTAATTTATTCACATGTTGTGCCAGTAAGCTGGGTTGCATGGGTGGCAAAAAAGCTTGAAGGAGCATGTCGATTTAAGCTGGAGCTCAAAAAGCACAGTAAGAACAGACTAAAAACAGATTTCTGTTGCATTGGATTACAATGAGGATATTTGGATTATTTTATGGACAGAACAATAGTGTTTTAATTTCACTGGTTATATTTTCAATTATGCATATAAATCAGAAATTACATATTCACTGCCAGTTAAAAGTTTAAAAAGAATAAGACTCATATCTATCTATCTATCTATTGATCTATCTATCTATCTATCTATCTATCTATCTATCTATCTATCTATCTATCTATCTAGAGTGATACTTACATGAACTAAAATCCATAGTGGCAGCTAACTGATTTGTTTTAGTTGGTGCAGGATATGGTTAAGTGAAAGTTCACATCTATCAAGCCCAGCATGAACGATTATCTTGTTCTTACTGACTGCATTGATTCAAATGCTACTCATCTAGAAACTTTCATAACTTGCTATCAAAGTCATATTATTCTTTAATCCAGGCAGCAAGTTCCTGAATATATTGTGTTGCTTTTGAATCAATGCTGCTCAGCAGTTTGTGCTTGAACGGAGAGCTATAAAGGTTTATTTGACACATCAACCAAAAACAGTCAGCCGGCACTCCCTTGGATTTCAGGAGGTTATGTGACTGAGTTCACTTGATCTTTCATTAAAGGGACATTATCTGAAATTAGAGGTCAGCGCTGGCAGGATTTCATCACTCTGCACTTGCCTTCTACAATCAACTTTGTTCCTTCCCCAGCCCAGACCTGCCACTGTCTGTCGCTCCCACAACTGATGATCACATTGCTGCCTTCCATCCTGCCATGGCAAACCAAACACCAATTTTACTGTGTCTAGCCAAGATAACGGCATCTAGACAGTCCAGGCTGTTTCTCTGTTTAATGCAAGATGCCTCAAGCAAGGCTACCATGCAACCTTGACCTCCAAAACATAATTACTTTATTGATAAGTGAAGCCACGGAGCAACATATGTACAGATGCCCCTCCTGTCAACACTCATCTCTTGAACAGACAAAGTTTTAATGCAAACAACTAATGCATTTTGGCTGTAATAGTGCTAATCGTGGTTTATTCTACTATAGTTGAAACACACTGGTTTTTAATATTAAAGGATGATTAACTTGACTGAACTTGACGTGACTCAATTTTAAATAATCAATTTTCTTTTGCAAGGCTTTGCTATTACAAGATAGAAGTAGCAGACTATAATTGTGAGACTCTAGGAATTACAGGATGCCGCTTTTATTTTATTTTATTTTGATTTGTTTTATTGTATTTTATTAAAATTGTATTTTGGCTTATGCCAGACAGAAGCGGGCAGGCAGATGAGAATACTGCAAACATGGACTCTCAGCGGTCTGTGAGTAACATATGAGCAGCCTTCTCTCTCATATCACTTCTAATAAAGTTGGGTAGATATGGATCATCAGAGGATTACAACACCAATAATCAGCCTGGTGTATCTTTCATTCAGCAAGGCATATTTTATTGATACATGTTACTGCGATCAAGCATCTTATTCATTGATTTTCCCTTTCGGCTGGCCGTGATTTACCAAAAAAACAGTTCATTTGACTCCAAACCAATGCAGATAATTGCTAATTAAGACATAAATGATTTGCCACCAAAACAAAGTTTGAGCAGCTTTCACTGTGTTGAGGTGTTAACTAACGCAGAACCAAGGTCCAAAGTAATCCGGCTATTTTTGGAGAACCATATACAAAACCTTAAGCTCCCATGAGTCTTGATTTCCAGGCTTATAGAAAGAGCCATGTCACATTAGTGAGCACGGTACTGCACTGACCGCCCCTCTCTGCCTCTCCCTCTGCCTTTCCGCCACAGTTGTTCTCCAAAGCCTCTGGGCATCTGGAAACCTAACCTCACAAGGTTGTCTGTCCCCAGCAACTTGACTCATTTTGCCTACTTGGAGCCGCCGCAGATGGCTCCCCCATTCGCACCATCACACTTCAAACGCTCCACACCGAATGTTGTTTGTATGCATTGCTTGTTGGTGAGAAGGGAAGGCATGTAATGTAGCTCGGTTCACAGAAGATTATCAGCTGCGGGGCGTAGCAGCTGAAGTGCGCTGGAATTCAACTGTACCATAACTTATGAGGTGATGGCTCTAGGAGAGAGAGTAGTCTGATATTGAAGTAGAAAAAAAGGCATTGCATGTGTTGGGTCAGTCTTGTGGTTTCCCTTTGTGCCTGATTTTGCGTGTGAGGTTTTGCGATTGGAGCCGTGAAGTGCTGTGATTGGTATTGTCTAGCTGTCAGAAGATGAGCTCTGCTGGACACCAGTTTATTTGAAGTGTACTTCAAACGACGGGTGTTTGTCGCTGTGCTGCAGTAGCTGGCTGTTGGTCCCAGCTTTCAGTAGGGCCTCAGGATTTCTGCTTCCGGCAACCAAGAATCAAAGGACTGGGAAACATGCATTTTTCAAGGGAGGAAAGAATATTCTGAGGAGGATTGCCTTCAAAAGGTATCATACTGTAGATGTTGAATATGAACACTAGCTTGTTATTCTCTGTATCTTTCTCTGCATCTCTCCAATTGTGGGCCATATTTACTGCATTAACACTTAGTTAATGTTAGTGCATAAAAAGTGGCAATTCTGATCTACTAACCTGTGCACACGAGCGTTTTGTGGATGGAGATGGGATAGATGCCTGGCAGGAGACTTTTAGCTCGTTTGGCCCAATATATATCTTTTTTTTAACAGTGGCAATGGTAGGGTGCAAAAATGGAGAAGGAGATTATTGAAATGGATCACTCCCATTGATTTACTAAACCAAAAGGTGCATAATTGCGCACCATAATTAACGCCCAGAGGAAGCACTTCTAACTTCTCACCCTGAGAAAGACATGGCTGCTGTGTTATTTGTTCAAAGGCACAACAGGCAGAGAGAACACCAAATAAGAGAAAGTTCAGAGAGATTTATTCTCAGAGGATGAGATTAAAAGAAATTATAGATTGCCAAATCATATTATTAATAGTACTACTACTACTACTAGCCACAGTGGGGAATCACAGTCTGCTCTCTCCCCTACGCAATCTTAAAGTAATAATCTGCAACTTTTTCCTAGAAATAAATGTCTGTTTTGCTACTCTCTATCACCGATTGATACTATACAATAGTGATTCAACCTATAGCCAGTTCATTTTCCATTTGCTGTTCTTAACACCCGGTGTCTCATAGGTCTTTCCTGGGAAAAATCCTCTGGAGCACAGGAAGTGATGCGTTTCACGTTTCCAGCAGCAGCAACAGCGGTTTGTTTATAATAAACAGAAGAAGAACTGGGTAGTTAGCATGAGCAGTGATAGCCAACATGGCTGAACAGACAAAGAAAAGAGCGCCACCTACAGAAACTCAAACTTCATCAACAGAAAATCCAAGGAAAAAGATATAAATGAATCACTCAGAGGAAGGCAAACATGCTAAAAATGAAAGCGACCATCTCCAAGCCAAAATTAGAGTGAACTGCATTGTGTTCCAAAGACGAAACACATTCCAAGATGAGAGGAGATGATGAGGAGCAATTCAGATTTAGCTCTTTTTCTTTTGGACCGGTAGGTTTCACTATCGCTTATTAGCTGCAGTGTACAATCAGTGTCTTTATTATTATGTTGAGCCAGTGAAAAGCATCAAAGCAATGGGCGCTAATCACCAAAGGTGTCGCCAAAATCAATAAAATCAAGAACCTTGCAGATTATCGCTTTAAAACAGTTTGCCATACATGTTGCACCTAGCAGACATGCACACTCAGCCTCAGTACTTAGCATATATTGCACCTCAGATACTCTAATTGGACGATTAGAGTAGTAATTACCGCGCCTCTCAGTGAATACGGCCCCTGTGAAAATTTGGTGAATGTTACATAACAGACAGCATGTTAGAAGGCTTCATATCACATATGTTGAACCATGGCAGTGAAAACATGGGAAGGACTCAGTAAGATTAAATTAATCCAAACCCCCCAGAGTTTCTTGGACCAAGTAGATGCTGAGGTGTCACTTTGAATCATACTTTAGCTATGCATAGCAGCATGTGGTTTCAGCTTATAAAGCTCATCTAGCATGCTATTACACAATATTGAAGTGTGCCCCAAATTCAACAGTGATTATATGTGGATGCTTATTGCAGACTAATGCCAGTAAATCCGGTTCATTAAACAAAGTGAAAATGAGGCTCCATCTCCTGACTCTGCTAGACAGACACAATCCCACGAGTCCGGCCCAGCAGCGCCCCGATGTTTAACAAAGCTTCAGCTCCTGTGGAATCCAATCTGGCAGTTCTATGAGAAAGTGATAAATTCAATCAAAACTATCTGGGCAGAAATCCCATGAGCATTGATCCTCTGATTCGTAATCTCAAAAATTGTGTGATGGACTGGCAGATCAGATCAGGGGAAGGATGAGCTGCTTGTCTCCTGTCGCCACGGGACAGATCACTGGGAGAAATCTCCTGAATAGGTTTGGACACCCGGGCATCTCAGTACCTACAGGGCTTGGCTCCCTGGAAGCTCTGCAAATGGCAGATGTCATCTCAACATATTCTCTATAACCTGTCCATCTTGTGTCTCTTTACCTCATCTCTCCATTTCTTTGTCTCTCTGTCTTGATTGGTCTCTGTCTCTCTCTTTCTGTCTCTCTTTCCCTCTCTCACCCGGGGTGCCTACTGTCTACTTAAAATCTCATAAGACACTGGGGAAACTGAGATTACATTCTCTTCAGGAAACATCTCTCAGTTGTTGGTTCAGGAAGAAAGGAAGGTAAGAAGGAGGCTACATAAGCAGCCTGTAGTGAGACTAATACACAAATTACAGCAAAACAAAATCTACCCATAATGAGCAGCAAGCATAACATTGCAAAACATGTCATGTATCTCTGGGAAATTTTCCACTGAAAGAACAAATCAAATTCAATTCAATTTCAGCACCACGGAAAGCTCCACATGGGCTTTGTGATAGTAATAAACAAAACAGAGGAGCTGTACCGTTCCCCTCTCGGAAGCTTGCGCTGCCTCATCTGTATATTCCATTTCGACCTGTTATGCTGCTGCGCTATCACAAAGTTTTTACTGCTGTTCTCCAGATGAGCCAATTAAAACAGTGACTTTGTCCCGGCCTATAAACTCTCTCCCTCCCCCAGCTGCCATTTGTACTCACACATGAAACCGTAGATAGACTTCCTATGACATTTGGTGTTTGATTGGAAATTATTCTTCCATTTTCCATCTTTCTCATTCTCGTGCTTCAAATGGGACTTTATAGATGAAGTAAGCGGCTGCCGTGTTGAGTCACATCCGGCAGGGCACTCAGAGACGACTGCAAGAATAATTAGTGACGGGAATTGAATAATACAGAAAGGAGACTTTTGTTCCAAGGCCACAGACAGCCAACAAATATGCAGATTTGTAGCCTTCTAGACACCGCAACAAGACTGAGGTAGAAATCTCTTCACCATTTCTTCTGACTTCAAAACACTGACTTTGTATCTTTTTCAGCTATATTATTTCAACACTTTTCTACTTTCAGATGATAGAACCACGGCTCACTAATAATCTAGTGTTTCCCCATTGAACAAGTACCAGGCTGTATTGATAGTGGGCGTATTATGGTTTTGGTATTTATAAGCACCTTTTGGTTTTCCAAAATACTCAGAAGGTGTGGTGCTGTAGCTCCCAGCACCTCTCTGAAAATAGAATTGCACCAGATATGTTTAGGTGTTTTACCACCATGCTTCCAATGTGCTTCCAGTGTAATCATGTCAAACCAAACGGTGCAAACAAGATGGAAAAACATACTGTACCATATAGCATGACTATGGCACAGCACATGATACGATACACATGATAGTTTGTATTAGAATGACAGCGGTGTGACAGAGTAATTTTGCATGTTGTCATTGTCATGAAAAGCTATTTAGCCATGTCTTCAGGGTCTGGAGCTCAGACACTGAACCAATTCTGTGGACTTGTCGCCGTTGATTCCTGAGCATGGATTATGTAATGCATTACCATGTAAATCAACAGGGTGAGTTTTGAAAGACAGAAATCTGGTGATCGTTGAGTCACTGATGCTGAACAACAACCCTATCAATCCCTTGCAGATATATTATGGTCATTTTGTGCTATGGGGCAGAAAAATCCTACTTTAATGCACCTTTAATCCATTTATTTTTTCCTTATACTTGTTCTTCACCATAGCGCAGCAGAACAAAATGATCAAGAAGTACATTTTTGATTCAATAATTCCTAATTAACAAAATAAGTTATAGACACTTATTCCCACAATATGCCTGTTTATCCATACTGGGTCATATATGGCGTAAAAAAAAAAAAATCCATATTCAAAGATGCCACTAAAGAAAGTGCAAGAAAAGAAAAAGTCTTGTTCTTCATGGCAGGAAGATGATAATAGGCTGTAGATGAACTTTCTCAGTGATGGAGTGCCCGCAGACCAAATCCTGTTTGTTGCACAGAGGAGCAAGGTTGGCGGTAATTAGATTTTGGATGGGTGCTGTTCTTCCAGGCGTACCGAATGTAGGTCGTCAACATTTGTCCAAGGCTGTTGCTGTGGTGCGAGGCCGCTGTCATGGCTCCCTCGTTAGTGGGACACACACATACATACACACACACAGTAGGGCCGCAGAGTGTGACAGTCCCCTAATGAAGCCCACTGCACTGCACATGTCCCAGTGATCCTGGAGCTGGAGTTTGAGAAGGAGGTGTGAGAGGAAACCAGAACCGCTGCCTGGCCTGCTGCCAACAAGAGCGAGACCCACACCTAGAAAGACGGCTTCGGCCACTGATGCTGCATCTCCGATCGAGGGGATGTCACCAAATGTCACAGAAAGGACAAACAGCATAGCCATGCATGCTGCAAACCTGCAATATGAAAGCGAACCACAAACAAGGCTCCTTCCTTCTTCACAACTCACTGCAGTTAGGCAAGAAGTTCACGTGTGAATTAGCATCAGTTGCATGGGGATAATGGCTTGGAGATCTCCTATCAAGTCTTCAGTTGCCAAATAAAGCCAACAGCTGTGACTGCAGAGGAACATCTGCCGACTTTAGTGAACAAAATCATCCAATTACCCCCGTCAAGATTGCCCCGAGCGTGCCCATGAGGAAAAGACTGACGCGCCATCAGACTGTTGAGGAAGCTTTGGCGCTACATGTGTTAGTGTCAATGCCATTTATTTTTTCTTTTCTTTTCTAAACTCTGGGAAGCAGGCTCCAGCGAATCAAGGCTGCCCTGGTCTGGTCACAATGAATTCTCTATGAGCTCCTTGGTAAAAGAGAGGAGGATTCAATTGCTGTGTCCGCGTAACAGAACGATCTCCATGGGTGTTGCTGTGGAGATTTTCACCCAAGATCACGGTAAGAGTGGCTGTACAGTAAATGTCCTTGATTACGTAAATCTATCACACGGCCCCAGCCTCCACGGCACAGCACGATTTGTTTGTCTCCTAAGATGCCCTTATTGTGGTGTGCTTGTTACCAAGGTAACTGCTGTTTTCACAATGAGGATGTGTAGGATGCCAAAAGCGATGCCAGAATTCGGTTCAATATAGATAAACCAGGCTTTACTTGTACATTGCAACAGATTTGTTAAAAAATGGATACGTGCTACAAATGGCTCCAGAGTTATAGTAAGAACAAGCAAGTCGGTCGACTTGTGAAGGAATTTCTCCTCAAAACAGATCAAAATGGCTGTTCACATTGCATCTGTGAGAGGAAGAAATGTTGTGAATAATGGATTAGAATCAGTATGAAGAGAGATATTGTGTGTGCTTGGACAATCTCAACCCCAGGCAAAATTGCACCTTTTCTCAAATGCTCATGTTACGTAAGCTTCATTGGGTCATGAAATGCATTTTTTTCCACAGATGTAGAATAAATAGAAAAATGACAAAGTAGCAGAAGCACCGCAATATTTTGACACGCTATATTTTCCCCATATGAGCGATTCCACGCTGCAGCTCTGTTGCCGAGTCTTGCAGCTGCTGAATGAAAGTGTTCAAAAGAGATGAGGAGTTTAGTGAAGCAGAACAAAATTCCTTTATCAGCCTGTTAAAGAAAAGAAATAAATTAGAAATGAATTACTTAAGTTTTTGTCTTGAATGATTCCTGACTCCTATAATATATATTTTTGCCTCTTGTGTTGTTTATGCGTAAACAGTTTCACAAATTCAGTGCACAGTCCCACCATCAGGGCACCATTTGACCCGACCACAGCTGCTTCAGCTGCCCGACCCGCTCAGAAGCAGCTTCAATCTCCATTAGAAGCAGAAGATGACAGAGTCAGAGGCTCGGGCCTGAGGGCCACACCAACAAGGAAGTGCTCCTCACCCAGAGAGGAAGAGTGATTCAATGAATTATTCAACGCAATCAGGCCAGTTTAAACATTAATGGGTGAGTGGGTGTACCTCTTGGCACCTCCTTGGGGACGGACATAGTTGAGGGGACACTCTAATTGCTAACTCTTGTCCAGCAGAAGTCTTTAATTAAAGTGAGTGGAGAGAGTGCTGGAGCTCTCTTGGAGATCAACGGGTTGACCTTTGGAGAGTGGCTGAGGGTGAGAACAGTGGCCAATAGTGGCCCTCCAACAGCACTGTTAAAAATACATGGAGCGGCCTGCCCTTGACTACATTAAGCCTTAATAACTCAGTCAATTTGGATGTTTGAATCAGAAGATTCACACTAAGCATTAGTGTGAGTCTCCCTCGCTCTTTTCCCAGCTTGGGTTACTCTGAACATAATGAGATTCTTTCAAGGCCTGCATTAGCTTCCAGGAAAAACACAGCCATGGCATGTTTCTACATGTATTTCACAAAATGTGCTACAGAGCAATTATGTCATAAGATGTTTCCAGGTGATTGAAAGGGTTTTTCAACTACACTGAATATTTTAGGGTCCAAGCCTATGGGAAAATGGGATTCATCATTATAGACAGTTCTACATCTCACTGATTTTGGTGACAGTCCTGCAACTGCAGGTGAAATGCCTGACATATTGCCATTTGAAAAACTGCCAATTTGTCCTGATGGTGCCGCTATTCAGGTAAACAGGTAGACCTATGTAAAGTTTGGATGGTATAGCATCATATACATACATATATACATACATAGGAAATATGGCTCTCCTCTCTTCCTATTCGCGCATCTTCGCCATCAACTTAATTTGTGTGTCACGGCCAAATGGTTTGGATTTTCAAAACTGTGGGTAATAGCTGTGATCTAGGAAGTCCAAATATGCTGTGTGCAAAATCCTGTTGAGATTGCATCAACTTTGTGTGAGAAATAGTGAAAAATAGGTTTTGCACGTCTGAAATGAAAACTCATATGTGCAATGGATTTGGCTTGAGGAATCTGAGGAATAAAAAAATTGATTCTAGGCCTTCTGGTTCAAGAGTTATTGGCCTTATGTAAAGTTGCTTGTGATAGCGCCACCATCTGGCCAATCAGTATAATTTGTGTTGCCTGAGTAGTTGGACAGAGTTGAAACCTATCTATCAAATTTGGTTGCTCTATAGGACTTAGGATCTTAATATTCAGTGTTTGGTTAGGCAGAGTGAAAAAGCCTTAACAAAAGTACCTGCACCTGTTAAAGCCATGATGTTGTAGTGATGTTCAATTTCCCATGTTACATTGAAATGTACAGTACTGGTGTTTATGCATGCAGGGCCTTATTGCTTGGTAGTCAATACCATGAAATCATCCTATTTGCTGCCATGTTTTAAGGAACTACAGACAAATGACAAATGTGGACATGTCTATATTCTATAGGATGTGTCGAGCTAAAATATTTTATTGAATATGTCACACAGAGCATGAATCAGATAGATTTGACATACTACTGCAAGTGTCCCTTAACAAATGTCCATGCATCCTTGTAATGACCGATGGCATATGACCCACTAGCACTAATGTGTAATAGTGTAATCCCACTGCCACAGGGACCCGAACCCCTCCGAGAGTTTAAATCTTAATATAGACAGAAACCGAACACAGTGTCTCGCCCCCATAGTGATAAAAAGGCAAAGACACTATTCCCTGGACATTTCAAGTCTAACCCAAATTTTATACACCTTTTTAAAAAGCCATTAACAGCTGAAATAACGCCTTACCAATATAATTGCATTTTAAGCGAGACAAATGAAATGGTCATTTTGCATGGGAAAACAGTCCCATCTGGGTAATGACAAATCAATATACAATCCATTATCAATGTACACATCTGAAGCAGTATTAATGGTCGCAGGATACAACCAAGTGGGGGTGGAGGTGGAGCGTATAGTTATCAAGCCTGAGAGGAATAAGCACCCGGGCTGAATGAATGTTACTGAGTGAATACTGCCGTAACATCGCACAAGAAAGTGCTGGTTTGCTGATCATTGAAAGCTGTGTTGGAAGCTCTGAATAATATATTCAAATCAGACAGGACTGTCACAGTAGGCAATACTTACTGGGGGGAAGTAAGGGGAGTACGCAACTCCCTGCTCAATCATATTGGTCCTAGTCCTAGATGGATCTATGCAGAAGATTGGGGATAGGATGAATGTTTTATGTGGCTTTTATATATTACATTAGCATCGACCCTAATAACATATCAAGATTCCAAATAGTATTGTAAATTTGTGTGTGTTTGCAAAAAAATATTCAGTTCTCTCCCAATTGATATAAAAGCACTGGCTATTATTGGATTGCTTTAAATGTATGATCAAATTCACACTCTACAATCAGCATATAGTCTAATTTTTGTCATATCAGCAAACGACCATTCCAGATTACCGTTAAACAAGTAAACTTATTTCAAAGTCACGCACCCATTTATCTGTCACCAGCTGGCCCCCACAGCAACAGGACAGCTCCATTTTTAGCGTGTACACAGAACCCGAGTGGCGGTTTATGTAACTGTGCGGACCAACCTGAGTAATCACGCTGTGGAGTCATTAAACCGACACAAAGTGCCATGAAGAGCCCTCACACCAACCCTTCCCCCACCTGAAAACCCATTAGCACCATAATCACCACCTCCGCTCCGCAGGTCTACCTACCATGAGATCCGCTACCCACCCACCCACCCACTCACCCATTCACCCACCCCACACCTCCTTTGCACTTTTGACCCCCCGGACGTCAGCTGTTTCCATGGCAGTGCGTAATGAATCTCATGCAACCTGGACCTTCGGAAGAGGTGAGCATCCATGGAGAATCAAAAGCTGGGGAGCTGAGGAATCTATTGATCCTCTTCATCATCTTAATCCTTGTTTTCATCATCATGTGGGCTCTACTCATCTCCAGTTGTTCTTTAGTGGCCACTTCATTATATGGACTGATCTGAGAGCCTCTTATGGACTGAGAAAGTCATCGTTGAAAATTGATGCTTAGGAGAAGTTGTAGAGCACTTGATTACAAATGCTTCTCCACTATACAGCTGGGGCCATCAAAAAGAGTCATGAAGCCCCTAGTTGGTCCAGTGTGCTTGACAGGGACGGGGAGAGTGAAGGATCCTTCCAAAATGAAATATCCACCTACTCTTAAAGCTCATCATGGAGCTTTGCTTACAAAAAAGTAACATATTTAATGATGAAACCAGTTTTTCCCCATTTCCCCAAAAAATGGATGTATAGCGGTTTGCTGTGGAAAACCTTCTTTGAAAATAGAAAAACAAAACCTTCTTCCTCTTCTTCTCATTTGTCAGACTTGTCAAGCTCAGAAGGCAAAGTTCATGGCTTTATTTAGGCTGAAATGGACTACATTGCTCACAACAACAGATCTCATTTTGTGGCCCATGTACTGTGTGGCAAGTGGTTTATTTATGAAATGGTGAGATAAGATCGGCTAACAAATTCTGTTAAAAGAGCCATGGAGTTGTCACCTCAACCTCCAAGGTTGAGGTTATTTAATGGGCCTGTAGAGACATTATCCTGCATTTCACTACATTCTGACTCCCCCTTTATCCACTTCCTTGACTCAAATGCATCAATAATTCCTGATTTTCTGGAGAATGTAAAGCATCTGTAGCCTACAGAATATTAATTCACCACACATCCATACACCTTAAGGGATACACCCACTAATCATCCAAACAGAAGAGTGAAGTAAACGCGCATTCATATGAGCTGCACAACTCCAGCTTTGCAGGTCTGAGTTGCCTTATCAATAACAATACTGTATCTGTTTAAAGAGGATCAGCGGGTTGCTGATTGCTCTATTGTTACTTCAGTTCACACACGGAACAGTGGGTTCTCAATGAGGCATGGTTATCAGTTTTAAACATACACCTGAAATAAAAGAGGCATTGGACACTGCTTGACGAATCCCGCCATTGTTAATCCAGGATTTAGGACGCAGTTGACAATGTCGCCAAAATATTTCAGTGGAGGGAGGTAATCAGAGTTCCTGTTTCCAGCAAATGTACCATCCATGTCGCCAAAAATACACTAATCTGTTAATGAAATACTAAATGGACAGCATCCAGAGCACCAAATCAAGTGATGTATTAAATTGAGCCATGTAATTTTTGCATCCACCGTCTATTGTCTTTATTTAGGCAGGATGTTATTAGCATACTCTGCTGTGCATGTGCGCAGGCGAACTCTACGCAAGAGACTTGTTTTGTTCATTTATTAATAATTTCATCATTCAGCTGTGTTTTTCCACTGCCTGCCATAACTATGGCAACCAGGCGCAAAGTCTTGAGGAGAGTCTGGGTCTATTGTGAGGGAGGGAAAAAAGAAAAAAAAAATCAGATATTTTCTAACAGCAGATGTTCACTTGTGACTTTTGGCTGCATGAAGGCAGTCCATCTTCCCAGTCAATGGAGAGCCTCTCATCTCCTTGAAAAAAACTTACAGACAATCTGCCCACGAGCAGACGTCAACCACATCTCACCACCTACCAGCTGCTTGTAATGCAGACACTGTGTGGGGTGCAGCGAGCAGCGGGCTAGCTCGGGAGGCTTAATTCACATCTCGGCTCAGCTTCCACTCATATTTCATCTCCCCGCAACGTCTATTCCTCCTGCCTCTCAGTTCACGCGAACGTGCCACAGCTCCCACTGCGTTGTCGTAGGACTTCGCATCTCTTCATCAGCGCACTAAAGACCTGCGGCAGGGGTGCGGAGAAAGCATCGGAGGTGGATATATGCATATTATATGCTCGCGCTCCCATGCTGGAGTTAGTATCCGTCCCATCCGACCTCCAGGTGCGATCCCTCCCGCACCTATCAATCCCCGCAGCTGACAGGTTTACCCCCCGAAACGCTCGGAGGGGTCTAGTCGCCTAACATTCAGCCACTGATGCACATCAGAGCTTCCCCAGGCAGCGGGGGGGTCGGCTCGTCGCAAAAACAGCAACTCCCGGTGGAACTGGCGGCATTTGTGCTCTGATACGCCCGGGACACCAACATCCTCCGGGGGCCGACGCAGGGAGGCTCTCCATAAGATCAAATCCTACCTGAAGCCAGCACTCCCTGTGGTTGCCATTAGTGTGTTTGTTTATCTTGGTAGGTCACTGGCATTTCACCTGCAGGGGTGAAAGTGACAGGGAAGGCGTTATGGTAACATATAGGCTGCAGTCAATGACACACAGAAACAGATGCAGGCGTGAATGTTCACTAATTTACATGGAAGCGTGTAAAGAGTAAAAGAGATAGCCTAATGATATATGCTGGGCTGCAATAATACATAAAAATACATTGTGCTCGCAGGTCAAAGCAGAGTGGGTGGCCAGTATGCAGTGATGCAGGTTAGTGTGGTGCCATATGACTCAGATACAGCTGTAGTTTTTTTACACTGCTTTTTGCTCAGCCTCTACCTGCCTCATCAATATTCATATTATGTTAAATATTTTACTATTTCTTTTCCAACAAATCTGTTTTTGTTCCAGAATTTTGCTGCAACAGCGCAATAAATGCTCAAATCCTTATCCCCTGCCCTCCAGTGTAGTAGTGTCTCATGTAAACAATTCGCCCATTAGTCTTAGGTATTAAAAAGGCAGGCTGCATTTTCTATTCCAAATCTGGAGCCACTTCTGTTTACCTCATTATAAATGGTTGAGGTTTACATTTTAACAGCTTTAAGCTTATTATTTCAGTGAGTTGGATGAAGGATAAAGGAGTTAAGATGCTCATTTATGGTTTGGTGAGTCTGTATGTCTTCGGCAAGATTGAATTATGTTTATGCACAAGTAGAATATTAGTAAAACATGCTGGGATGAGGAGGTCGAATATTATTCCATTAACACATTTCAAAATGTGATGATTACAGAAAGAACCACACATCAGCCCACACTGTGCTGAATTATGCTTAAAGTATAACCTTAATCTTTTTTCATCAGCTCTTCCTCTTTTGCCTCTGCAGCTCTCAAAGCAAAGACGGAATTTGCACGTGTGTGCTGTGCATTAAAATTTCATGGTCAGCATCTGTGGTGGGTTTAATTTGCTGGTTTTATCATGGTCTTGGATTTCTACTGTGAAATACTGTTTAGCAATGCTCGTGTGACGATGATACCCCCCGCTTTCATTTGTTGTTAATGTTTCCCCATATGTTGTCGTGATTTGCATCTGCCCAAACTTTGTCTAACATTCAGCAGTGTTGTGACAAACAGCGATCCAGCAGAATAAACAGGATGTGACTTGCGCTGTAACCAAAAAATATGTTTGGAGAGCGTACTGGAGCTATTTTCCACCACCACCAGTCATTGAGCAGCTGGACGGCCTGAGGGATAAACAGTATTTGTGGCCAGTGGGCAAGCTGTGAGGGAGAGACGCAGCGAGTGAACAGGGCCATAATATCTGCAGCGCTGTCCCGAGTCTTTGAGCATTGCATTGGTTATGAGACTCAGGACCAACGTAGACTCTGCCAGGGAGCCAGGAGTCAGAACGCCAAGTGAGGTAGCATGTTTCTCCTTGCATACAGTCTGTGAGAAGGAATGACTGCCTGCACGCACACACATTTCTGTATGCGTGCGTACACACGTATGACTGCAGAAACGGACAGAGCAATAGAGTGAGAGAGACATGGAAAGATGGATGATGTTGCACTGAAGCGTGTGGGATAACATCCCTTCTGCGGTCTAAACAACCTGCATTATGAATGGTTTTGTTCAGCACGCGTCTGGCTTGTTCATCTGAACATCCTGAGGTAATTCCAAATGTACCGAAAACAAGGGCCTCTGAGACGGTGTGTGATCCGTGTGTGATTCATGGCTCCGCTCTGGGGGAGAAAACATGTTATACTTCTTAACCTTTTGACACCATAGGGTCAAGAATGAACGGTTTCGGCAATTTTCTATTTCCTGCTCCCACACCGATGTCCTCATTTAGAAAGTGATAGCTCTACAGTGTATGCGGACGGCCCTGCGGATTCGCAATCCGTCTGACTAATTACTTTTTGCATGCTCGCATACATACTGAACCACAGTGGGGAGCGTCTCCGCCAGTGAGTCACCAGCGTGGAACCATTTCTCACAAAAACCCAGACAATGTTCATTCTGCTTTCTTCCTCCTCCCTAAGTAGAGAGGATTGGGGTGTGTGTGTGTGTGTGTGTGAGAGAGTGTGTACAAGCCTGTCTAGCCACAAGGCCTGTTTCTCTAATGTTCCCAGTGGGGAGTGTTTAGAGGTCCAGCAGGTCTCTGCAGGGTGTTAGTGACTGACACTGTTCACCCTGGGGCTTTGCTAACTAAGCCACTGTGTTCGCCGGCCCCTCGGGCTAAAAGTCCCTGTGGAACTCAGCTGCTCTCATTGCTCAGTCATCCCACTGAATGTAAATACAGGGATGGCATGGGCATCGGTTAGCCCATCAAGAAGCAGTGTGTCAGCTGTGCGCGGGCTAAGTGGGATCAAGATGTCAATAATTATGGTCAACATGAGGGCAGTAAGTGAGCGATATACTGTAGATGAACAAGAAACTGTATTTAAATTCAAATATTATATTTTCAGATGATTTAAGGCGTTCATACATCGTTACGTCTTGTCAAGAATTCACTCCAAGGCCGTGGCTGTTAAATTGGCAGATTGTCACGGATGATGCATGGCTGTCTGAATGGATCAACAAGAATCAATCGATCGATGCCAAAAGTTATCCTCTTGTCATCTAACTTCACGTAACACTTCATCCATCTTTCTGTGTGGATTTGAAGCTTGTAACTCTCCATATCCTTGCCTGCTGCCAGATTCCCCCTTCCCGCCTTCAGAGGGCTTCTGTATCCCTGAGTAACACAGAACTTACTCAACAACACCTTTGGCTGGAGGCGGTTTGGAGTTTGACCATACAGTACGCTGACGGGTAAACATGTTTGACTCCTGAAGAATACAGCAAATCACTGTGAATGCGCATTTCTTCTTCACTCTTGTGGATTACAGGCACATGTGTGATGAGAATGGGATGTTTTGTCTAATGTGTGTGTGTGTGTGTGTGTGTGTGTGTGTATGGTTTGTGTTTGAGCAGGTAATGTGGACTGTATTAGTATGAGCTTTAACCAAGCATGTATCCAGCAGGCGGACTAGACAGCAGGCAGCCATATCTGCAGCCTGGCTCTTGCAGACTGTCATGGACAATTTCAGAATTCACATTTCACATTTTCCTTTTTACTTTTGTGATATTCTCCTTTTTACCCCAAGAAAACAGCCTCTGTCTTTCACAGGAATTGTGTGCTTTTGGCCAGATTGGGTGAATATTAATGACGAATTAAAAAAAAAAATGTGTCCTTCCGTTCTTCCTGCTGGTTTGATTTCCCCTGCTTGCTACAGCACAATAATGTATCTATTCTTTACCCATATGTGTGAAAAGATATGTGGAAAATGTTTTTTGTGTATGTGCGCGTGTGTGTGTGAGTGTGTGTGTCCGATCAGCCTGGGAGACTCGTGGGATGTAATCTCCCTTCTTCATGCCTACATCCAAGCTCAATGCGATTTGGATTAACAGGCCAATAAAGGTTTATTGATGGAATAGTGGCAATGCACCACCAGCACACCTGATTGCTATTGGAAGATACGCATTCATAGATGGAAAATCCTTTGCAAGCAGGCGTTGTTAACTGAACAGTGGAAAAATGAAAGATGCCTGCTCCCTTAAAAATTCAATTTCTCTGATATCTATA
This sequence comes from Centroberyx gerrardi, assembly GCF_048128805.1. Classification (NCBI taxonomy): domain Eukaryota; kingdom Metazoa; phylum Chordata; class Actinopteri; order Beryciformes; family Berycidae; genus Centroberyx; species Centroberyx gerrardi. Next base: position 28,749,065 of record NC_136001.1, read on the forward strand.
GGAATATAATAAAGCAGCTCTGCCTTTTTATTCTCTTTCTCTCGCTCTCTCTCTCATCCCTTTCTCTCTCTCTCTCTCTCTCTCTGTGTGTGTGTGTGTGTGTGTCTTGCACATAGGGATCAAGCTATCTGGATCTATCTTACCTCAAGGGGATGTGTTTGTGAAATTGGATTTAAGCTGTTATTTGATACATTATCTTCAACGCTATTTGCTCACACATTGATTCCACTTAGGGCTGCATTGAATTTGCTGAAGTATGAAATATGTGTTGCGTGACGAGGTCAGCGCCTCCCGGAAGATCCGGCGCTCCCTGAAATCCATCCGAAAAAACGATCTGTTTTTTTTGTTGTTTTTTTTTTGTTCCATTTGTAACTGCATCATAATGAGACTCATTAGACACTGTGGGACGCTAAATATGCGCTGTAGTAATACACCAAGTGTTGTTAATCCAACTCTGCATGCAGTCATCATTTTGGACCACTGCTCACTGCACATAAAAGCACCAATCAGTCTTACTCCACAACATGCATGTGGAGCAAATTCCTCCAATGTTCTCCCATCACTGAGACGGCTGACAGTTATGAACTGGGTAGGAGGGGGGTGTTGGGGGGGGATTGGTGCTGCCTGCCATAATGTCATGACGAGTGCTGGCTGTGGAGGATGATGGGGAGGAGGATGAAGTGCTGATCCAGTCACTCTTCTGTAGCAACTCCCGGCCCGATCGCACCTCAGCGTGCCGGGCATGCTGAGCCCAGGAGATACCCCGCCCCTGTCAGAATAATCACCTCGCCACACTGAAATATTCATGACTTTGTCTTGGAAGTTGGAGCTGTTGGAAAAAAAAAAAAAAAAAAGAAATCCCGTTTTCCACCAGAGCATCATTAAACGAGCTCACGACAAAGGGGTGAGGGCTGGTTTCAGCAATGGAGTGTGAGAGTTGGGGGGTTGGGGTGGATGGAGAAAGGAGAGGGAAGGAAGCGACTGTGCTGGGAGCGTAGATGTACATCTCTCTCTCCGAGGGATTGCTGGTAATTAAGAGCAGAGAAAGTGTCCTCTCCTGAGGTCAGTTCCTCTGCTCCCTGTTTCCTCCTTACCAATGAACACCAACCCCCCACCACCTCCACCACATGCACACACACACACACACACACACACACACACACACACTCAGGGAGAGAAGAGTCTTAATTGCATCCTCCATAGCTTGCTGCATAGACCCTGGGTTCTATAATTCCAGTGTAAAAACAATTTGAGACGAAAAGAGCTAATGCTTATGTGACTGAAAAATAGGGAAACATCATCGCCGTAAAACCTTTGGATCTGAAAGAAAAAATATGTCATTCGTTATCATTAGTCCAGAAAATATTGATAGACCCCTTTAAAATCTATCAGTTTTGTCAGACATTCCATCAGGCTGTCTTCTCTGATGATTAAACACACTAAAATCCCCTATACTCTATAATGAAACCCATGCTCCACTGATGCTGAAGTAAGTGTTTCTAATAAAGAATGAAATGATAATCAGATTTCAAGTGGGTGAAGTGACGGTCATGTGCTAGCAAGCAGGCACTGCATTTTAAAGTGATATATATATACTGTATATACTCTCTCTATCTCTGTGCACCCCTCCCCCCAACCACCCACTGCCACCAGCTTACACACACAAACACACACACACACACACACACACACACCATTCTTCTTCTATGCCTCTTTCCCTATCCCTTTCCCCCTTTCCTGTCTCTTTATGCAGCTCTCTGCGTTCCCTCTCCTCTACAATGTGCAGCACTGCATAAGTGGGGAGACCAGTTGAGAAACGTGACAGAGTTCAAACACACTTTATTAAAGGAGCGCCAGATGGCCGTTACAAAAGTGAAACTCTCCCTGCTACTAGAGTCAGCTGGAGGTGGTTTGCAAAGTTTCAAGGCTAATACACCCGGCACACACACACAAACACACACATACAGCCTCAAAATTCATATGCAAATTGTTTTCACTGTTGTCTTGCAGAATTCTGTGCATGAGCAATGCATTGCAAACATTGTAATATTGTATAGAATATAATGTGGGAATGCAGATTTCTTGTGTATACTCAGATTTATGCCTTTGGGAAGTGAATAGAGCAGGATTTGATCTTTGGCCCTCGAACTCCCATTCATCCATAGCATGTTTTGTTTTTTTCTAACCAGAGACAGACTTGTTTTTTACAAGTCTCACCACATTACAGGAACATTAGTACAGAGAGATGAGGAGGAACATATCATTGCCAAGGTTGAGAGCATTATGCAACTGAGAGACAGTGTCTCACAGGCAGCCAATCAGGATGCTGGGTGTTCGTCTCCAGGTTACCATGGTTGCATCAATAAAGTTCTGTCATCTCATCTGTGCTCATTGCATTTAATTGTTGATGCTGACGAATCCTTCTCCCCCTCTTCTAAAGCTATATATCCTACAAGTGCACATTTGTTTTGGCATATGAATTACACCACAAGACTATTAAGACTTATTAAGCGCTCTAGGTAGGCCGGGGGTGAGAGAGAGAGAGAGAGAGAGAGAGAGAGAGAGAGAGAGAGAGAGAGAGAGAGAGAGAGATTTGATCACGTGTGACAAGCGTCTAAGGCATTATGAGACAAAATGTTAAATGCCAAGCCTTACTGTAAAATGTCATAACAATAGATACAACAATAGATCTACAGTACCCTTCAGGCTAATGGTTAAAGTCATCATCATTTGAATTTAGACTGAGCCTGATAACCCATCAACCGTAAATACCTAAATCAGTATGAAAAGTAATGGATAGTGCATGCAGGCTTAGATTGAGAGATTGAGAGCAATATTAGTGAAAAGTTATGCTCGATGAACTCGAGGCAGTGATTAGAGCATATTATTTTGTAATAATAAAGCATTGAACTTGTAAAAATATTGCTTCTGGAACTGCTATTTTCTGTCTAACATGCTGAAATGACTCTTTCATTTACCATCAAACTGCTCTGCAGAGGACAATTATCATTCATCTCAGATAACAGTCACTCACTGTAATTCTCCGCGATCTACGGTGACAGTTTATGGCAGCACATCAGTGCCTGCACCTCCATCAGAACACAGTGTACACAGGATGCAATTGGATTTTGATTCACAAAGACATAATTACCCTCAGCCTGAATAAACCTCTGTCATTGTGCAAAACTGACATCCAAATTGCACAGAGCAGTGATGGAGTTGCTCTCACCAGTCTATGACTTATTAAGTAGGTGGCTTTTTATTCCCCTTTTTGATCGCTTTGAGGGAGCTCATCAAAAAATGTTGTCATGGAAACCATCTGTCTGTGAACTACCTCTGTTGTTGAAGCGCTTGTGATTCACAAGTAGTTCACAGTGGGGCAAGTCAGACTGTGTAACTATAAATTCATACATGACCTCGGATATGATCCAAACTGTCATATACACTCTAAATTCAGTATGTACCCAGCATGCATTGGGCCTACAATTAGTAATTCATTTGTTTAGAAATTGAATAACAGCTGTGTGGTATCAGGAGAAACTGATGACTATAAAATAGCAATTCATGAGATCCCTACCTTTTAAAAAACAAGTAAACATGCCATCTCTCACAAGTGATGCAGGCACCTCTTGGGCCAATCAGTAACAAGATGCATCAAAATTGGACCTGTGGTGTAGCAGTTATGTAAGTTATGGCCTTTCAAAGTTATACATTTTGACCTTTAATTATAACGCCTCCATGAGAACAATCAGTGTATTTATACATCAGAACAAAGTGCCAAAATGCATTTTCCCTCCAAGTTTAATCAAAATCAGACCAGTGGTGTCTGAGATAGATGTGTAAAGATAGCTGGGTTTGTAGCACGTTTCATGTCAATCACACCAGGAGCTACGGCCTTTCAAAGTTTGAAATTTTGACCTTTAATTACCACGGTTTCGTCAAACTCGGACAGTGGTGTCTGAGATATCACATTTGAGTTTAAAATTTTGACCTTTAATTATAGCGCCCCCATTAGGCCAATCAGTGTATTTCTTTTAATGCTGGAACACAGTGCAGAGATGCATCATCCCTCTAACTTTCGTCAAAATCAGAGCGGTGCTGAGCAGAGCAGGCGGACAGACGGACACAGCCCCATCCAAGGAACGGAAAATATTCTACTATAAAATCTGATACCTCCAAATGTGTCTTTTCTTGGTCTCTACATTTTACCGTGAACAAGAAGCATTTAGCCTCTCACTGGGGGATGAAGCCCAGGCTGTGATGCCATGGTGTAACTGTTACTAACATGTGTTCTTGGCCCTAGGCTTTACAGATGGTCGCCACCCAGCAGAAAGCACCACTTCCTTTTCACAACCCAGCCCCCTCAAAGGAAGCCAAAGGAACCACCAGGCACTGCCACAGGTCTGGACCCTGATATTTGCGTAGCAGGACCAGGAAGCACCAGCCTCTAATCTGGGCTGGCTGTGTGGAGGTTGTTCAGATCTCTGCAGATCTTTTGGAAGCATTGAGACGGCTACACAGGACTCGGTGGTCTGGGATCCTGGTTACACGATCAAAGAAGGTAAGAAGGGGCATCAACACTCTGGACTCACCTGAGGCATCACATTTGGGAGGGTTAGAGGAGCCAAATGTTCTGTCCTGATTCTGGAGCCATAGAAGAGTGTGGATATGCTCTTACAGCCATGTAAATGGAGACCTTGCGGCTGGTAATTACCATTGTTGTAAAAGCCTCTGGCACAAAAGTGGCTGAGGGCAGCAGAGGCTTTATCGATGCAGGCCTGGATTCTGCAGTCAGCTGAACAAGTTTGGCAAAAGGCCAGTGCCAATGTTCACCAAGACAGCGATCATTTAGAGGGATGCCAGAAATATGGATTGCGATTTAGAGACAGAAATGTTGTGTTTGGGTCTTGTGGTTTTCCTGGAGCTGTCTGAGGTTGAACAGGTTACTCTCCAGTTCCCTAGATTACCTCTCTACCTTACTGATGCAGTGAGTGATGTGAGACAGCAGCTCCAGTAAGAGCTGTAGGTGGTAGGAGGTAGGACACCAACAGAGGATGTTACAGTTGATTGTGTCGAAGGCCATTGCAAGGTCAGTGAGGGCTATGGAGAAGAAGAAGTCCCCCTTCTCTCGAGGCTGATTGGCTTCCATGAGCCTATATTGTATTGCCAGCAATATGCTTTTGATACATGCTTTGCTAGCCTGTAACATATAACCCAGGCAAGCATCTTTTTAGTGATAATGAGAAGGGAGATGCCTCTACTTTTGGCACAAGAGGACTTGGTCATCTTATTTCCTCACACACAACAGGATCGCAACAATGTTGGCATCCTTGTGATCCTGTGGTACGGTCTCAGTCTGACAGATGGACTTCAAGAGCTTGGCATGAGAGCCTGCTGATGACTTTCAGCTCAGCAGAACTGCAGGGGCCTGCTCAAGATCTAATCTTGTCACCTATGTAGGTCCCTAACTTCTTTCCTCCCACAAGGCAGTGGGCCAGTGGTTAGTGTGACTACTGACACCTCCGATGACCACTGTCCCACACTGACTTAGCCTGGTTCAGTGAGATTCCACTTACTGTGTGCTGCCAACATGGGGGCGCAGCAGGGGTCCTACACACTAGAATGTGATGGAAAAGTGATAACTGGTAGTCCTGCTGTTTGCATTCATTCCTGACAAAATCCCTGTTCATTTTCCCACTGACAAATACATCATTTTCATGACATAAACAGTTAACTGCACAAACTTTATCAGAACAGTCTTTTTTTTTTAATAGATAAGGTTATGAACTATAACCTCCAATATAATTCACTGCAATAAATCATTGTAAAAACTCACTTTTGTCTTTAGCAGCTGGCAAGTAATTACAAACAATAAAGGAAAATTGCTTTTATATAGAAATGTAATCTCAATACAAGCCGGAGTGACCTGCACATACTCTCTCATGCACACGCACCCTCTCTCTCTCTCTCTTGCTTTCTCTCTCTCACACACACACACTCTCTCTCTCTCTCTCTCTCTTACACACACACACACAAACACGACATGCACACATGCACATGCACCTTAAAAGCACCTCCTCAAAACACAATCTTCACTAGATGAGCCAACTGGATAAATGATGAAACCAAGTGAAGTACGATGTCCCTCCATGCAGCTTGTATGACTGTACATGGGACATGCTGATATTCTATTTCTTCAAATTTTCATGTGTCACTTTCACACTGCCAAAGTGGGTATCTTCTCTGCACCCTTGTTTCAGGTTGTCACTTCTAGCCACATCAGTGATGGATTTTGACAAAATCCCTGCTCATCTTCCCACTGACAAGTACAAATTCTTCGCGACATGAACACCCTCCACATCCTGCACAGGGAGCCCGAGGCTGCAGGCTGCTACAGGTGAATGCTTTACAATGAGGATCTCTGTCCGTACAAACCTGACCACAGCTGGTGCCTCATCCCATTTGATGCCAGGCAGGCTATCACCATTGCTCACATAAATGGGCCTCCTGTATGCATGAAGACAGAGGTATGTGACAACAGTGTGTCCTAAAGGTAGAATATCTACCCAAATATGTTTATGATTACTCTGTTGACGGGCAAGGTTAGCACGACAGAAGCAATAAGTGAAGTGACGGACCCAACTATGATTATTATGTTTACGTGTTTCTGACAACTTCATTCTGTTTTTGGCCTTGGCTAAGCGCTCCCACGTTAAGTATCAGGTAGAGACTAAGCATTATTATCATTATTATAATAAGTGGCCTTCAGCATTGGTGCTTTGCAGAATAAAAGGCAGATTTGCCAGCCATTACATTGTTCAGTTATCCTTACAAACCTAATGGGTGAATGTTCTCATAAATGTTCTTTTGATATGGACCATATAAAATGTTAACATTAATGTGTGACGTTTCATAATGTCCAACACACTGACAATCCTTTCTCACTGTTAAAGAAGTTGCAGAAGTAATTTGTGGAGCCTATCACTACAGTGACCATGGGTATTCATTCATATAATCTAAACTAAACCCTCAAAGCCTTTGACAAAAATGAGCTTACTGTGGTATTTCAGGGGAGCCAGAAATAGCACAGAGAATCCTGGCAAGTACTGATATACCTGCCATAAATAAACAGACATGAAGACATTTGAATGTTGAAGAGCTCTGCCACTTGGCTGTATGCCTGGTATTGTAAAAGCCTCTGAGCTCCAGCACTTTAATGTTCAGTACAAACACACTTGGTTGAAGGTAATCAGCTTTATAAGAGAGGAATGGTTATCCACTTTGATTTTAGCTTTTCATTTTAGAATACCAAAACTCAATCCCTTGTCATAATCTAACATTCGATTTCCACACCAGAGTTCATCTTAAGTAAGGATCTTTTTGCTGCTGAAATCATGATGGATACAGTACTAGCACAAAAAGATCTGTTCCATGCAAAACCCTTCAATAACACTGCTGAATGTGGAGTTATATGAAGAGCTGGGGTATCTAATTCACCAATTACATCAGAAGCGATAGAAAACCAAACTCTCACCTTTACCAAACAGTCACATGTGAAAACCCACATGTGAATTCAAAGCACATGTGCTTTTTGGACACATGTTGGTTTTCATATATGAACATGTGAAATTTCCCATTGACATTTGGTAAGGGTTGACATTGTATAGTAACACAGGATACCATAGGTAAAATGTACTGCTGACCTCATGCGGACATGAAGCATAGTCCATAAAGTTAAATATATACCAGTGGGTTCACTTCTGCCTTCAATAACCACTCTCACATTTTTTCACATATTACTTTGCTACTGAAATTATGTGCTACTGAAATGGAAAATGGTCATAATGGAAAGCACTCTGTTTTATTCTATTTTATCACACAATAAAACCACATCCTTTATGCTGTTTGCAGTTTCGAATTTGTTGTAATTTTCATGGGCTGTGATGTAGGATGCTAAAAAAAAAATCCTCTTAAGTGGCAATTGGATGAATCCACAGGCTGTAAAGAGGCCTCTAAGTGCTGTGATGGGTTTGGATGGGAAACATTCATTCTTCCTCTGGACAGATGGGAATTGCCGCAGATAAGACAACAATGTCCATGTCATGGAATTGGATCATTTATCAGGAAGATTTACCATGCTGAGATTAGATAAAGAACTTATAAAATAGGATTTTTTTTTGAGCCGAACGACTGCATGTCAGAAAGATATTTATGATGCCTGTCTTGCTAAGACAGCATTTTTTTTTGTTGTCGTTGTTTCTTTGAGTGCAGCTATTTGTGAGTATGGTATCTCAAGAAACTGTGTGAATGTGTGTGTGTGTGAGAGAGAGAGAGAAAGAGAGAGAGAGAAAGAGAGGGAGAGAGAGAGAGAGAGGGAGAGAGAGAGTCAGAGTCAATACTTTACAGTAATAAGAAATAGTAAAAGCAGTTGTTAAATAGACCTGATACTCCTACATAAAAATATGTTGTTCTGCAGGTATCTGCGGTTAGAAAATAAACCCACTGCAACAGTCCTACATAATTTGAAATAATACTGATATTGCTGCTGATGCCTCCAGGTCTGACCTTTAAAAGTGGTAATAAAGTGTCACCAGCACACCCTCGGTAGGGGCGATATCAAATCACGATGTGCCCTTCGTGATTTCACATCTCAGAAGGGCTCCTCTGGAAAAGCTGGTTTCATATTGTCAGAATATGCTATTATAGGCTGTATGCAATGGGTGACTGCCAGAGGAACCATCCATTCATGGATGGTTACCAAGAGGCGAAGGAAATATGATGGTGGTTAGATCAGAATTAGTTCTCTGGCACGGACGTAACAAGCAACCATAACAGTTGACATTTATCACTCTACGGGCTTTTAAACAGCCTGCTGATGTGTGCCGCATGTACAAAATGCTATCTAGTTGGTGACTGATTATAAAATCATCTTTTCTCTGTCATCTCCTCAATATGTTCACAAACACAGAAAAATAACCCTCTGATCACCCGTTGCTATAGCAACTCCAGCTTGAGCACTGTAATGCTACAAGGCCATCGGTGCCATTGTGATATCAGGCGCTTGCAGTCAAACAGCACAGGCTCTCTGTGACCAAAACTACCAGGCACACTGTATGAAAAGTTTGCCATTGTAAAGAAGGCGACAAATAAACAAGAAAGAAACTTTTCAAATGAAAAATAAACAGCACATAATAAACCTATGGGTAGCGCTGATCTGGGTAAACTGCTGAACGATATCGATGCCACTCAGCAGCAGTCCTATTTGAGTGAAATGAGAGACAAAAACTGATCCATTTCCCAGGATTCTAAGATGGAGAAGCGAGGCCAGATGGACTAAGAGCTTCCTGATGGCGACTCAGTGACCCTGGAAAATGAGCACTCCCACTGAAGACCCACTTCTGTCGCTCTGGTGTAGGAGTGACCGAGCCTGCCGTGCACATCACGGCGATGGACAGCTGAAGAAGTGTGATCCCAATTGGCGCGAGCCGTCGATGGCCAATGTGGCAGATTGCGACGGTTCTTTCGCTGTTCGATGGCTTCTCTGAGTGGTCGCAGATGGAGATGGAGATGGAGATGGAGATGGAGGATGGAGATAATGGCACCCAGGGACACCAGGGTCAGCGTTCTGTCTGGGCCCCCACCAAAAATACTCCTCCATCTTCACCTGCCTCAGCAGCTTTCAGCACATGTGGGTGAGGAGGCAGCAGCGCTTGGAGGAGGGATACAGCACTGTTTGCAAGAGATGCTGCTAGCACAGATATATATTCTGCTTTTGTACTAGTCCATGCTTGGCAAGGATGCAATTTGAAAATAAAGAAATATTGATCTGCACTTGTAATGACTTCAGAATTGTAGTAGAAAAGCCTACCAAGCGATTTGTTTGTCTGCTCTCTACAGTGCAGACTCTGTAGTAGCAGCTGTATTGTATTGTCCTCTGAGCTGTTAGTTCTGGACAGATACTGCATGTGGAGCAATATGCAGTGGCTGGGACATTAAGGGAAACTCATCTGCTCCCTGGGTATCCGATGTCTTTCTCCACGACTCTACTGTTTTCCTTTGTTGCGAAATCAGGAGGCACTTGTGTATATATTTTCCCTCACGCTTCATCTGTAATGTGTGTGGATGTGCAGACCCTTGAGGGTTTGGATAAGTCGCAAAATGTTAGAGCATGACTTCATTTCCAACAACAATCAGATGCCAGCTGCAGACACAAGTACGCTTGACTGTGCAGTTTGAAGTCTGAATTATCGCACGGATCAGCCGTACAGTAAACAATCATACAGTCATTTACATTTTTGGCATTTAGCTGAAGCTCTTATCCAGAGCGACTTACAGTGAATAAGCAGGCAGCGGTTCAGCGTGTTGCTCAAGGACGCTTCAACAGGACAGATGGCTGTGGATGGACATACACTGGCTGGGTACAGACTATCACATAGGCAACGGCAACTGCATGGAAGATCATTTGAGGAACTGCTCCACCACTGTTCAAATGTGTGAATCAATATTGTATCACAAGAATTTCAAAACGAGCACAGAAGCAGAGAATAAAGCAACGTTAAGTCCTAAAACCTCTGAATAAAGGCGTCTGACACCTAGTCATACCTCTTCTGCAGACTCTTATCACAAGGAGGGGCGAAAAGAGCGTTGACTATCATGAGAGTATAGTGATTATATCATCACATTCAATGAAATGCATGGTACAGCTCGAGCGTTAGGCTGCACCATCATGAGTAATGATGTAGTGGTAAATGAAAAGGGGGGACAACTATGATTAGTGATTATTATAAGTCAAACATCTACCAATATAAACAAAAATCTATCTATATATTTTCAGAAGAACGTCCATGTAATGTTTTTCCCTGTCCATATACAACTCACTTCAGTTTCTCACTACTCACTGTGATGTATAGTGTGGATTTAAGTCATATAGATTCATGGCAGCCTAAACGGTGCAAGGGTAAAGTAAGTGGAGGCGGGTTTACCCTCCACTACATGTCGGTGACTGATTCTGAAAACTGCAAAATATGTACAGTAGGTTTGATAACTCGCCCCACCCTAGAACTGCTGGATTAACCCGATCGTACTTGTCTCTGACCCCCAGCTCCTCCCGCGCGCGCCATCCTATTCGCTGTGCGCCCTGGACAGCAACTCCCTCCCTCTCCTGCCTCACCGCGCAGAGCTCGACGCGCACAGGCACAACAGATGGCACAGTACTAAAGGCTGGAGGAGCGCAAGAATTTGATCTGAAAAAAAAAAAAGTACTTTTATTGCTCAAACTTCACAGGACCGTGAAGTACATTAGGAGGGGGGGCACTCCGCCGAGAAGCTCGACTTTCGTAGTCGCTGGATCCTACGTTTAGTGGAGAAATTTGGTGCCAAGGTAAGTTCTCATTATTTTGAGCAGCACGCTCCGTTCAGATTTCGGCATCAATGAACTCAATTAGAAAAGAATGCGGAGAAAAAAGGGAAACACTTCAACACCTGCAAATTGTTCTTCTTCGCTTATCGGCGCGTCCAAACGCACACAGCACCTTGACCCTAACCGTTTGAAGTTTCTTACATAATTATTTGTAAAGTGGAGAACAATGCGTCCGTGAAATAGCGCTCCGTCGAGAATTAGCCCGCCGTTTGACCCAATACCTTGAAGGATTTATCACATTTTAAGATGATATTTTACACCTCTTGGGTGAAGACACGGCAGTTTTACTCAAAAGTTATATAATAGATTTGAACGCCACTGCGCCAAGGATGTTTTCCAAACTAAGTCAAACACATTGACAAAATAAATTATCAAAAATCGATACTAACACGAGGAAAGCCAGTGGGAAGTTTATCTTAAACGAACTTGCAAAGTTTCTAAACGCCGCATGAATGTGTGTATCCGGATTAACATGTTGATTCTAAACGAGTGACTGACACCCGGAGATTGAAGAGGAAATGTCAGACCTCTGCATCCTCCTGAATCATTAATTTGGAAAGTAAGATTTACCATTAACGGTTAAACGAGTAGATTTACATACCAAGAGTTCTTAACAATCCCCAGTGTACTGTGGGGCCACAGGCACAGTTCCTCCACATCCATTGCAAGTGCTGATGCTGCAACTCGATGGGGGATGCTGATGCCACAACGCTGAGCAACGTTCAAACGTGGAAGTATAATGTTCAGTGACATAAGTTGAGCCCCCCACACACTGAAATGTCACTATTTTTATTTGAAAAAAAAAAGTAATAAGTAGAGCAGAGAGGCTCAACCTAAATGTTGTCTGACAGCGTGTGTGTGTGTGTGTGTGTGTGTGGGGTGTTTTTTCATCTCCTGTGAGTGGTGACTAGGGTTAAAGATGGCTCAGAGGAGGTTAACTTCATGCAGGCTGTCTTCTCTGAGCTGGGTTTGATGATATGTTGCCTCCAGATATGAATGGATTATGACTGGTTATGATTTCGACTGCAAATCAATACTTTGTTACTATGCTTAAAATATATAACAAGGTAAAATTACCTTGTTTTTCAACGGTTAATAGTTATAAAATACCACATGCAAAAATGAGAAAAATAAATGCAATTTCTCCTAGTTTCTATTCAAAAGCCCATGCGCTGATGACCTTTTTACACATTAGAATTAGTTATCTCCTTGGACATGTGCTGTAATCAGCGTTTTGCATTATTACATGCAGAGGTGCATAGTTCAGAAGGAATAACTCCCGCTGCCATCGACTGGGAGTGGAATAGATTAGCCTTTTTACTGCTGCTGCCGGTGAGACACTGACACCATTCTCTCTGAACTCCTGCATGTTCCCCGCCTCAGAAGAACATTAGTGAGCGGACACTCTGACATTTGTTATGGCCAATTAATAACGAGAGACAGCACTTTCAATGAGATTCGAGATAATGAAGTCACAATCCACTCTTTGATTTTTAGAGGCTCTTAGCTCTTATTTCATTTGCACACAAATTCAAATCCGTACTGCTTTTTAAATGCAGTACAGAATCCACTTGGCCTGCCTTGTTGTGCATTCAGGTTTATACTCGTAAAAAGACTGCAGTATGGATGCATCTCTGCCATACGTTGATGCTGTTCATCCATATGCCATGTCCTTAAGGCCCTTTAAGATGAGGCATGCACATTGGGTCACTAGTGAGCTGTATCCATCGCGTGCCTTGTGCATTACCAGAAGGGGTCCAGACCTACAGTAGACCCCAGGTGGCCCAAGGCAGCAGCTACTGGAAAGCGGAGCAGACTACCACATAGCCTCACAATTTGTACACAATTAGATCTCCGGGGACCGCAGCTCTGACTCCGCGCTGCATCCGCTCCTGGTTCTGTGGGAGCTGCTGGCATGGGAGCAAGGCTCTGCGTGTTTGAAAAAAAAAAAAAATGGGATGATTGCTTTGAAAATGTGATGGCGGATGTACAAATTTGTTTATACTGGTGTACTGATTAGGGCCTCAATGATGTTGAATGAATTAAAGGAAGCAAATAACTAGGAGGGGAGTTAGTACTATGAATAGCTATGGGATGAATTCCTGTAAACCTACTCATTCATTCCCTTTCATTTTCAAGACGTTCAGATCCTCAGTTCTAGACATCAGTCTAGATGTAGCAATGCATCCCAATGCTGATTGTTGCTAATATGACTTTTGCTCTTAGGCGTTCATTGATGACAGGATTTTCCCTACATATTAAACTTCTAGGTAGCCCATTTACTGTAATTGCCCTTTGTCTGTAAGTTATTATGCAGAATATTTTGCCTCGTCCTTGCATATGGCTTTAATACTGCTTTATGGCTTCACTATATTGTTTTTTCACTTGCACAGGGTTCCAAATAGCTTCATTTGTGCCCATAAAAGTTGCTATGGGATTTTGGAGAGTTCTCAAACCTCCATCCCTGTGCAAAAAAACCCACACAGGCAACTTTACCACCTAAGCCTTTATAGAATCCAGTGTGTTGTGCTGCGTATAGATCAGCACATACATTGAGCAGCATCAGTGGGGCACGGATTAGTATGTACAGCAACAAATAAATCATGTGGACAGCCAAAAAGATGATCCAGTATCTGACATAGCGGCTTTTTTCACTCACCAAAAAAATGTTCCAACCAGCGGCAGTATGTGAAATGATTACCCACCTGTAGTCAGTAGCCAGCACTCTGTTTCCTCACAAATGGATAGTGATGGATGCGGTGATGTTTTAGCACCAGTAGCTGCAATGGAGAGAAGTCTTTCCATCTGGCCATTTGGCTGTTTGTTTACCAGTCTTTTTTCTGTCTTTCTGTCTATCTGCCTGCGGGCAAGGTCATTTTCTCTGTGGAGAGCGGAGTGCACATCTTGACACTTGAGCTCCAGAATTGTCACTGGGAGGAGGCGGCGCTGACATTATTAGAGTGGCCGAGGTACTCCCAGTGTGCTATTTCATTAGACTGTCGTTTGAGTGATGGCAGTGCTGTGAGAATATAAGAATAGCAGGCCTTTGAGTATGAGTGAGGGACTCATATTGTACAAGACAAGGGTGTTTAATGACTTAAGTCAAAGATAACATCCAAGAAGTGTGGAAGGGTTAGATCTAAAGTAATGAGATAAGACTGGTTCTTTTTATGAGAAGTGTAGTGTGTGGATTGAGAGAGCAGCCTCTGGCTTTGAAGTGTAGAATCAAAAGCTTGTGGATACTCAGCCACTGCAGAGGCTGACTGTTGTATTGACTTTACATAACCCACATAAGGTACACCTCATAAATACAGCTTTTTGGCATGTTAACGTCTATATTTTTGTTTTTACACTATCGCCTGGCTCAAAGAACAGCCAAATTACATATATTAAATTGCTACATTGCAGCATTTCAAAACTGCTCACTGTGGCAATTAAAAATGGGATTTTTCATGCTTGCTCATCAGAAAACATTTCCGAACGCCTTGCAGTTGTGTTCCGTTTCATAAATGTGATTTGTGTGAACATTAGGCGTACCATATTCTGTAAAATGAAGATCAATCAGATAAATTCTTTGTTATACAAATGTACAAGGCTCTCTCCATTATCTCTGGGCCACTCTGGATTATTTTTAGTTAATGGGCTCCATTCCACTGCTGCTCCAGTTTTATTGCCGGTATTGACCACCCACCAAACTCAGTCCAATAACCGTCCTCACTTGACCCAAGCAGTCTGACTAAAGGAAGATTATTTTGACACCGTGAAATCGGTGACTAACTGCAGCAACACATGGGCTATTTTTTTTAAAGATGTTATTGTAGCGCTGCTTGTGCTCACTCCATCTACAGCGGATCAATAGCCTGCTGTGAGCCGCAAAAGCTTTTCCTGAGTGAGCTTCCTCTCACCAGAGTGAAGAATAAAATAAGGAGGCTAAGGTGAATAAATCCTGCAGTGATACCTGGCAACTGGATTCACTGTAGCAGAGTCATTACACTGTTTCCCTGCAGCATCTGACGTAAAGAAGCTAAATCTCTACATGACAGAGAAGACGCTGAAAATTGGTATAGTTATTTGTGAAGGATGAATGAAAGATGTGCACACTTGAAAATACAGTGTGTGCAGATGAATGGTCAGTTGTCAATTTTGTTTTAAGTGCTCAGTCATCAGTGCACATAGTGACACATGCTGTCTTGGTCTCTGCCGGTTAATTATTTACCATTATGTGTCATTATACAACAGTTAGTTCCGGTCGAGCAATTTGATTGGACAAGGGGCATTCCATGAGTGCTGATATACAGTATAACAGCACTGGGACGCTGTACTGTATGTATCACTCCGCTTCACAGGTGTTCTAATGTAACCTTGATTAGGCTGCGTTCACACACAGCGTTTTTTTGTGTGGAGAAAGCTCTGCATGGAGCGCTTCTTTTGAGGAGAAATAAAAAGCGGATCACCACAACGTCATCTGACGTTAGCTGAGTAGCTGGCTAGCTAACCAGCTGGTTAGCACTTCTAGCAGACAATACAAACAAATGCTTACCAGATATTCCCAGTACGCGTCCACAAAAAACTCTTAACTTCATTCGCACCTAGCGACAGCGCAAATATGGATACTTTTGACCTTAATTATGAACGGTCGGCCGAGGCGGAAGGTTGGGAAGAAAGTAAGCTGAAATCGTCTGTGCTAACCTAAAAGTGGCTAGCTAGCCTGCAGTCGGGAAACAGTTTACCTGTTGCTTGGCAACACTTGGTAGTGGAATCCTGAGGGAACTGTTTTTGTTGGCGGAGACAAATAACAGACAAAAATCATCTGTTGTCTCAAATTACCATTACTTGATGAATAGCTTTGTTTATACAACTGTTGTATAAAAGCAATATCACACTCGAGGTCGTGCTGTTGTACTGTATATCAGCACGGCTGTGATTATCTTCGGCACTCGGCCTGCGGCCTCGTGCCTACGACCGAATCACAGCCGTGGTGATATACAGTCCAACAGCACTCCCTCTCATGTGATATTGCTTAAGTAAATGTCACTGCCTCTAAGTGGACGCTGGCAGCACACAAGCCATGTTTCATATCATCTAGTATCTGTTCAGCCACATCATTGTTGGAAAATAAAGGGGACATGTGGGACAAGTTTTGTAATATTAGGCAGTAGCTGTGATGTTCATCCACAATGGGGCACGGGACAGGGAATCAGCCTGCAGTCTGTAACTGATTCAGTGGAATGAATGTTAGTTGCATCTGAAATAACAACAACAGCAATAATAATAACTGAGCAAAATCTTGTAGAAATCTTGTAGAAAATTCAACAAGTCAATCTCAGTACATATTGAGAAGCCATGCTCTCTCACTGGATGCTGATACTGCAGATTACTGTTGGATAAATTCAAATTTCTCAACTGATTCCTCATTCCCTCATGTGCTCTTTTCTGCTGGCCTTGCTCTCAGCACTTTCTTTGTATCTACCACTTGTTACAGTCACAACCACATGGATACGAGCTGCTGACATGGGCTCAGTCATTGGCTTATATCAGGTGGGCAGAGTAGAGCAGCAGATAGAGGTAGAAAAACAATTAAATTTAAGAGAGTGATCGCCTCTAACATCATGTGGCAATGAGTGTTCTGAATCCAATCCTGCTGAAATAATTGGAGTCAAATAAAATGAGAGAGAGAATGATTTCACCAACTGGAGTTAAGACGGAAGTTTGGTCCACTGATTGTAAATTGGCAGAAATCAGACAAGAGCAGGAGTCTTTTCCGCCCATCTTTACTGAAAGGGTTACTTGTGGCACCATGTGGCTTCAAAGAGCCACCCTGCCTAGCATCCACAAATAGAAAATTTGAAGGGGAATTTTAAATGGAAATGGATTAATATTTCACCTCAGCATTGATTCATGCTGCCACTGTAGACATTTTCATCTTTCAGCGAGTCGCTTATGCAAAGAGGAGTGGTGACGTTGCCACAGTCTTGATCTGGCGCATCCTCTCCTCTCCACTGTGCATTAGAAGTAATGGGCCTCCTGTGTGGAGCATTGCTGCCATTTTATGTCATCTCCACTCAGTTTGCCAGCCAAGCTGCTTGCTGCTCTGTCATTTTCTCATTCACAACAGTAGTAGAGATGGCAGGGGTTGAAGTGATAAAGGCTATGATGAATGGTGGGTATTATTATTGATTTGTGGAAACCAATGATGTTTGCTGACTGCTAGCTGAAGAAATAGGTGGCATTTCCCATGATAATCGCATGTGCTTGAGAAAGAAAGGTAATTTTTAAGGTGACATTTTACGCATCTGTTTTACTGAACAGACACTGATGAAATGTGTTGAAATTGCCAGCGACATTTCTCAGATAGCAAATGTTTCTTTTTAACCGGCTTCGGTGAAAAAAAAATGAAGCTATATATGTCATGAGGAACATTTGGATTTTATCTGAGCGGAACAATCACACATTAACACAGAAATACACATAAAAGCGTCTGGGCTATTATTAATCTTTGTCAAGTTTTTTGTGTCAGTCCTGTGGATGGATGGTTGGAGCCATTTAATTTCGCCTCTTTGGCATGTAGTGCTGGTTGAGCTTTATGCTCCGACTGCAAATTGTACAGGTGAAGGACAGGGGAAATCAATTTTCATTAAAGTTGCATGACAGAGCCTGAAGACAACCAGCATTTGCATGACGACATCGGTCCAATCGATGGGAAGCGAGGTGGCCCCTGTGCTCAGGTAGTTTGTCACCGCTGTGACGGTGGGTAGTGATGCGATTTCAGCTGACCCCCGAATCAGGGGTTAATGATGCCCTGGTGTCGGCTCAGTGAGACAGACTACTGCACTGGTGTAGATACAGAAACACATTAGAGTTTCAGGCAGGCTTCATCATCTCCGTTTCCTTTCTTTGAGCTGATCTGAAGCATGATGACACCCTCGGTTTTCTCTGTTTGCTGCCCTCTTTGCTATTTTGAAAGATGCAACAGTGCAGTTTGGCTGCTGGTAAAACAAGCAGGTGGGGGGAGGAAGGGCTTGGTAGTAGAGACTCACACAGAGCTGGCAACTACTCTACAGAAAGTACGCAATTACATCAAAATTGTAAAAGGTCTGAATCACCAGAGGGAGCAAGGAGCAATGAATTTCTG
Organism: Centroberyx gerrardi; assembly: GCF_048128805.1. Lineage (NCBI taxonomy): Eukaryota > Metazoa > Chordata > Actinopteri > Beryciformes > Berycidae > Centroberyx > Centroberyx gerrardi. The sequence continues at coordinate 28,767,616 of NC_136001.1, forward strand.
TGAAACAAGAGGAATTAACAGGCTTAATGGCCTTCTCTGTAACATAACCTGTTGTAGTGATTTGCAGCTGCAATCTTTTTAATAATGTTTAATTACCCTTTAATGTGCACAAGTCAAAGAATAGTGCATCTGTCATTATCTTTATTGCATCAATCAAAAAGAGGCATAGGGAAACTGGAGAGAAATCGTCTTTATGCCTTTTGAGATTTTTGAATTCTCTGAGCAGCAGGTTGTCAAGATGTAACCCTTCATAGCTGTGTCCCACACCTGGGAGCTGTTGGGAGCCTGGAAAGCGACCAATGATAAAACTGTCAAGTGGAATACAGTGTGCTGGAACACTGGGCACATTCTCAGTGTGTCTTTCCTCATGAGACACTGATGGAGTGGAGTGAAAAATTGGAGAAGATGCTGTTTTTAACAACGGAGGCTAAAAGAGATTTGATTTGCTCACCTCTACGCGCTCAACTAATTAGACTGAATTTTGCTTTAATCAGGTGGAGCAATTACATGTTAAACAAAATCCACTTTGCAAAATCTAAGAGGAGGGCAATTAGGATGAGGAAACAGGTGGTAGATATGAAAGAGCAGATCAATGCTCCACCCAATAAAAATCATGGAAAACAACTGTTCCTACTCCACAGTAGTAGCACTCATCCACGTGGTAATGCACATGAATGTTTTATGTGCACTTGCTGCTTGAAGACATAAACAAACCCCATGGATTCAAAGAGATGAGCGAGGGGAAAAAAGGACCTCCTAAATTTAGCACTATGCAGCACAACATACATCCTCCTCCTCCAAAGCAAATGATGCTTTTCTCTGCATTCAGCAGGAACTGTACTGTACTATGATGCCACATTGAAGGACTTTGTAACCAAGGCAACAAACAACAGGCGCAGAGAATGGTCAGATTAGCTGGTTAGTGTGAAGAGGAAGCATTTCAGATTTTACATAAAGCAACACGGCATAGCCGTCTTGTATCAAGACCGTCCGCTCCAAATGGAAACAAGTCTTCTCACCTTGATGGATATCACTTGTAACGGCTTTTCAAGTCAGCATACTGTGGTATCGTGCACCTCAGCAGTTTTTGAAGTTGCTTAAACAAGCACTGCAACGCTCGCCTGGCACCCAAATGTGGGTATTTTGGAATGTCTTGTGATCGTACGACAAGTAGAAACGCACCGAGCGGTATTTGAGTATAGAATGTGGCAGAGCTGAACATGAGGCTGGAGGAGAGCTGATCACAGTCTTCAGGAAAGCGCTCGGTGGAGGTGGATGCCTCCATTAGCGACAAGGATTCACACCTCAGTCATTCATCTCACCACCTCCTACCGCACTGACCCCCTATCACATGTTCTGAGTCACCTGGCTCCTCGCCACTCCTCTCTGCTTGTTCCCTCAGTGTGTTACGTGAGCCTCTCTCTCTCCTCACAGAGCACCAACACACCAAGAACAGATTAACTGTATCGCTGCCTAGACAAGGCAAGAAAACAGAGGAAAGTATATTTAGATACAGACTGCTACTATTGACTGGAGAAAGGCCTCAGAGATGGGCTTTTTCATCCACGTGGGAGGAAAAGAAGCATGAATCCAGCTTTGTGGTGGATAGTAGGTTTTTGTAGAGCAGTGAGCCTGCTCTTCCAGCCACATTAACATATACGAGAAAGGCCAAACACGCCGTCTCAGAAGACTGACCCCATGGGCTTTCAGTGTTATGGCTCCGATTTTCTCTGCACACATTTGTACTATGGCCGCCTCTTTGCCGCCCTGCCCCATAGTTTTAAACGAGCCAATCATTTTAGACCAATTCTGCCTGCACAGTTGTATGGCATTGGATAGAAAATGATACTGAGGCAGACAAATGTGTTATTGGTTCTCCTTCTCTCTCGTACGTCTCTCCAGTTTTTCAGTGCGATTTCTCCCAAACTCTAAGCCCGAGCTATAAGCTGTTCACTCATACTGTATAATGATCTTGCCTTTGACTCCCAGCGGATCTTCCGTCTCTGACATGATGAAGATGCACCGGGCCTTTAATGCTTTAATCCACTGTGTCTTTGAGGAGTGGAATGCAGACACAATTTCGGCTCGGTGTGAAAAGAATTCTAAAAAGTCAATTTACTGCATGGAGGAAGGTTTATTTTAGCCGGCCTCTCTGTGGAGATGCAACCGCACCGGGCCAGTGAAGGGCGAGGCTACACTGTATGTCCCAGCCTGGTTGGACCATGGTCTCTGTCCCTTTTGAGAAGGACAAATGTGATCACACTGTGGGCGTGAAACATGCATGAATGCCTAGAACAATTTAAGTATTGGCTGAAGTGCAGGCTAGATGACGTTTTTGGGTTCTGTGTGTGCGTGTGTGTGTGTGTGTGTGCAGCGGGGAACGTGGCCAGCATGGGGATAGGGCTTACTTGGCTCCGAGGAGGAGCAGGTGGGCTGGACTGGTGGGCAGGCGGTGCTGTGATTCCGCCGGGACTTTTCGAGGCCATATGCGGGACAGCTCAGCGCCCCTCGCTGGGTCTGTCCTTACAGTAGGTTGCAACACATGTGCACACCCCAGTCTCGGTGCAAGAGCGTGTCCCCCCATCAGGCGAAGCTCTTCCTACGCAACAAATATGTCACTGCTTACGGTCCTGTTCCGCCGCTTCACCCGTGCGACCGCTGTGTTTGTTATTCTAGAAACACATGCAACAAATGCAACAATGCTGTTCCTCCCTTGCGTTCCCATTCAGTTCAAATATTTACGTCACTGCAGTGTCATTCATGCTTTCTTCGATTTGCTAATGTCCTGCTGCGGTGTCTCCATCATCTGTGTTTACGTGCACACAGCTAGAAAAGCCACCTGCTCCAACTTCTCTGTGGTTTTTGCAAAGCACATAAGTAACCAAAAGCACACAGCAGTGACACAGTCTTTATTTTAATGAACATTCTGTCAAGAGAGATTACGCATCCCTCATCCCTGTTGGGTTTGCTCCCCCAGAGAGAGACTAGCAAATACTGTCAGGCTGTGGGGCGTATTACTAAAATAGGGTTTTGTATCAAATGCAACATTGAAATTAGTAAACTTAAACTTTTCAGTTCAACATTCTTTTCAACATTGACAAACAGGACATTAACAAAAAGTAAAATTTGGAGTGAAACTGCAGTAAGCATTTTACAGACTACATAATTAGGATATAGGCGTGATTCAACTAGTTATACAAGGTGGCCATAGCTTTCTGATGTGTTGTTCTATATCCAGTTAACATCCTAGGTTTAAGGACTGTACTGATGTGGTTATTGATCCTGCAGGAACTACCTGTTTTTAGTCAAATGTTTACGAGCCTCTGTTTGCAAAGTGAGACTGAATATATGGACACAGATGAAGAGAGTAAGGATTCCCAAATAAGATCCGATCAGCATATCAACACTGAAATCATCAGGGTATGACAATGCTACAAACTCCTGGATATTTATGCCTTGGGCTCTGTCAGTGTTCTGCAGTGCGTCTGTCAAGCCGCGTCCAATTTAATTAATGACTTTGCAGCAATTTAGTGATGGATCATTTGCACATGGCTACTCGGGCCCATAGGTCATTTTCTGTGGTGACTCCTGAGGTGAATCTGCCAACTTGTCAACATTGTGCTTCATCCATTCAGTATCTGCTACAAAGCACACTGAGTACGTTCTTTGATTAGCGAAGACACACACACACACACACACACACACACACACACACACACACACACACACAATATCATGAGAGTAACCATTTTCCCTGGAAATATGATGCTTTATTCACTGGGCTCAGTGTGTCGAGGGAAAGTGAGTGATTGTCAGATCAAGGTACTGTACTTAAGAGTGTTATTAAAACCCTGTCTGCTCTACATGCATATTGATGAGCTTTCTGCCTCTAGAGTACCAGGCCATACCATACTTTTCCTTTCATATCCCTGCTTTTATTTATAATTGAATCCCTCAGACAACGAGCCATATAAATACGTTATAAGTTTTGAAATGAGGGATATTTCGTGTGCCTGCAAGGTGAGCACACTATTATTGGCCCCTTTACACCATTAACATGCGTCTCGTATCTGGCTTGTGTCCAGATATGTTTTAACTGGATTAGCCTACATTTCCACCTGCGTTAAAATGCGTCTCATTTTCCTTATTTTTCAAAACAGAGGATAGACAAAAGGCAAATTATGCGTGACAGCGGAGGAGAAGGCTGTTAGTTTACTTTTTTTTACTTCTGTTACAAGAAGAACAAGCTTACTTCCGTGTATGTAGTTCCTATATGTGGATTGATGATGCACTGCATTTACACTACTTAGTTATTGTGGTCAAATTTATACCTGGATTTTATACACTTTTGATCACCCAGGAGTCAGGGTGCATGTTAATGCCAGGTGTAAAGGGGGCCAGTGTTATTCTGCACAGATATTGTCACTGCATCTCCTCCTAAGGTTACACTACATACACATATTCTACATCACAGCGTTCAGCTCATTGTGGAGAAGTGTGCTATTACGTTCCTAAGCTGTACGTTTTACAGCTCGTGAGATATGCTATGATAACCTTGACCTGAAGTTTTATTTTATGACAGAATGTTGAGAGGAGGTGATGTCGTCATCTGCTGTGGACACCTGCACATCGTTAAGAGACCGCAGGGCCAGCTGTGGAGCTCACACACACACACACACACACACACACAAACACACACACACACAAACACACACATACAAACACACACATACAAAATTTGAGGGGACAGAGCAGTACATTGTGTGATTTGACTATATGAAGATTTACTTCTTGGCATCAATGGATAGTGGTTCTGTACTGGATGTGGATTTTAGTGAGACTTCCGCTTTACCTCCTACTGAGAGGCCACAATAATGACACGATAAACATGAGTCAGCGGTGCAGCTGTTATTTGTGCCAAATGTATCAAAATTTACTGATGTCAATCACGTGTAAAATTGTGAGCATGTTTTTTCATGGCAGCAAGATGGCGAATTTGAAGAAAAATATTTGGTATTTCTGGGTTCAAACCAAATGAGAAAAGAAAGTCAGCCAACAACCTAGATAAGCTGTCCATTGACTGTAATTAGTCACAAAACGGCATGCTGTACTCGCTCAGTCTATTAGTAACTAGATATTCTCAGAGAAAAAAAGTTTTTGGATGAACCACTGTTATTACAAAGAGTCAGCGGGGGCGAGCGAGTATCCCACAATACAAGGTGAGGGAGCGGGTCGAGGTTTCGTGGCATGAAAGCGCAGGCTGAACAGTATAGGACAGTTTTCAGCAGACTTAACTGCCAAAGGGGCATTTTGTAGCCTAAGTACTTTATCAAGCGCGAGAGAGAGAGAGAGAGAGGCAGTGAAGCATAGTATGAGTGCATGAGAAACTGCGAGGAAGGAGAGAGAGAGGGAGAAAGAGAGTTAATTAGGCTACTTGTTTCAGAAATATGGCTTTGACTGCACAAGGGAGCTGCACTTTCACATATTATACTAGCAAAAATCAAGAAACAAGAACTTTAAATTGGCAAGGGAATTTCCGCCGGTGATGCATCCAGACCAATGCTAATCCCACTCCAGCGGACTGTGTGAAGCTGCCCTCCTCACTGCCTACAGACAAATAGAGTATAAGCAATATAGGCCTATGTATATTTATACTGTGTATATATATATATATATAAATGTAATAGAAAACATAAGCAATAAAAACAGTAAAATATTAATAGTAAAAGATGAACAAAAACAGTAAAGAAAAAACAATGAACATGATGTGAAAATGTGCTTTGTATTCACAGAAACAAGTCTGCAGAAGGCCATTATGTCTTGGCTTGCACACTAGAGATACAAGTAAAAAAAAACAACACACCTTTATTTCCCTCATGCATAAAGTAGCAAGCTACTAATTAATTGGGTTCAGATGGAAAATTAGGCATGGGCAAGGCAAGGAAGGAACTCATATTTAGCGCAAAATAGATGACTACTGTGTAAGGGTCACATGTAGTAATTGCAATAGTCTATGAACTTCTTTTCAACAAATATAGCAATGATAATATTGTATATCATTATCGTAGATAGGTAAATTTATCGCCCAAGCCTAGTTCACACCAAACATGTTTAGAAACGTTTGTTTAAACACTGGAGCGTTTAGGGCAGGTGAGAATGATGCCGTTCAAACCACCAAATAACTGCACCAAGATGCCTGAAGATGAGTCTCGGGCCTCTTCCAAACAAACTGCAGTGTGGTTTGTTAGGAGTGAGAATGTAATCCAAACCGACTACAGGAAACAACCCCAAAATGTGCAATTTTATGGGTGTAAGAACACGGATGTTGACATCTGATAGCAGTTCCTCATGCTTGGAAAGCCTAGCATAACAAAATGAAGCGAAGACAAACCGCAGTCTGGACTGATGCTCAAATTCAGCTATTCATGTGTTTTCAACTGGCATGAGGATCAGACAAGGTAAATTCCGGCAAAGAGGAATGAGTCTTGAACACTGAAACTACCGTCATCTTCTATTGTTTACAGTCTTTACACGGTCATTTAGCTCCTTGGTTCATGACTGAATTAGAATCAAAGACCGATCTCCAACCTGAGAGACCTGAAGGCTTTTCTAGGCTGGAATTATGGATTAAACATGCTCACACGTATGCACATATGCAGGCACACATACATCATACACACACGCACAGACACACACCACAGAAACACGTATACATTTTTCATAGGATGTGGTTAACTAATTAACAAATAGATATTTTTATTGCAATGAGGCCAGTCAGAATGAAATGATCTATTTCAAACATCCTCAATATACTTAATATCTGTCTCTAACAACTATACTGTAGATTTTGAGCAATAAATGTGTTGCATTACAAAGTAAAACGGCAAAAATAAGAGTTGGATGACTTGAATGGATACAATATCTTCAGAGTTGCTCCGTTTTCTAGGCGTCTCTCCAAAGAAGCCAGCGTTTGAAACTTCTCTTTGATTTCACACCAAGTCTTCACACAACAACCGCTTTGCAGCAGTCCAATCCATCAGTTTCCTTTCTACTTTCTCCACCAAAAACCTCAGCAACTAACTCTTCACAAGCAGCTGCGTGGTGCCCCGACCACGCAGTCTCTTGCTGCTGAGTCTCTCCAAATAAAAGGGAATCTAAATGAACACGTCGCTGATGTTTATTTTTTCTTCTTTGATTTCCCCTTGAGGAGGGAAAGCTAACAAACTCTTCACTTGGTGAACTTTTGAACGATGAGTCCTGTTTACGAGATTTGGTCATTACTGTTACACCTCCTACTGGGTGTTCCTCTTATACTCTTATACTTATTCCTTTTGTGTCTGTTTTCCTTCTGCTGATTTGAGTATTTGAGCAAGATGGGAGTGAGGTTGCTCGATTTCGTACATATGAGAGAATTAGGTTGCCCTGATACAATAAAGGTATACCTTCCACTGCAGTACTCCCTTTTGCTGACTCATTGTTTTAGCTGAATACCAAAATCTACTCCAGCAGAGCTCAATTTATGGCAGACAGTCACTGGACAGCAGATCCATACTGCTCAGTCATATTAAAACACTCATTGGCTGCATGGCACTCTTTGGACTGATATGTGAAAGTATTGATCTTGAAAATGGGACTTGTTCTTTTCCTATTTATATTTCAGGGTCATACAGTGTTTCACCTTTTAAATAATATATTTTGAAGTATTTTGTTAAAAGTGCTGCCCTGGCACTGTCCCACTCCTTGTAGATTTAGGCTATTTCATTAGCAAAAAAGACATCACAGAGAATGAACCGAAAACTATGCAACTAACCCTCATATTCATCATGCATGCATCGCCTTTGAGCAACACAGTCATCAGCCAGTTGGGTTTCAGTTGTGCTGGACTTCAGACAAAACCCTACAGATTTGCCTTGATTTAAACATCAGGCTTTGGGTGCAGCAGCCTCAGCCTCCTCTGTCAAAGGCATTTTCATGCTCTGAACTTCCTATTTTCAGTTCAGTGAAACGATGATATGAGAAGCCTCCTCTCCCCGGTGGAGAATAGAGCTGTTCACACTGACTGTGCAGAGAGAATGAAAGATGGAGCTACAGTATGCAGTGCCACGCAGGGAACGAGTGGAAACTAATGAGAGCATTAGACGCAATCTATTTACTTGGCACAGAGGAAGGGAAATACAACAGATTGTGAGAGGGCACGGAGATAGTGCTGGGAAGAGTGTTGTCATATTAGTGTTTACGAAAAATGTGTAGCTTCTTTGTACACAGATAAAAACCTATGCAAACTGTAGAAAAGACTCCTTGGTCTCCTTGCAAGAGAAATGATGTCAGTCTTGCACTGCTGTATAACCTTTTATTCTCAGTAATGAAACCATACAGTGTTTTTGCAGTTACTCTTATCTAAAGCTTGCTCACAGAATGTTTACAGAGACAAAAAATCATTTGATGCACAGGCTCAACCTCGTGTCTTTGTTCAAAGTTTCCAAGTCATTCCGTTTGATCCTAACTAAAACTTGCTCCTAGATTGTTACATTGTGGACATGGGAGATAAAGAACAAGCTTTGAATTTTTACCTTCTGTCTCTGACATGGTTTGCAGTCTTATTCCCATTTGGATGACAAAACAAGACAGCTGGTTCCTCGGAGAACCACTGGACCGGCAATATTCACACTTAATCTTTGCACCACCCTTCAACTCACCCTCAGGGCTTTTAAAAACTCACACTTTTCAAACTTCAATATCTGCTGGGGATGACACATAAATGACTGACTTCCAAGGTTTTAGCTGTTCTCCTTCCTCGGCTAATGCACTATCACAGCGGTGACTAGTGAAAGGAGATTTAGGAGCTGGATGGGATTAGAGTCGGAGGCGGCTGCCGCTGCAGGTGAGGACTTGATGCAACTCAGGGGTACGAGATGGAGACAGAGCACATGTCTGGACTAAAGGCTAAGACCTAGCAGGGGCCCCCAGCCAATGTGATGTTGTCTTGCCAACATACTGACGCAAAGATGGCGTAGATGCATCTAATTCATATCCATTCAAGAATAGAATTGTTAATAATATTGCAGAGAGCTGAGCATCTGAAATCAGCAAGTAGTAGAAGTAGAAGTAGAAATAAGCTGTATGTAGGAGGATGTATTGTTCTCCCTGCTGTGATATAGCAGGTACAGTATAAGGTGACAGTCATCTGGAAAGCTGGGTAGCTAACTGTGTTAGTCACTCACAAGATGTATCTGCACTGTGAGCAGAGCACACACACACAGACACACACACACAGAACGCATTATTAAATGGGGACTCAGGGGGACTTCATTAAAATGTAGGAGACCTTATTGTACTGTGAACCTAATGCTGTGCCTAACAAGACAATTATGTAATACCTGATGTGATACAGAAATGTCATGAATGTGAGCTAGTGCGTACATGTTGAACGATATGAAATTAGACTAGTCTGCTATAGCCTAAGGTCGCCTTCTGCTATGGTTCAGCTACAGTGCAGCAATATCATTTCCCTCAAGTTTGCCACAGGATATAGTTCATTGCCAATGCCACAATGGGGAGGCGTTCATCGCGGCACGGCATTCTTGCTTTCATATGTTATCACTTCATATTCTCTTCCTGTCAGCTTCATTAATGGACTTTCCTGAATTTACTGCTCACAATTTGTCTCTCTTTTGCACTATCAATTTTACAGTCAGCACTCTGAGGGGACTTTCAATTAGGGTGAGCTCGACATTAAAACTCGGTCCGCTATTATTTATCTCTGGCTTGAGATGAAAATATTTCATGTAATGTCGATTTTATGCGAGGCAATTAAAGTTTCTGTTCGCTGAAGCAGCATGGAGGAACTGAAGTCTAATGAGATTAGCTGTGCACGGGGCTCACTGTCATAGGGGACAAAGGAGGAGCTAGGCCGCTGGATCTCTTGTAAACAAGAGACGTCTTTTTCGGGATCAAGAGGAGACTCTGCGCTGCATGTACAGAATCCCGGTCTTAAAGATTGTCTAATCTAATTTATGCATACATTCACATGTGCTCTTGTAGAATTGTACGTGGAAAATAAAGTCTTAACACTTTCTTAGCCAACCATAAGGCAAAATAGGCAAAATAGGGTTAGTGGGTGTCAGTTGGGTGACAGGGTTTCAACAGGGGGCGCCATAGTGCAGTTGTGGATTGGGCCTTTAAAGAATTTTATTATGTGGATGCCTCTATTCGTACTTTTATCCTGCTTTAGTATTGCAGGTAATTATTTCTTGAATGTGATACAGTAGAACACAATTTGTTTATTGTAAAATAATGTCTCTTAGCTAACAAATTATCACACCATTCCTTCCTAGCTTCTGATGGTGGAAAAGAGATCAAAACTAGATTTTTTTAAGCTTGGGAACGGAGCAAAAGTACAGAAAAAGGGTGAGACTTCTTCAATGGACTTTTATACTCATATTTATAAAACCTTTTGTGACTCAGGAAGCCATTCAGTGAGGATTCTTTATTACTGTGAATTCTGGGTTTTTCACAGTCTTTTTCACAGAGGAAAGTCACCGCTGTACACAGTAAACACTGTAGGAATATATACTGCAGGGATATGATAATGATGAATGTAGCTGACTGTGTGTTTGCCTGGGTCTGTGCATGTGTACATACTATAACTCTCCCTTCTGGCTTGTCAGGCAGAGTTAAACAGGCTTCTCAGGAGAGCTACAGTGTCTCAGGTTGGAGTTGGCCGGTGCTAGACCCGTGTGTTAACCCAGTCAGCCTCTCTAATGGCTCATCCTCCCTGGGCCTGCCTTCATCATAAATAATTTGCTGCTCCCCTATAAGAGTGCTTTATCTGTAATTAGGCGTCCAGAATGTGCCACTATCACCTTGCGTTGGAATCTACCACACACACACCGACACTCCCGTCTCCTAAATCGGATTAGAAGCGACATAAAGGTACAGGAGTTTGGACAGGAGAGACTAAAATTAGACACGGTGGCTGATTCTGTTGCAAATTGGAAAGGACACAAATGCTCATAGTGCAGTGCAGTACATGCATTCACACTTTAATGCACATGTGCATGTTTGCGTTCAGGCGTACCTTCCTGTCCATACTCTCACACACGCTACTCTCCCCTAGGATGGATTGTCTGTAGCTGTTTTATCAAAACAAGTTGGCATTTGTTCTCACACACTCTCTTCATTGGGGAAGTACTTATGTGGCGTCTTACTTAAAGAATACTATAGAGAGATTTCAGGTGACATTAACGCACCCTCTGGCGGCCATATTGGAGGTTCACGGTGGCTGTGAACAGCGGATTGCATTTCTAAATGTACAAAGAATTAAAAAGTTATGGTGAATTTCTGTGCTGATTTTGTTGACTGGGTAGTGGTCATTTCGCCACTGATATCTGATCAACTTTCTATTTAGATGTCAGCTTGTTAGCTAGCAAATCATAGTATAGTCAGCTAACCATCACTGCCTTGTTGTAAATGCATGTGATTTGCTCACTAGCTAATGCATTTAATAGAAGCTATAGTGGCAAGTAGCTGCATGTTAACATTACCATCAGTTGTTTTGCTAAATTAGCCTGCTGGTCACTTAGCTAGCTAAAGCCAAAGACCAACTGGTTAACTGAGTCGACTCTTCTCAAGCTACAAGTCGGTCTGTGTTTTGGAGTAGAGACTAAAGACAAGACAGTTCACTTAGTCACATAGTAACCTACATTTGGAAACAAATCTACCTTATCAGACTTTTCACTTTTACTTATAATGTTACTGAGTGGATCTACAGCCTACCACAACAAACTTTTTCAGGTACTTTCAGGTACCTTGTTATTCGGAGATTTGTGAGATTAGAGTTAGATTTGATTGATTGATTGATTGATTGATTGATTGATTGATTCATTCATTCATTCATTTTCTTAGGCCTACCTACTTATTTACTTGCTTATTTTTTTTTAATACATTACAACAGAGTTAATTGCCTCCAATTTGTAAATGATCAAAAGTGAGAAAGAATAGGAATCCTATACAAAAAGTACAATACAGGAGCAGATAGCAACTTTCAACCGCAGTGAATGAAATTGAAAGATTGAAAGAGATCCGCACCATCTTTGACTTGCAGGTTAAACACACAAAATGCAGCAAAAGGGATTTTTTTTCCTGTTCAGACTGGCAGCTTACAGAATTCTTAGCGAGGTTCTGCTGCTGGCGTAGTTCTGTGGTTATCTCTGTTACACAACCATCGCCACTGTGGAAGAGACATATGAGATTAATGCTAATGGCTCTGTCAGGATTACACTACACTGAAGACAAGTGGTGAGGGGATGTTTTTGGGACACTTGTGGACAATTACTAGGCAGCTCTCCATAGGTATGGGTCCTTGTTGCTTGTCATTTTTTCCAAAGGGCAAAGTATACCTGTGCTAACAGATGCTTTTAGCAACAAAAAGGAGCACCTGCATGTCTGATTTTGGATCACTGGGAGGGTGAGAAGCCTGCAGAGCTGTCAGTCAGCGCTGAGACGATGTTCCAGGAGTGGAGAAACGTTATCAAGAAACTTTGCAGGGCATCAGTTCCTCAGGCTGTAATGCACACAGGCTCTGAGGAGCTGTCCGCAGTTTCTCACAGAGCAGAGTAGTACAAAAATTCCTTTATATTTCCCCCCCTTTATTAAGTCTGTGCTTTTTATTTTCCCCCCTTGACATGGAAGAGTTATGGCACGGCGGGCAGCGGTCGTAGCGGGGCAGTCTGTCAGTCCTGGGAGGGCTGGAGACACATAGGCTGTATATGTGGCTGCAGTCTCACCTCTCCTCAGAAGCTGTTGTAAGAAGGGGCTGTAATTTGCCTCATGATTCTGGGGAAGAGTACGGCTCCCTTGTTGGTTAAGCCTGTAGCGCTGCCGCTGCAAGTGATTAGTCATAGAGGGTTCCAAGTGTTGTGCTGCGAGAGAAAAAGAGTGATGGCACAGGATGAGAGGAGGAAGTGAGAAGGAGCTGAAGTGGAGAAGATTGTGAGGGTTTCTCAAGCTCACTCACAGCCGAAGACGCCACTGCAGTGCTGTTTCATTCAGTGGAGAATGCAGCACTATGAGTCAGTTATTGAGCCTGCAACTTGTTATGAATGAATGATCGTTCGCTAAAGGTTGCTGTGCCCTAATCATTTAGTCATAACGTGGCTTTGAATAAGCCCTGAAGAGAATGTAGGTACATTGCAAAGCCTTCAGTCCTTCACGATCTCTGACAGGCAAATGAGAGACGTAATGAATTCACGAGAGAGTCGTGCGAGGTTGACGCAGACACCGACAGGCGGTGCGGCGTCTGAACCGGGAGCAGGGGAGGGCCGAGGAGAGCGGGATGGTAATTATTACAGCACAGCCGGAGCTGCGACGCTCCCGCTCCTAGCACACTGTTAAGCAAGTGCCCCGGGACACAGCGATTCCTCGATACAAGAGAGACACGAACCGCAGGCCCAGCGAGACGCGCTGTAGAAAAGGAGACTGTCAGCCGTGAATAATTAATTCAATTGTGTGCGCCCCCCCCCCCCCCCTCCTCCCTTTTTAAAACCTCTGCCACCGTCTCTATTCTAATCCTTCTCCACGCATGCTGCTGATTGATGCAAGTTTCCATCACTCCATTTATTCCCTATCTGCCGTTGTTCTCCTGCTTTTCCTCCCCTCGTTATAGACCGCTCTATTTCTCTCGGCTCCAGATTCCTCTGCTGGCCCGGCAAAGGTTGAAACAGCAATCCTAATATGCTGCATTGCAAGTTTAATTAGTGCACTAAGAAGCCCCCGAGACAGTGCATACCAACTTTTATGTCAAAATTTCCACGAAGCCATTTCCCCTTAAAGTCAAATTTAAAAAGACATAATTCTTGTGAGGTGCAGTAATGAGGCAGTGTGATGATGTTGCAGAATGTTGTTTCTTCCCCAGCGAGCCGTTTTCCGAGAAGTGCTTCCGCCAATACAGTGAAGCACCTCTGAATTAATGCAGTTTGTACCATATAGTGTGAAATAATATATAACACGCTTTGATTTTGTCTCCGTCCCAGGTGACCTTATCTTCTTATTATATAGAAATATTCAGGCAGTGCTGTGCAGAGGTACTTTTGCCACAATTGATAGTGGCAATGCCAGGGTTATGTACCAGTAGATTTAGATTTATTGCAAAACATCAATATTCCACCTTGAGTACACTGTTTATAGAGTAAATCCCAGCACTAATGGATTCTTTTGGCCCTTGGTTCAGCCTTTCATCCATAAAAGTTCACTCAGAATCAGACAGCTTTAACGTTAATGGGATTTCACTGTTACACAGCAAGCCATAACTTTCATTAGCGCATTTGTATGTTGTACCTTTGGAGCATAATAGCTGCAATGCTATATTTCATTTATTATGGTTTAAAATAATCAGATGGCAGCGTTTCAATAACCACAGCTGTTGGGCTACTTTCTTATCATTTAAATGAGGACTTGTGTTTAAAAATCAGCCCTGGAGTCTGTCATTAATTTAGAGCTATTAAGATTACTGATGGGGTAAACTGTCCCGTTCCAATAACACTCTTTGCTGCATCTCCCACATGAATCTCCTGTCATTGATGAACAATAACAAAGCAATGTGACTCAAAGTACACTAAGTACCAGCCAACTTCCATGTCTTATTCACAATGTAATGATCAAGTTTCAGAACAACCACCAGATCCTAAGGTAAATTGAACCACTCAAGCCAAAAGCAACCCCATATTGTATAAGACATACAGTATCAGAAAGATTGAAGGGCCAGTCCTTACGCCTACCTACATACCTTTATAGTGTTGGTCCTAAAGTAAGACGGCCCTCTTTATGTCGGGTTCCAGTGCTTAATTTTCTTGTCAGGTGTGACTTTTGGACTCAAGCCAACACCCTCACACCTGTCATTTCTATGTGTTTTTTGTGTTTTTTCTGATTTTATGAAGTCAGACACTTGACCTGAAAATGACTGTTATGCTTCCCATGTGGTTGGATTAGTTTAAATCCATGTCTGCACTACTTTTTACATCTCTTTACATCGCTTGTATGCACATCAATGTCACATCAGTCAACGCTGTCCAGCCAACAAAATGCAATGTTCACAGAGGCATATGAGTCTGATATTTTTATTTTGATAGTCTGAACAGCAAAAGATCACATGGATTGAATCTTTTCAGATCAGATTTAAGCCACATTCGTAGGTGGTTTGAGATCCGATTCAAATCACTTCTCTGAAAATACGACCTGACCTGTCGGATCAGGATTCAAGTGTTGTTTTGCGACATGTACTTGATGTCACACGTTGTGACAGGAAGAGCAGAGAACAACAAACATGGAGGAGATCCAACCAGGGAAAACCACTGTACAAATGAAGAGGTTTCATGGCTCCTCAACAACATGACATACACTGCCCTCCTCCGCTCCGTCGCTGACGTCTCGTACGATGAATGTATTCTACACCGCAACGAGAAAACGGCATCATAGAACCAGTCAGAATAAACTGACGTGACGAGCAGTAACAGTCAGCCATAAAGATCACATTTGAAAAACAAATCGGATTTGCCTCGCTGTCTGAACATGGTGGGCGCACTCCCATCACAGTCTGACCACTCCAGTATCTGGTTTTTGTGCATCCTGTCACTTAATGCATCTTGGTGTTAAATGTCACACTGAAACAAGTGTATCTGTAGCCCAGGTTTTGTTTAAAAGCTCTATAACCAGTCCCAAGTTTGCAATTTGCCTTCAATCATCAGCAATGCCTAATATAAGGGGCTTTAAGTGAAGGTAGAGCTAATTTGCTGCGATTTTCTGTTCTCCTCCAGTCAAAATGTTTGGCTTGGAGGCCTTTGCTTACGAAGAAGCGTACTTTCCTTGCATCCTTCACTTGCAGTAGCACCTTTCTTCACAGCAAGAGGTAGCGAGAGTTAACCGTTGGCAATTAGAGCCCCTTCCTCTCACCGGTCTGTGTTAAGCCTGTGCGATTGTCGCCATGCCCATCTGTGTTGACCTTATCATCTCCTTTCAGCTGAAGGCAAAGCCCTATCACAGACTCTTGGGCAATCCCCGGAGATCAGCGGGGATGAAAGAAAATGAATGTCAGGGATGTTTATTTCCTAATAGCTGGAGAGCTTGTCCTTGTGGGGCTGAGGCTCCAACCAACCCCAAGGAACATCGTGAAAGAGTGAGAGAGAGAGACAGTGAGAGAGATAGACAGAGAGAGAGATGATATTTTAGAGGGCAGAGCCTTGAGCACTCAGCAGTCAAAACAGTAGTGTGTTTATCCAAACCCCCTCTAGAATTGAGTTCAGGAGAAGGAACAGTGAACAATACTCTGCAGCAAATGCTCATTTCAAATTCAAAAATGAACTGTGCATGCACGCCCATTCAGATATGCCCCGGGTATTTACAGTTTAAAGGGGCATTTCACGGATTATTCACCTCAATACTATTTCGTCCTTATCTTCCCCAATAAAGAAAGACCTCAACAACTTTTAATTAGATTTTTAGTTGCAATGCTTGGTTTTGATTTTCATTTGTATTAACCCATAGTTACTATTTTAAGTATATAAAACAACTCATTGCCTTATAAAATCCAACTTTTTCCAACAATATCCCTTAATGAGGCTTTGGGCCTCAATAATTTGTGTGTCCTTACTACATCATTACTACATTTTTTTAGGCTGCTTTAGGCTGCAGGTTTGTTTATGAAAAACTTTTTTGCATTTGGTACAGACTTGGCACAGTGCATCCTCCCTTTTAGCAATTGCAGAGGCAGAGGGAGAGTAAGGTGGAAAAAAAAACAGAGTTGAAATGTAGACAGAGAGAGAAAGAGGAACTAAGATGTTCAAAAACAAGCAAACACGGTCTCGGTCGAGGAATTTCATGGTGGGATTAGTGCGAGCGGCTGCTCCCTCACGTAGGTAAGGTTTACCATCCCAAACAGATAGCAGCTCTTTCCCTGTGGCACGGCCCAACAGCAGCAGCAGGTATAATAATCCCCCTCGCCGCTGCGTTTAAAAGTCTTGACACAGTGCGCATAAGCACTGTGTTTAGCTTAATCCTAAGCTTTATCCAGACTCGAGCGCTACAGTTTCCCCATCGATTTCAACGGGCACCAGAAAAACCTAATTTGCTCACTGCCTCGCCCGGCTGGAGGAAGCGCCGTGCCTCCTAATAAGCCCAGATCTTTATCGTTATCCATCTTCTGTCCCATAAATCTTCACTGCATCTGCGGAAAATCCTCGGTGATATAGCGGCCTGCCCCTAGCGGGCCCCGCCGGCCGGCGCGGGTCACACATTGGGCTATAAAGCATTCGCGAGCCATCGATCGGCGCTCCCTAAGGGTAGATAACAGTCAGAACACGGGGTGATAATGCTTGACTGTTGCTGATGGTGCCGGTCAGCCCAAAGCGGGGGCCCATTATGCAGCCTCGGTTATGTGACACCACCAGCATCCGGCTCTTTTCCGCTTGAGCTAGTTCGCAAATTCTTCATCCATTACCATAATTCACACGTTGTCTAAAAACGGGAGTACTTTTAGGCTTTATCTCTGCCTCGCTGTTTGGTGTGAATGCCCGTGTCTCCCGAGCCGGGCTGACAGAGATCATCAGAGAGAGAGGAGGAGTGCGTTTCACGGTGAACCTGTAAGATGAGGGTCTGCACATTGACTGGGCACAGAAAGCTCACCCAGAACCACAAAATCACTGTTTGTTCGCTTTATTGGATATGGATTTTACTTTGAGGTGGAGGTGGGGAGCACATGAAAGGGGAAACTGAACTAGTCTTCAATAATTGTCATCATCATCTTCATGCTCTCTTGCTGTCTCTTTCTCTCTCTCCCTCACCTATATCCTCCTCCTCTCCACTCCCAACACTTTAGCTCTCTTGCTGACTGCTATATAGCTGCCCGCTGAATGGAAATATGCTTCTTTTATTGTCATGCTTGTCGATTAGAGTAATATATATTTTGTCTGATGTGTTTCTTAATAGCTCGCTCCATCTGCCAGACCCACTCTGTAGTGCTTTCATTTAAACCACAGCCTCTGCAGAACTTTCCTTCCATTTATGCAGTGCAACTCCACTAAGCCAAAGCATTTACCACAGAGAGAGACAGACGGATAGAGTGTGAGAGAGAGAGAGAGAGGGAGCAGGGAAAGGTCAGTTCCTCGCATTCGCTCGACGATGCCCGCTCTCGCCTCGGATGAAAAACGAGGTTTAGAGGGAGCGCGCTTTTCCTCGCCGCGTTTTCCGATGCCCATCCGACGCCGGGCCTCGTCCGTTTAGATTGGATTACGAGTCGTTCACAGAGCTGCGCCGAACAGATTGCCCCCCCCCCCCCCCTCGTACATATGACGCCATATTTCTCTCGCAGTCTGCGCTCATTTACATGTGGACATCAATCACCCAGGCTGGCAGTGGAGACGGATGCAGTCGCGTGGCTGGGAAAGAAATATTATTTAGCCTTTCTTCATCTGGAGAAATTTTGCTGTGCAATCGTTTTCAGCAACGCCCTACTTTACATTCATACAGTTCCACAGATTCACACCAGGGAGCTGGTCATGACTGCAGTCTTGTACTGATGGCCGCTGAGCAGCTTCACCGGACTAATTAAGAGTTCAGTGCCTCCTTCAAGGGCAGCTCACTGGAGGTTGTTGAGGGAGGGAAGAGCGTTACTCTTAATTCTCCCCGCCAGATTTTCCCACCCAGTCCTGGGATTTGAACCAGAGACCTTCTGATTCCAAACCCCCTCGTCTTAACTGACCTCATCTGCTTTTATATTGTAATCTATTCCCTCTGAGTAGGCCTAATAATTAATAATAATGAATTCACATTTAACCAGCAGTCAGCGCATTGTGAAATCAGCCTCTTGTTCAATACACATTCACATCACGACCATGTATGATCAGTTGTGGGGCATCACATATTTGAGATCAGAATTGAATTCCTCTATGGAACAAAAGATTCTCTCTAGATTAGAAGATTAGAAGATAAGATTATGTTGACTGCCTGTCGCCACACAGGGATGTAGGCACACACACTCTCACACACACACACGCACCAGAGAGTGAGTGTGTTATCGTCGCAGGCTCCCAAAACAGCTGATTCACCACTCATTCTGGGATCTATGCTCCTGACTGTACAGGGAGAAAAAAAAAATACAAAAACCCCTTCTCTTCCCTTGAAACACAAAAATAACACGCCAATTAAGCTGACCGTAAAATCTGAAATCCTCTGTAAGAACCTGCAGTAGAGTCGGATAGGTCGGTCTCAAATTTCACTCCATGCTGTTTTGAGAGCGGCGGAGAGAGGCTGTGCCGCAATTAGGCGCGCGAGTGTTGATGCAGAGCTCGTAAAGTGCTTTAATTCGTCTCCGAGTCCTGCGGTGCTCTGCCCGTAATTGCCGGCTCCCTTTCTTGATTGGAAATGCTTCACTTGTTGCTGAGGTTGCCTGTCTGGGCTTGCGGATCGCATTAGCCCGTTCTCCTCCCGCTCCCTGACCCCTGTGGATTGCATCTTTCACCCCATGCCAGCACTGACACTGGTACACTCAGTCCCGCCTTGCTTCACTGCAACACCACTCCTTACACCCGTTCCCCCTCCCCTAGCAATTTCCTCTGTAAATTAAATCCCAGCATAAAGTTGAGCCCCTGCAGCACATCCTCACGCACCTCTCCCTGCCTGTGCTCCTTGTTAATGCAGGATTATGAAAGGCCTTGTTACAGTAGTTAAGCGAAACAATCCGCCGCATTGATACCGCCTCTGGTGGCTCTTTAGCTTCAGCTCCTCCACCTTTTTGAAAGGCTTCCTCAGCATTTACTGGTGTGACTCTTTACGACCGAGGGAAGGCAGGCTAAACTTTTGCCCAGTCATCATCTAGTGTAATAGCATGGCGCATTACGAGGCCAAGCTGAGGAGAAATCATTAGCTGGGTGGGAAGCTGGAACATAACGTCTTGATAGATTGATGGGAGTCTTCTCTCTTCTTTTTATTCCTCTCTTTATCTCTCTCTCTGTGTCTCTCTCTCTCTCTCTCTCTCTCACCACAGGTCAGGAGTGGCCATGCCATTTGGCTGTTTAACAATCGGGGAAAAGAAGGATTATAACAATCCTTCGGAGGTGACAGATAAATATGACCTGGGACAGATTGTTAAATCGTGAGTACCTCATCCGCTGCTTGTAGAACCACCTATCCTCTATATACTTTTAAAAGATGCAGTGGCTTTATATCAACCATTTAAGACTGACTGAATCTTTTTATTAGTATTGCCATATTGTTCTGTGGGAATGGACCACTTTGATATTCCAGTGTGTGATTCGTGAGCTGCCCTTATCTTTTCATTTCAGGGAGGAGTTCTGTGAGATATTTCGGGCCAAGGACAAAACTACGATGAAAATGTACACATGTAAAAAGTTCCTGAAAAAGGATGGAAGGAAAGTCCGCAAGGCCGCCAAAAATGAGATCCTCATCTTAAAGATGTAAGTGGCTGTCTTCATCATTAATTGTGCTTCATTGCTGTATAAAACAGTGAATGATTAGTCTTGTGGTAAGATTTTCAAGCTCCACAAAGAGTTTTTGTTGTTTCCCTTACCTTATCTTCAACACTGTATTTTCATTGTCATTCATTCATTTTGTGTATTTTTTTAGGAAAACCCCCGCACAGAAAAAACAAATCTCGCTTTGCTTGTTTTTATAATAATAAAAAAAAAAGTAAAGCAAACCCTGAGTGATCGCACACGGCTGCCATTTCTAAGAGCCTTGTTTATCTGAGACATTCTTCTCATCAGCCGGTGGCAGCTTCTCTTTCATTATCTCACTTTTTAGCAAAACCCACATTAGCATAACCTGGGCCTTATCAAAGCACTTTGTTACAGACAGCAGGTGAGGCAGAGAAGCTGGATGGAAAAAGCCGGTGCGCGTAATGGGAGATGAGGGTGTCATGTCTTTCAAAACACTGACCCTATAGTGTCCTGCCATTTCAGTTGAATTCTCGCATGATGGCAACAGGAGGATTTTACGAAAGAGCTGGCGTGCTCAACTCACAGTCTTTAGAGTGTAATGGGTGCAGACCCAAAAATCACAAAGATAACAGCACTCACAGATAAGTGTATATCACTTCTTTAATGATGCACACCAGCAAAAAAAAAACAAAAAACACGGATGTGTTTCAGCCCTAGGCTTTCCTCAGCAACAGGAGGATTTTGTCAGCTTCATAGATGCTCATTGCGTTTACAGGATCAGTGACAGGGACAAGTCCATCGTAATGACTGGTTAGCAAATACTCCGAAGCCTCCTTTATCTGTGCACTTGGCATGTACAGCAGCTCGACGGGCCAAATCCACCATGAAGTTCCCTAGCTGGTGCGGCGCTTATCTAAGGCACGGTCAGCTGCTCGATACTGTGCAGCTGCATGGTCATCCTTGTGCACAAATGGACGCATCAAATCATATAAAGCTCTGGCATAAGCCCGCTCATCTGCGGACGGGCGGTTATTTAAACATGCAGATCCCGGGGTTGTGAAGTGAGCTGAATTGATTACGTTTTTTTTTTTTCTGCATGGTTGCCTCGCATCTTGGCTTCCTTAACTATTGTAGTGTGTTATTCATGAGCATTAAAGCAGTGTTGTACATTATGCATCTAACTGAATGAATGATGCAACCGCCACGTCTTTATATCACTCTCTCTCTCTCCCTCTCTTTTGCCACTTGTGTCACATCTCCTCAGGGTGAAGCATCCCAATATTCTCCAACTGGTGGACGTCTTCGAGACCAGAAAAGAGTACTTCCTCTTCCTTGAACTGTGAGTTGAGACGTCTGATGATGGGGGGATGGGGGGTGGGGAGATGGGGAGGATGGGGGTGGGGGGGCTCTCTGCTTGTCTTTGCGGGAGCTGAGGCCTACTGCATGTGTTGATTACGCACTCGTGGGGAATGAGCTGTTGTAGCCCGAGGCCCTGTAGATATGAGAACAGCTCTGAACTTCACTCATTTGGCATTCAGATATGATTGCTTGCTAGCTGCTCCACATTCTCATCAGCATGTGTTCTTGGGGAATTTGATGCATTTCCATGGATGTGTTAAATCTGCGATACTCGCCTCCTCCTCCGAGGACACTTGATTTGTGGGTTTTGGAATTCTAGTTATGATGGAAATGATCAAACACCAGAGGAGTCATCCATATGGAAATGATTAAAATCATCTCCCTTAAACAGGTGCGGTGGATTATGCAATCTTGTCAAAAGTTTTCGGTCTTGGCAAGTGTGTAATTTGCAGTTTTCCACGCTAATTACATAGAAATACAATCAGAGGTTTCTACATTACCACTATTTTTAGATGCTCCAAGCAGCAGAGACATCAGATAAGCTTTTCATTTGAAAATTGGAAAAAGGTGCCTGAATCCTTTAGATGCTGAAACGTTCTCACATTCATAACATTCAACAACAGACTTGTGCAATGTATGATGGGCCTTCCTGTCTCTTCCAAAGTGCAACAGGCAGAGAGGTATTTGACTGGATCCTGGACCAAGGCTACTACTCAGAGCGGGATACCAGTAATGTGGTGCGGCAGGTGCTGGAGGCTGTCGCCTACCTCCACTCCCTGCACATTGTTCACAGAAACCTCAAGGTAACAAGCTACAGCAGTAGAGGTTTTCCAAATCAATGTATACATTGTTATATGTGTGAATGTGAATATGGCAACTCAAGATTTGCAGTTTTACAGCACTGTCGAATGATTTTTACTGTGACCTGAGGCAATTTTTTATCAATTTCAAGTGGTCAAAAATGACTCAAAAACTCACTGTATCAATCCAAAACATGGTGCTGCCACTTAGGACATATAATTGCACTTGGAATGGCAATCCAAGGGTGCCTGCATAATGTCCTAAAGCCTGCCACAGTGTATTCTTTCATTAGGCGAAATTCAATACACTATACTTATCCGGTATTTATGGGCAGAGAAGCTTGTTACACATTGTGAAGCTGCCTGTTGTATTATTCTACTGGGTTCTATCTTTCTAATAATTTATTGCCCTTGTCACACCAAAACCAAGACCAGCCTCTCCACCTCAACCCCCCTTAGAGAGGGGAGAGTGTATAAAAGCATGTATATGAAAATGTATGCATGTATGCACAGAATTAGTTAGAACGGGGTTTAGATTGACAAAATGATTGATATTCAGATGTCAATGTCGCTGATTGGTTTTCTCTTTGAACTGGGTAATTAATAGTATAGTTATTTATAGGATACTTATTTTCAGTCAGCTCATCATTTCTGTCAGGAGGCCGACAAAAAGTCTCACCACTGCAACTCAAACAGTGAAGAGGGCGATCTCAACACATATATTTTTCACTTGGTTGTTTAAATACAAACTGCTGTCATCTTGATATGCCATTTTCCCTAGCTGGAGAACTTGGTGTACTACAACCGCCTGAAGCACTCTAAAATAGTGATCAGTGACTTCCATCTAGCCAAGCTGGAGAACGGACTGATCAAAGATCCCTGCGGGACCCCGGAGTACCTGGGTGAGAATATTAACTTTACCAAGTGGCAAGAAAGCATTAGAGTGAGACATTTCTGGAGAGATTTATTTTACACAGGGACATCGGTGGCAAATGTGATGTGGCAGTCTCCTGTGATTTTAACCATGTGTCACTGCTCTTCTGCAGCTCCTGAAGTGGTTGGCAGACAGAGATACGGCAGGCCTGTGGACTGCTGGGCTATGGGCGTCATCATGTACATACTGTAAGTCCTGTTATGAAACATGCAGGATGAAGATTTTTGTCCTGCACAGTGAAATAGGAGAGAGGGATTATGGATTTGTTTCTGTCCCTGCATTCATGGATTAGTCGCATGTGATAGCTCAGAAACTATTGGCCTGATTTTAATAAAATATAGATGAATGATTAGGGATGGGACGATCGAAATTCAATATATCGCAATACAAAAATGTGACAATACGTATCATGGGGCAGAAAAATGAATCAGGGTATTTTAATTCTGCTCTAGTAATCACAAATGAGACGGCTTGCCCATCACAAGCTCTCCATTGAAATTATGTTATTTGCACTTTGTAATGGCATTTCTAAATTGTTGTTTACATTCTAGCAAGCCAATGACATTGCTAGAAATATTTATGGCTCAGAAATAAACATAATTCTGCGCAGTCATACTTTGTTGTCATTGAACTTTTATTTATCACATCGTATCGTAGTTGTATCGAATTGTGAACCTGTAGGCTTGTTTGATATTAGGAAAAGATACTGTATTATGTCCCATTATACAATAGGGTTTGTTTAGATATGGGATATTCATATGCGCAGGCAGCCAACCGCATTGTGTTTGCATTGTCTTAGACGTTTGTGTATAGATGATTCTAGGGGTCTGATGCTTTTTACTCTGCTACCGCAGGCTGTCAGGCAACCCTCCTTTCTATGATGAAACTGACGACGATGATTACGAAAACCATGACAAGAACCTGTTCAGGAAGATCTTGGCAGGCGATTACGAGTTTGACTCTCCATACTGGGATGACATCTCTGATTCAGGTACTTTTAAGATGAAGCAAATACTCCGGAGGTACACATTGACAGCTTGCTGGGTAAACATTTCAAATTGGGGAGTGTTTCCCCTGTTAGCGGTTGAGTGTTCAAAAGCATATCATATTTATATTCCTATCCAACAGGAGAATAAACCTATTGTTTGTTGAGTTCTTCCTGTGTGATTGTTTTTTTTCTGGCAGCTAAGAGTCTGGTTGCTCGTCTGATGGAGGTGGATCAAGACCAGAGACTGACAGCTCAGGAGGCTATAAACCATGAATGGTAGGACAGCATAGTGTCTCACATATTGCACAGACCCTTTATATCATACCAACGTGATCAGACTGTTGTGTAATCAGAATGGCTGCAGCAGTGTGTTGCTTGCTTGTGGTAAGGTTAAGCAGTCCTTGCGTAAGTTTGCCTGTTTAATAAAATGAACCATGAATTGAGTAATGGTGTGTGCAGCACCCCGTATTTTTGTGGAACTGGTGTCCAAAGATAAGCAAAGCATAAAGCCCTGTTGTGAAGTTGTATTTTTCCCATTTTTGTACACCAGGATCTCTGGGGGTGCAGCTTCAGATAAGAATATCAAGGAAAATGTCTGCGCACAAATAGAGAAGAACTTTGCCAAAGCTAAGTGGAAGGTAAGCCTTTGTGTTCTCTGTTCCAGGAAGCCCTTTTTTCACAAAGTTCAACAGCAGTTGTACGGTCCTTGAACGAGGAGGTAGCGCAGTATTGCGTAACTGTGAGTTGAGGCAGCCCGGTGAGACTTGGTGTACTCTGAGTAAGCTTTCAGGGTACGGCACCTACTTGAGCTGCGCCTGCTCTGATTCTCTGCATGCCTCCTCCCACAGAAAGCCGTGCGGGTCACCACCATCATGAAGAGACTGAGAGCGCCCGAGCAGAGCGACTCCAGGGCGGCCAGCCCCGCGGCCGGAGCCCCGGCGGACCCCGCGGCTCCCCAGGCCGCCGCCGACCCCTCCGCGGCGTCGGCTGCCGCGGCGCCCGAGGGCGAGCCCGCCGCGGTCACGGAGCCCCCCGCCGGAGCGGAGAGCGGCCAGCCGGCGGCGGAGGCCGGAGCCGGGGCGGCGGCCTCGGCCTCGGCCCCGGAGCCGGAGCCGGAGCGGCCCAGCCCGGTGCCGCAGGAGGCCGAACCCGCATCGCGTTGTAACGGAGAGGCTTCAGCTCCTCTCCAAGCAGCTGCCGAGGCCGGGGACGAGCAGGGTTAGACCCCCCCCCCCCCCCCCCCCCCGCACCCCCACCCCACCCCACCCTGCTGTGACCTCTGCAGTCCCCCACCGACTCCTGCACACTGTACATTAGTTGCTAGCATGGTGACACTGACTCTGCTTCTCTCTCACTTGCAGCATTAGTATCATCTCATGGAGGCTGTGTGCTATCTTTCCTGAGTGTCGCATTGCATTGGCTTTCCTTTTACATGTATTGTGTCTTTTTACAATGACCCTCTTGGCTTTCACGAAGGTGTTTTATGTCGGACTATTGCCGCCACCGCTATCTCCACACATCTGAGTTTTAGGGGCAAAACAGATTTACTGTAGGGCCGTGGCTTACAGCTAAATTCTTCGTTCTGAATCCTCTCTTTTAGTGATAAGAGAATACAGGGAGACATAATTGTGCTGAAAACGGCTTTGATTCCTTTTTAATGAGCCAACTTTGGAAACTTTCTCTCCCCCAGTTTTGCTATTACAGTATTTGTTCTGTTATAATGGTAGTCAGTAGGATACCAAACAGCTTCGCTTTGCTCCTGAAATTTTTATTATGTACCGTAATATCTAGTATGTAGTGGTCCAACCTTAGTTTCACACAGAAGATCATGTATTCCTTTCAGAGGGGAAACATTGTTCTCTTTCTTATATGTTATTGTCTACACTGACCAATTATTGTGAAACGATGCTGAGATTGGTCACTGGGAGTTTTTTATGCCCAGTATTGTATTTTGAGATAGGCAGCTTCACACGCACGAGCGTGCACGCACACCAACACACACACACGCACACACACACACACACACACACACACACACACACACGCACATGCGCACACAAACACAAACACACACACTATGTTCCTTTGCTAGCTTCCTGCTCAGGAAAGAACCTCATAGCTGTAAGTGTAAAGATTCTGTATATAGAGACCTTTGTAGAAGTAGCCAAAACAGCATGCGTTCTCACTTTTTGCTGTTGATTTTACATTTATAACCACTTGGTGGATAAAGATGCGCTACTTGGCCTTTACACACTCTGCCAACCTTGTCTTATCGTCGGCCACAGCACTCTTGCCTCTGAGCAGAAGCCTTGCTGAGGCTAATGTTCTTTTCAAAAGCCCACTGTACGTCATGCTGTCCATCCACACTGTACATCTAGTGCCCCTGCTGTAAATGTAAGTGTTCTGAAAATTAGTTGTCTCTGTTACATAGTAGTTTCTATGCATCAAACTTAATTTGTAGCTCATCTTTATAGATACATCACAGCAGGCTTCATGACATCTTTATCCATCATGTGAGGAACTGTCTCATTCTACCTGTATCTGACTTGATTTGATTATGTCCTTTGTCTTAGGATATTGACTCTAATGCCACATATGTCTTAATATTCAGTTGCAGTTGTAAAAGAAATAGACTACATGCGATTTACAAGGGAAGACATGCATCATTTTCTCATCACATATTGACTTTGTGGTAACTAGAGTCATCTTCACCAACTCAGCTTTGTTGACCTGTATTGCTGTGGGGAAAAAAAAAAAGATTACAAAGCATTTGTTTGATGTTTTTCAATCTACACTATTATTTATTTATTTATTTATTTATGTATTGATTAATTTGTTTTTTGGTTGTCGATTTATCAGTTCATTTCATTGTTTGTTTACTGCATAGATTTTCAGCTATACTTGATGAACAATAACTACAATATATCCATTTTAATTGTCACTGGTCCCCTTGAGCATCAATAATGAGCTACAGAAGAAGTTCTCTGTAATCACCCTAGAGTAAATTGAGCAATACTCGACTGGCTGCAGAAACTGTGATTCCTGGTGTCCTTTCAATACAGTCCATGTACCTGTGAGTAGAAGTCTGTAGTCCTCGCCAACCGTCAGTCCCCTGGCCCATCCAGATGGCCACTTAACCAACACGCGGCTGCTGTCAAATAAGTGTGGGGAGGGGGGCGGCTAAGATCATATTAGTCACGCCTCTGACCTGTGAGTCCCCACCTGATTTCCTGTGCCGCTACACACTGCACCTTCTGTACAAAGGGTTTTCATTCCCAGGTGGCAGCAAGACAGCAGTCACATTGTCAATACGATTATTAGACGACATACTTAAACTTAACCGTAATGTGTGATGGGCTCCGCACGGCCCGCTTGGTCTTACTCTACCCAGTCCCTTGTCGAGAGGCTATGTATTTCTTGTGCGCACCTGTAAATTTATATGGAAATGTGTATCTCAGATAAAATGGGGCAACTACTTTAGAGAAAATCAACTCTAGAGAAAACGAATCGCATTTGCTGTCATTTTTAGAATCTGAAGTTTGACTTTGTTGTTCCAGAGTCTTTTATTTATACATGTATCTCTCACCTTTGAAACTGTGCTAAGGTGGATGGGTGTGCAGATACATTACTCAGATTATACCATTATATAATTTATTTATATTGTCTAACATAAATATGTAGATTTTAATGAGAGGCTTAATCAGAAGAATATCAGAGATTATTTATGTGAATAGATTATTTTGTGTAGTCCATTCTCTTTGTTTAGATGGCAAATAAATACTGTTTAAATACTGTTACACAGTTTAAAGCAATGCTTTTTCCAATGCATTTCTCACTGTATTTAGTATTCCATGTCTGTTCATTTTGCCATGCACTTACAGGTGTATTTGTAGATGTGATGTTTGCCAGGACCAGTGGTCACCTGTAGGTCCTGTCTCGCATTTGTAAGCTCTGTACCGTACTCCTTGACTGAGTTGATGACTTTGATGGTAATAAAATTTACTTCATCTGTTTACTCATCTATGTTGATCTGTCATTTCTCTCCATCTACCTTTCTGAGCCATGTGTCAGACCACTGGCTCAATGAAATGAAATGACAAGTTGTACTAAGTAGACAGAGTGTGCGTAGCGTCGTCTTTGAAAGTAATCTTCAAGTCCAAGTGACGGCTCTATCGAAGGTTTGCAGGATTAGTTAGGAAAATGTGAGAAATAATCAACGTCATCGCACCATGAAGCTGTCCCCCCAACCCGGAGGAGAGCATCTGTGCTAAACTCTCTCAATTAGCACAAGCTTAGCGCCCATCCTGGTGGGGTGTGAACTCATGTGAGAAGAATCCCAGCATTGCCAGTTGGTGCGACTTTCCAGGACACTTGAATTGCATCGCCTTGGAGAGATAACGCGTAATGCACACTTTCTAGCCCCGCTGGGGACTTAAATAGGCTTCCTCTCGGGAGCCTTTTCTCGTTCTCGTGCCCTCTCTCATGCCCGCTGTATTAGTATGCAGCCATCCATACGAGCATTAGGGCTCAGGGGGATCCTAACTCTGTGTCTCTGTGTCATGGGATGACTTCATTAACAGTGTTGGAGGGACAGGAGTGTCTGTTTGCTGTTCCTTCTCACCAGCAACGTAGAGATTAAAGACTACCCATCACAGCCTGTCCTTGCCCAGGGGAGGAGAGACTGTGAATCTTACATGCCACTGTTTCATAGTCTTCACTGTTATTTAGAGATTGCTCATAGAGAAATATTAAAATATCGAATCCTATGGGCTCAACCAAACCTAAATATGCCGTATGTAAATGTTGTGAAACTGAAATAGTTCCTGTACATTGTGGAATGGGCCATGTAGTGCAGCGGATACAGAGAAACAAATTATAGCAAGTGTGTTAAAGTATCTAGAGAGAATGGATCTACTCTATTCCTACAGCATGCAGCTCCCTGGGCTCTCCGCAGCTCTGCTCGTCATAAGTGCTTCCACTATTGATGTTTCCATCTCTCAGGGTATGCAGGTGACTTTATCAGGCATCATCAGAGACAAAACGATGACGATATTGCCAGGGGAGATGAGGATTATGACAATGATGAATGGATGTGGTTTGTGCCATTGATTTATTGGCAAATAGAGGTTAAGAAGAGATCCATCACAAAGGCTCTGTGTATTCGTTTACCCCCTCACCTTCCATACTACTGAGGTCCTGCAGAAGACTCACATCTCTATTGTTGCAGTTTTTATATGATTAATGCTTGCCATCGTTGCCCGTCTTTAGCAAAAGTGCCTATGTCTAGAACTGAGTCCTATACTGAATTATTGTAAAATGGAGAAAAAAAAAAGGGAAAATCAACCTTTGATTCTTCAGTTCTGTAGTGTAAGACAGGTTGGAGACAGGAGGTTTTAGCAGGACAGGGATGATATGCTCAAGCTCCTCTTGAGGAAATAATACTCTTTGGGATGCTGGAGGAAGCAGCAATGAAAACAGATTTCACTCAAATAGAATTTGTGAGGCGGAAACATTTCCAAAACCAACAAACAGACTGCTGCGCAGCATAAAAGGCAAACACAATACAGTCTATTTTAGCATTTGATAACTGAATGCCATATTTTTTGTGAATTGAAAATCATGTGGTGCATGACCACTATTTCCATTTTTCATCAGCAAAGATGCTGTAACCAACATAACATGACATGTATACATTGCTAGTTTTATACTTATAGGCCGATTCATTTTTTGCATTTCAAATGAAAGTCTTTTCATGATTATTGTAGAATTTATTTGAATTAGAGAAGATTACCCATTCTATATAGAGTAGACACTGGTGCATCTTGCCATCTACTGGGTGATAACATGTAGTGCAGCTGTAAGCAGGACCCATGTTATAATCCAGTGTCACATTACTCACATAGAACCAGCAGAGAGCAGTATTGCTCCCTCTTTTCTCTGCTCTGCTGTGCAGGGTATTGGTGGTCGACAATGGTTATTCCACACTTTCCCCGGAGTCCCATTCACATACAGTTTACTGCAGGAGAATGTCTGAGAATATGAGAACTGGGAGTTCATCAAGCCCCAACATTTGGTGTGACACATAAAATAAAACACTGAGCAACTTTCTCAGCTCAGCTCTTTAACCCAGTTTGCAAGAAAACCCAGGTTGACACACTGATGTCAGCTCATCATCTCCTCAGCGGAGTGAGCTTGGCTGCAGCGGCGGCCAAGTCTGTAGGTCTTCTGAAGGATGTCTGCGAACAAAGGGCCGGTTTCATGGCATGCCAAACTTCTGCCTCTCGCTGTCCTGAGTCCTGAGCCTCTCCGCTCCAACAATGCAGTAAGTGTGTCTGTCAGCTCTCTACACTGTGAGAGAGACGGCCCAGATGGTTGATACCCACAGAATGCCATGTCTGCTCCCTGAGCCACAGACGGCCCGATCACACACACTGATAAGATAGAGCTGAATTCCTTCATTTGAATGATGCGAGTGACGGCCACGGCTCGGCATTATGTCATGTCATATGCCACTGTGGAGATAATGCCCCACAATAATACGTCTCTTTTAGGTGTGGTAAAGAATAGTGCACAGAAACGCCTTTGATCGGATTCTCAGGGGTCGACCTTTGTTGTGAGTAGTGTTGAATTCCCAAAATGTGGCTTGCCATCTATTAAGGATGTTGTCAGCTTGGTTTCAAGCCAGTTTCTGATTCATCTGGGAGATGCAGAGGTGGCTGGATTTGATGTGATGTGGTTCTACATCCGCTTTGATGGATGATGACACGGCCGTAATTTAAACAGCCACATCAGGGGATGCTGACCCTGGATATCGGTCTCCTCTGTTGAGGATTGGTGTCTAACTCCCACCGCGACTCCCCTCGGCTGCTCCGTGGAGATCAGATAAGCCGGGGGAACAGTGCTGTGTCTATGGGGCAGGATGGAAAAGGGGACAACAGAGTCGTGTCAAGCCCAGACGGCAAGTGATGCCCGGGAGCCTGTGATGGCTTTCCAAGCTGTCTGAACTTTTGCCTGTGTTGTCCTGAAACAAACCCATGCTGGGGTGAAAAGGTGGGCACACGCTCCTGCAGTGAGACACAATCTGTCCTCCAAATTTCAAATGAGTCATCAGGGTTACATGGGGACGGATGAACTTACGATGATTCTCTTTATGGGATGGCCTCGCCTGCCTTTGCGAAATGCAGACGTTACTTTAGTGTAGATGTGGGTATTCAGATGACTGAAGGGTGTGATGTTAGCTACAAATTTATGAGGACGGAGTAAATGTTTGCTGCACAGTCAGTCCAACTTCAGATGACTGATCTGTTTTCATCCATAATTTATGTGAGTAAAAACATGAGAGCGAGACACGTTTTGCATCGCTGCTTCTTCAGGTTCGCTCATCATGTTTTTACTGACATAAATTATGAATAAAGGCAGATCAGTCATCTGAATAAGTCGATCTGAGAGTGCAGCAAACATTTATTCCTTTTTGGATATTCAGATTCCAGTTTGAATTTCTTGTTATGACACTCTATACTAGGTGAATCTTCATGCTGAAGTATAGGTTTGTATACATGATATGTGTACTGTACATGATGACACAACTATACACCACCCCTGAAGGTATTCTATTCATCTGACCAGTGTAAGGAACATAGTATTTAAAGGCCTGTTATTCCAACCCTCCTACCTTTTATTGTATGTACACCTCCGCCTTTTAATGGCACAACAGCAGGACTTCATCCAAGGCTGGACCTGCCTTAAACCCTTGAGAGCTGCACAGTGCTGGCACCAGTGGGGGCACCTTCTTAAGTTCTTGTACTCCATCTCAACCACTCCTGTGCTCTTCCTCAATGACTGTTTTCACTCTCTCTCTCTCTTTCTCTCTCTGTCAGTTTGACCTAAATCGTTAAGGGAGAATGTGAGTCACTCTTGGGCTGATCAGGGGTCAGCTCTGCTGTCTAGGCTTTTACGAGGTGCAGAAACCCTGTTGGGCCTGACTAAAGCACGCTACCCTGACCTGACCACAGCCTGTCCCCCCGGGGTGCTGGAGCCAGACTGGGCCTCCATGTGCTCCCATCACCCACTCCATCTGATTCATGGTAGGATGGAAATAATACTACCAACTGGGGGTCTTGAGAAGAGTCTGTTGTATTAAAAACAAATGCCCAAATGGACATGCAGAAAATCTTAGTCAACACAAGATTTCAGAGTAACATGCAGAGTAGTCATTAATACCCTCATTAATGCCCGATAATGACTGGCCTTGGGCTTGTAAGTGTACCAGTCAGCTTAGAAATCTTATTGCACAACATCACAGATGGATTTCAGACACTTAAAGGGGCATTAAGTCATTTATGACTTTTATCGACCTCTGTTGGTGATCAAGGAATTGCAACAACAGTGACAGGTCTCTGGCACAGCTTACAGTGTAAGTGACACAAATAATAAAGTCAAACTAATTACATCTAGTGAAGAGGTGATATATCATGATGCACAATAATACTGATTTGCTTTTTTGGCTTGAGAACAAAATGTGTTCACTTGCCTGATTTTGTGCTATGGGACACATCTTAGTTAATGCACCTTTAAGCACTCATCAGGCCTCACCTGTATTAAATGATAAAGATTAGGACCTTGCATAATTCATATTCATAATGCTCCGTGATAAAGACACAGAGAGAGACAGCAAGAGAGAGAGAGAGAGACAGAGAGACAGACAGAGAAACTCCTCCAATGTTCTCCCATTGCAAACAGAAATGCCATGTGTATATTTTATACAAATGTGCGTACATATCTCTTTAACAGGTACAACTTTATTCCAAGGATCCAGAAGGTTCTGGGCAGAACATGGAAAACATCCAGTATCAAGCCAATCACAATGAAGGGGGGGAGCATTCCATTCTTATAAAATATAGAGCTTTAATTTATTAGTCGGCAACAACAATGGAAAGGGAAGAGAGTAATTTACACAAGTCATTACAATAACATCACCTCTGTGCATTTCGTTTTTTTCTTTTTTCAGAAAGTCTTAACTGATAATGCAAAAAATACAAAACAAACAGAAAACACTCAAAAACTAAAGACACATCTTAAAAATACCAACAAATTGTACAACCTTTCTTCTTCGCATTTTTTTTGCTGTAACACTCCTGGTCTCAGCTGGAAGAGAGAATCAGGAGTTGTTGTGATTGATTCTGGGAATGCAGACTAATCCCATATTGAGCAACCGATATACTGTAGATCCCCCTGTATGAAACATGGATGCATCTTCCCAAAGGCTTTTATGCAGACTTTTATACAGCCTGAATCCCAGTGTCAGAGATTAATCAGAATGTATCCAAAACTCAAGACTCATACTCATACAGACAATGTTAAAGGCCCAGTCACAATGAAATGAAAATGACTTTTTCCCCATGTCATAATATACACCAATTAAACAATAAATACCAACAAATGTATTCATTTTCTTCTATTTTTATATCAAAATCCCATTGTTTTTACTTGCTGGAAAGCGGTGTATTTTTAGTGGTTACTTCATGGTGTACCAGTAGGCGTACATAACAAATTCCAACCAATAAAACCATCACAGATTTTTGAACAATCCCGCCTGTCCACCCCTCCCATGAAATAAAACTGCCTTTCTCCCCCTAACTGATATCCCATTGGTTTACACTTTTGAATGATCACTCCCTGCATTATGTCCCGCCCCAATATCCTGTTTCAACCAGATGCATGTCAAATTACAGAAGCAAGATGCTCTCAAAATGCGGTTTCATTGTGACTTTAAACACTTTAAACAAAATCTGTATTAAAGTCCATATAAAGATGCATCCATGTCTTATACAGGGGTATGTTTGCAGGTAGGGCATCTTTATGTAAAGCATTTCTCCCAGTTTGTGTTTCTTTTGCTGCACTGAGTATGTCCCTCAGACCATACTGTACACTTCTAGAGATGAAGAACAGAAAAAACGACCACATAGTATCTTATCAGAATTACAGTACAAATACAGGTTCATGCACACAATGAAAAGCCAGCTTCCCAATATTTTGGTTAGTGTCACAACATTGTTACAATGCTCTGTTGTGTATATGGGCGATTTTTTTTCCACACATGAACGTCAAAGGATCTAAATGCACCAAGAAACAACAAGAGATGTCTCAGAGCTAACACTGCTGCCTGACCTGGGCACCTCTTTCATCTTAAACTGGATCGCCATTTGTTTTTGACCAAAGTGAAATATACCTTGCCCACGTGTGCTCGCCGCGTTTGGCCCCGGCCAATGTTTTGGATATCTACCTTCCACAGTTTGTTTCCCGAGTCCTTTGAAGGTTAAAGAATAATGCCCTTTGTGCAAAACCTCAACCCTTTATTGCACCTCACTCTCAGTCCAAAGGGATGTTTAAATTTGAAAAAGAACCCAACCATTATATTTCATTCAAACTTTTCTTTGAAAACTGATCCGATGCTTGCCTCTTTCCATCAACATTAGCTTATCAATGAAAACTGTAGCTCATGGCCATTTGGAAAATACATTGCAAGTTTCTCAAAGTACAATTGAGATTGAAATCCTTTTTTCCATCCTTTTGTTAAGCAAATATACATATTCATAATCAGTATTTGAGCAAACAAGTAGCAAAGATGTTGCATAATTTTAGAGTCAATCCTTGAGTCAACCAGGAAATGGAAGAAATTACCAATCAGAGCAAGATACCAATAACCTGTTAAAAGGGCCAATTACAACAGTGAGGATATTTGAACAGTCATTTGGACGTCTGGGTTTCCATGGAGAAGGGACGTTTTTCCCCCAGATAACTGGGACCGTTTGTGGATCCCTCGCAATAAAAAGTCTCTGTCCACATGAAACCATGCGGAAGCTGCGTCACAGGGATTCCTGGAGCGTCCAGGAGTTAAGGGTCCTGGCTTTGAGTCGAAGCAAACAAGAAACAAGAGAGATCCCATCAGCCCTGATCCACAATTCATTTCCCCTCCTACAGAGCTCCTCGCAGCTCGCTCCCAACAGTTTGCATGCCAGTTAACATTCCAAACCGTCGCCAATGTCATACGATGTTGACCGATGAAAGATGAGATTTTTGTAATGACAGTAACAGCAACAATAAAATTAACAACGTCAATAATAACAATAATATTTGCCCCAAAGGTACCTATACACAAAGAGCATGTTTTTTTCTATAAGTACAAAGAAATCCACAGAATGATACTATATACAACCTACAATAAATACTGTGTATCATATATCTTACTGTTAGAAGGGATGTATGTGGGATTTTGTTTGTAAGCCTCTTTTTTTCTCAGTTTGCTTTTTTTCCGGTTTGAACTTTTTTTTCACGTCGTTACTCTCAATGAGTCTCTCCCAGTTTTCACGGGATGGGGGGGCGGGGAGGGGCGTGGTGGTCGAGGGCGTTCCGGACAAGAGGGGGACGGGCTCCTCATGTCTCCGCCTCCTCTTGCTTCTCCTCCTCCTCCTCGCCCTCCCCGTGATGCCGGCGGTTGCGGGGCTTCTTCTGCTCCTTGAGCTCCTTCAGGTCTTTGGCCTTGATGGCTCCCAGCAGCGGGTCTCCGAGCTGCCAGTAGTCCTGGCAGTACTGGTTGATCAGGCCCATCTCCGGCTGGCTCAGGATGGTCAGCAGGTCCTTGTACTGGCCCGCGCTGGGGGTCCACTGGCTGCTGCCGGTGTGGAGAGAGGACGGCGCCAGCCCCCCGCCGCCCTCCACCAGCGCGTTGTTGACGGCCCGGCCCGACAGCACCACCAGCTGCAGCTTGACCAGCGTGTGCTTGAAGTTCTTCTCCGTGGCCGTGCACTGGTACATGCCGGAGTCGGACGGCTGCAGGGAGCGCAGCAGCAAACCCTGCTCCGTCTTCAAAACCCGCCCGTCAGAACGCATCTGGGAGAGAGACAGGGAGAGACAGGGAGAGAGAGAGAGAGAGAGGGAGAGAGAGAGACAGCACATAAGATACCTGTGTTGTAACTACCTGTGCATTCCTTCCCTGTCATGGCCTCTGCATGTATGACTAATATCCTCGAGAAAAAAACATGAGACCATCAATTCCATTTAATCAAACAGTGACTGGTGTTTTCCATTTTTATCCCCATCCAGGGTTCTGATTAGGTGATGACAGCTTTTATGCTCAGAATCAGATGTGCAAGGCAGCGGCAAAGCCAAGTCAGCCCTGCCTGTGGGAATAGAGACCATCCAACAGAATAGTCAATAAAAGAGAGGCAGCAACACTACATAGCCTCACAATAAAACTTTAACTAGCGCCTCAGGGTTATATATTATAAGAGGGGGGTTTTCACAGTTCTCCTTTATGTGTCCTTCCCCTGGGTATGGGGACAGTTGGAGGTCGGTGGGAAAAAAAACAGGCATCATTCAATCACAGGCCTTCGTCGCTTAATCGTGTTAACAGATAATTGGAAAGAATTACACCAGACTCATTTTTCAAATCGGGCATATTGCAGAAAACGTAACCTCCGTCTCACCATGACAACAAAGTAACAAAGTGAAAAGAAATGTTGAGGGGCATATCCTCTGCTTTAGTGCCCCCCACCCGCCACCCCACCCCCCACCCCACCCCCTGCTCCCCCCAGGATATCCAAAAAGGAATTGTTCGTGTTCATCTGTAGAAACAATCATCCCTCATTAACCCATGTCAGGAAAGTGAGCGCCGCAAAAGTTTGAGCTACTTCATTTACTTTCAGGAAGTTCAGTCATTTGTCTTTGTTGTATAAAAACTTCAAACACGCATTCGAGTGCGCCGTCTCCACAATACAGCACGCTTATGTAATTATGTGCTTTGACAAACATCACAAGCTGGCTGCTCACCTCTTTCCGGCGGTCGCTGTTGTCTCTCTGCAGATGCCATTTGATGACGGCGTGCGGAGAGCGGGCCTGGCACTCCAGGAAGGTGCTGCTCCCCTCCACCCCATACTGCACCATCTCCAGGGTGTTCTTATTGGCTGCAGGGCGCACAGGGAGAGAGGGATTTCCATGGCAACCAAACACTCATTACCATGAGCTCCTTAAGTCCAAAATCTCAGTCGTGGCAAATCAAAGTTCTTTTCAGATGCATGCAATGCAGTTTCCACAGAGCGCTGTATAGCTGCCAGAATGCAGTCATTACAGCCCATAACAATGAATGCCTTCAACCTTTTGGAACAGCAACAGTGAGACGTGTCATTATGCTCAACCTGTCGACTAGCGCGTTAACAAGGCCTACGCTAGATGTGATTAATAAGCAAATGTGAGCAGAAATGAAAATTCAGGGGGCTGAATCCAAGAGAAGTACTGAGGAGGAGATGTCTTACCATTGGAGTTGAAGCCTCTGCACTGGCGGATGGGGTTCCCGTACTTGACATCCTGCCTCCGGCTACGTCTAAAGGGGTCAGACCAGTATTGCCGAATAAGGAGAGAAAATATTATAAAGCAACTGCAAGCCATTCAAAGCCATTCAACAATACATAGAGCCATTCAACGATCAAATTCAATGGGTCTAATCATAGAGCAACTTCCCATTATGCTTCTATTATCAGGTCATTTATCTCATTCACTGGTTACTCTACACAGAATCTGCACATTTATTAGTGTAACGTTAACTACAGAAGACTATAGTGAATGTACTGTGATTAACATATATTAGAATGCCATTAAAACACATTGTGTGCCATTTCATAACCTATACAGCCAATCAGCCATCCAGGCAGCTGACACATTTATTTCATATGAACATGAACGTCATTCAACAAACCGGTCGAGTCAGTCGGTTAGTTATTTAGTTAGTGTAGCTCATGCTGGTGATGTTGCTGCTGCTCACCTCTTCTGCGAGGCCGAGTAGCGGGAGCAGGACTTGCCGTCCCAGGCGCAGTAGGGGTCTCTGGCCAGGCAGCAGTCGGCGCAGGCCTCGCCGTACACATCGCACCGGTGAAGGGCCAGCTGGGTCAGCCCCACCACAGATGACACATACAGCTGTTGCTGTGGGGGGAGAAGAGGAGAGAAAACGGCGTTAAACGTTGCATTCGACAACACTTTGGCTAGGCTGAAATAAGGGCATCCTGAGGTTTTTCTTTTTTAGGACAGCTGCACTGAGCCAAGGCAGAGAGAGTCCATTTACCCAGACGGATGTAATGAGATAAGTGTTAAATCTAGATGTGCTAAAACAGCAGCCTGCTCTGGAGCACTTGGGAGACTATTGAGAGAGCAGCCGTTGAGCTCATCTCTATAACGCTCAGGTTGCCATCGTTCCACCACAACGCACCTTCAAATTTTATGATCAGCTGTTTTGAATTCATCTCTCAGGCAGGCTTGTGTAGAATGGTAACTCTCTCTCACTCTGTGTAGAATGATGTCATGGCGCGCAGAGGAGGCCAAGTATTTTAATCACGGTGAAAGACAACACTAAACTTTTAATGCCTTTTCCATATTTCTCTGTTCATTGTCTCTCCCAGACTTACAGGCATTCTATGAATTATGAAGGGAAGCATTAGTTCCACAGCTGTATACATGTAGCTTGTGACATTTCCAAATCGTTTATTTCATTTCATTCCCTCCCTGCTGCTCTTTATCCCGGCAATGATATATAGGCCTATAAGGTAATCTGTTGCACAGACATGCTTACCCTTTTGGATGAGATCTTCATTGTTGTAATTGGAGTAGGGACCTTGAAAAAGAAAATGATTTATCGTGAGTACCGTGTGTTATCTTTACAGTAGCTGAAAATGTCATGTATAAAAGCATTAGCAAAAAAAGGAGGGAGATGGGGCGAGAGAGAACGAGAGATGTCAGAAACACAGAGAGAGGAGGTGTGAGACATAACCAAGAGAGAGGGAGAGAGGGAGTGAGAGAGCAGAGAAGGAACTGGGAAAGGAGTGGGAGTTGAAGCCTGGTTGCAGAAGAGAGAGAGAGTAATGGAGACATAAGCGAGAAGGAGAGCTCACCTTGAACACCTCCACCTCCTCCAGGACCAGCTCCTCCGTCTGCAGGTCGTCTCTGGGCAGAACGATCACTTTCTGAACTGTCCCCTTGTCTGTGGACCGCAACACACACACACACACACCTGTCAGCCACACCACACCTGCAATCTCACACCCCTCTGCCTGTCAAATCAGCCCCTAGGGTTCTCATTGTTTTCTCTCAGCCACCTAGGGCAAAGGGCTAATCCTCACATCATCAGGCCCCATACTGTACCCTGCACCTCTATCACGTGGATCTCTTCAGCTTAACCTTTGCCCGAATGACGTACAGCTCCGTTCCACTCGCCTTAGCCTACAAACTGTCACTGCCATGACAAACCTTCCGCTATCATCCTCAATTTCCTTGCCTTGACCCATTCTGCTGGAGCCCCCGCAGGTATTCCCTGGGCCGCGCCCTAACCGGCGGCGTGTTTGATTTCTGTACAGAGCGAGGCATTCCTGTGAGCGGGATACCTGAGATTTATTATGACTTGTCCAATGTGGCCCAGCGCAGGGCTGAATGCTTGCCTCTGACAGCAGCTGAAAGGGACGGGACATTCCTCCGGCTCCGAGGCACAGTGGGGCGGACCGCCGTCGCACACAAACCCATTAGTCCCCCCCCCTCCCTACCCCACCTCACCTCCCCCAACCCCCGAACCCAAGATGAACAAAGAAGCCAGTTAAAAGCCATCACGTGCCGCATGTAAGGGCTGCGTGCTGCGAGGGGGACGCATGTCATTCTAGGTGCTTATTAAAGGTTCAAAGCATGGAGACAAACAGATAATCTGTCTTACACCAGTGGGCAAGATTAAGGTGATGGATAACCTAACTGTATCTCCCCCCTCCCCCCTCTTCTTACCTCTCCTTTTCTTTTCTCTCCCTCTTTTCTGCCCTCCCCACCGCTGATCCACCCCC
This sequence comes from Centroberyx gerrardi, assembly GCF_048128805.1. NCBI lineage: Eukaryota > Metazoa > Chordata > Actinopteri > Beryciformes > Berycidae > Centroberyx > Centroberyx gerrardi. The sequence continues at coordinate 28,808,007 of NC_136001.1, forward strand.
TGCCCCGCAGGTACAAAACTTCCCTATGTTTACTTCAAGCGAGCGGAGCGAGGTGCAATCCCTTTGATTGGTTAAATTTCCACTCGAGCACAAAGGGCGCAAATTCTTTTCTTTCCGTAATGATAAATGATGAGGGAGGCCCTCCGCTTGTGGTGGCAGTGGGGGTGGGGGGGGGGGGGGGGGCGGGGGCGGGGGTTGGGGATTCCCTCCATCATCTAATTTTCCACAGACACTGTCATTCACCATCCTGACTCTAATCAAAGGGTTCATGAGTACACTCCGACTTCATGTATACATGTAAACACCCAAGTCTGCTAAAAATCATCAATGAAGGTGGGGGTCATGACCTGAAGCTCAAGGTTTAGTTCTTGTCCTCCCTTGACTCCTAACAAATTTACAGGTGGTCTAATACAGTTCAAAATCCACAAGACACTCACCGGTTCCCAGGAAAAGCACTTCATAGTTGCCATCTGCAGCTGTCACTTGGTCCACCGTGATGGTGGTGAACTCATAGTCCACGTTGGTCCGGACCACCAGGGGGCGCTTGTGCACCGGGTACACGGCGTTGTACATGGCAGGGTGATTCCTCATGAAGTTAATGACTTCGTCTGGGTAGTCCTTGGTGGACTTCATGTTGGGGGTGAACGTTCCCCCAGGGCACTGAGAGAGAACAAGAAGCATTAACATCATAAGCACAGGTGACACCCGCAGAACAGAGCGCAAGTAATCCCAGGGACAAAGAAGAGTGGACGGCCTGTCCCGCTGTAACATTCTGTGTTTTGGTTATGCTGATGCTTGCGTCTCGGTCAGATGGTTTCTATTTGAGGCCTAAGTCGGCGGAGAGAAGTATCTGTTATGCCAGCTTGCTGTGGGATTCATGTGTGCGGGGTCAGTGTGGGGTGAGGCTCACCGTCCCGGGTCGAGGGTAGGGGATCTTCCCGGTGTAGGCCACCCACTGGTAATTGGGACCCTCCTTGTGGGCGAAGGGCCCGTTGAAGACCATGCGGATGTCGGCCATGGAGTAGACGCAAACCGCTGAGCCTTTGAAGACGGAGCTATGCAGTGGGAAAAGAGGAAGGGTCAGGAAAATATCTCACAAAATAATTACAACTGCTTTATTTATCCAACTTAGACAATTTATCTTAACACAGATGCTATTGTTGGTATTGTGCATATAGTGCTGTGACAGTTACTGACCCAGAGACGGAAAAAACTCCATATATAACAGGGTTTTTAGTGTCCTGTGTTGGCTGTATGTAAACATCTCCTGAAAGAGAAAAGAGAGGAATCACATTAGTGCAAAGAGAACAGGCTGAGGAAACATCACGCTCCGCAGCACAAACACGCCTCATCACTAATATTTACACAGCTCCCAGTCAATCCAGCCTTACTTAGGCGCCGAGACCTTTAGGCTGCACCTTATCAGAGGGGTTGACGCACTAACAAAAAAAAGCTGAACTTTCATCAGTAACAAGATGAGCGAGGCAGGGAACGGCCCTTCTCTTGTCTTTGTGTCTTTATGCCACTATGCGGGTCTCTGAGATCTATACTTGCATCTAAATAATAAAAATTGCTATGACAAGCTTTGTGTTGCTTATTAAGTGTTTGAGTGAATGTGGCTGTCCGGCTGTCCTGAGCTCTGTCACGCTATAGTTCATGGAAGAGCTAGAAGGAAGTGGCACATTAGCCAGCAGTCTAGCAGAGCCGATAAGAGGAAAAACTTGTTAGATAAAACGAGGAGAGGATGAGAATGAGGTGAGTCCCTTCCTTCTAGACCGCCCTCCAGCCATTCCCATATCCTGCTGACGGAAACAGTAGGTGTAAACCCACAGCAGTCTGCCCTGTGCAAGAGGAAACACTGGACCATGGCCTCGGGAAGGACAAGTAAGGTGAAGGCTTCACTGACTGGTTGATAGGACATCAGAATGAAACATACAGAGGCTTCACTGTATCACTCCTTTTACAAAGTGTCCAAACCGTCTTAAACAGAAGCATAAATATTCATTCCTGATCCGCGGCCGCTCAAAAGTTAACACAATATGTGGGCTGGTATAAAGCAATCCATCTCAAGCAGCAGCCATGAGATTTTACAGTAGAGCTGTGAAATCAAACATTCGGCAGAGTCTGGTCTTGCAGAGTCTAGACTGGAGCAGGACAACATGATTGCTGCGCCACATGAGACTTCTTTTTAGGAGACAGATGATTTAAACGTGATGTGCAGGGATTCTCCTCTTCCTGCGTCCATAGTTCATGTCTTGCACTTGGAAGGAAAGGAAATATCTCTTCTCTCCCAAAGGAGGACCGGATCATATGTTCTCAAGCCAATTTTGGAGCTCCCTAAATCACGAACGCTCACATGGTTTGTCCTACAGGACTCTGACGTTGAACATCGCCTGATTTAGACGATCCCTTCGGTGATAGCGGAGAAAGGTCCACAGCAACAAATAAAGAGGAGCTAAACATGCGGTGGGTGATAAGTCTCTCTCCTGCTCTGTACCTGACCTAAATACTAGTCCCAGGAGGCACATTCACTTCCTACAATAGGACAAGGCCCTCCGGCACGAAACAGAGAATGAGGGGCCAACCTAGTTGTGTACAGGGAAATGGCCGCAGAGCGAAGACGCTATTGATGAGAAAGTCAGCGAGTAAGAAGAGACCGGAGGAGAAAAAAAAGAGACTATTCAAGCTTGAAAAGTAAGGAAACAGCATGGGCGCTGATCAGATGTCGAAAAAAAAAAGAAAAAAAGTATACCAATTCAGATTTATGCACTAGCAGCCCCATATAGACCAGCATGAGAAATTAGCTGTCAGGCTGCTATGCAGATAGAATGATGAGAGGAGGGGGTGAGCATTGTCCCAGAGTCTAAAGCGAGTCCTGCTGGGTTCGGGTCCTCTGCATATTAGTGAGTGTGTGTCTGTGCAGTGCGCTCTGGCAGTCAGTCAAGCCTTTCTCCGGGGATCGTCTGTAGCTGTGAGCTCATTCCTGGAGCAAGGGATAGAGCTGAGAGATAGCTGAGAGATAGCAGGCACATGCTCCTTATTTCTCAGCAGATTCCCCAAAGTCACACCCATACACGCACACACACACACACACACACACACACACCATCCTGCCATCCTCCTTTGGCCCGGCACAGCTGCTCCAGCCGGAGCGGTGGAACGGTCATGGGTTAGCATGAACACAGCAAGACCGGGCTGTCATGGGTGTCGCACAACAGATGATGCTTGTCATGACACCCAGCTGTTGTCCTGCAGAAATGAGTGATCTGCACGCACACACACAGACACACACACACGCAGGCACACAAGAGGCGAAGATAGAGCTATCATGAATGGCGCTCATATGCACAGCAGCCTGTCGCTAAAAACAGATCAAGGCTTCGTGAAAAAAAGGAAAACGGCTACTTGATTTGCAATAAAAGCTATTCTGACAAGACGTAGCTCCGGGGGATCTCTGCACTCGCATGTTAATAAGAGCTAGGAACGGATCCAGGTTCCACAACTGCCCTTTCTCCTTCCTACGTTTGAATGGCAATAAAATCTCAGCCTCCACATTTCCCATTTCCTCACAAAACTGTATTCATTTTCTGCTTGATCTCAACCTTTGTTTTTTTTTTTTTTTAGATATCTTTTCTTTGTACCTCTTAAGTGTCTCTCTTTCCCACTCCACTTTCTTTTTTCTCCCTCTCTCTACCACTTTCATCTCTCCGACTGCAAGATAGCAATGCCGGGATATTGATCAGATGCTTGTCTAAAGCTGAAAGCATTCCTCCTCTAAAGCAGGGCAGCTTCTTTTCCGTGTGTGTATGTGTGTGCGTTTTTTTTAAATAACAACACAAGAGCGCTCGTGAGGCTTGATGGGGGCCTCTTGAGTCGTGTGTTTCAAATCACTGCGGGTCATTTAGGTGCAAGTTGTCAGGTAGAGCCAAAACTTTTACACGTTCCAACTGTAAAAACTCCCTGGGTCTCAGGCGTGCCTTACTATAATGCCTTCCCATAGCAGACTGCCACACCAGGAAAACAGCTGGTCTGGACATTCCATCAAACTCCTCAGTAATGACTTAACATCCTTTTATTAAAACTCTTAAAAAGAGGGTGCGAATGCAAGAACCTTCTCTCTCTTCACTCGAGCAGGCTTAGCTGAACTCTTCAAACTAGTCTTGGCTTGATGCGAATTTCAACAGTGCAACGCAATGCATCTACACTGCCTCTTTACTACATGCCTTAGTATGTATGTAGACCTCAACGACCTGCATTCAGTGCAGTTAATGACCCACTTGCCCTTGTGAAATCCCCAAATCTCTATTTTCCTCTGTAAAGACCGAGTCTCAAGCAAGGCAGTTTTATAAACACTCAAACCAGACAGTAAAATTGAGGCTATTAGCATGAAACTCAGTCACATCCAATTTACTGCCCCCTCTAGGAGCACTTGGCAGGGATGGCCGCTGTGCCAACTGACATGCCTGTCTTTCAGTCTGTCTCTGCTTCACTATGGGCATGTCTAACCCTGTGATGCCTGTCCTTGTTCATTCAGCAGCCTGTTCCACTACACATTTACAGCTTTATTCAAGCAATATCCTGAATAGCGTGCGCCAGCCACCGACAACTCTCCAGCCCTCTCATGCACCCGCTCCGCGCAGCACGCCTGTGTCAACAGTGACCCGACCTATAAAGACAGAAAACTCATTTGGAGTGGCAAAGTGAGCCCATTCCCACTCCGGAGCCCCTTCACGTCATTTAGGTGAAGTGGCTGTAACACACCGCCAATGAGCGAGAAGGCCGCAGCGCTTTCAAGTGCGCGCCGCGTTCGCGCATATGCAGAATTAATCACCCGTCGCTTTTACAGTCACTCTATTAGGGCCGAAATAAATGTCGACTGTGAAAACAAAAATGGGGCTTTTACAACTTGGCGCACGTTGAGATGAAAGCGAGGAATGCGTCAGCGAGATAAAACGACAAAGAGCCATCATCGGACCGAGCAGGCATGGCACTTTTCATTCTTGAGGTGAGGTCGAGAGCAACCGTAGCCTCACGCATCAGACCCCTTATCACTCTGTGGTTCTATTTTAAAACCAGTGAGACAGAAAGAGAAGGAGCTTCCCCTGGAGATGGTAACAGTCTTGACATTCCTGCTGGGCGATCTGATCTGCTCGCCACAAGGCCTGCCCCTCACATCCACTCTGTTTGGGGGGGAAAAGGGAGGAAGGACACCTTACACTTCACATCCAAGAGAATGGAGCCTTTTGTTTGAGACGTCTTGAGAGAAAATGACAACTACAGTGCTGGGAGTATGTGTGTGATTCCCATTACAGTATGCCGTATGGGCCATACGAGGGCTGGGAGGTGGGAGTGGGACGGGGGAGGTAGGCTGCCATATGGGCCAAGGGCTGGTTTCTGGTTTGAGTATGTGTGTGTGTGTGCGCATAAGTACACTCTTGGCAGTTGGTAGTATAGACTGCTGTAGAAACAGACCCTACAGTAGACTGCTCTCCCATTTAATATTGTAGATGTGATTATACATGACAGGAACCTGAAAACCAATATGTCTGAATAAGTCGTCACATCATCTTTCGCTGGTCTTTTTGCCATCATTTGAAAAAAGTGACACCTTCTGTCATAAAATGATTAATTGCATAAATAATGGATTTTTTTTAAAGAGTACTGGGTAACAAAAGTTCTTGGCAGACAAAATACATTTACAGAATGGATTCTCAATATTTTAGAAATATTGAGCGATAAACTTCAGGCAATGTTTTTTCCCAAAACAGATAGACCTATATATTATTTTGGAATAGAGCTCCAACAGCAAAACCTCATAGACATGGCCCAAGCACTCCTCCGCCTCCTCATTCCTTAAATGAAATGACCTTAGATTACCACACCTAAAATAGACAGTGTGTTCTCGGTTTGGAGGTGTAAGGTTTGACTCACGGAGCTCGTCAAAGTGCGTCTCCATGCCGTCGGCCCCCGGCACCGAGCAGATGAGCCTGGCCTTCAGGAAGGTGCTCCACTTGTTGACCAGACAGCAGTGGCCTCCATCGTCGTTCTGCATGGGGGGGGGGGCACAGAACACTTTATCCATCATGCACTCACACTCACATCCTCCTCTGTCCTCCCACCAAAAACAAACCCAGGTGGAGCCTCCCACACACACTGTACATATTGGATCCCGGTTTGCAGAGCCGGGGAACGCGTGGGGGGGGGGGGGGGGGGGGGGGGGGGGATGAGACGGTAAACACTGTCTCCTCCTATTTAGACTCTTCCATCTGTGGTGGAGCGAGGCCAGATTCCATCCCAGTAAGAGAGAGCTGAGACCAGTAGATAATATGTGATTTAGAGTCCTCCTCCACAACCAGCACTCATCCTGCCTGAATGTCGCACTTTGATGGGGAAATCACATTATCGGGCCGTATATTTGGGGAAATATTGCTGTGGCAAGTAGTGTGGAATAAATATATCATTTTAATACCCTAAAGGGTGGTCCCGGGGCTGTAAATGCTTCACATTCTACATTCTCCATGCACTTTTGATGAATCCCATTTTGGGAGTTGAAATGTTTTCATAATTTCCAGTGTAATTACAGTGTACGGGTGAGTATATTTTTGGTGGTGCGCGGGGTGGAAGGCCAGTGGAGAGAATGGCAGTAAGAGCATCCAGATGTGCGGGGAAGTAAGAATGACAGGAGCGGGTCTCCGGAGGCCGGGGCAGAGCCCACTGAGAGGGGGATGAGTGTTTGTGTGCGGGGTCAGCGCCTGACCCCCTCAAATAAATACAACGGCGAACAGCTGAGGCACACACGAGCACACGAACGCCACATTGGCTCACTCACACGCATGCATACCCGCTCTATAATGCGCACAAGCAAACACACATACACACTGTATAAACATTATACTCAGAGAGCTCAGAAAGATGCGGCACCAGCTCCAAGTTTACCCTCCAGAGACAAGCACAGTTGCCGCTGTTTGTTTTTGTTGCTCAGCTCAATTTGGGTTTCTAGAGAAGAAGGGCACAGAGGCTTTTGTGATGGAAGTCTAGTTTAACTGGGAAGGACTCTAAAAGCAGAGCTGGTTTAAAGGCAGCGGCTTTTACGCTGCTCCTTACATTAAAAGCCTTATGAGTTTTAAGACTACCAGGGAGAAGAGGTCAGAAGATCACGGGGTCAGAGGTCAGAGGGCAATCTCACAGACAGAGGGATGTATTGTGGGCAGGAAGGTTAAAGACACATGTGGATTCCAGCACGTCAGTGTTGGCCAAATACTCCTTCTGCACCCAGAAACATTCAAACACAGCGGGTGATTCACCTTAGGAGACTCCAGCCGATTTTTTCATATTGATTTAGGCTTTCTTTTTATTATGTTTACACTCCAGAACACACACACACACACACACACACACACACACACACACACACACACACACACAGCTCTGACTGGGTACACACCAGGCAGATGCGTCCTATGCGCGACTGGGTCACAGGACTCTGACCCATCTCGGAGGACTTCTCCCGGAAGAAGAAGTACAGCTTGTCATCATTTCTCTCCGCGCTGTCAGGGATGAGGTGTACGTGGATGAAAGCGGGGTCTGGGGGGAGAAGAGCGGGTGAGATGATTAGACAGAGAAAGGATATGCGAAAAGATCTCAAACATCTGGCTGGAGTCCTTTATAAACTCTCAGCATTTCCTGTTTATCAAGATCATTCGTTGAGGGATTAGAAGCATATGCAAACACATACATAGGGTCTAGTATCTTTACATTTCAGCTATACATTTGGAACCCTGTTTGGATCATATATGCACAAGATGTGCGGGAAGGCTGTGTAAATTGGATAAAAGCCCTGCATGTATCACTCGGGCGCTAAACAGGACATTTACCATTCAACCATCTGGAGTTGTACTGGTCTGTTCGCATGGCAGTCTTTGTCCCCAGAGTGCGGAAAATGGCAGAATCTGTTCCCATAAAGTCAACGTAGACACCAGCGTAGAGCTCGCCATCTGAGGGGGAGAGAGAGAGAGAGAGAGAGAGAGCAGTCCAGTTTAGTGAAATTCTTGGACTCTGACATTATTCCAGCACCACCCTTGGCACAAAAGACCAAGGGTCTCATTTCACAAAGTACCGTCCCATCCTTCTCAGCATTTTAGAACCCAATATCCCAGGACTCTCCATTCCAGCATCGAGCAGCATCGCATAACAAAGTCACCATCAGCATATTTGTCTACTTTTAGACACACATGTACTGAACGATTCTGTAACCCAAGATAATAGTGATCAACCCACTGATGGATCGAGATAAAACCATCTTCCTCAAACGTTTATAGATGTAGTATACAAAAATACACACATCTACGCACGCAAACTGACACACACACACACACACACACACACACACACCCCGACAGCCTTGTTAAACAGCAGGGAGGCTGGGTGTTGGTCTTCCAGTTGCTGTAAGGGCCCCATCGGAGAGCAGGTGTCCCAGCATGTGGACTGTCAGAGCTCTCGGTGATGGGGTCAGGAGACAGCAGGAATTAGGGCAGAGGGAACAAAAACAACGCTATACTGATTCAATGTCACGTCTCTTCAGCGGTGCTATAAGGAGATTTATGTCATGACATTCCATTCTAATGTCCAGGGATGATGCGGTGAGGGACTATGTGCAGTTTCTCAAGGGTAACAGTGGTCAGTGTTAAATGTCTTGTCGGGGCAAAGCGCTCTTAATCCTTATCAACACTCTCAACAGTGCTCCTTGCATGATGCTAACTGGGGGAAGTGGGAGGTAAATCCATCTTGGACGACAGCACCGGTTCCATACTGGTCAGCTGGCACTGCGCTAATGTGGGAAAGCAGCGCCGGCGATTTACACCCACTGTCTCGCCCCACAGAGAGAGGATCACCTTTCACTGGTGGAAACTGTGTGGTCCGGGTCTGACTGACTGACCTTGAGCGCGGGGGCTAAGGACGTCGCTTTCATGACAGTTACAGCAAATGGATAAGATATCAACACTCAACCGTGTTACATGTAATTTTACTACAATGTGATGGATAGACACTGAGTAAATGTAGGAATAAGACACTCCATTGCGATTAAAATAAATAAATGTACAATGTAATAACCAGGGCTAGTCACAGTCACAGGAAAGCAAACAGGTGTTTGTTTTTGTAGTTCTGATCATTACATTGTACATATATTATTTATAATTGTACATGGTTTCAAATTCCATGTACCCATAGAGTCTTGTATTACCCATGCAGCCTGAGGCCCTTGCACAGGTGTTGATGGTCAAACAATTATGCACTATTAACCATTGTACACTGTGTTATTATGGGTGTAATGTCTTGAGAAAGGAAATATGCAGAGGCGATCCTTGTGTGCAGGGTTAGTATTTTTTTAGTAAGGACTAATAATTTCAGGGGATTTTATTCCTTGCACCACAAAAGAAAACGCAGTAGTGTGTGTGCTATTTCTATCTATTTAAATGTGGGAATATAAACAGTTGCATTTTTCAATTGGTGATACAAACGGTGGCAAAATACCCTGGCATGGCCTATGTATTTTGATTGGAAGCCACTAAAGCCCCAGCAGAGGATTTACTGATTATAAGTGCTCCCACCAGTCTGTGCCCGTGCCCACCTCCGCCCTAACAAGGCAAAATTCCTCATGATTTTATGATTGGCCTTCACTGAGCGGTCGGTCCACTGTGATTCACCCCGTGGGAAATACACACAGAATGGAAAGGACACTTGGCCTGGTCTTCCTGGTAAGCTCTGGCAGTAAATTTTTTCGCCAAAAAAATAAATTGTGGGCAGGGAGGTGGCCATATTAAGAAATGGGAGATAAAAGATGAACAATCCATATGGGATGAGACTGCAGGGTCCATTTAGGAGCTATAATGAACTGGGCCGGACTGTACCACTTTGTCCACAACACCCACCCCGTGTGACTGAACCCAGACGATACTCACTGATCAAAGCTGACACGCTGTTGAGCTTCGGGTCGTAGGAGCACTTTCCCTTTCCAGATTCCACTTTGCCCGGCTCCAAATGGAAGATTTCTTCCTGAAATGGAAAAATCATAAGAGATGGCAATAAATTCAGCGCTCTTCATCTTGTCATGGTGATTCCCTTGTGTAGGGAAAATGAGGCAGCGTATGTGCTTCCCCCCGAATCCTGTGGGACCTATAAGACCTGATGGAGGATGAAGTATTAGAATAATGAGCGTGCGTTCATACAGAAAAATACATGCGGGGAAACCGAAGAATTTCTAATCCATCTACATGCCACTCCGGCGCGCAAAACAACGTGTCATTGGCTGCTTCTTCTCGCCGTAACAAGCTGCATGCCAAATATCTCTCAGCCTCTTAGTGCCTATGGCTGTGCAGGCTTACTGCTGACACCTGTAATCCGGCACAGTGAAAACAAGCCCGGGATGGAGGCTGGATGACTGATGCTCACTGCTCATGGCATCCCTGCACGCAAGCATCGAAGGGTGATTGCCAGGAATTTGGGTATGTGAGCGGGGGAAAACCAATCAATGGCATGCAATGACATGTCCTGTGGCCAGACCAGAGCATGTCCAATCCCCATTTCTCACTCCCACCAGGGACAGGGGGATAGGGAGAGAGGGAGAGAGAGAGAGAGAGAGAGAGAGAGAGAGAGACATCCCTGTCCTTGTCTGTCATCACCAAAGCGGGGTAGAGAAGAGGGCAGTGTGCCAAACTTTCCTCCATTGGATTGTACATGAACCCTTGTGCGCTTCCCCCTCACCTTTGATTAAAATCACCCACCCATGCAAATATGAAGGTGTTGGCAGCTCACTCGCAGCCACGCCAGATGTTGACGTGCAACCAAAGGTCACAAACATTTACATGTGCCGAGGGGGGAACGCTATTCTGAACGTGTTTTTACAACCGTCTCGTAAAACATAACCCCCTCAGAAGTGTTGCACGCTGCATATTCAAAACATCGGGCTTAAAGTAAAGCCCCTGTGTCCTTCAAAAGTCCCTCTCCGCGTTGCGAAGTGGTTGGAGAGCTCAAACAGTGGAGTCGTGCTCAGCTATGCGGCTCCATTATTTCCTTTGCCACTCGGCTAGTTGGCTACAGATGGCTGGTGTTTGCTCTGGGCCAACAGAGCCTGCTGTGGGAGTGGGTCAGATGCTGGCGAGGCCTGCCACCCCTGTGGGAGAGGCTGGACCGCATTCCTGCAGAAGGCGGAGGGCTTGGTGGGGTGGAGGACTGAAGGGTGGGACATCCTACCGCGTCTCAGATAAGTGTGACGAGAGATTCAGGGATCTGTTGTTCACGGCACCGCTGAATATGACTGTGGCACACACCGAATATATTGAACACTGACAAACACATGCAGTGAGCAGCAGTGAAAGCCTACTTAGCTGTATTCCTGCCTGTTCACGATCAACAGGATTTTCTGCACAGTCTGACAAGCCATTTCCACTTGATATCCCACTTCTCATGCAAAATGTGGCACTCAGCACAAATGCGAAGCACAAAAAGAACAGCGACAGAGAGAGAGAGAGAGGGTGCTCAGACAATGAGGCTTACACATGAAATGGAGGGTGAATCGGATATGAGTGCAACACGAGAGAAACAAAAGAAAAACGCTGCGAAACTGACACTAAATTAGATGCAATTCCAAATTACACACAAAATTAAAGAGACTGCACACGGACCAGACAGGATGCATGCTAAACTTAATGGGGATGAACAAAATGATGGTAAAGACGAAGACGATGGCGATTAACAATGTGCTCAGACACATGGAGAGGGAGCATGCTGGTGGTGACCAGTAGCCCATGCAGAGGGCAGGGCTTTACATCCCACCTTTAGTCCCAGTGTCTCGTGCACCGCGCTGGGTTCGGCTGCGCGGCTAGCCCTTCCTCCGGCCTGGGGCATCTGCAGATGCATGGAAGTCTGGAACAGGAGACAGCAACACAGTCTGGATGTTACGCAACTGACGTGGAGACTGCAAAGGGGCAAGACACATGCTTCCATCCACCTTCCTGACCTCCATCTGTATCGCTGGGTGTGTTTGCGTCATCGAATCGGACCTCATTTCCACACATGACAACAACTCACTAAACCAGGACTGTTGATGCAAAGCGATAGTACTTGAGGAAAATGTATGCGTGTAAGAGCTGAGCAGGGAATGTGCGTAGGTCTATTTAACCAGATGGTGGAAAAAGCAACAATATTAGTTCTCTATCCTGTGGTCGAGTCAATAAAGTCTGTCACAGTATGGTACATACATTCCCCTCAAAGCTGCTGCCAAAGCAAAACATTTGGCTATTACAGTTAAAAAAAAAAAAAAAGCTCATACTTAATGCACTTGAGATATTTTGAGAATTGCCTAGAGGAAGAAGAATATACCCACATGGTGCCTGAACTGAAGCGGTGATCCAGTCAAATGACAACAATCAATGTGGATGTCTTGAATTATTAATGACCAAACAGGTTGCTGAGGTGTATCTGTATGTGTGTGTATGCGTGCATGTGTGTGTGTGTGTGGGGTGTATTGTTTCATGTCTCTGCGAGTTTAGTTAACTCCCTGTCCCTCGGACCTGTCTGTTCAATGTGATGGAGAAAATAACAGCCCTCTCATTAATGGACTAGAACTGGAACATTCCACTGGCACCCCATAATGGGAGCTCCCACTTCCAATTACCCGACGTCTCACATGGTAGAGGCTGGCGGGTGGCCTGGATGGATGGATGGATGGAGGGGTAGATAGGTGGGTGGATGGATGGAAGCCCTTCGTTAGTAAGGGGTCATGTAGGAACCATATGCAGCAAGGGAGTCGTGCGCGGCGCTCTTGCCGTCGCGCGTTCTCTGTGATCTCGAGGGAGAGTCCAGCAGGGAAATGTACTTTTTATTTATCCCTTTTTTTTAAAAGTCCCATGATCATCATTAGGGAACAAGTGTGGTATTTAAAGAAGAGGGAGGTGCTAAAAGGAAGGGGAAGGTAGTGATGCCTGGCCCGGTAAAGGAAATTCAAGAGGTCCCATTAAAGACTGAGACTAAACAGAGTAGCAGTAACAGCGCACTGGGGACGACAGCTGTGTGCCGGCGAAGCTGTGCTTTGCACAAGAGTCTAGAGGCTGGAGATGTGGTATCATGAGCAGGTTTAATGATGGAGGAAAATCATCATAAAGTGAACCTGGCGTTAAGGTGGCTGGGGTGGCGAGGGAAAATGAAGAGAGAGTGGGAAGTGAGGCAAGAGACAGACAGAAGTAGAGAGATGACTGCAATGATGATGATGATGATGATGGAGAAAGCTGGTTAGGTTTTACCAATGTGGACGTTTGGTAAAGCTATTAAATAGCATATATTGATTTATCAGACACACTGCACACATACGTGTGACAGAGATTTCACCCTCTTGAATCCTAACCTGAGGTTTGCGCCCGCGGTTGACAAAGGTGCAGACTGGATTGTAGGCTCCTGTCCCGCAGACGTACAGCTGAGTCCTGTCCCATGGCTCGATCAGACGGATGAAGTTTGCACACTCCTCCTGGAGACACAGAAAGACAGAGAAAAACATCATCAAACTGCACAAAACCTGAAAAGCCATTCGCTGAGAAATTTGAAGAACCTAATTCGGTTTAACTGGTACACCTTCTGCAGAATTTGCAATATCCTCACCCAGTACGCATGATGAAAGCCTAAGCAACGCTCGTTCATAACTAAACTAATACTGTACGTCTCCTATATATTTGGACTATATATCACACTCTCAGCCAGTGGTGTTGTGCTCCCCACCCTGGGCTGGCAGGGAGGAGGAGGAGGGAGAGGTCAATTGGGCTTCTCCGGCCCGTTCCCTTCCCGTCTCCCTGGCTAGACAGAAGGGAACCAGCACTTTTACTGGGCCAAGTCAGAATCCCACAGGTGAGCGCCTTTTCAACGGGTTCCTTATACTAAAACCTCTCCAGTGTTCACAATAGCGTACTTGAGGGAGCTGCGTGCTATTGAAATTCTGAAAAACTGCTTATTTTTCTGCTGGTGTCGTAGTATCACGGTGACGGAAATCAGCTGAACTGAATCCTAAACCCTGCTTAGGTTGTGTGTGTGTTGTCGACAGGCGTACTTACATTGGCGTCCTTCCCGCTCACAAGGCATTCCATCCTTCTTCGTTCGGACACTGGCCAGTGGATCTGTGAGCGGGGGGGAAACAGCAGACATTTTATAGTTACAATCCAGCCCGCTATACATCACTGGCATTTATGAGATCTTTGGGCTAAAACTGCAATAGGGATATCCACCCAGGCCGCTATTAGTCCTGTGGGCATCGTCCTAACCCAATTACAGTGTTTTAATGACCCCGACACCAGAAAAACTGTGTGCCAACACAAACTGGAGGTGAGCTAACCAACATGGCCACCGCTGGGGCAAAAGAACGGGACATTTGTTCCCCTGAGGGAGCTGTTGTGAGTACTGAGGTAAAAGAACTGGCTTCACCCCGGGGTAACAGCCCCTTTGTGCGAAGTTCGGAGGGGGGTGTCTTACAATGTGCGGGTCCTTGTTGATGTCATGGAGGTCCAGAGACAGAATGTGGTCCTTGCTGCCCACATACATGCGGTCGTGGTCCTCATCCATACGCAGGATCCGGTAGTCGGACGTGTTGAGGAGGTAGGCGAAGTGATGGGCGGTACCGGTAGACCTCAGCTCTGCATGGAGAGAGAGGCAGAGAGAGAGAGAGACAGAAATGTATGCATTAATGACAGCTGCGGTGCACACACACACACACACACACATGCATGCCCGACTGACGCATTCCTCATGCCACTCCTGCATACCCGAGTGGAGTTATCTGATGGTTTTTTCCACCAACACTGTTGTAACGTAATACCGCAGATTAGAGACAAGTGCTACTGAGTGTCTGTCTCGCTGTGTTGACGGCTCAATACCGCCTGCGAGCGGATCAGAGGGCCTTCTAGAGAAAGTCTCTCATCATTGGCCTTCTATAAATAAAAAGGAAATAAAAAAGTGGCGTCCAATCTGCGATCATCATAAGGCAAACAACCACCAACAAACAAACCAATTGTCCTTTCAGAAAAGCATTAAATTATGCTTGTGTCCTTAAAAGACCTTATCTTTGTATAAATGACATCATGACACTACTAGATATCGTGTATATGATGAATTTCTACCATAAAGACTTATGCCAGCCTAAAAAGGTGGTAAACTGAGTCTAGGTGGGTTCACCCTCCACTCCATCCCTGGTTAAACACCACTGGAGACAGCAAGACGGAGCCTCTCTCGGCCATCTTAAGGTCGGAGGAGCGTGCGTCTTCGGTAACGCAGAGCAGTTGACAGGTCCTCTCATGTCGAGAGCAACCCAATCTTCCTATGGCTCTGTGTTGGAGTGTTTGTTTGATATGTTCTCCCGGGTTCAGCAACCACGTACAGACAGGGCAGAGAGGCCACTGCTAAGACAGCACAGGCCCCACGCCACACCATAGACAAACACACTCCTCCACCATCTATAGGGGAAAGGCATTACCGGGTGGCATTCACATATTATTGGACAAACACAGAGGTTTCACTCCCGACAGCTGGAAAGTCCCGTTTCACTGTTTAACTTTATTCTACGACCAATAGACCACGGAAAACTGAAACAGGACACCCAACGTTGAGGATACCGCAACTACTTTTGTGTTGTTTTAGTGGCCAGAATGTGGTGGAGGGGAAACCAGAAGATAAACTGTCAAAAACAGGAAGTAGAGTTTGACTATTTACATATTATATATCAGAACAGAGGTGTGCCCACGTATAATTAGAGGAGGGAGACTTGAAATATAGCCACCTTGGGGTATCAGAGCTTCAAAGCAAAACCCAACACCCCAGAGTTTAAAAATAGGAGTCATTTCAAGATTTCAAAGTGTTTCGGACGCTTGATAAATAACCACACGTTTGTCCAAGACCTGTTTCCCTAAGCAGGTATGTGCAATTATGCTACTAAGGAATACATTCCTGTGGGGCTCTCTGGGTGTTTCTGGGGAAGAAGTCTGGACACTAAAGCATGCAATGCCATCAACATGTCCACCACCAGGCCTTAAAATAAACACCATCTAGAGACCGCTTTAAAACGTACTCCCCGTGGAATCTGATATTACCAGTCTTTCCTGCCAGATCTAAATTTAACACCGGGTTACGTCAATAAGCGATGATTAATAGCATTAGATTTGCTATATTTGTACAGTTTGATTTAATAACGGTGCCCACCAAGGGTATGTTTATAGGTCAGCGGAGTGATTGACAGCTGTCAGGGCGCTGTGCAGAGGAGCTGCAACATGTGGTCTAACCCTGCTGATTATTTGTGTTGGAGAGTTAAGTTGAATGATGAGTCCCCATACACTCTGCTGGCGCTCTGCTCTGTTTATGTGTGCGTGTGTGTGTGTGTGTGCGGATAGAGTGATGCACACTGGATGGAAACGCCACATGCACACAAACGTTGTACACACACACACACACACACACACACACACACACACACACACACACACACACACATTCCGAGGGCCAGTCGAAGTCCTTTCTGAAGCAGCTTGTCAGCAACTCCTCAGTGTGTGTTTGTTGTCAGAGAGTAGCTGGATGGGACCATCTGTCAGCTGAGAGGGGAATGTGCACACTGCACAGCAACAACATACCCTATAGAGCGCTTTACATCCAGAACCAAACGCATATGTAATTCAACCTCATAATCATCTGATAATGCACAGATAATGGGGTCCTAATGTACACCCCAAACGTGTCAATATTCTATTCCACACCGAAAACATGACCCACTGTAATGACCTGTACTGGAATGTTTCTTCACACAATATCCACCATAACCAATTGTAACGTACACTACAGAATGAGGAGCTATGCCTATTAGATGACGGTGTTGTTGAAGATTAGCTCGTTCAAACAATAACAATTTAGGTAAGTGATGAAATGAAACAAAGCGAAGACATATGTGAGTTCAAAAGTACAAAAGGTCAATCAAACCCTGCAGAAAATCCTCATCCATTTGTAAATGAAACACAGCTATTAGACGGTGTTGAATTCTCCTTACCCCTGTAATGAGGCAAAACTAGCTACATTAGGGCCATTATTTTGTTTTGTTTTTTACATAGAGCTCATTGTAAAGCCGAAATGGGCTTTTTATACCACAGCAATGGAACTTGCTATCATCCCATAAGGGGTAAATATGCACACACAAAAAAACAAAGAAAGAAATCTGGAAGAAAAAAGTGTTCAGCAGGCGTTCCAGCTACTAGACACTATGCCCTATTTCTTCTCTCCTTCTCTGCTTCCTCCCATAGCCTTCAGAGGCACATGGGATTGCGCTCCTATGAAATGTTGAGCGAGGACGTGTAACGGCAGCGGACTGAGTCTCGGCTGCCGCGCTGCTCCAGAGGTCAGGCCACCTGTGGAAACAAGCCCAGCAGGTCCCTGGACTGAGACTGGGGCTGGGCAAACACCCAGTCACAAACAGCAAGGAAAGACATGCAGAGACAGAGAGAGAGATCAAGATTAATGCTGAAGGGTGGCTCTGGTGGTTGCCATATTCAGAGAGCAAAAGATAAAGAGGCCTTTGTAGGGTTGGGAATTGTGTGTACAGTGTTAGTACAAGTCCTAAATATAAGTCGTCAAAAAAGCAACAACTGATGAACAAGCACCATGCATTCCCAATAGGAAGCAGTAGCACCAGACACTCAAATGGGCCAAAAAGGCTCTTGGAAATGTCCGGTGTGTTCAGGCTACCTTCTGTACTGTCGTTAAATACATTTTAAATCAACTTGAGCATAATTTGTGTTCCTGCATGTGCTTTCCCATATGCACCAGGCTAGGTTTTAAATTACCAAAGATCAAGGAAATGAAATCTAAAAACCACGAAAAAAAAAAAAAAAAAAAAAAAAGAATCAGCAAGGGAATTTCCCCTATCCATAATGTATTCCATCCCAGATGTATTCATCCGATTGCCTGAGACTTTTCCTTTGAGTCTTTGAGGCGTGGTGTTTCATTTTAACTTGCTCAGATTTGACTCAACTGTACAATATTTACTCTGCAACAAACATCTACAGTATGTACCCACAGAAGGAGATTACAGATTTGAACAGGAAGGGTTCTCACGGGCCGAACTCCTCTCCTTTTTGTCAACCGCATTAGGGCATGACAGCTTTTTCCGCACACACAGACTTAGCCTGGAGATTTAGAGGCCGGGATCAGTGTACAAGTGTGTCTATTAGAGCCAGATAAACTCTTAAAGTAGCCCATTACTGCGTGTAGGGTTTAGGCTCACTCTGGGGGGTCTGCGCGCACACAGAGGGGGGCTTTGTTTCGGGAACGCACCGCTTCCCCCCTGTGGAATGGCAACGGCTCTATTAGAGGTGAAAGTAAGCCGGTGAGGGAACCCGATCCTCGCGCTCTACGCCTCTCCCTTACTCATTCACTTACTTTCTTACGCTAGCACGCCCACACTCGCACGCAAAACAAGAAGAGGTCAGTATAGGAGCCTTCTCTCTCCCGTCTTTCTCGTTTTCACTCATGTACACAAGTAGTGAAAACGGGGTAGAGAGTCGGAGTTCTCAGTCCGCTGGTGAGAGGCGATCCTGTCCGCTCTCTCCAGTCTGCTGAACATGGACAATCCTCTCCTCTCCCAGCATCTCGGGGCGCTGCCGGCCCGACACAGCCCGCTGCCAGTTCCCACAACTCAACACCCCGCTCCGGCCGCCAGGAAGGTTTTGTTGGTGGGTGAGGATAGGGAGCCGGGTAAGACGAGGCCCGAACCCATTCTACTTTAATGTCAGCATCTGAGCCAACTGCTAAAGGTTGTGCAGAGCTCAAGGTCGCACAAGTGATGAGGGAGAGAGAGAGAGAGAGAGAGAGAGAGAGAGAGAGCAACACCTAGCCTATAGGGCTAGGTGAGGCTAGGTGTTGCCATATAGCTCTCAATATGATATTATGCATGGGCCAAGATACAACGATACTGCAATTTACTGTGAAATGAATTCCCTGAAGAAAATAAAATGCCAAAATCTATTCTGCTTATGAGCAAAAAGCCATGAATCAATTACTAGTTGAAATTCTACATGTTTTAAGCTCTTGCAATGTAAAAAAAAAACATCCTAACTCTCTCTCTCACACACACACACCATCATCATCACCACCACCACCGTGAATGTGCAACAAGTCTGAGGTTGCAACCTCAGATCGAGTTGCGAGCCAATGCTGGGTTTGAGTTCCAGGAATAGCTGGGAAAACCGAGGGAACGAGTGAGTGAGAACATCCTCCTCAACATCAACCGTCAAGGAGCCCTTGAGCCAAGCATTTAGCCCTCAGCTGCTCCAGTGAAGCTGCTCATTGGCCAGTAGTACAAGAGCACGGGTGCATGGAAGTGTCCCACCCTCCCGTTGCAGCTACCCCCCCAGACCATTATAAATAAAAATGTATTTTTGTCGACTTGCCTGTTTCAATGAGGCCTGAATTTTAAAGTGCAGAAAACATAGAGGAGAGGCATGCTTCACTGTCAGACTGAGCCAGCCCTCCTCCTCCTGAGAGAATAGTTGGCTGCTGACGGTGATCTCCGGGGCTGCAGGCCTGCATGTTAAAGCATATCTCTCCATCTCAAATTAATAGCCAACAGGCCGAGTTTACTTTGGAAATATGTTTGGACAGGAAAATGCTGAGTTCACTGGCACGCAGCACACTCTAAAGATCCCATCTCCCGTAATAAGAGAGAATATTGGTTAATGCTGTCTTATAAGGAATGATTTCCCACCATGCTGTCAAACGAGGGAAACAGGAGACTGGATTTTATGTATCATATTCAGCTGTTAATGCATCCTTGTGCGCGGTGTGCTTTAGTAACACGAGAACTTCCTCTCGTTAAGGAAAGATTACTGCATCCAGTATGACTTAAGAGTACACAGCTCACCCCACACATAACTTTCCTGGCAAATCGACAAGTAGCATCAGGCAAATGATTGGATCATGGAAAACTCCGGTTCTGTACGTTTAAACATAACAGTGACAGAGAGAGAAAATACACAGCGCTGGCACCCGACGGCGCAGCGCACATTAGCTACATGAGACTGATCTGGGTGTTCCGCCCCGCTACATATTTCTCTGGTTTCAAATTGGGTAAAGTAAAAGTGCAGGCCCCTGCCAACGATAGCGCAGAGCATGTTACTGCTTGAAGCTTGCCTCAGTCCCTGTTGAATAGTACTGGAGGTAAGGAGGATGGGGGATGGTAGAGGGGAGAGACAACGTTTTGTGTCTGTTGGGTTTGACACTCTGAACTGGGAGGGAGCTACGAGCGATGTGAAGCAATGTGTATACCAACCACCTGCACAGTTCAGGCCCCTGTGGTTTTTTGCTAATTGGCAACTGTAGCGATTGCATCAGCCCATCCTTCTATTCAAGGATGGCAGCCTGATCGCAGTGGAGCACCAGGCATTAGGGTTGGAACACACACAGGGGCTGCGATCCATCTGACTGAATCAACTCTGGCACGTTTATCGATTGACAAATACAAGGGTTAGTAGGGTCTGATTCAAGATTTTACGGTCATGTAATAAAATGAGAGAAATATCCTGTTAGCCTGTGGCACATCACAAAGAAGCTGCCCTACCTAAGCAGTGTCCCGGGGCAGTTTCCAGTCCGTCGGAGGGAGGTGTGTGAGTTCACACACTGGAGTGGCAGGAGTGATAATTAGGGTGTTTAAGAGGGGGCGGGAGAGGTGGCATGCTCTCACACATCAAAGGCAGCACTTGTCAGGAATCCTGGCCAAATATTTTGAATGCTGTCAATGTAGAGGAGGAAAACTCCTTATTACTCTGCAGAAGGCCCACTTCATTCCAACAGCAATGATGGAGCCTCACACAATATAGGTTGAGAGACTTTTTGGAAAATTGCAAGGTTGCCTTGTTGGCAGTTGGGTCACCTTTTAACAAGGTGCAGTAATGGGTTGAGTCGCCAAAGGTGACAGTGTCACAGGTTTAACAGACTTGCTTGACATGCATTACCTTATGGAAGTTGCAGACTTTCTCATTAATTTGTATGTTTGTCTTAGTCGCTGCCATATTTAGAAAGTGTCTGTTGCCTGTACCTGTATAAAGGGCCATTTGTCCTCCTGGGCACAGTTTGGGCTGTTTGTTATGTTTGCCAGGAGAGCGGTGATGAACCTGGGAATCAGGGCTGAGGCCGAGAGCGCAGGCAGCTGCTATCTGCTATGTGATCACACAGCTAGTCACTGTGTCACTCTGTCTTCATCCTGTCCAAACTGTAACATGGCTGTCTAATGCTGCTCCAGCAGATTTCCTTTCACTTTTCTATTGTAAACATGCCAATAGTTTGCAGTCAGACATGAGAGAATCCTTTCTGCTGAAAATGTTTTGGTCTGATTGTAATATTGAGTGATGAGCATTTCTAATTACTGGTAAATAAATTCATTAATGTTTTATTGACGTTATCAGCGCTTTAAAGTTGCAACTTACGTTTAACTATTGATATGCTGTGTGGTATTTAACTGTGGGTGTAAATGAATTTGCACCTCACTACCAAGTGTCCTGACAAAGCATAAAAAGACACATGCAGTTATCTTCTTGTACAGCCCCTTTATACACACACATCACAAAAAGTGCCAATACATTTTCAAATGAGCTCTTTTAATGCAGTATGCTATGCTTACAACAAAACTTTTGGTTCATCTAGACAATCTCAGTAGAGTTGGCACCTATCCAGATGCCTGTATCTGACAGCGGTTGTTGTTCTCCATGCTTTCCTAATCTTGCACAACTTTCTCACGGTTACTTCCTGTATCCGCGAGATAAGGAGGAACCTAATGTATGGGCAATCACTGAGCACACCGACATGTGAAGCTGGAGACTATGGCAGCCTCTCCAGCGGTTGGAATAGTGCGTGTCCATTGGAAGGCTGAACTGTCACCTCCACCGATATCTTCTCAGTCCCTGTTTCCACTTGTTAGGAGAGTGATTTCTAATCAGCAGTTCCCCGGGGCCACAGCCTGCCTGGACTCTCCTTCAACAGCTTCTTTCAACACAACTTGTCTTCATGTCAAACATTAACATGAGTTATTTGGGTTTGTGTTAGCTGCACGCTTCAAAGCCAGTAGAGAAGTGACACAGTTGTGAAAGAATGCCTGTGTGATTACTGCAGATTGGGGACGTGGTTAGCTACGCCGCTAAATGAAAAGGAACGATAACAGCATGCGAATACAGCAGCTGCTCCGCTCGGCTTAGTCACTCTGTGGGGCAGAGGATAATAAAAGCGGTCAGAGGCTCTGTCGCTGTGTCACATCAGATACGACGCGTCATTCAGCAGATAACAAAGATACAAGGGCA
Source organism: Centroberyx gerrardi (assembly GCF_048128805.1). NCBI lineage: Eukaryota > Metazoa > Chordata > Actinopteri > Beryciformes > Berycidae > Centroberyx > Centroberyx gerrardi. The sequence goes on from NC_136001.1 coordinate 28,830,365, forward strand.
CAGTATCCAGGGGCAGGGTGAGGAGATACGATCCGACCTACTGGTAATGCCAGAGAGCCTGCTCCGAAGAGGAGCGGTAATCTTTTGTGATGCGTTCTCAGCGACGTGGTCAAGCTTCGCTGCATCCTGTCTGTGCATCTGCATCTTGGTGGAGAGACAGGCTCTGCGGCTTGCTGCTAGGAGAGCAAACACAGGCATAACAGCATGCCTGTGCAAACCCCTGCCTCGCACTCACACGGCACCAACACATCCAGCCTCGCTCAATATCATCTTTCAGACTTCAAACTGCCACCGATAACGGTATTATTACCCTACTCCATCTTTACAGATCACAGTAGTGCTGCACGGTTATGGCAAAAGTGATAATCCCAATTATTTTGCTAAATATTGTGATCACGATTATTAGTCATGATTATTTGTCTTGGATTCAGGAAACCAAATTAAATTATTGATCTACCATATCGACTTTCAAATGAATTGAACACACTTCAGCATTGCCGAATTACACGGGTACTAATCATGCCAAGATAAAATCATGACATCCGATTATCTACGATTAATTGTACAGCCCAAGCTCACACAATATCAAATCACAATTGTGATTGCCAGAAATAAGACAAGTCAAAAATGCTTTACTGTGTTTGTTTTGACTCCCTCCCAGGGTTTTATCTCAACACATCCTGCCTGCCATTTAACCACCATAGTCCAAACCTGCTTGGGTATTCATGGCATGTTGTTTGTATTCTGTTGCTGTGAGCTCCCTCGCTGGGGAAAAGGTGTGACCCACTCATGTCTCAACACATGTTATATGTAATCTGTCATAATGTACATGCGCCCCCACATCCACATCATTAACCAACCGTTCTGACCTCATAGTGTCTAGAAGTTGTGCCACGATGTCCTGTGTCAATGTGAGCTGTGACACCTCTGTGTTTACCACCATCGCCACCTCGTTACCACTGCACCCCCCCCACCCCCACCCCCGCCCTGCCCCTCCCCTGCCGACCCGGGGGGCTCACCCGCTCTATAATTAGGAGCCACTCTAGTGCCCCACCCCTCCTCCACCCACTCCCCCTCCCTCGCTAATGGCACCAATTTGTATTCACTGTCAGCTCTGATGGGCTCTCATGCGGAGAGATGGCCTTATCACAGGGCCTCTGGCTCCCATCACCTAAGCCCCTCTCCTGTTGCCTGCCAAGCCCGGCGTGCTGATGGACAGGCCGGGGAGAGGGGCTAGGAGGGGGTGGGTGGGGGTGTGGAGGGCTGGAAGAGAGGGGAGACAGGGCTGGAGGGTGGGGGGGAGGGCGTGTGGAGGAGGCACACATTTGTCTCCATTTCCACCTAAACTCTTGTAACAGCAGACAGATGTGCTGTAGTATGGCATCGGTTGAACAGTGCGGAGGAGAGGCGATGATGGATCTATGACCGAAACCTATATTACTCATACCGTAAAACACAAGGCTGTCTCTTCTTTTCATTTTCACCTTGTTTAGGCCTCAAACCCCAACCCCGAATTGATTTAAAGTCAATAATGTGGTCCGACGCAGGGAAAAGCGGAAATGGATTGGCACTGCATCCTCTGTCCAAACAGCCGCGCACAAGTGAACACCTTTCCTTCTCAATCAGATACAAACTTATGAAACTGGAGACCCAGCTGAGGAGGACGTGAAATGTGCAGGACTAGTAGGGAAGGAGATCCTCCCAGGAGAGTCTTGATCTAATCACACACATCTGCACAAACACGGCTCTGTTTTAGTGGACATGTGTTTTATTAACAATCTCCGACTTGACGGTGACACATCTCGACCCCGTTCCCATCCCGCATGTCCATTCCAGCAATCCTTGTGCAACCTCCATATATGCATGCATGACTGATTGTTGTTGTAAATCAAGTGCATTCAAGGAACTCCCCTACCCTCCACGTCACAGGAGATCTGTACCAAAATGTAATCTGACTGGTTTCTACCTGTGCTACATCCATGGCTATGTGAGCTTTTCCAGATCGTTTTTCATGGGATAAATGCCCCGACTTGTGTCTGCGCTGTGGATAGGGGGCCGCTTTTGCGAGTCTTGATCAGAAGGGCCGACAATGCCGCGGCCTGAGCCGGGAGACGTGAGGAGGTCAGAGGTCGCCAGGCAGCAGTGGCAGCGCTTTATGTTCTGGTTTAATCTGGGATTAGCTCAGGGTCAGGGTTATCTCCCCTCGGCCTGAGAGGAATCAGGAAACAGGGATTGCCTGGGGTAAAGTGGCATTACTGGACGGCCTGTCCAGAATCGCAATGAGGCTGTGTGCAACAGGGGGAATGCGGAGAGAGAGAGAGAGAGAGAGAGAGAGAGAGAGAGAGAGAGAGAGAGAGAGAGAGAGAGAGAGAGAGAGAGAGAGAGAGAGAGAGAGAGAGAGAGAGAGAGAGAGAGCGAGTGGGTCGAGCATGATTCAATGATTCACTGGGCTCGGGGTTGTAACCTCTCTGCCATCGCTCTAGCACTCCCGAGCCCAGAGTCCCAGCTCAGCAGAGATCCATGTGCACTAAGACTATGAATTACTACGCCCTGTGAACCAATGAATCACTAGTATATATCTGTCTAGCCACAGTTATGTGCATACCTTCTGGTTTCCTGAATACGTTTAGCATGGACAATGCATTTGAATGCTGCTGTAGCACAGGAGCCAGAGAGGATCGGAAGAATTGTAAGAACTGTTTGTACCTGTTGAAAGAAAGACATGGCATGGCAGAATTCATACTGCCGTCCACCTATGATTAGCAGAAGAACTAAATAAAAAGTCCTAACTGCAAGAAACCCATTACCTTTAACCTCCCTTATCTTATACTGGTTTGCCTCAGCTTCATGTCAGACCATAATCCCCATGTATCGGATGCAGGCGCACACACTCTACCGTCTCTGGTTCTGCTGTCTGGTTCCTGGGAGTGTGTGTGGAACTGGGAGAGAGAGAGAGAAAGAGCTATGAGACCAGAACAGTCTTGTTGTAATGAAGATGGATCTGGCTCTGGCTCACTCTCTCTCTCTCCAGTGAGAAAGTTAAAGCTAGTGAAAATGGAGAGGGCTCAATCTCAGGCACCGTGGGACTGTTGAAAAAAAAAAGTACTGAAACACCACTGTGGGTAATTGAAAATAGAACTGGAGTAGCAGTGAAAGACAGAGATTGTAAATAGATATTCGAGCCCATTACAGCAGGAAAAATAACGCGCCGTGACGTTCATGGTCTATTAACGTATAATTTTCTTAAATGCTTAAAAGATTCAATCTCTACAGTAGGAGCTTCACTACCCGCAAGTCTCACAAACACTTGAGTGAATGCATATACAGTATATTATCAAAAGCACCGCATACTCAGCTCAGTTCCATTCAAACTTACTGAAATGTAAAATGCCCCGCTCTCTGAAAGCTATCGTCAAATTTCAGCCACAAAGTGGTTTTTCAACAGCCAGCGGATCTGTCAGTTCTGTGAGAATTGGCTCGGTTTCCATGAAAAGATGTTTACTTTCCATAATGAATGACATTCCCCCTTATGAATATTATTAAATGGGGATCTTTGTGATATTACTGGTATGACAGACAACATCTTCTATTGCTGTCGACTGTCAGCCACATCAAACGGGTAAAAAGTCATGGGACTTGAGCGATCATGGGCAGATTTCCAACTGACGGTTTGAGGTTTTCAGTTTTCAATTATGTCATTAACTTCATGTAGACTGCTCTCCGTGCTGCGTGCAGGTTACTTGGAACTTTACCAAGAAGCACGCCTGCATCCTCTGCATTCATTCAAGTGGATTGCATCAAGAAAAGCAAAGCAACTGACAGCTTTATTTGTGGACAACTTCATCTCCATTAGCAAACACTTCCTAGAAAATGGTGAATTTAAAAAAAAAAAAGGCTGGCTTTCTTGGCAGAGTAAAAGAGAAAACAATGGGCGGGCGGTGCAGAAAAATGTCCGAAAGCAACAATGCATCTCTCTGTCTCTCAGGTGTATCCTGACAGGCCAGTGGACGATTTACAACTGAATGGACACAGGATAGCAATCTAATGTATGTGACCTCAGTGGCCCACCATAATGCCCCATGGATATAAATGCCTTATTTGTTAAAGCAGCGTGGGGTCACAGTGTGGGAGGCCAATTGTTCCAGCCCCTTCCTGAGAATGACAGGAAAAGAGGACAGATTGTGACAGTAGCCATTGTGGTTCTGCTCCAGGTCTCTTCCTCCCACCAGGCCCCCGCTGCTCCTTCACCCTGGGTTAGTGCACATGGTGCCACCTCAGCGCTTATCTTCCTGCTCCCTGGGAGGCCGGGCGAAGGAGAAGCTGTGCTTGGCCCTTTTGTACAGCTGTTTCTGTTTTTAGGGACGGGCGGCTTTGGCAGGATACCCTATATTGCTTTATTTGGCACGCAGAGCCTCTCTGGCCCGTCACTCTGCACATCAGTCATACTCGACGTGATGGGACGTCCCTCTCAGCCATCCCGTCCAACAGAGGGATATGGTCAGTCGAGTTCCGTTGCGCCCCCGATTCCCAGGCCTTGGGGACAGGAAATGGGATTAGAAGACAAATCCCGATTTCCCACGCATATGTCAGCAGAGTCCTTGCATTTTGCCTCATCATTTTCTTTCTCTATTGAGGGGGCGCTCATCTGAAATGAAGGCGATTAGCCCTTTCTAAACAGCATTGTGTTTTCATCCGCCGCCGCCTCTTTAGGCCCATCAGCCGGCGGAGGCCCGGATTGGCCTACATCCCCAACACATGCTCCCATGGGAATGGAGGGTCACAGGGTTAACCCCTCCTGAACTAGCGCAGTTATACGGCCACTACGGGAGACCCGCCTAGGGGCACGAGAGACCGAAGAGCAAAAGTCACTGAGCTGATGCCATCGTGCTCTCTGATGGTATAAGCCTGCTGTTGGTAAACCACGGTCGTTTTAAAGGGCCTTCCAAGGCTCTGCGCTCTTATCCTCTTTCAGAGTCGAACGAGATAATAGGTTCCCTTAAGACGTTCGGATTCCATCTGGTGGGAGAGCCTGTCCTCCACTGGCCAATTTGTGTCTCAGGCTCTGACAGCGCTTCTATTTTTGTTGAAGTAGATGCGTAAAAACCCAATACAGAGTACATTATCATTAACATAATACATACATGCTCTCCCAACGGTCTCCTAACATTATGCTCGACGGCGTTTAGAAATGGCAATCGCTCTCAAAGGACTCAAACTCAACAGTCAGCTCCACTATCAATCAGTTCATTTTCTATATTCAACAATTTACACTTGCACTATTCAGTTTTTTTGCTCATTCACATTCTTTACTGAAATAGTTCCTTTATCTGTGTTATTTTCTCTCCTGGTCGTGGCAGACCGTTCTCTATGCCCATGTAAGGTGGTGTTAAGGAGATAGTGGATGGGGGGGGGGGGGATGGGTTGCAGGGTCAGCGAGTTTACCAAGCCGATTTAGCCATCCCAGTTTGTCACTGGTAATCTCCCTGCAGCCTACAGGGTGATAAAATCAGGCTGATAACTGCAGGAGATGGATAAAGAGAGAAACAGACAGAGTGGGTGAGAGAGAGCTGTGTGTGCTGTAGGCGGATGACATGCTTTCTCGGACTTCATCCCCCCGTCTCTCACACACGTAGCGATAATATGCGTAGCATGCACATATATATACATGCACACACGCGTGTTAAGTTCCTCGCACACCACAAGTGTTGCTCAAGACGATCTGGACATGAGGCAGCTGGAGCCATTTAAACCGCAACAATGCCATAATGGATACAAATCGCTAACAATCGCTCCCCTCTTGCAAAGCACAAAATGGGGAGAGAAAAATGAATCGGAGAATAGGAGAACTACAGGTTGAAGGTGCAGAGCGGGAGAAAGGAAGACGCGTGTGAAACGTTCATATCGGCATGGTTCCTCTGAGGTGGAATATGGAGGTGTTTGCTTTGGCAATGTCGACCAGAGAGAGAGAGAGAGGGAGAGAGAGAGAGAGAGAGAGAGCCAAAGCATCCTCTTCCCTTAAACACCCCCAGTATGGCCTCCTCGTGCCTCCATTTCTTCCCCAACTCAGGCAATATGCTTTCTAAATCAGGGGAGCCTTCTCCTATTCCCTGCCAAAAAGAGCCCATAGAGGTGGGATCTTTATGAACGTAACTCCATTGTGCCTGTCTGCGATCCCGACACAACCCCAGCCAGCAGTCCTCCGGCCCAGAGGTAACACAGGCGTATAATCTTAAACATGGAGGTCATAAGTGAGCAGCTTGATTGCTCTTACCTTTCCCTGACATGCCGGCAGGACCTCATTTAGACGACCTGCTTTTATTCCCTCCTTTAAAAGGAAATGTGCATGTCAAAATGTATTTACTGACTCAGGGGCAACGGGGTTAAACAGTGATATGTAATAACTTTTGGGGGTGAAATGCCATTCCACGGGTTGTCTTGCCAGCGCTCTAAGTGCAGGGCCATACATTTTCTTTTCAACGATGTGTATACGTTACATGAATCAAATGGCTAAGAATAACACACTCTAAGTGTGATTTACTCATACTGACTGGACTTTACTGCAAAATAACGACGCAGTAGTTGTATCCCAGTTGATCTGTGGTTGCTGCTGCACTGTTATGGCAGACCGAAAAACCACCTCCCAGCAGCATTATGTCTAGCTGGGTGCAGACATGTCCGTGGCACAAAGATCGATTTTTCCAATTTCTTCTTTCAGCCACGTTCTGTCCTGCTCTCTGAACTGAAGTAGAACTAGTCTGATTGAAAGTCGTTCCCTCCACTCGACCTCCCTCTGGTACGGCAAAATCTGAAGAGACAAAACAAACCCTCATTCTCACTCATCACTTGATTGCCCTGCAGCTCTGCAACACTGAAACTGGCAAAGTGACCTTGATGAAGGAAAGCCAACTGTCAATCATTGATTGCCAGGACTTTTTACACATTCACTTAAGGGCTCCCCTTTCAAGTTTGATCAATATCAGCCAAAAAGTAGTCAGAGAGTAACACCGATCAGTGGCTATTAAGGGAACATTGAGCCTTAGGGAAAACGGGGCATTTTGAGTTGACGGTCAATGCAGGAGATGGAGGGAGGGGGAGGGGAGGGGGAGAGGGAGAGCAGCACACAACACACCAAACTGCTCCAAAAGATTCCTAAACAAACCTACACACACTTGACCTCGATGCTTCCTGGGCCTATAAAGGGGTCACTATCTCGCTGTCTACTGCCAAAACACAGGGACACAACGGGCCAGCGTGTAACGATAATGCCGTTGGACACGCATGATGACCACGGACAAGCGGCCATTGTCCTTTCACACGGTGATGTCACTGTTAAGACCGGATCCGAAATTTTCCCCTCACTATGGCCACTAAAGATATACTCAGAGCCCTCATTAGTAGACGATATGACGGTGTGACTGAGGTCAACAACGATGCAAATTTAACACAACTGTTCTCTGTGAATTCTCTGTGAAAAGTGCTGTGCTCTTCACAGAAACGATGCCAAAAAACAGGCTGAACATCGGCCAGCGTATCAGCCGCGCGAAAACACCTGCAAACCAGTTCTCCGTTTGTTTTCGACAGAAGCTTACTGGTCTTTCTTCTCCCAAGAAAGACAGCCTGAGACCGCGGGCCAACATAAAGAGGTGAGCCTCACATGTAACCACTGCATTCCACAGAAAAGCGGGATCCAAAAAAGACAATAAACCTAAACCCGGTCGAGTTATTAAACCGTAACCCATTCACTGCTCTGGCAATCTGGAAAGTGTCAGGTGAGAACGCTGATGCCCTGCCTCGTTATTCCTGGACAGTATATTTGACATGGAATCAACAGTAAATCCCGGAGAAAATCCTGCTGTGCGGCTGGCCTGACCGCAGGCCGGTGGGAAGAGCGTGAGGGATTGCCGGGCGGTGTTGCCACTAAGCCACGGCCATAAGCGTCCCGCTGTACTCCTCTCTGTGGCTAGAGCCCTCCACTCCCCGTAATGACTCATTGATCTGAGCTTCTCAATCCCTGCCTGCCTTATCTCAGCTAATGGGGCGGCTTCGGGATCCGTCACAAGCTGCAATCTCTCCGAGAGAGCGAGTGCACTTAGAGGTCAACGGCGGCGCTCTCCAGTAGTGAGGCGGCACGACCAGGTGGAAGAGAAAAGCTCTATCTATCTCTCCGCACGCTCGCCCTGCTGATTCGAGAGGTCCGCACTCCTCCCTCTATCAGTCGGTGCTCTTGTTGTTTTTGGAGTGGTACAATATATCTCCTGGACTTCCTTTTATCATCTCAACAACTGACTCGCACTTCGCACATGCATAACTCTTCCCAGCGCATGATAGCCTTTCTTTGACCCCAAACATTTGGAGCTCACAATGGGACTCCCTTCTACAAACTCATGAAAGGCTCACAAACCCACAGTCATTTATAACTTTTGAGGCTGGCATGACAACAGAAAACAGTAGGGAGTAAGTAGGAGGGGAGGGGAAAGCTGAGGAGAGTAGACGAAAAGTCTAAATGGAGAGAACTGTATTACAATACACATCCCTCCGCAGGCTCACTCAACCTGCTTTCCCTATTGGCTAAATAGTCCTAATAGGGTTACAAGTTGAAAACCATTTTACTCTGAGAGCCACAACAAATATCCACAGATATTTTGGATTATGTGACGTGAACAAAGGATGTTTTCTTGGCATTTGAACTGCAGTTGTGCCAAAAACAGCTGGCCCAAGGACTCAAGCAGAGCGAAGTTATCAAGATCCGTTCCACCAGTCAAACACCACCTAATCCACTGTTCATTTACTTCAACCACCCCTCCTAAATCCTGCGGTGCATTTTCTCTGAGGGGGGAAAACTCTTAATTGAATCAAACTCCATCCACCGGTCTTAACATTAATCCCATATGAGGGTCAGCGCTGGGACACCGGCCTGAGAGGGTCGGGGAAAAAAAGAAAGGGCTTTTACCACGGAAAAGCAAATCATATCTCACCCACACCTCATCTCTTTACCCCCATCATCATCATCATCATCATCCGCTCTCCGCTGATATCCCTCTACCTCGTTAACCCAGAGGAAACCCGTCTCTCTCGCCTCAAAGCCGCGCCTGCGGTGACAGTAGACGTACAGACAGTTTGACAGCTGTGGAAAACACTGTGCTTCGGCACAATCAAACCCCCCCTGGAGATTTTAATGACCAGCCGGTCTTTCCCTGCTTGGGTTTTTAAATCCGCCACAGCGAGACGCACCTGACAGCCCTGACGTTTGACTGACAAGGCAGGATATCCTATGCTGTGACCTTGCAGCCCTCCTCTTGAGCAGCTCTGGCTGTGGGTAATGAGCTGTGGATGAGGTCGGAAGTATAGATTGCAAAGTGGCTAAAAATGCAGCTTTTGTTCCGAGTGAATTCCTAGATGGTTAAGACAAGAAACCAGCGGGGAGGAGGCATCCAAGGCCCCAAAGTTCTCGCCCTGCCACCGTAATCCACAGATGGGAGATTGCACACCAATGGTAACAATGTTTACTGGTGTATCCACGGGAAAAAAAAACGACAGACGAATAAGGACAGGCAGAGGAAAAGAAAAAATGTATAGGAGATAGGGGAGGAAAGAGAGCGCTTTCCTGGGGCCGTTTTAAACCTCTGGTATGATATAATGAGATAATTGGAGTTACTGCCGCACTTCATCCCACTTTGAAGCAATGTCTGACGGACCTCGAGGGCTTAGGCCTCAGTCTCTGTCGAGGCCGTACAAAAGGCCCCAGCACACTCCCGTACAGAGGGAACTGCCTCGTTCTCACACTTTGTGGCCCCGCAGCACCCAGCGATTAACCATCAACTGGGCATGAAACCCCACGACAGGGAGAGTCCCCCTTGTTCACGAGGGGAAGAGATTAATGGATTCCTTACACGGTGCCAAATAGAACAAAACCCGACTCAAGTGTGTAAGCAATTAATATGGCATGTTATTGTTGGCCCCGTTCATGCAAGGTAACACAGAAACACTGAGAGGCATGTCAATAATATTCCAGTGAGCAGACCCAAAGTAACATTGCAGGAGCGACTGCCTCACGCTTTTACAGATTTGTGTTTAAACGACTTCATCCATTCTTTCATTATCAGTTTCTTCAAAAATGATGCCTTTGCCAATTTCCTCAAAGTCCTTGGCAGTCCACACTCCCTGCATTAGCAGCACATCCAGTTGTGATTTATCTTGCATTTTCCACTTTGTGCACTTACATCTTGATAAAAGGTGCCTCCCACTTACTGCTATCTCAGAGTAATATGTTAATCTGATTTGGACAGGAACAACAGTTATGCCTTTATTTGGCTGCTTTCTTGTTTTCGCTCGCCAGCCTCTCGATCTCACTCTCTCTCACTCTCACTCTCACTCTCTCTGCATCGACACTGGAGGCAACGCGCAGCTGTGAACAAGATATAGCCTCCTGCGATTCTCCCGGCCCCTGCCCCGCCCTCGCGATGTTTCTGAAAAACATTTTAATTGACGCAGCAATTAAGCGAGACAAGTCAAAACAGAGCTCTCCTGGAACCTCTTTGTGCGGGGAGAGTAATCTGCTTCCCCAGGCAAGTTTATCTTGAGAATGTAGAGTATTCATCAGAGATGTATGACTTGAATCTCAGCCAGAGAGAGTGCACCGCAAAGAAAATATTTGAGAATAATGTGAGATTAACTGCAGTATATCACCGCTGGGAATAGTGTGAGATTAATTGATGTACATCACCATTAAAGACATGCAGTATATTATCCGTTTTACTGTTTGCATTATGCATCAACCGCACATGGCGGCGGTTTAATGTGGGTGAGCTGCTATGAACGGGAGAAAAAACATCTGGCAACCCTCACATTATAGTATTCTAATGCAAATACTGAGTTAAAACACATTTCCACATGTGCAGATATCATATATTAATTTGACTGTATATTGTCAAGATGTGATAATGCATGGCTTTGATAGCTGCAGCAGTGTTTCCAAGCGGTTTACCTGAAAGGAAGGAGAGACATGTCTTGGTATCCATTTACTCCACAGCCCAGTGGAGTTGACAGTGATGCATTGCTGGCAAGGACTCATTTTTTTCAAATGATATATTTCACAATCAACCTCAAGGTCTTTATTTATTTCCTAACAAGCATGTGAGGGATGAAGTGGGAACCAAGGCTGCAGCTTCGAGTTACACTGAAAACGGAGCACTTGACAGTAGCACCTCCATTCATAACACTGAGGTTACTCTCATCTACTGCGTATCCCCACTGCTGATAAATTCACCTGCACAGGAAATAAAGTTGTGCGTCTTAAACATCCTGTGGATATAATAAGTCAATTTAAAGCATAATCAAATGGGATTACTCTGCAACTGTCTGTGGTAGAGAGTATCCAGCCTCCCAGGCCAATGAGACATGAAGGATGAAAATGTCCATAGGCGTATCAACATGCATTTAGTAAGATATGAAAGCATCAATCACAATGTAGCACCAATTATTGGCTTATGTTACATAGGAGAGTTAAGAAAGAGATGAAACTCTGTGACAGGTAAACTATCTCAGGTGTTGCGAGTGATTGTCTGGGGTCACGACAGCTCTTTTCAAAGCTAGTTCAGACTTCCGCCCCGACTAACAGATGAAAGTGAATCTCCTTGACATCCCAGGACACAACGGCTGCCAAGTAACTGAAGCATGTTGCTGAGAGAGAGACTTGCGGATGTGTTAAAGTAAGGACGATGAAGCTGAGAGGGGACTCCAGCTGTGAAAAGACTCAACACTGAATCTAACAGCAGCTCCAGTTTGCTTGCATCTTAAAAACACTTCAGGGCTTAACAGAACTTTGCCCTTGGGGACTGCAAGAAAAACTTTGACACCATGAATATAGCAAGCCATTATCATGCAATTCAAATAGTGCAGCATTTAAAAATCCCATTACTCCATTAATTTAACTGGGCTTTGTTCTACTTTTACTTTGGCTCCAGCCAGAAGACACTCCTATTCTTCCTTGTCATAATAAGTCATCATACAATCACTTCTGAGTTGCTATGGAGGACAGGGTTTTGTCAATACCTCTTTTAACCTAAGCCAATTATTTTTTCCAGGTCTTAGAGCAGAATGAGATATGAGCTCGGCCTCCCTGGCGGTGCCAGCTGGCAGCATGGGGAGTGGCTGGCTGGCTGGCTGGCAGGAGGCGGTGGACTGGCATGGGAGGTTGTATAGCAGGTGAGTTTCTGTCCTCTAATGATCCAGAAATACCTCAGCCAGCACTCTCCGTAACCTCTCACCACAGTGACACCATCCCTGTGTCAGAGCTGACGACCGAAGACAGCAGGACCGCAGAGAGTCCGCTGTAGCATGACGGGAAGTGTCCGACCTGAAACTGAAAGCACCTGCCATGTCCTTGAACGGTCGCAGCATTGGTGACAGGCATCAGCTGGTGGTGCGAAGACATGAGCCCTCGCCGGGACTCCTTTCACGTCGGTAAAAAAAAAAAAAAAAAAAAAGCTTTTGGAAGCAAATCACAACTCAAATCAGTTGGCTGGAAAATTCTGTTGATTCACTAACAATTTCCACACACACTAGCATGGCCAGCGAGTCCTAAAGCGCCTTGGAGATTATCCTGCAAACACAAACACATGATTGAGCTTTACTGTGGGCCTGCAGCCTCAACGGGGACGCTCAAGAGTTAATTCCGCGGTGCATTCCGTCCCCCCAGTGTGTCATTAAAAGCGCCGCATCTCACCTCACCATCGTTTATCTCTGTGCCGCTAATTAGTTCCGATCAATTACCTTTACTCAATGCTGCTTCCACATTTAGGAAAACAGGAAGAGCCGCTTATTCATTGCTGCTCTTTTTGCCAGTCTTTTAAATATTCCCCTCGGGTCGGTTGCACTAGCTAGGCCTATACTTTCTGCTGTGAGGCCTCCATTAAAAAGCCATCGCTCACTGCGGGGTCCAGGGCCTGACAGAGGTGGGTGCTGGGACCCCCTGGAACCCTTCTCTGGTCATGCACCATGACGGGAAAAGAGAGCGGTTAACTGACTTAATTACAGGCATTAAAATAGCAAACACTCGTCACAGTTGAGCTGTATCTGACTGAGTTATGTGTTGTTGTTTTGTCACCACAAGGGGCCGAAAAGGAGAAACACTGCAAAGGTGGGTAATGATATCAGTCGGATTGCAGTGAGAAAGCATGAGGCGGAGTTGAGTAGTTTGTTCATACTGGCAGTAAACTGGAGCAGAAATACAACCTCAATGGTGACAAATGTATGGACGACTGCCTGATTACACACCAGTGGAGCTGAACACCAGGGAAAGTGACAGCATATGGACGCGTCCCACAGTCTACTGTTACTGACAAGGCTTGCTGAACGTGTGCTACTCCCACTGCTCTGCCCTGGAAAGCTCATTCAACAAACTCTCCCTCTACACTTTCTGCCACTCCATACCTCACCCTGCACCCTCGCTGCCTGTCTCTTATTTCCACCCTGGAAGATAAAGCACAAGCATGTCAAAAAATGGAGAAGTGGATGATGACGAGTTCAGGTAAAACCTGATCCACAATGTAGCCCATGAGAGAGACTTTGGACCGACTCAGAGTTTGGGGAGCAAACAAGTAGGAGTGAAATCCTAGCCCAGCTTCTCTCCTGTCTCTCGTCCTCGCTCTCTCCCTCCCTTTCTCTGTCTCTCCCTCCCTCTGTCAGAGTGGTTCATCTTGGACTCCAAGCCCCGTTTGTCTTCTCACAGAAAGGAAATGCAAAGTAGGCTGCTCCGAAACTCTGGGAAACGCCACAGGACGTCCCCGGGGGGAAATTAAATACGGTCACTAAGATCCACACAGTAAAGTGGCAATAAAGTATTCATTAACCCCCATTGAACGGCTAAGCGGGAGAACAAGCAACTGAGTTAAGAAGTCAAACAGAGACTTAGCACACATAGTAACCCCCACCCCCCCCACCCCTCCTCGCCGTCTTCAGTCTCAAGATTTACAAAACAATAAGAGGATCTGATGAGCTCAAGTGCATGTACATCTTGTTCAGACAAGGAGAGAGACCGCATAATCACAGGAGATAAGGCGAAGGAGTGAGGGATTGAACCAAGTGAACAACATCAGAGCATTTCCAAATAGTTTCAAAAGCATTATCCTTGATACTCATAATCCACCGTGCTTTGGTATTGCAACACACGGCCCACTATTGACTTGGCAACATGCCAGCCCGGAGGGGAGGATGTAAACAATCCCCTCTGCTCCTCCGACTTTCATTTTCCCTCCATCCAAGGACCTCATTTTTCACCTCCATTCTAAACCGCTGTCTACCCTTTGCAGCTCCACAGTGGAGCTCCTTGGACCCGGACTGAAGACTCTATAGGCGGCGTAGAGAAAGGCCTGCGGGACGCTGTGCAGCGCATTCATTGACAAAAAAGGCCTGATGCCAGTTTGACGCCCACCCCCAGGTCTCCCAGAACGTGAATGAACTTCCGTGAATGAGAGGCAAACCTACACAAACGCCCCTGCAGCTATAGGACCTTCACAGGGGGAAGAGTGTGTGGGCGACACCAAACAACAACAACAACAAGGGGAGTTGCATGCCAGGGTCCCCTTTTTCACTCCCTCGCCAATAAAGGGGAGGCACCGCCGCAGGAGGGTGCCTGAAAGGATGGGTCGTTGACAAAACCAGCCTGTCGGGGGGTCACCGCCGGCCCTGGCCCGGCCTCAATGGATGTGAGCGAGAGTCCATCTCCACACATTGCAATTAACACCTACTCCACCAACAGGCAAGGAGGCGGCAATAGGGAAAACTCCAAATCAGCATTTCAAAAACACACCACTACAAAGGCATCAAAGTGCATGTATTGTATTATGCCTGAGTGCCCTTGTGGGCTAAACTCATCAGTGAGTCTTCCAAACAGCCTCATTTCCCCTTACCATAGTGGAATACTATGTGACCCCATCACTGACCAGATGAGGAGGTGGAAAGGAGGGAACAAACATGCTGAAATGATTGAATTGGAGGGCTGGGAGAAATGCTGACTGCAGTTTAGTCTTAATTAGAAAAAATGCTTGACTGGACTTTAAAAATGATCAAATGATGAGTATAGCATCCCGTTGCAGCTATGCATCTGCATTTGGCCTGCAATATACTTTCCCTTGCATCTGCGTTTCTATAAAGAGCGATCAGGCCTAGTATTCTGGCAGGATATTCGGCCATATGTTGATGTAAAAAACTGAACGGTAGCTTTTGAACTTTGAACAGTGATTCTCAATGTTAGATTGAGTACAACATTGGAGGCGGGCCAACATTTTGCTCTGTGTCTGTATTTCATAACGATGGTCCAAATTCCCTAAGACTGTAATACAAGACAAACTTGCAAGAGCTAAGAGCAGAAAGTCTCATAGGATTCACTGAGAAATGTATCCATATCTGGCAATCAGCTGAGAGACTGAGAGAGCAAGACGTTGATCTTTTTCAAGCCTATTATAGGCCTATTTGTATAGAATTAATTATAACAAAAAAATCTTTGTTACAGATTTTGTTTTGGGGATAATTAATATAAGTCTTATAAAATCTTTTATATCATCTTAAGTTATTAGTCTGCCATTGTGACCGAAATAAAAATGAAACACAACTTTATCACTGAAATACAAGATCTGTTATAGTTGTAAGGACACCAGAAACGGCAAATCATCCCACCCCACAAGTTCTTAGATATCCAAATTTTCATGAAGAGTAGAAAATGTTCGCTGCATTAGCCTGTTATTAGTTTATCATATTGGGAAACAACCAAATAGTGTGACATGTATGCGTGGTCTGATACACAAGCCATTAATATATGAAAAGTTTCTGCCCAAGCTAATTTGCATGGGATTACTAATGTATATCGAGTGCAACATTCTGGCTGCACTTGCAACATGCACTGTCTATTCATTGTGTGTGATTTGTTAATGGCACACAATTGATTTCCCCCCGAGGTTACAGTATGGTGTGCGGTCTTAAGCATGGTGTATTTAAGCCTCGGAGCAGAGCAACAACATGTCTGGGTCCAAGTCTCAGCACAGAGACAGGGAGACACATCTGAAACAGAATCCCCCACTGACAGAGGGTGAGAAATTATGTGGAGCTTGTAGATCAGAGGGGGGGGGGGGGGGGGGGGGGGGGGGGCGGCCTTGACCTCCCCAGTCAGGGTCACGACCTCCCACTTGACCTTTCAGAGAAACTCCCACATAGCTAACCTCTTCAGGGCTCTGTACATGCATGGAGACAGGCTTCTCACCAAACCTGTCCTAGCACTCCCCATGGCTAGAAGATACTCCATCAGTATACAGTATGCTCATGTCATGACACTCAAAATATCAGCCACAAACTTCTTGTACATAGGCATTGGACTTACAATTTGTGCAACAGTAGAATAAGCTTAGATCACCAAAATTACAAGCAACCGGTATGAGGAGTGCAAGTGTGAGAGCCATAGTTCCTTGCTAATATCGCTGTGACCACAGAACGATCATGTGACAGATAAGTGCTGGCAACATAATTAAAATAAGGAGAGAGATGGGAGGTATTTTTAGAGCAATTAGATTGAGTAAGGGAGGGGAGATGGGGAGGTGGTGGGGGGGGTATGATTCAGAGGAAAGAGGGTGACATGACATACTTCTTGAAAAGATGAGTTTACAGCAGATAGGGAGTGACTGTGCTGTTCTGACTGGAGGAGGAAGATCATCACTTCACCACTGGCGAGCCAGGAAGTAGAAGAGACAACAAGTGATAACCTGGTTTCTGCAAGGAGAGCCAAGCTGGACCGTGGACTGGAGGTATGGGGGTGTAGGGCTGGACCATGGTCTAGAGGTATGGGGGTGTAGGGCTGGACCATGGCCTGGACCATGGGGGTGCAGATCCCTTCGCAGCCTTGTATCCCAGCATCAGGGCTTTGAATTCGATATGAGCAGCCACAGGCAGCCGATGGAGGGAGTGTAGGAGGAGGGTGACATGGGAGAATTTGCGGAGGTTGAAGACGAGGCAGGCTGCAGCGTTCTGGATGACTTGTCGGGGCTGAAGGGAGTACTTCAGGAGGCCGGCTACAAGGGAGTTGCAGCGGCCCAGACAGGAGGTGACTAAACCTTGAACGTCGCCCACATTTCCATGCACTGAATATCAAGTGCGATCCCTCGTCTGCAGATCTAAGTGAGCACCATTCTGCCACTGAGCGGCTGAGTGGCGTTGGAGTCAGATTATCCCTGTATCCAGATGGGTTTACAGTTGTTCACCTGCCTGGTCACTGAATTCAGCAACACTCATTTTCCTCTCACACGTTTACCCCCATCTCTGCTGTCTCTCTCTCTCTCTTTCTCTCTCCATTCTCCCAAATCAGTGATTCTCAACCTTTTTCATATCAAGGACCCCGAATTTAGTACGCATTAAGACCATGCACCCCCATCTGATGAGATTTTGTCTCTCACACCCAAGTCTGAGAATATTTTTATTGTTAGACATGATTTTGTCCAGAATTCCATCACTATCTGTATTGAAGGAAGAGAGATAACAGTGAAACTAAACAAAACAGTCATTCGTCTACATTCTCAAACGATGTTAACTTCTTGTAAATTAAATAATGGTGAAGTTTAACAATTCATCAATTTAGTGGGGATCCCCTGCAACCCCCCTCAAGGACCCCTGGTGGTCCCCGGACCCCACGTTGAGAACCACTGTCCTAAATCACCCTGTTGTTGTAAAGTAATTCACTACAGGACACTACTTCAGCATGTTTGGAAAAGCAGATGATTATATCACATTTACAAAGTCTAAATCCTTTACAACGTGGGCACAGGTTTGAGGTGGATCCATGGAGTCATGTAATCCGTCTGGACCATTATTCTACCTGACACCTTAATCTGCCGCAAGAGAAACACGAGGGCTAAGAATACACAGCGTTCAGCCCCAGCGGCAGTGCAGAGACAAAGCCAGTCTGAGTCCTCAACCTGTTTATCCAGTCCCCGCTAATGCGCTGTTCTCACCAGTGAGAAAAGACACAAAATCCCACAGGAAGTCTTAATTATGCCACCTAGAAAAAAGGCCCAACCTTGAAGGGTGAAGCCTGGCAGGTGTGCTAGATACCCAGCCATTGGCCCAGATTAACCCGGCCCGCCTGGTTGGACCGAGATGTCAAACCTGGGAACGCTAAATGCTCCGTCATTATCTGTTAACAGTTTCCTGAACAAAGGGAGAACACAATAACAAAAGGTGGTGATTGACAGTTTTCTCCACAGGACTAAAAAAGTTCATGAAGTTTAATCGTATTTGACAGGAGTCCTACTATGAGACTGACATAGCTTCTAGCTCCCATATTGAAACGAAAACTGGCCTGGCAGCCATTGTGATTACAGGAAATAACAAAGTATTATATCATAATTTCATTTTAACATGTGCAAGCATTTACCCCTCCGACATGTCTGCCCATATTCTGCATGGACATAAAAGAGAAATAATTGCTTGCATCAGCGCCGCTCTGTAATGGTTGCTCTAATTCTGTACTTTTGGTCATTTTTATATACAACTGAAAAAAAAGAAAAAAAAAGAAAGTACGAGTGTAGGTCCATAAATAAAAAACACATGGGACCGGAGCCTGCGCTGGTGGGGAGAAAGTGATTCACAGTATCTGGACAATTTGGCTGGTATTTTCCAGTACGGTGAGGAGGGGTGGTGGGGGGGGGGGGGGGGGGGGGGGGGGGGGGGGGGGGGGGCGACAGATGCAACAACATGTCTGTGAAAGACAAGACGGACAGACAACACTGGGTCCACGGTCTTTTTGGGAGAGGATCTCAGTTTCACCGGTGGCGAGGCTCTGACAGAGCCCGTAACCCGACTCAGGAAGACGTCCCACAGGTGAAGCCCGGACCACAGAGGGAACGCCACACACTCCACACATCCCTCTTCCCTACAGAGGCTAAAAGAGAGCAGCGGCCGGGAATCCCAAACACCCCGCTCCCTTTTGCATTTATTGCCGTTCCCTCGCCAGGGGAAGAAGGAAGTGAGTGGGAGAGGGGAAAGGAGACAGGGAACCGCACCAGGAAACTGAGCGTTCAAAGACGGGTTAGACTATATTTAGACAGTCACCTTCAGTTTCCCTGCGCAGAATAATCCCCGTGCTCGTGGAAGTGTAGGGACCTTGCAGAGCGCAGCGGGGATCACGCCTGTGTCTACTGAGCCTGTGGAGAATCTGTTTACCTGCTAACACCTACTCACCTGCACACACACACACACACACCTTGGGACACTGTAAAACAATGAGAAAGAAAGCAAGGGAGATTTTATCAGCACATCCAGCAACCTTTGGCCAGATGCGTGAGAAAGAGAATCCGGAGTCAAGCACTGATACTATTTCCCCATGTATCAAACATTAGGACCACCCAAGTGGCCCGTGATACACATTACAGCCTTGTGGCCATATGGCACAGGGCACATGTAGAATGAAGTGCCAGGTTGCTATATTCTATAACAGTGACACCCTGCACTACAATGACTCCGATTCATGGAGCGTCATAAAAAACGCTCGTGTGCATTTAACAACCATGGGAAGGAGAGAATAAAACAGATATTCCAGGAGCCGCAGCATCAGCGCTGGGCGGGAGAGGCAGACAGTGCTAATGGTTGGCTGACACGGCCATGAAATGACAC
This sequence comes from Centroberyx gerrardi, assembly GCF_048128805.1. Lineage (NCBI taxonomy): Eukaryota > Metazoa > Chordata > Actinopteri > Beryciformes > Berycidae > Centroberyx > Centroberyx gerrardi. The sequence continues at coordinate 28,850,018 of NC_136001.1, forward strand.
TGTGACCGCTATTTTATTTTGAGAGGGAAACTGGCAGCATCAGAGCCGGACACAAGATGACAGCTGGATTTGGGGACAGTGTGTGCTAAAAACCAATCTCCAATCTCACCCATGTGCGTTCGAGGAATATCATAAATCTGTCCCACACAACACACATATAGGGGAGACCAGGGATGGGTGTAACACTTTTGATTTCAGCATCTATAACTCTGTGGTTGTTTGTGTCTCAAACTGGTACAAGCTACCCCTATTTGTCTACTACAAATAATGTGAGGTAATGTCACATACAAAGTGATAGGCCCCTATCCCACTACTGGGGTGGATGTAACACTAGGAAAGAATTTCATTGAAGGATGTTTGAATAAACTCAACTTTTCAGCATAATAAATGCAAGTGATAATTATTCATTCTTCAGCTTTAAACTTAAAGTGGCCCTTTTGTAACATGTTCAACATTTCAGCGTTCTCAAAACTTTTTATAAACATAAATGTCTCTTTTGTTCATTGTCACAAAATTCTTAGCCTTTGAACTTAAAATCTTGTTTGTTACATTTTCAACAAAAGCCTAAACTCTCGTTTTTAACATTTCGACATAGTAACATACTGTGTTGTCTGTGTGTGTGTGTATGTGTGAATATGAGTTGACTCTGTTGAAAGCACTTTGAGCAAGGCGCCACATTTTTTTTTTTTTAATTTAAAGCATCAACTCTAACTAGAGAGATACAACAACACTAAGAGAACTACTAAATTTTTGCTATCTTATCTTAAAATAGGCTATATATTGTTTTTTTTGGTGTAAAATCCTCAGCATTGCACACAGAGCCATGAAACTTCTCCTGTGAGCTCAAGAAGGAAGTGGACATTGTAAAATGTTGATCACACCACCGTATCTCATTCCCGACTGGTCAAACTGACAGTATTACAACTAACCCCGGTTACAACCATCCCCGGGTTACAACCAGGTTACAACCATCCCCGGTCTCCCCTACATAAACTACCTGACAAGGGGGAGGGGTGAGAGAGGGGCGCCGCTGTTTGACATAACACTGACACTTGGGTTCCTGTCCTGCCCTTGCCCTCATGCAGGGGCCAACAGATTAAGAAATAGTTTGGGTTAATTACTAAGCTTGCGGAGCTACTGTTGGTTTGCCTCCCACACACACACACCTACACACACACTAAGTGGAGGGGACTCATGCAAATCTTAACTCCCTGTTGCAAGTCATGCGCAGCACAGTGGAGGATTAACAGTGCTGCTGGATCACTGGGCTCAGACTAGACCTCACAGCACCGCTTCTGCTTCAACATGCACTCTCTTCTCTACACCCACTCAATCAAATTTGAAATGTTTTACACTGTCGAGGCAGGCTTTGGGCCCACCGGGACTTAAATGATAAAGTGACACTCTCGTGACGGCCGGATCGCGGTCGTTAAACCACAGCAGAGTGCAAGCTGGGCAGGACCAAGCCGCGTTTGCACTTAAACCGCCGTCACCTCCCTGCCGCCTGTGTTCAATGGTTAACCACGGCACTACAAATGGCTGCTGTGTGCCTGTTGAGGGAGAAGAGAGGTTCACACTAAATATAACCTGGCTTAGCTGCTGTGGGAAGAAGCTGAGGTCTGGGATGTGGCCAAAGCAATAGTGGTTTTCAATGCTTTGTCAGTCATTACTTTACCGCCGCGGGACTATATGGACTCAGCCCTCGCAAACAGTAATTAGAGATCACAGCCAAGCATTAGCAGTGGTGCCAGACTACTGGGGCAGCGGTTTCGTGGCTTCTGCATGTGGTTCAACAATACGGCAATATTCGAGTTGGGGTGAAGGTGTGTCCATGTCATGCGAATTGGGCCTGAGAGGAGAAAGGGAGAGAGGCCGTCCAGGAAGGCATCAGGGATGATCACCTTGAGCGGGTGTACAGATCACTTTGCATTAAGCTCATTCTCCGCCAAGTGGGGCGTGGATGCTAATTTTCCACAGAAACCGCATCATAGCTGTTCGCTCAAACAGTCACCCCTGAATGAGCAGTCTGCACCAGTCTCAGAATGCATGCTGTCATAGCTAATCGGGTCAGCAGCGATAAGAGAGTGAGATAGGCCAATTCTGACCACTAATGCATTCCTCTGAACTGCAAAGAAGAAAGTGAACACTGCGATGGATCGTGTGAACGACAGTAATAACAGTTTAAACATTTACTAGTATAAGTGAGAGGGCGGCAGTAAAAGGGGCTTGAGATGAACTGATAGTGAACTGTTAGATTTATCAAAACAAGAGTTTAACTGTATGGACAAACAGTGCTAAGCTGCTTTTTAGCTCACATTTTAAGTTTAATCCTCGTCTGTTGTTGTTCCCAGGCGTTAAAAGCAGAAAAACACATGGGAATAACCGTAACGCATCAGAAACATAACTGCCGCACATCAAGGGCCTACAGATACCAGAATGCCTGGCATTTAACCCCGAAGGGGAGTTTCTAACCCCCCCGCCCCCCACCCTGCCACCCACCCACACATACACACACACACACCAGATATAGACTGAGGAGTAAAAATAGGAGCTTGCTGCCACCCCTTTACAGGGGGGCGTGCAGATGAGAAATGTGGAATAATGACGAGCCAGAGCCGCTTCCTCTTACTGCCACCTGCGTTGCCAGCGGTGAGCGTGTGTATCGTGGCAAAGTTGACCCACATTCTGGGTCCTTCCTGTGGATTTGGCCCAGTATGTACGCCAGGGGAGGAGGGGAGGGGGCGAGCTGTAATCCTTGTGATGTTGTGGTATTCAAAATGACTTTTCCTTTGCACTGACGGGCCGTAACTCCATTGCTATAGTCGGAGAACAGCCGCTTCAAATTTCATTAACACCAAGCGGGAGAAGGTGAGAGCTGCACTGTGTATATAGAGGAGTTAACTCCCCATGGCCTTTGGGGTGCAAGACATGGCTCCATCCCCTGCCGTAGATTACGTCTGCAGGGATCTTCAAAGTGAAAATTTACAATCGTGGAGACTCTTGACCCTGTGCCTTTGTTTATTCTTAACTAATGTTTACCTGCTGTCTGTTTATCTAAGCAGACTAAGAAAAGCCTGTGTTTACAGATCTCTGAAATGTCACTAATGGCTTTTAGTCGGCAGTCACACTTTCCCTGTAAACAAATGCATATAAAGCATAGGCGAGCATTTTACATCAATATTGCATAGGCTGTCACAAAATATTGCTCTCTAATTGATTTGAATGAATGTTAAGTCATAGCAGCCCAGATGAGGCAGGGGTTCATGGGTGGTGTAAGGCCTGAAATGGCAGAGCCATAAGCATGGATTTAGATTGGGATCTGCTTAATGCACAAAGTCAAATATGTCAGAGAGGGAATGTGGGCCAACAGCAGCAAGGTTACACTCTTTGATTCACCGCAAAGGAATACCAAAACATTATGGCAAAACTTCCCTGGAGCGCTGCCTGGTAGTGCATTTATTCATTCAAGTAATTTGCTGTTTTCTGTGGGTATTTCACTACAAGAGGAATAATCTGGCAAAAATACTCATATAAATCAGCAGCCATGATCTCTAAATGGATTTACAAAGGGACTTGCATGTAAACTATTACTTAGGAGTCTCACACGGAGGGGCGATGCTCTCTCACACAATCCTTTTGCATGTTAATTCTAAGGCTTCCACTTCAATGATGGACAAAATGCCCTGGCTTGGTTTCATTGTTTTCAATAAGAAATAAATCTGGAATGATGCCTTCGCTATACGACAACTCCACTTGTGTAAACAAGAAACATTTGCAGTTACTGAATTCAACACCCGCATCGCTCCTGAGGACTTACAGTATTGAATTAAATTTAAAAAGATGCCAGTGAGTTGACCAAAAATAGTAATCGAGACCCCAAACTCAAACTACAGTAGCTCATTCTCAGCTGTTGCAGGTAGACTATTCAATATGATGGTGGGAGTGGGAGAAACATTACTCTCTTCGGGGTCGCTGGCGACAGCAGTCTTGTCTCAACTAGCCCTGAAAAGCTAAATTGATTATCCATGGTGGCTCGCTTCACTCCCCCTACTCTTTGTACGCAACACTCGGGTTGCCCATTTAGGAGGGTCGTCCGACATTGATTACACCGATTCCTATTTGTCTTCTAAACTAAGGCAGACTTCTTGGATTTTGCTATCTCTTCCCTATCTCCTATGTGAATTTAGTGCAGAAGACAGCGATAAGCAGCCTGAACAAAGTCTACTTTCAAGGTTCTTACTTCAGACCCAATGTTATTGAAATGTGTATCTGTGAAGTGGATACATTTTCCAACTTGCAAAGCAAAATTGCCTCATATCTACTGGACATTTAGACAGTGTAGACTTTGTATCATAGATGGTGTTCCCCTTTGAAACATTTCATGGAGGCCCAGTACAAGGAGCACAGGCAACACAATTAGGTCTCATGATTTACTCTACCTGTTTTAATAGGGAAGTGAGGGCCTCCCAGATGGGGGTCATGGTCCTTAACCCCTCTCCTCAGCTACTGAGTTAATCAGTTTGGGGGATTTTATTAGTCCAACACTGAGAGAGAAATGCAGCTTTATGGCTACAATTTGTTAAGTTTCTTTTTCAGTGTGACACAGTGCCATAGCCATCAATAATTAGAAGTAGGGAATTGATAATTAACTCATTCTTTCCCTCAAATTCACAGACACACTGTCTCACATAGAACGCTTATATATTGTTGCTCACACTTGCTATCATAGTCCATAAAAATAATATTGCTGGTCAAAAGTAAACTGCCTTACCAAACAGCTCAAGTAAAAACTTAAAACATCATGATGCATCTGGGAATGTGCAGCCAGCTTGCCAAGGTAAGAGCTACATGGGCCTCTCGAAAAGCAATTAAGGGAGAGAGTCATAATATTGAATGGAGGGGGAAAGCATTCCTTGGAGAGAGGCAGCACCAGTAGACTGTGAAATTCATATTGACTAGAGAGGCAAACAGACAGGTAAGCAAGAGAGCCTTGCTTTTTCCACCCTGCTTGTCAGCTGAAGAATACTGCCTGTAGTCCGCTCCTTTCAAAGACATTTCAGGCAAATTCAGCCATCCAAAGATGCACCAAAAAGCATTCAAAAGCATCCAATGAGTCTTCCCTCAGCAAAGCCATTCATATAGAATAAAAAACACAATTTACACACTCGTGTAAAAAACAACAACAACACCACAGTGAAAGCTTTAGTGTAAAGAATTCAATGACATGATATTTGGAAAAAAGCATGAAAGCATTGCTGAGCTCTGGATATGTGCTCAGTGATGTGTTAAATCCAACTTGATTAAAGCAGGAAAACGCCTTTAACAATGAACTGTGCCAGTCCACTTAATTAAGTCAACTTGTACTGGGGAGCGCTGGGAAATGGAAAGCAAAGCAAACAGGAGCGCTGCTCGGTCCCTTAGCTTTTCTCTGGATGCTAATCAAAGGCTTGATCTCCGAGCAGGACAGGCCTCAGGGACGTCGCTCTGCTTGGCTGATCCTGGCAATTTGCTCTTGATAATACCCTCTCCCTCGCTCTGCACCCCGCAAACCCCAGCATCCCATCTCACCTAATCTGTATGGCCGCTGAAAAGCACAAACAAAGCCCCTAAAGTACATGTCTGCCTCACCAGAGATTAATCACATAATGGCCATAGTGTTATTACATGCTCCTTATTATGTTGTCTCCCTTTGTTGCTCCACTTTAGGGATTCCAAAATAAAGATGTCTCATTTGATTAACTAAAACAATAATCATTTGTATGTTTTTAAACTATATAAAAGCCAGACCCTCAGCATACACATATCTTCAATATGTGCTTTTGGCGGGCTTTGTTTATGTTTTTAATTGTTTGTACAATGTAGCCCAGTGAAAGCATCTGGTGAGTATTACTATGCCTGGAGGTTTAAGGGGGGGAAGCGAATTAGAATTGCATGATTTGTTAGCGGTCTACACAGTGCGGCTCTGCGGTGTAACACGAGAGTCTGGTGATGCTGTAAGGTCTTCCCTCTTCGAAAACATTCAGCACTTATCAAACCACAATCACTCCAATTACCTAGCTGTCATATCATCAGTCAAACAATGAGCGTACACGTGGCAGAGTGTAAGAAACCAGCAGATGAGGTGACTATTTAATGAGGAGACCCAGAGGGGAGGACAGCAAAAGAGTTGGACACATCAGAAGAACATCATAAGAGAGTGGAGGTTGATAGACAGGAAGAACGACACGACGTAGAACATCAGCATCAAACGTCTGTGTATATTGAGAAAGGCTTGGGTCTTACCTTTGAAGGAGATGAAGACGCGGGGTGCGGCCATGGGGTCATTGATCACTGGGTTCCCGAGAGCGAAGCCGGACAGTGCCAGGAGGGCGTGGACCGTCCACAGACCGTCCAGCTGCATGGTCAACCAACCTCCAGTAGCACAGAAACGGCGATAAAAAATAACCAAAAATCACTGCAGGGACAAGAAGGGACATGAAGGCAGTGAGAAGAAACCCTCTCAACCGTACACTCCTAAAGCTCCAGCGAGAATATGACATTTTCACTTATGTCAAAGCCTTCGCGCGAGTTAATTTCGGCGAGATGTCAAAACAATGGCCCTCGAGGGGACCCTTACTGTGAACTTTGGCAACGCTGCACTGATGTGTGGGGATTACACCCAGAACTCAGAGAGCTTCAGAAAACAGAATTGGGTGGAAAGGAGCCAACCTTTTTTAGCTTTGTACACAATTCCATTTGGTAAAAATTATATTTGACCTTTGTGTGCGTGTGCTTTTGTGTGTGTCGGTGTGTGTGTGTGTGTGTGTGTGACAAACTGATGGAAGGATCACGCTGCCATTGTTGCCTCCCTGGCTCTAGTGAGAGAAGCCTTTCTTCTGTTCCTCTCCAGGCACACAAAACACATTCCTACTTCATGACAGCGTATGTGTGCTGCTCTGTAATTATGGGTTCACCTAATACCAGGTTATACCAAGTCTTCACACTTACCAGAGAAAGAGAGAAAAATGTTACTGATGTAATCAACTATAACCAAATAAAAACTAAGGATATCAAAGAGACTAGAATGAGTCTAGAAAAGTGTAACAAATAATTGGTTAAATTAAGTCGTGATGAAAGCCTGAAACGCCAACTGGAACACTTTAGCAAGTCTTCCAAACAATGCAGTGGTGTTCATCAATGAGGTCTTAAGTTAATCAATGATGAGCACCAGGGAGCAATCACAATGATTCATGGATCATCAGCGAGGCTTGGCTAACAGGCAGCCTCTTGCCCTTGGCCATTCTCCCTCACATCCACTCAGAAAGAAATCTGGGGATCTTTGCCATTATACCATCTGCTGTCCACTTCATGAAGAAGCAAGACTGCCACCCACAGCGGGAACTCTCAGAGGGTTCTGTATTTTCATAGGGTGTGGTGAAACTCTTTCACCCCCCTCTATTCTCAGAAAAGTACCCTGAATTCAATGACTGGACACTCACAGTATGATCGTTTTTCGAAGCTCTTCACACACTACCGGGAACCAAGTCTTGATGTAAAAACAGACAAGAAGACTTTTGGAGCAGGTCTTTACTTCAAACATTGTCCAGAAGACTTTTGGACCATGTCTTCATTTCAAACACTAACCAGAAGACTTTTGGACCAGGTCTTCAAACACTAACCAGAAGACTTTTGGACCATGTCTTCATTTCAAACACTGACCAGAAGACTTTTGGACCAGGTCTTCAAACATTGACCAGAAGACTTTTGGACCATGTCTTCATTCCAAAAACTGACCAGAAGACTTCTGGACCAAGTCTCTACTTCAAACATTGGCCAGAAGACTTTTGGACCAGGTCTTCACTTCAAACACTGCTTTGGAGACTTCAGGAGAGCCAAAGAGTCTTCGGACTGGTTGGTTGGAGTGGATTTATGAGCATAACCAGCTGTTTAAACCTCCGCTATTTACTGACAATTTGTTAACCGTCCAGCTGTTTATTCTGAGACGGAGACCAACTCCTTTACACAAGCAAATGAAGTCAAACAAAGCACTGCTTACAAATGACACTGAGGAGAGAGATGAAGAGAGAGAGGGGGCAGGAGAGAATACAAGCAAAATATGACTGCTCTCTCACAATGAATATTTTGTAATAGAATAGATACATCCATTTAAATTCATTCAAGGAGCACTTGTGGAAGCCTAAACAATAAACCTTTGAATCCATCACACTAGTCCTACTCTCCAAATAGCTTACTTTAAGAAGAAAAGGCAAATCAACTGGTCCTTTTGTTGCTGTCAAAAATCAGTCTACTCATGTGTTTATGCCTGCAAATTACATGGATAGCAGTTTTCCTTTTTTTTTGACAAATGCAATGCAATAATACATATTTGCACATGTAGCCAAAGACAAAAGACAATAACCACAAGTTGCTCATGGTTTACAAGTGCTTAGGCTGTAGAATCTACTATAACAACATGCCTCCAGCCTCTGTAACCCTCCTCCAGAGTCCAATCCTGCTTTCATATTCAGTGGACAATAAAGGATCCACGCGCATTTGGTCGCCGTCCAAAACATTTGACGAGGACAGACGACTTGTTACGACTTATTTCACATCACTTAATGCACAACAAGCTTATTCCAAGAAACGTGAAAAAACATATAAAAAAATAATAATAATATCACACATTAAACTTTTTTTCATCTCTGAGCCCACGCGTGTGTGTCGTCTATAATAAGGAACATGCAAATAACTTTGTTAATGGGAAAATCAGATACACTATAATATGTGTATCAACAGATTCTGGTATGGACGACAGTACTGTAAACATTGTGGTGTGGAAACAAAGCGCACGGTAAATAAAATGAATAGCAAAAAAAAACATCATACTGTAGGAATGAGAAGTTGGATATCAAAACGAAATTTAAATGCTTGAGGAAAAATTGCTGCGATCAAATTCCTATTATCGTTTGGTAGTTTATTAATCTTTTTTACAGGCAGAAGTATATAAATCAAGTCGATAGGTTATCTTGGGTTATGCTGCAAAAATAATAAAACAAAAGCACACAGCTACAGGCTTGTAACCTCTCATCCCATGAATAAGGCGGGGTGAAATGATAAATAATGAGCAGAGAAACAAGTCATTTGGCCTACCTTGTTGTTACAGCTCTCCGAAAATAACTTCAGATCCAACCTCGCAAGTCATTGAACAAACCAATTCCAACAGATCGGTCACTTTCGTCTCCAAGTTGAAATGAATAATAATAAAAAATCCCGGTGCTGCTTGTGGACAGTCCTTATTCAGGGGGGGGGGCAGCCAGCCTTTACCTGGGCACGCAGCGTGTCTATTGGCCCCGGAGTTGTCAGTGTTCAGGAAGGCTGCAGTTAAAAAAAAAAAGCACAAAAAAATCTCTCTAGTTCAGTCTTATGCAAGATCGCAAGGCGAGGAGATGTTGTCGCATGACCAAAACGAACATCTCCTAGGGGGGCGAAAAAGCAATTTGCAATATTCCTTACAGTGGAAAAGGGATCCAAGCGCGCAGCGTGTGTTTCTCAGGAAAGTTGTGAGCTCCTGACTGACTGTAGGGAGGCAGGGCGCTAGCAGGTGGATGCAGAGGCCCATTTGCCTTAAACACACCCACAGGGCGGGCAGCGCCGAGCCGAGCCGCCCCTCCAGCCAGCCGGGGGGACACTGTCATTCACTGAGGCGTTATATCACTTCATGCTGTCACGGCCGTCAGCTGGGCATGGCAAGGGTATAGACTCACCATTCAAATGTGATCTTGTAGTTTTTTATCATTATAATGAGAGCCAAAAAAAAAAAAAAAAATAAAAAAGGCAGAACATTTATTTGGAATTCATATCTAAAAAAAAAAATCACACCAGGAAAGCCTTCAAGACTAATGTGCCTATTAAACTGTGTACTTTTGGTGACTCGACTTTAATTCTTTATCTCATTGATCGATTCCAGCTCCACCCTATTAATTCAGCCAAATATAAGCAGGTTTGAAAGTTTTGGTTGCAAGTGATATTAGATGCAGGGACTTTGCCCTAATTTAGGATTTGAATTGACATCCCTAGATATTGTTTGTACACAAAATGCAATTGGCTGCATATGGTTAAGATATACAAAAGCAGTTAATCTATGTAATTTAAACCTATGAATGCATAAAGACATTAATAAATCTTTGACAAGCTAGATAGAGCCACCTGGAAAATGCTAAAATAAATGCAATCATTCAACATTTTGGACGCCTTGACAGCTTTGCTGGAGGCATACAACTCTAGTGATGATGAAAATATGACTATTATTATTAGCAGTAGTAGCCTAGTAGTAGTAGCAGTATCAGCAGCAGTAGTAGCATTAGTAATAGTAATAGTAATAGTAATAGTAGAAGGTATTGTTGTACTAGGTGTTGTAGTTGTAATGTAATTATTGTTGCTGCTGCTGTTGTTCATATAAATATCAGGTGATGTAACAACAACTCGTGCTTCAATGAAAAATAAAACAGCTCATGCCTGAGCTAAATGAGTATGCATGTAAGCATGTAACAGTCTTGTGTGCTGTCTTACAGTATAGTCTCCCATCCCTTCCACAGCTGCTGTAGTATAGCAGTGTGTCTTTCATGAAGGAGGTGTTTGCTTGCTTTGAATCAGTTGCCTGTATTTCCGTCTTCTATCTCTGTGACAACCAGCTAGCCACCATCTGCCACCCACACATGAGGTGTGGAGGGAAAACGTTCGCAGGATCTGGCTTACGGTGCCTGCATGTGCTCTTCTTTCCCACTCAATCAACAAGTGAATGGCTTTTAAATAAACCAGATAACTTACTCTTACTTAAGTTATACTTTTACAAGTATGGATTATAGAGTAAAAATAACTTTTAAAAACTTCACCAGTCACTTGATAAAAACTTTCATCCATATTAGTTTATTAGTATTATAGTTCATTCCAGTGAATATTTGACCTGCTTAGTTCATTTCAGTGACTTGGAACGCACAGACAATGTAACGAGTGTTGGGTCCAACTTATCAAAAATTAAAAGTCTTATCTTGGTTATGTACTCAATGATTTGAATAAGAGTGAGAAATGTAATTCATTTGATGGCACTTGGAAAATGGCCATTAAAATGCTTAATTTGCTTCCCTATTCAAACACTGATTGGACACTTCAAAGTCATTGAGTTACCGCCTGTAAAGACTTTTCTAAAGCTCAATGAGGAAATTAAACATTTTCCCATTTTTAATCATATTCTATTCAGCGTCCTTTCTCACCTGCATTATCTGTCCCTCATTCAATCTTGAACTTTAAATTGCATGCGGTCGATTCACCATTAAGCTGTCTGCGAGTTAGAGAGAGAGTTTGTGAGGTGTTCAGCTGTCGAATCAATGGGGTCAAAAGGAACTGTCCCGCTTAAGTTTTCTCCCATATGAAGCCGTGACGTTCGACTCTGTAGCCCCTCGCTCTGCATTCTGACCCGACATAAAGGTTCTCTTTTAAAGTAACTTGGCAGAGGTCAAATAGAAAAGGATCAGTTTGAGGAGTCCCAAGCAGACCGCTTCCTCTTCGGGACAACTTGTCTATTCAGCGGAGACACGGCACATTTTCTGGCCGTGACGAGAAGCGGGCCCTTCGACTCCTCCGAAGTCGCGTCGCTATACATTCCTTCCCCGGTCCCGTTCCTCTGAAAGAAACCGAAAAGAAAAGGTATGCTGCTGTCAGGACTAATTCCATACGGCCTCATGTGTGAGTGTGCTTTTCTGCTTGATGGAAATCCAAGGTGAGCTGTGTACATTAGCCAGAAGGACTTCTTGTTTTTAAGTGGGCCTGAACTGTAATATTTGTGATAAAATCTTGCCAGCGCATGATTTAAAGCTGCTGTTGACATCTATCTAAGTGGTGTATGACGTTGTTTTAATGTTCGGCTGAAGAACCTGCATTCCAGCTGAGGTGTGAACAGTGCTTGCTATGGGGCTGTGCCTTCCGGGCATGAACGGATGCCAGGTGCTATATCAGCGTTTGTGATTCTTACGCCGTTCAAGGGGTCACCCACCATACAATGCCAGCTCCAACTGTGTGGAAAGATGTAACACCCTGTTGCGTGCTTTTTAGTGGTTTTCTCTGAGTTTTTTAATGTTGTGCTGAACCTTGCAGAGGGGGCTCAGCATCCACCTTGGGTTGGTGAGCTGAAAAATGTGGTGATGACACTAAACATGGCTCAGTATTGACCATGCATAGAGCTGAGGAGATGTTCTCAGCTGCTGTGTCTCCTGTGCTTTGTGACTTACTGATCATCCTTCTTCTTCTTTTGTGTTCAGAGTAAAATGTGTATCGCAACCTGCGGTGCTGTTTTGCCTCCAGCAGTCAACAGGTCAACGATGGGAATTTCAATCACAATGTGCTCTTTGTTTCCCACTGGCTGCCTCATTGCCAGGCATCTAGTTCAAAGTTTAGAGCATAATACTGATTCTCGGAAGCATTACGTCTGCACCAAACACACACACACACACACACACACACACACACAAATACAGACACAAAGCCCTCATACAACTTAAAATCGGCTTGTTGCGTCAACAGCTGTAGATTTGGTCATGTTTCCAATTCAGCAGGGAAGTGCTCACCTTGTGCTGTGACAAGATAGGAGAAAAGCTTCACTCCTGGCGGTTTGTGTCGACGATGTCCTCAGAGTTATTAGCATTTAAATGGGAAAAGAAAGCACTGTCACACAGCATCGTATCTAGATCACAGCCAAACTCTAAACACTGTAAAACTTGTTCCGACAATTAAACAGCGGAGTCTGTTTAGAACTTTTCTCATCTCAGGGGAGGCGAGTGAGTGAGGGTGAGTGAGGTAGTGACTCAGCTAAACAAGCAAATGAACAAATTAGGTGTATATGTGTGTGTGTGTGTGTGTGTGTGTGTGTTGGGGGGGGGGTTAGGCCCTCTGCTCACGTTGTACGCAGTGTGTACCTCCTTGGAACGGAGGTATACAGTTCCATGCTTGGAGCTCTCCTACAGGACCACCTTCCTCTCACCCTACCTGTGGTTGGTGCCTTTGAGCAACAGTTTCCGCTGTTGTTTTTGGCTACATGTTGAACTCCATACACTTCCCAGACTCCGCAGGCTCTACGTTACTTTACCGCCGGTCTCCCGCCCAAGGGGACCGCAACCCGCAGCGGCCAGAACCCGAGCCCATTCGAAGGAAATGGCTTTGATTTCCTTCCACCTTTCACACATCAAATGGGGAAAGGGATGGAGGGCCGTGCGCTGCTCTTGACCGAGCTGGATAAACAAACTTGTGCCCCAGTGAGTTGGCTGGAGTATATGCCTGTGTGCGCGCAGGTGTGTGTGTGTGTGTGTGTGCGTGTTTGACACAGCGTGTGTGTGTTGAGGAACAGGTGAGTTCATTTCTACCCGCCGCTGCCCTACATCAATGTTGAAATTATGTGTAAGGTAAATATTCTGTAATTGAATAAAATCACACACCTAGACATCAGGATGGGGGGAAAAAGCCAACTCAATACGCCTCTGTTCTCCGAGGCAGGCCGTCTACACTCTTTTTTGGCTGTCGCCGTAAAGTTGAGTGGCGAAATTTGAATAAATAATCCACCTACCAAAGTTTGAATGGTGATTTCATTCGGCGGAGGAAGCTGTGCCTGATGAAAAGAAATAAGCATGACCAAGTCCTCTAGGTGGGTCCTATATGATTCATACTTAGTATGCGTCATACTTCCTCTTCACACCAAACTTTCTGGGAGGTACCGTATTGCAACAGCGTTCACGTTATCCTGCCAGGACCCTTGGGAGAGGTGAAAAACTCTATTACACCACCGCACCGCTGAAGTGTTTAGATATGCATGTAAAGAGCTGTCGCAGAAACCCGGGAACATGTGCATGTCTGTGTCAATTTCACACATAATATGATGATGTATTAAAATTTGTAATACCAGTCGACTTTAACTTCACTGTGAGGTCCTTTAATGCACCGTCCCGGGACGACCAATCAAGCTGTCACGCTTGACATTGTAATGCCGGACCATAAAAGTTTGCAGAAAAAAGTGGACGGGCTCTGAGAAGTATGGCTACATTTCCACAACAGATTAGCTGCTGCCTCTCCCTGATGCTGCACGCCTCGCTGCTCTGCCAAGGCCACACCGCCTCACTGCCAGGTCCAGTCTGTGAGCGTGATGACTGTTTTCTGCCCTTCAGTCACTTCTCCTCATTGTTTGCAAGAAAGTCTGATGTCTGCAATGTCACCCGTGAATATGTTCCAATGTCTTCTAGGTGGAGCATCCCCTTTTAATGGTGATCAAAATCAATCTATCAATCAGTCAATCTGCTATAGATCTACATCTCTGTGATTCTAACTTATACATGTGCGTATAAGTGTGTTAAACTGCTTGCAGGTTTCCTTCAGTAAACACACACACACAGAATATACACATTCTTTTGCCCTCTTCCTTCTCCCTCTCTCTCTTTCTTTGCACAGACACACACACACACACACACACACACACACACACATGCACACACAGAGGCACACAGTTGGGTTTTAAAATCTCATCTGCACAATCCATTACTTTTTACCTTTATCCTTTCAGCTTTTTCTCAATTGGTTCTGTGTTTCATCATTTTTATTTATGAAAATAAACATGCACTTTTTCATTTACTCATGTCCTGTGTACTAGAAAGCTCTAGAAACTATAAATAAATAATTAAATAAAATAGTGGTGTTTGTATTGCATCTTTTATTTTCTATTTTATGTCATTTCATAATTCGGAGTCAGGGCGTGTTCACATTATTCGTCTTGTTTTTTTACAGCAAAAGTGCTTCCTCAGCCGCAGTTTGTGCTGATAATATGAAAAAGCTGGTCGCACGACACCCTCTCCGTTTCCATAGCGACCAGCCGCAGTAGCTGCAGGCTGCGCACATGCGCAGTAACTCTCAAGAAACCCTCGACATAACTATTACCAGCTTTTTCGACTTTCTCATTTTCTGGTTGTTGTTGACTCTCCACGTACCATGAAGTCCCGCCTCTTTGTTGTGATTGGTCGGCTCACAAGAAAGCAGAAAAAAGAGCGTGCCAATAAAAAGTTGAACTTTTCTCAGCTTTAGAAACTGTTGTGCTCTGCCTAAAAAGACACCAGGCGCAGTGCCTTTCCAAAGCCTTTTCTGTAAAAAATGCAGTGGCAGTTTGAAAAAGCGGAATAGTGAACGAGGTCTCACAGAGGTGGAGACCAATTATACATGTAGCACTTCATGCCGTCTCTCCCACTGGGTTGTTATCTATTGTGCTGTTGACTTGGCGCTGCCTCGCTCCATGGATACTTCCTGAGGATGTCATGGGACTCCTAGTGGGGAAGAGAGCAAGACTTCCTCCGTGTTCGCATTCACTTCCTGCCTTCCGGCAGAGCGCTGAGGTCAGGACCTCGTCCATCAAACTCACATCCAGGTTCTACTGATCAAGTGGGACAGACTGAGCTGATGCCAAGTCTGCATCGGGGAAAAATGACTGTGATGACTTTTCAAACCTGCTTGGCCAGTTGTACCTTTGCTGCATGTCAAGATTTGATGGTAGACATCGTTAAGAAAGACAGATGAGTTTGACATTGTTTAACACAGTACAACTATGGAAACACAATCAAACACTGGATTGCTCAAAGGGACAGTCATTTGTTAAACTGCATGATTAGGCATGCATAATTACAGTGTCTGAAAGCGGAATTCATGATCACCTCTAGTTGAGAATCAGGCCTACACAATTTACAGTCCCAAACTTCCAACTCTGAAATATTTATGCTATAAGGTTTTCTTGTGAGTTGCCATTCTGTGGGGAGTAGAAGGAAAATGTCTTGAGGTGATATTTCACTCTGGTACACCATTTTCATTTTCCAGCTCACTACTCCTTGACATCCAGTCATTAGCTGCCCCTGGAATGTGAATTCAGTTTTCATCAATAATTACAAAGAAACAAGATTCATTTCTGAAAGAGAATGCAACATTGAAAAATCATCACAGTATCTTGGTTGCTGTGCTTCAGCTCATTTATATGTGCATGATTTTCAAACTAAAGCAAGTGAAGCGAAGGTAAATGAGCGACATATCAAAAGATACGGAGGGCAGCCAACATTGCTGGCTGGGGCGGACTCACCCAGGGACAAACGCCACAAACAACAAAGGTTGTGCCACTTTTAAGGTTCCCAATATTCTTCTGTGTCTCCATTTCCATGCCAACCAAACAAACTAGCCTGGTTGAGCGGCTGGGAGTTGCCGCAGCTGAAAGGTTATCTAGACTGTTCTATGGGAACAAATCCTACAAGGCTCTCAATACTGGTCTCTATCAGCTATTGTTTCTGCAGGGGACGGGATACTCCCTTCCTCTCCCAAAGCCTCACCCATCCCACCCATAGAACTCACAGGGACCCCCAAACCTGTCTATCTGAACCTGATAAAGGACTGAGTCATCGTTCTTTTGTTCTAATATTTGGCACATAAATCGACTTGTGGTATATGGTCCACACCTAAAATTGCCCGACGCAACATTGCTGTTGAAATAATGTAACTGGCAAAGATATCTGACATACAGTAACATGCCATTTGGTGGCTACTTTCATCCAAAGCAGTTTCAGTGCTAGGAATGCAGGTATTTTTTAT
Organism: Centroberyx gerrardi; assembly: GCF_048128805.1. NCBI lineage: Eukaryota > Metazoa > Chordata > Actinopteri > Beryciformes > Berycidae > Centroberyx > Centroberyx gerrardi. Next base: position 28,866,650 of record NC_136001.1, read on the forward strand.
ATGGCAGGCCACAGTGGGTGTCAAACCCCCAACTCCTGCCCAACCCATTAAAGGGAAAACCCTAAACTTCAACACTGTTAAAAACTATTGGCAATGTAACTTGCATTCCTGGGTCCTGGGTGTATTTTTCTTATTCCTGCAGACAACTGGCCAATCGTAGATGATGAGACTCTTTCTCAACTGGAAAACCTCTGGCTGTCTTGCGCTTATGCTATCGGTATCGGTATCACTATTGCTCTCTGCAGATACACAAATAGCCCACAGCTAAATGCAATTCTGGGAAATGTAGGTAATCATTAACTGAAGTAAATCAGGTAGGTTGAGGTAAAGTGGTTACGCCAAAAAGGTAAATTACAACACTATCAGAAAATAAGTGAAATCCATTGAACATTACAGATTAATGATATATAATAATGTAAGATTATTAGAGGGTGGATTTTTCCTTTAAGCTCTACAACACCATTGAGAAACAACACTATGTGGTCCCACAGCACAACTGCTCCCTTACATAAAGTACATTAACTCTGGCATGTTATGGGACTTTGGTTGTCAAGTCCCATTTTTTTGGTATGGGCTGGGCCTGTTTGGAGACCAAATATTACACCTATGGCACAATAGACTATGGGCAAGATGATTTCACATCTCCACTAGTTACCAAACAGAAAAATGTTTAACAGAAAGATGTTTGAGAACTGTTGACAACAGTGGCACGCCCCTTATCATATCAAAACCATAGAAGGAAGTACGCTGAAGTACCCTTGCTGTTTCCCTTTCCTTGCTGACGCTTGCCTCTTTCCTCTTTACGAGCTCATAGGATACCAGTGCCATGGCTACACATCCAATGTTCAAGGGCGTGCCCCGCACACATTACTGTATGACATTATGCTCACATGCACGCCACCCAATAATGATGGAAACTCAGCTCTTATTACAAAGGGATTCGCGGTTACGAAATGGCATCCTGAAACCAATGGTTGCCTTCCGTGCTTAATCCAAGGGTGCTGACTCATGTTATCTCTCTGTTGCCGAGCTACTGTGACTGAGCTAGGTGTGAGAGGAACCGTCAACAATAACTGATGAGTTGCCTGAATGCACATTTTGGCACTTCAGTTTCGCCCGTACATCCCTCGGGAAAGTGGCCAATAACGGCTGACAGGAATGATTTTCTCAATCATCCTCAAAATGATCTCTCAAAACTTCTCCCATTACAATGTTTGCTTGGTGAATGTGAATTTTGGTGCACTTTGATGTTGGTGAAGGACGGCTGGGCGCTGCGAGCAGCTTGAGAATAATAACCCCACATTGCCTAAAGCGTCTTGGATAGAAGGCGGCATTAAACATACATACATGCCTGCATGGGAGTTCTGAAGGTGACAGGAGACTTAGTAACATTGTGTTGTAAGTACTGTGAAAAGCCTTGGCCTCTATTTGAGGTACTTGTGTTGTCTGCCATAGTGCTGGAGGGGCTGTGGGCCCTGCATGTCTGGGCTGCTCTGCTTCTCAGTTCGTAGACTACACAGCGCCAGCACTAAAGGCCAAAGCAGCTCTGGATTGGATTCATTTCTTTGTGAACCGAGTAATGCTGTCAATATCATTGAATGACTAGCTTCTCAACACTTAAAAAATTTCAAGTTTGGTTTTATCCTCAATCGCTACAATAGACTTTTGCAGACTTACAAAAACATGATCAATCTTTTTATTTTTTATTTTTTCCTATACATAAACTCTGAATTGTTGTTTGGGTGTGAACTAAACCCACTGGGATTGAATGATGTCATGGGAGTGGCTCCTAGCATAAAATTTAGTATTGGGCTGAACACTGTGTGCCCCTGGATTTTTTCAATAACACTTCCTCCCTATGCTAAAAACACAAAGTGATGCTGCATGTGCCGAGGAATCAGCCAAGATTGAGTAAAATCTTCTGTTTGGAGCAACTGGGGCGTCCAATCTCTACAGGAGTTAAACTGAGGTTCACGTCTAAACTCTTCACAACCGACAGCCATGTCACCGAGAAACAGAGGCAGAGAAAACGTGAATATCTTGAACAGAAACGATCGCACATTTTCCATGGGAAGCACCACTTGCACCACTTTTTTCCATGAGTGCCACTAATGGAGGGCCGCTGAGGAACTGTTGAGATGAGTGGAAGACCCAGCAGGCAGTTGGAAAAGACATCATGATCAGATGTCATCCCACGCTCCATATGCTATGTGGCTTTACCCGGCTACAGATGTTTCACCCAGGGCTCCAGGTGACAAAGTCATTAGGTTTTTATGTACGTCTAATTATTGAATGTGTCGAGTGCCATAGAGGATAGCCCACTTCTGAGATGATATATGACCAGGTTAAGTGAAGGCCTGTGCCAAAAAGGCCCCTCATACTACCCTCAAGCCCGTCAGTTATGTCCCATAACAGTTCTCAACTTAGCATTAACACGGCTATCCTGTTTGTAATGGGCTGTTTGAAAGCACAGGGGCATTTATTCCCTTAAAAAACGAGAGCAGGGGGACTTCATCAGACAATATTCTGCTTGAACCTCTTGAACCCCAAACTGTTTTGGTTCCTAGACTTGGCTGGATCTCTGTCCTTCCCTCAACCCCTTTGTGCTCTCCTTATACGACCTATTGGCAGTGTCATCTCTTTTACAACACAGATCTGCTCCCTGGCATCAAGCATTAGCCTGATGCACAAAATTTACTAAGACTTTGGGCAAGTTAACATGAGTCACACTCCACTTAAAAAAAAAAGCAGCCTTTGCCCACAGTTATAAAATACTTTCCTTGTAACATCAAAGTGGTCTCTTTTGTTTTGCATGAGGAAAACATATTTGAGCATTTGCCTCTGCAGTTTATATGTAATTATGGTATATAGGGTAAGGGGGCTTTGAGGACAATGTATGCATGTCACCCAGTCGGACGGCCGCCAGGTCATTAAACAGGCCACAGATGGAATGCACTCATAAACACTATTCCCTTCCAAGGGCGGATCCATTTCTATTTGTTCTCCCCAGGCGATACTGATGTATTTTAAAACTTTGTGTGACAGGGTAAGAACGCTTCATAAACGCTTCATAAAATGTTTTTTTTTAAAAATCCACTCTGCAGAGAGACTGTCCTCATCCCAGGTTTAAGTCATTACGTGATTGATGAGCAGCGCACTACAGTACAGACTGGAGCCAATGGCTAAGCATTCTGGCCTGGTTCTCATAAAGGGGGATCACTGGCTGCATGTCTTTGGGTCCAGGTTTGAAAGATTTGTCACAGCTTGGAGAGGGCTGCCCCCGCTCTGCCTTTCTGGACAAAACCAGTCCAGTAGTACACCATCATAATATATCAAACAAAAAGGCACATACACTGATGAAATGTACGCGATTCATGCTATCATGAGTTTAAATATCACTGTAACTGCATTATCCAAAATCCATAAGCACTTATCACTCTGTTTAATTGCGATTGAAATAAGGATACATTGAAGCTCGTATGTGCAGTGGGCACTGCAGCTTCTCACATTTACCTTACTTACTTATCCTTTCTTCTTTTTTCTTCTTCTTCTTCTTCTTGAAAACGGAGGCCAGTGCCATTGTTAGAGCTCCACAGGAATATGTTGCCACTTGACTTTCTCAAGTCTTTTCGTACAATTTACCTGAGTTTATTGGCTGGATTGTAAAGGTGCTGCAATAGGAAATTACCCACCACAGTAACATGTCAGTAAATATCTCTGGGGCATGGCCCATTTCCATCTCGAATAAGAAAGGATGAAAGGATCTTTTGTGGCTGCTGGAGAGTGGCCACCAAGGTAACGATTCTGGTCATGGAGGGACTTACCTTTGCAGCAGAGGTTTTCTCATGAGAAATCACCTGCAGGGATGCATGCAAATTTGGGGTGTCATTACTCTGCCATTAACAATGCATCTCAGTGACTCAGTGAGCAATTGGGGCACTGTCCCTATTTAGCAGGTGAGAAAGGGTAATGGAGGAATATAGAAGGGAAGCAGGAAAACACCACCTGCAGCTAACCTGCAGTTCTCCCAGACAGAGAATGAGGGAATGCAGCGTGGAACAGGTGATCAGATAATCCCCCTATCCCAGCAGGCATCTCAGCAGCCCGGGACAGCAGAGTCAGGTATTAGCAGGCAGCCCTCTGATGGAGGTCTGGATAGTGACACACCGATTAGAGAAGAGCGAGGCAGGTGAAGAGGAGATTACACTGAGAGACATGATAATGTCTCACAACAAAAGAGGTGGGAGAGATGGACATATTTTGCTTTAGACTGCACCCCCTCGTGTTATTCCACATTTCCTCTATGCATGCTACATGCTTGGTACAACAGCAGATTCTCCTACTATAAGCATCAGTTGGGTATGGCAAGGTGTGGCATTCAGCATGCCTAAGTCTAAGTGAGTTCAAATTTGAGCTTATCAGTTTTATTATAATGGAGAGCAAGATTAAGAAAAAAGAGACAACAAAAATCAGGGGAGATTTCAGGATCAGTGTTCTCTCTCTCTCTGTGTGTGTGTGTGTGTGTGTGTGTGTGTGTGTGTGTGTGTGTGCATGCAAAATAGTTTGGTGACCCAGGTATAATAAGTTTTCACAAACATTTCACAGTTATCAGAAATTTTGTTGATGTAAGCAAATGATACTAAATGCAGGGACTTTGCCATATTTTAGTGAATTAACGCCCCCATCTGCTACTTTGTTTGACACTGACAAATCAAAAGGAATACCACAGCTTTATTGCCAAGGCATGCTCCTAGTTAAATGCTCATTTATCTCAACACACTATTACGTAAACCATTTCTTCAACTTGGCTAGGCAGTGCACTTTACCTGTCAATCATTAAAGGAGAAGAAAGAAGAAGAATTCCCCTCCGTTTACAGAAACAGGCCCATCAATCACTTTTCGACCTGAGCACACCAGACACTCAAACATCGCCACAGGTTAGAGTGGACAAACCGCTCAGTGAACTGGACCCAGACTTATGTCACTTACATAACCCATCTACTGAGGACTGTCTCTGTCCTGCATCTCTCCTCATCTGTCTGTCTCTCTTTGTTCCTGTCTCTTTCTCACTCTTTCTCATGCACATTCATGCAAACACACACACACTATTCACACACAGACTCTCTCTCCCTCTCTCTCTCTCCCTCTTTCACACACACACACACACACACACACACACATACATACACACACTCCTTTGACCACTACCTGTAACTCACCCTCGTGGTTTCCTGCTGTGGGCATTTGCATCACAAGCAGCTGAAGGACAGCGGTGGTCCATTGACAGGGAAATGTGGGTAAAGCATGTCACCAGGATATGGTGTATTATTTACGCCCTCACACAGAGATCAGTTAAAGTGTCTCACCAGGAACGAATGCTAACTGTCGCATTATCCCCAAACTAGAAGCATAGCCTTGAGCTATTCCTGAGAACTGCCTGATTAAAGCCCATTCACGTCTAGAACAATAACTATAAAGATAAATACAACCATAAAGATTTAAATCATTCTAATAGAATGTCTGTGTTCACATTACAACTATAACTATAAAAACATCCATAACGATAACTATAACTAACTATATTCTTGGTTTCATCTCAGAGCGATTTTTTTGGATGTAGAGACAATGATAAAACATTTTCAACCAATCAAAATAAAGTTCTACAAAGGAAGTGGTGGGAGAATTCGGTAGTTCACTGCAGTGATGCTGCTGCTGAGGAACTGATTACAGAAGTCCAGAAGAACCCGGTGCTATTTGACAAAGATGTTGAAAAGAAACATGACATATATTAGCCTGAGAAGAAGAATGTGAGTCTCTTTTCCACTGTCAACTATGACCTTTGGCTTGAGGACAGGCAGCTCTCTGTGTTGTGACTCGGAGCACATCATGTAGTCAGTGACAACATGGCATGAATGCCAACTTGAAAGGACGTGTTAGCCTGCAAGTCTATAAGACTCGAGCCAAGAACTGGCACAGAATGCAAAGGCCTTCACAGAATTGCCCTGCAGGACTGTGCGATAGTTTGGTCAGATAACATTATGGTAGTCTCCTTGACCCCCAAAGCCAAACAGAAAAGTGACCGCATGAAAAATCTCAGGCAAATTTTTATTGCCGATACTTTCTAAAAACAAGCACCATGCCAACTCTTTGAAAACTTTGGCCATGGCAGGTTAGGAGAGTGGGAGCTGAGGAGACGCCACCGTTTGATCCAAACTGACAAGGAGATGGAAGGGGGGGGGAGGGGAGAAAAAAAAATGAATAAACCACATTGAAATTCTCCAGCCTAGTGCTGTTTCTCTCCAGAGAGCGACCAAGCAAAAGGAATATCTGATAAAAACAGAGAAGAGAAACAGGCAGAGAAACTTTGGGTTTTGAATTATTGAGGCATTTTGAGGTTTTAGTGTGCACACGGGGTTGTGTTTATGCACAGTTTCATGTGGGGCTCCTCATGAATGAATGTGTATGCGGGATTGTGATAGTAGTTGAGCATGTGCACTCTGATACTATAGGTCTACGGTGGAGTTAACATGTTCGTACTGATCTAGTCATTACAAAATACTCATAAACCATTTATACCTTCATTTTTTCCCCTCACATTTAAAGTCATGCTTGTAGCCTATGCATGACAAGATGAAGAGCGCAGCTGGTTAATAATCAGTTTGATCATGACTACAATCCTGCGGTAGTTCACCCGGCAAGAAGAGCCGAAGATTTCATTTCTGATCATTTGAGTTTAATTTCTGAGGTAGTACGGCCTCCACACAGTGCCATGTGGAGAGTAATGGGTGTTGAGTATGTGGTCGCCATGGTGACCATCTCATAGTTAATAAGAGGAGGGAGTCTCAGGCAGCGTGGTGTGTCTAGACCGTGTAAGCGTCTCCAGTTGGGTGAAGCCGAAGCAAGTCTGGCGCGTCTCTTTCATGTGCTAGATCAGAGCCATGCTAATGTTATTTACACCAGTATTAGCACCGCTCAGCTCAGCCTCGCTTTTAATTGTCAAGTGCCCATAGCAACCGGTGATTCTGAAAAACACTGTTGTCTTTTCATTTGTGACTCAGAACGGTGATCAAACCAGCAGGCCAGCAAACCTGCTGACATTTTTATTCCTATTTTCAGAACAACCAAATTTAGAATGAATGATTTGCAATTGTTACCCTGCTACAGTAAGATCCGTTCTATTTGATGACCATTGTTGGCCCCATTGGGAAGTTGCTGGTTTGAATTATTACTTGCCACTGAATTGGGACAAGCATTGTCCCCAAGGGTCTGGGGCTCTGGGAATTGCATCATGGTACGGTAGCTCCTATAGAGTGCTAGCCCATCATCTGATGCTAGTATGCATATCAGCAATACCTGACAAGGAGGCTATATTCTTATTTTGCAACCTCTGTGTTTGTGTGTGAGAGTAGCGATGTGCGATTTGTGAATGATTTATTACTTTTGAACAGGACTGAGCAATGATTCAATGAGAGCCAATGAAAGTCTTGCTCTTGTTTCTAGCAAGTTGCATAGGTGAGTGTACAGCAATGCACAATTACCGTTGGCTGTTTTTGGCTCCTGTGAATGCTACTGCTACTGCATGGCACTGAATCAAATGAATTAATAATGAAAGATCAAATGATTTGTGTTGTGAAAATAGAAAAAAAAAAAATCCAAATTCCAAAGAGGAACCAAACTTTCACTGGTAAGAAGAAACATCTACCATAAATAGCTGGTGGCTCTCTCGAAGCATGAAGGGCTATCAGGGAGAGGATTTATGGTTCACAGTATTTAGAAACCTGCTCATGCAGATTCCTGATTTGATACACACCAGCAGACTCTTTGGGCTCTGTAAATCATGTATACTTACTTAGGTCTCCATAAGATTGTCTTTATCTATTAAAAATAGACAGTTAAATCACGACAAACAGATTTAAGAGCAGCCAAGGAGACAATTTCCATCTCCCATAACGTAGAATCCCTTTATCATTGTGTAAAGGGATTCTACGTATGGATGCATATGACTTGTCCAGTATCAACAAGAACAAAAAAATACTGGTTAAAAGTGGAGGCACTGAATGCAAAACCAAAACATAGTTTTCACTTGTCACTCCTCTTCGGTTCAGCAGAGGTCCACGTAATCTTTCCTCACTTCAAAGTCCTCCTAATAGAGCATAATTTACAGCCTCGTGGCTTGAAGAGCTGATTTTTCTCTGCCATAAACTGCCATTATTCACCGGCCTGTCATCTCACCGACTTGGCAAACATTCAGCCTGACCATGAGCGGACATGTCCAACAGCAGTGTTTATGGTGGGTATGCGTGTGTGTGTGTGTGTGTGTGTGTATGTGAGTAAGTGTCCGTAAGAGAGAGACATCAATAGACACGTGGGCACAATGTAAGACACTTGATATAGTAATGATATATTTATGACACAGTTAATCTGGATATAGGGCATACAAGGACATAAACAAATATACAAAAAGGATTCTGTAAAGATGTCAAGACGTGTAGAAACTTGTTTATGGAAAATAAAATTAAAAGTTAATCATAATACTGTGAGCATGGTAAATCAAATTTTATTAAGTGAATAAAACTACATTATTACCTCTCAGCATGTACGTCAATCCATGGCTTCTCTTTTCAAACCTGGATTTTGGCGTCAAAATGCTGTAATATTTACCTCCGCCAAGGAGGTTATGTTTTCAGTGCCATTTGTTTGTTTGTTTGTCTGTTAGCAGGATTATGGAAAAACTACTGGGCCGATTTTCATGAAACTTCGTGGAAGGGTGTAGCATGGGCCAAGGAAGAACCCATTAAATTTCGGAGCGGATCCGGATCCGACTCACGAAATTTGCATATCATAGCAGACTGGACTATTGGCCTTGGCGGAGGTCTGCGCTCTCCAAGTGCCCTTCTAGTTTACTCAAGTAAACGTTCTGACTTGGTTAAGCTCGTACTCCCATTATGAGAAACCTGGTTAAGATACCTGGCTTACTTCTATATTAAATGGCTTACAGTGGTATGTAAACATCTCATCCCCTTCACTTTTGGTTTTCAACACCTGTGCAGACTCGCATGACGTTATGTGTATATTTTAATGTCAACAAAAATATGGTGGCGAGCAGTTCTTACTGTTACTTTTACTATTGGGATCATCATTTATTTCCTCTGTATTAGAAGTAATCTACGATTTCTAAGTCAAATGGAGAGGCGGTAGGTGTCGGCCACACCTTTACATAGTTTCTAGCTGGCAGACCGTTCTATCAGCTGGACAGGAATATACTACTAATATATTAATTCATGGCAATGGGGGATACTCTGTTGTAGGGTATCAAAGTAAACAGTTTAACCTGAATAACTGGAGTATGGCCAATAGCCAGGTTACTCCGTGCATGTAAATGTAGCCAATGTTGAAGAGAAAGTCCACAAAAGAATGAAACAGAGTTGAGTAGATAAGCATTATACTTATGAGATGAGTATCGGTAGTCTGGGGAGACCTGGGAGGGAACTCTGGAGGCTCTGATAAGCATTTAGCACCTGTTCCCTAGAGCTACAGATCTTGGCATTTGATAGCAACTCAATCAACATGGCATCGCTGGTATTTGGCGGCGTTATGGAGTGACAGATAATCGCCCCATTGTCCTGCGTCCATGTCCTGCCACTGCTCAGTGGTAGAGCTGGGCTGGGAACAGCCAACCAGCAGTGACCCTTAATGAAATACTGTATTCCAGTGCCCCTCTGCTAATCCAGTCGGGTATCTCATTAGCTATCTGGTTGTGTGGTATTCGGAGCAGGTGGGCAGCCTTGTTGGGGACGCTGAGTGACGAACCCTTTCATCTCAGGCCCAGACCTGCTCTGTCTTTTATGTGTCTCAGCCTCAGGCAGAAAGAGCCGCATAAAAAGATATGGGGACTGCATAATCTCTCAGCTCCAGTGACGACACATGTCATCTGCCTGTCCAAGCACCAGATCATAGATATTTTAATCACAGTGAACCATAGAGACTGTGGGAAAAAAGGGTCGTGGCGAGCGCAAAGTATTTGCTTATACATTAATTTGTTGGTTGGGCACATCAGATATGCATGAGGTGTATAGAAGTATGACTGTGGCTGTGACTACAGAAACATGCCACGCACTACATGCTAGATACAGTTCTGTGATACATGTATGAAATGAATTGTGTCCATCGATGGACGTGCTAAAACCCTGCTAATAACATGACTGATCATGGTGTCTGGGACTATCCAGGGTTGTGCCCTGTCACACCCCCACACACACCCACACCCACATACCCACACACATATACACACACACACACACACACACACACACAGGTTGACATGCCTTCCCACGCCCTGGCCCCACTGTTGGCACACATGTTACAGTGTTTTGTCAGAGTCACTTAAAGCCAGAAGACAGCTGTGGCCCAGCAGTAGCTCAGTCACACTCACAGCAGCCCAACATGACCAATTGACAAAACGCCCCACACACACACACACACACACACACACACACACACACACACATAAAGTGGACATAAATAACACTTATGTACAGGATAAATGATTTAGACCTCAACAGATCCACTTACCCCACTATTTCAATGTGTACATTTGTACCGATTGATGTAATCAATAACTGACATAAAAATAAAATAATGGAAGATTAGATTTTTATTCAACATGATTTGAACTTGAATACAGAGACAATATATGTCAAAACCTCTATTTACATTATGTATATCATTATTATTACTACATTATATTGAACAATGCCTTTGATAAATCTACAATTTCTTTCAAGTTATCCCCAGCATATTGATTTAGCTAGTGCCATGTATATCCTATGAGCTTTTGATTATGTTTTCATTGTGTTTTGTGTTGTATGTTAAGGACCACAATGGAAATAAGTGTTTTAAATAACAATTCTTGTGGTACCTCTGGGGTCAAATATACATGAATTATTTTTTATCATGTATTTTCTATTTCCCAAATAAAAGCAAAAGCAAAAAAGATACAGAATATAGCAGATATTTAGATATTTAATTTACTTTGTTGACCTAATGTCCTGTGGCCTCTGACCTCTAAATCACTGGGCAGGGATCATTAGTGGAGCGTGAAGTTTCTCTGTTCTTAGCATCCAAACACCAGAGAAGATGTGACCCCATAACTCCCTGGCTCTTTGTTGAAAGCTAGCATTAATGAAGTCTGTTTGCTAACAACGGCCTTGAGCTGTCCACTGACCTGCTAACCATATTTCTGCCCTCCAGAGGCCAGCTGACTAGGCAGCACTGTCTGGAAGAGGGAGAGACCTTGAAGATGCCTACAGTGGATCAGTAGCTACACACAAGCTACACAAATAATTACGGCATGCTAAGCATGCATCAAGTATGAATGTTTATGGTCATGCTGCATAGTGTACATACATGCACACACACACAAAGTTACTTAGAAGTAGGGTCCATCCAAGTTCATCAATAGACGACATTCTCCAGATGCTCTTTGGAACAGCAGAGAAGTCTTACGAAACCCCTTAATTCAGATTGCACTGGAACATCTCCAACTATTTTTAATCAGCTCCATAAGGTAAGCAGATGAACTCATTAGACATTCGAGATCACAAGCCAATTTGGGTGTGTGATGATTACTTTCTCCACAAGGTAACAATTTCCATTAATGTTAAACCAACTTAATGCAAAGCATGTAGCAATGGTTTTTTGCTACATGCAGTAGTGGGTACAGTAGTCGTCTGGATACTTAAGTTTATTACAGCCTTGGTAGACAAACAACAAAGAATGAAGGGGAGAAGTTACTTCTGCTGTATCAGCTAGGTCAATTCTAATGAGAAAGCACAAGATGTGTTGCAGTGAATCATAAATCACACTAGATTTTAAGAAAATGTGGCTCTTGCTTACCTGCTTTAATGTGTACGTAAATGTGTTTTGTGCATACCACATGTAATTATCAATGATGTAATGTTTAAGTACCTTCATATTATACATCGTGCTAAAGTTTAAAACTGCCCCATATGAGTGTCAATCTGAGTGACAGCCATTACCACATGATAGATTCAGCACAGTACTTATCACTTAACACTATCCTGTCACCTTCCACTCAAAGATTTTCAACACATACAAAAAGAAAATGCATTATTTCAATCATTGCATCACTGTGTGCCACATGTTGTAGCTCCAGAAACCTTTGATGACATTTAAGCTTCATATTTCAAATATAACGACTTGCCTAAATGGAGATTTTGTGTTTTGCGTGCAAATAGACAATTATGTCTTTTTCTTGTCTGCGTCAACTTGTCATGATGTTACAGTAAGGCGTATAATGTGGTGATAAATTAAGTTTTAACCAACACACAAAGATGCTTCCAGTATTAACACTAACCTTTGGAACACAGTCAGGTTGTAGCAGGTAGTAATCTGAAGTCTGAACAGACACTTCTCCCTGACCCCTCTGGCCTTTCTCTTCAAGCCTCTCTGTAATTACTTTGACCTGCAAAGATTGACTGGCTCTGCCCTTCACACTTCAAAGGAGAGCATCCCTCACACATTTACTCAATTCTGAAGACTTGAAAAATGCAGCTGTTACGATATCATTTGAGGTAAACACCTCAAAAAAGGTCAAATTCCTAAATTTCACTGGACTTTGCGTGTTCTTTCTAGTTCTTCAGGCAACACAGCATTTTAGTTGCTTTTCATTCCTTGAAGACGTTAAAGAGGCAGTCAGCCAGCAAATATGATGCATGGGTTGGCTTCTGTTGGACACGCACAAGCCCAAACCATTTGAGGGTCTGTCTGAATACCCTGGTACCACAAATACATTTCCTAAACCCAACTCAAATCCACACACACTACAAATAACACAGAAATGAATGAACTATGATTATGAACAATTAACTATAATATGGCTGGCTATTACATTTAACAATATCTAAGAAAGAAAGTCTGCACACTGTAGCTCCCTTTTGCTATCTTATTGTACAGCACCACAAAGTGACATTTCAAGCATACCGCTAGTGTCACTTTGTGCTCATTAATTTAAAAAAAACATGTTCTGTGCACATAAATCTTCACTCTATTGCAAAAGGCCTACCAGCAATCTGTAGGTCAACACAACACAGCAAGTCTTTCAACAATAGCATGCAATCTCTGAATTTAAATATTTCTGATACTTTATGTGTGCAATGATTAATTAAGATAAACATGACTGAATCTTTGACGTTTATAATGAGATGCCCAGGAAAACATCTCTAATGCCCAACTTATATTTTCATAAACATTTCATTACACTTTCACTGCTTTAGGCTACAGGTTACCCATAACTGCAGGAATAAAGGTCTGTTTTGAAGAAATGTGCAGACACTGTAACAGTAGTGTGCAAAAAAAATTATTTGAATAATATGATTCAGTTGTTCATTTATGTAAAGTGGATAGGATGATTACAGTGGTTCAGAAGTGGACTGCAGGTGAGAGGGTAGTCAAGCAGGGCTTTTGCTCATCTCCTTCTGTTTGGCAGGTCTGTTGGAGCGGTGTCTCTGCTGTTGTAGCCATGTTGTCAGCCTAAGAAGAAATAAGAGGTAACACTTAAACTTTGGTTACTAAATTATTTTGCATTGGATACAATATGATTTTAGGTTAACTGAATTGATTTAACTGCAAGCATAAAGACTGAAACTGCAACTTACATCAGCAGATTTCTTTTTCTTCTTCCCGAACATGCGGGATAGCCAAGAAAAGAAGCCACGCTTCTTCTTCTTTGGTTTTGTTGACAGGCTGTCTTTGGCACTGGAACTCTGAGGTCCTGCAGGACGGACGGGTGGAAGTGTCTTTTGCAGGGTCAGACAGGACAGATCGTTTGTGTCCTTGGTCTCATGGAACAAACTGTTAGACGCCTTGATGTGAACAACAGCCTCACACACACGGAGAAGAGTGGATGAACATGAAGCTTCAGCCTCCTGAGGTAGGCTGGTTTTAGCCTCAGCCTCCTGGTGCACGGTGCTGGTTGTCCTCTTTCCTACAGCCTGGATCTCCTGGTGTAGGATGGAAGGGAATGGAACATGGATCTGCTTCATCAGGCAGGTTTGCACCTTGGCATTTACAGCGTTGCCCTCCTGGATGGATGGAGGCTGATCAGCCTGGTTGTCAGGCTGGGGCAGCCCAGAGTAGATCCACAGGGTGAGCAGCAGTCAGCCACAAATCCAGATGAGTCACATGGGGGAGCGTAGAGGTATCTCTTTCCAACTGCCTCCAGGTGGTAGTCATCGTCAAAACCAATGGAGGAGAGCTGAAGCAGCCTCAATCTCTCAATGATTTTGAAGTCATCAGTCATTTGAGCCTCATGGGATGGAGTCTCAACAAGGCGGAGCAGGTTGGATTGAGCCTCAACCTGCTGAGCTGGGTGGATGGATGCTCCAGCATTACCTAACACTGTGTCCTCGGTCATGAGAGGAGACTCTTTCTCTGTGGGAGGAAGGTCTCCTTTGTCCATATCCAAGAGAAGTTTGTATGCTGATGAAGCTGTGCTAGCTATTGGTTCCCATATATTGAGGCTCTCAAATCCACAAGCAGGTTTGGAGCCGAGACCAACAGCAGACTGAGGTGAAAGATCACAGTCGAGCTCAGCAGTCACTCCAGAGAAACTAGAGGCTTCAGCATAAAGGTACTGCTCCTTATTCAGGACTTTCGCAAACATGCAGTTGATGTTTTCATGGCGATCGTCATTAAGGGCAGGAAGTCCTCGACACAAATGTAAATCCTTCAACACAAACAACTAGTCTATCCTGGGCTGTCTCTTGTTTACCTCTTCAGCAAAATCCTCTACTAATTTTTTTATGTTAAATAATAAAATTAAAAATACATGTGGCTTACCAGGATGGAAATCACTCTCCATGTTTTCCTTTCTAAAAGGTAGATATTGTTGATATTTCTCCAAATATCCAAATTTCTTTCTCAATTTGCAGGTGAACACCGACCGTTTTGTGCAACAAAGCTTCAACAAACACATCATTGGGCTTTCAGAAGTATCGGCTAAATTGTTATCTTGCCAGTAAGTTGGATCATCAAGTAAATAAATACCTTACTTACTTTAAATTCATGCCTACTGTGTAACTTGAATGAACATTGCCTATTTGAGTTGGCTGATGCACTCTCATTATTTTAATTATTGACCCAAACTACCTGAGCCTTGGCAGGGTAAAGCTATGAGTCTTCACAGTTCCAGCCAACCAATTGCTTGTGTCCAAACAGCAACCCCTTATATTTGGAATAAATTTAATATAGCCCTTTCACAAGATTCACACCATTCAAAGACAAGATAAATAAGCATGAAAAGGAGCTGTGCCTCAGGTTTTTTATACAGATTTACTCCTTTTTGTCTTCACGGTTGTTTCTTTTGACAAAGCATTTTTAATTGCAACAGACTGGTGTTGTATTGCAGGGCGGCTAAAGCAGCTATAGACACATAGAGAAGCTAAGATAAACATGCTACAATATTCTGGGTGATTTCTTGGAAAACAGCGCTGTATGCAAAGATAAGTTGATCTTGTCCAAACTTTGTACCTTGCCTGTTGTTTTTCACATTGAAAGAGAAGCTGTATCAGGATCTGGGTCCAATAGAAACTGTCCCAATAAACTATGTCCCAATGAACTATACAGTTCAGTTGTTTTTATGTAACTGTTAAGCTCCCATCAATAATCTAATAGGCTTAGACTCTAATCAGCATGCTGACATTGGATTTACAATGAATAGGACCTGTAAAATAGCCTGCTGTCTGCTCCAGTAACTGAGGAAGAAGTAACCAGTGTGCTCTTGGCAGAGGTCACCCTGCAAAAAATATCCATCTTTAATCTATTTTTGAGCCTTGAAATCTTATTTTGCTTAAAAAATGAAAAAATCTGCTAATGAGGTGAGATTATTTCACTAGTTTCTAATTAACTTGTTTCAAGAATTTTCTTAAATGTAGGGCCATTTTCTAAATGCTAGCGGAGTGATCTGGATAGTGACACTTATTTTTCTCTTGCTTTAAGAATAAGACTGAATATGAGTCTAAATAACTTAAAGCTGCAATAAGTGAAATTTTCTGACCACTAGATGGTGACAGGAAACGCAAAACACCGTGCATAGAAGCTAACAGCTAAGCTAAGCGTACCTACAGAGAAGTCTTGCTGGTTACCATTCTCTCTTTGCTAGACCTTTCTGCCGCTGAAGGTTACGTGTCCCACAATGACAAGGGAAGAGGTAGGTAGCAAGTTTAGTTGCTTGCTTCATCAATTCCGCCGTTACGAGAACATTTTCAGGAATGGAAGGGGGTGAGAGCCAAAGCTAGGGAGAAGAAGGGAGGAGCCAAGCTAGTTAAAAAAAAAGAAAGAAAAGCTACTGAATGGTCCAGGAGGAGCTTTGTTCCAGACCAGAATTTAGAACAAGCTTTAGAAAAGAGCTGAAAACAGCAACACAGCTGGCTGCTGTGTGGATATTGGTTTATATCATTATGTCTCAATGGAATCTCCACATAGCACACAGTTTCAGGATTGGTTCTAAGCTCTGGTATAGCTTATTGCAGGTTTAATATGTAGATTTTTACATAGCATGGCCTCCTTGGCCTCACTCACTCAGAGAGTTTTCAGATGTATGACTGAGCCTGCAGGATACAGTGGGAGTTGAAAAGGAAAAGAAACCAGTCACTTCCTCCTCCCAAACTTTCCATACTTCATCAGCTGGTTGATTAGCCGAACAAGCCTAAACCTTGTCTGCTTTCACTTGTGACAGGTCCATTACCGCCGGGCTTAGCGTGTGACTTGTTCAAAGAAGAAAGGATTAGAGGATGATTAAAATGAACAAGCTGATGTCATCTAAACTTACTTGTGTGGCGGAGGGCACCAACACCGGTCTATTAAATCCCCTTCACCCATATTCCTGGGCGCAATTAAAAGCCACACTTGCTCCACAAGGGAAGGAACACAGGATACTCTGTGGTGACTGGCTGGAGTCCTTCTGTACTGCAATACCCAACATCGTCTGAGGGAAATAAAGGTTTGCACAGCAGTGGTTGGCTTAAACAGGTTTTTGGTTTCTGAGTGAAATATTTAACTGCAGATAAAAGATACTATCTTTGCATTTACTGCATGACCACTCAGCACTTTAAAGGGATGACTGTAATTCATCGTCTACAGTTAAAGTACCAGGTGTCATTCTTTTAAAAAAAAACATCTGTAGTGACCTTACCTGGAACTTTGAGGAGTAGGAACGCATCATAAAATGTGTGTGTGTGTGTGTGTGTGTGTGTGTGTGTGTGTATGGGTGGGTGAAAGGGTGGGGTACTGTAAAATGAAACCGATTAAGTGTTGGCAGTGTAAAACGTGTGAAAGATATGCGAGGTAGATATCATCCTTTTCCCTTATTCACCAATGTACGCTAACCGCAATATCCAATCACTATGATCCAAACAACAAAACACTGTTAAGTGTCAAGTTAAAGGTCAACAACTGGAAAGGAGTTAAGCCAGATCAAACAACACCGGTGAAGGGAGGTGCATTCTGCTGCAGCTCAGCGACGTGTTTTCCTGCCTCAGCATGTGACAACTTTTCACCATCACTTTGGCTGATGCACAGCAGGGTCCGGAACAGAAAGACCTCACTTTATTCACAGTTTCCCCCCAGCTGATTGTAGCACAACACCCCTGACTTCTCCTCCGTCCTCCCTACAGCTCTGTCCACTCAAGTTAGTTAGTCCATGAGTCATTTTTGAAAAGCGTAATTAAGGGACAAGATAAGGCAATAAGTGAGGACACTTCAGCTCACTGGCTTAGGGATAGTAAAGGCCTCCATCTGGTAGCAATATTGTAAAATAATGATAATTTCATTATGTTCATGACTGAAAAGGCAGCAGGCTACATTCTTAAAGGACTAAGACTTTTGGGAGTTTGGCCCATTGGTCACCATACCCAATAACTGATGAGAGGATGGACACCAAAATAATCTCTATCTCTGGTAGATAGCTGTCTGGTGAGCATGCTAATGTTTAGCATACAGTATGTTAAGTAATCGTAGGCGAAACGTATGACGATAAACCTTTTAGCAATCCAAAGTTGGTATTGGTTTTTATTCTGTGGCCTGTAGATTCATAACTTCTGAAAACAAAATCTCAACATCATTACTTAAGTCCATTACAAATCAACAATGCAAAAAACTTTAGCTGTCTAGCTAACTTCACTCATTTCTGTGTAAACAAAACAAGTTACACTCCAAGTCTCGTGGAAAGAGAGACCTTCTGCCATTGAGAGTAGCTCCACAGAGTGCAGTTTTAGATGCTTCATTAAAATTAAGTAACCATCCAGCCTTGGAGCTGCTACAAGTTCTCATTTGTAGCACACAGAGATGGTTTTATTGCCAATCCTCTGGTCACATTTGGGTAAGGTGACCAATGGGCCAAACAAACAAACAAAAGTTCCTGTAGTCCCTTAAAGCCTAAAAGTATCATACAGACTTGAAAAGGGTTTAGAAGTGTGACCAAAGGGTAACAATGATTCTAGAGAAAGAGAGCTATGATATCAGTGAGAGCTAGAGAACTATGGCAAAGAAGCTTCTGAAATGAAATGATGTATGTAAGCTAGGGCTGATGAAAAACACCACACATAACTCAAATCAGAACCAAGAGAAGAGTTGGAAAAGGCCATTACTCTTTCTTGGAATAAATTGTTTTACGGCAGTAATTTGATACCTCTAGTAAATCCCTGTATCTCAATTACCCTTTCCCTCTAAATCTTTACTGATAGGGATGCATTTATTTCCCCGCTTCCCCCGAGGAATTAGAAACAGATGTAGGAAAATACTACCGCTGGCAAAACAACACAACCTGATTAGGAAATAGGGATGAATGACAACGTAGGGGCCCCAAAACCTATAAATGGACACTTTGCATTCAGAGTCACTGATGAATGAAATAAAAGGTGGAGGACAGGCAACATTGTGTGATCTGGAGCAGAGGTCCAATCGCTCCACGCCAGCAGAGGCTCAATGGAGCTTTTTAAAGAAGTGAACTCTGAGAAAGTGCCAGGTCACGATGAGGGGACTGGTGGAAAAACAGCCCCGATGGTGAAGGCCTGACCCAGCATTTAGATGAGCTTGCCTCTACATCCTACTTTCATTGAAGAATAACCATGAATTCCACACCGTGTGCCTTGCAGGATGAGCCAGACCGGCACACGAGAGAAGCTTTCTCTGTTTTACATTCGCAGAAAAGGTGGCCGCATTCTTTTTGGTTTAGCATATTACCGCGTACAGGATATCAACCTTTTCAGCATTGACCTTTGGCTGCAGTGCTTGGTGTTAACCCAGTAGATGTGGAGCAGAGCTCGGCTGCTTTTAGTGTAAGCTGGTAGCAGTTGAATGCGCTGTGACAGGCGTTGGTCCCTGTTCTCCCGCCCCTCTTCTTCTGCAGACGGCCTCCACTAGAGACCTGTCAAGCCCAAGGGTCTGGTTAATGCACTCACACTCACTCAAATACACACACACACACACACACACAGAAAACACACACGCACACAAAGACCTTTTCACTTCTCTCCAAGGAAACTAAATCACTCGCCGTCATCATCGACCTAAACAAATCACCAAGTTTCCCGTACCACCCTTGGAAATATTTACATAGGCTTACATATAAGGGATTCTACTAAATAATGCACATTTCAATCATGGATAAATTAATGACATTCCTAGAGCAAACTCTGAGATTGGGGTGTGTGAAATTACCGTGAACCCCCCTGTTTGTCTGAGTCATTTGTCCAGGATTGTGTGTGTGTGTGTGTTTGTGAGTGTGAATACACAAACTCAAGGGTTTTGGTTCAGATCGCTTTCTCGACCTCGACCGGTACGTGAAATGTGAAAAGAAAAGCCAGGTCACAAGTGTAGGTCCCTCCTCATTCTCAGTCTGTAAGCTTCCCCGTTCCCATCACTTGAGTCAGTCTACCATGCAGAAATATGATTGGTGGACGGTGAGGGGTAATTGAATGATCCCAGTCTCCCCAGATGAGCCTCTGTGACCTGGCTCAGCTGAAGTTGTTTAACTCCATACTGGGAGTACAGGATATGCTATCGTAACTATCATCTCTCCATTCTTATCGGTCAGGCGTGCTCCGAAGGCAAAACAACTCAAGACCCAACCCAAGGCACGCTAGTATATTTATGAACGCTCTGCATGCAATGCTCAGATAGCCGCACCGGTTCAAACCACACTGTATAGAGCAGAGCAGCTTGTGCTCCCTAGGCTTCTGGCTTGGCTATTTTTCAACAACATAACACATTTTATCACGGCAATATCAGTTCCATTTGACAAATAAGATAAAGCTGTTATAAACTGGAAAGCTTACCGGGGGAGCAACCCAATTTCTTCAAAGCTGAACCGGAGCCGAAGGTTTGGCAACTGCAGGTCCCGCTGCCTCTGATGTCATTTCATCATGTGCTTTAAGCTCCAGAGGCACATGGCTAGCACCGGCTGTATTTGATGTAAACCTTGTTTTATTGCTTGTGATTTCTTTATGATTGACTGTTCAGAATTATGTCACTGTGTGTGGCCTCCAGAGAGGCAAAGTTCAACTCCTCTCAATCAGAGTTTTACAGTAAGACTCAGCTGAAACAAAGGAGGGTGATTGGCTGATTAGCTTGGCAAGGGCTGAGTCAAATTAAATCATGACTCAAACCTTTGCCATACTGTAAGTCGACCACAGAACGCTGCAGCATTACTATAATGATAGTACTGAATGGTAGAGATACAGTAACCATTGCGATTACCATTGGCAACTAATATTTCATTCATCCATAATATAACTAATTGTTGTTTGTATTCATTAAAAGTTGTATGATTGGGGATTCTGTTATGTTTGATTAGGTACAGGCATTTCATACAGCCAGAAACATACAATGTGAGGCATTGTTTTTCCCTTAAAAACTTTGTTTGAACTTGAACAATTTGAGAGAAATTAATATTAGTTACTACTTGAATTTCATATAAGAAGTCACATGCATGTACATACTGCCTGTGAGGCTACTTACTGACCGTTAACACTGTTTTCATGGAAAATCCTAATCAAAACATGACATGCATGGATGGATGAGTGACTAATTGGCACAGCGGTGCCTGGTTATTTGACATTTCAATGCATAGCTAGAGAATTAAACGGGGGCCGGTGATGTTTGGATACTCAGTCTGCAAAAAAAGTGAATACGTTTTAGTGTGCTTCAACATCTGGTTTAGTTTATGCATGCTTTATCAACGTGAAAATAGCAAAAAATCGAAACGATGCAAAGGCAATGCACTGATGCAGCGGTATGTGATTCTCTTATTGCGAATTAACTACTTTCCATCAGTAATGCATATGACAGATTAAGCGTGTTCAAGGCGTAAACTTGCCTGGATTGTTTCCTCAAGCTTCAGTTCAAAAATGTTAATCATTAACAGTGAGGGAATCCAATTTCCATGTCAGGGGTTCTTAAACTTTTTCAGCCCACACTGAATGAATTTACTCTCATCCTGAACCTTATTAAAACCAGTTGGTGCTCTTGTGATATCAGGACCACTAACAAGCCCTTGACCCATTTTGGGCCCTCACTTATAGAAACTCTGTTCTGTAACCTGCCATGGACCTCTGCTCCCAATACAGAGTCTAAAGGGTCCAACAGAACCGAAGGGTTTTATTAATGGAGGTACTGCAAACACCAAGCTAAGGTGTGCAGCATACAATCCACTTCAGGTTCAACTTTTACTGTGAATCAACATCACAGGCTGTTGAAGGGTGTTATGGAAGTGATGCAAACTTCTCAACCCAGCAGATGATAGAGATGTGGACTAGCCCAATGCTACTGAGTATGAACAGTGAGCCTAAACCAAATCTCTCCCTATCTTTGGTTCACACTGGTGTTGGGGTGTTCTGAGTTAGAAGAGAGGCCAAATGTGAGATGGGATCATCATCCCGTCATCATCATCACAGCCTACAGTTGACTAACAGCAGGCTTTACCAAAAACAGAATCTGTCCTGGATGCTCAGCTTGCTCAGTGCCGCCAAATGTTCATGTTTGAAGAATGTCTAGACTCTGGTCAAAGCAAATAAGCCATTGTCTATGTCTTAGGTCGGTGGTATGTCGGAAAACGGTGATTCCAGTCTATGTGAGCGAATGCCCTAACAAAACAGGACTCTCTCTGAGTGACTCTCCCCTGGGACCGCTCGGTGTTTACACCCATCATGCCCCGTTAATTACCTGCATGTCTGCGGAGCCCTCGGTAGGCGTATCCCCAGTGATAACTCACATTAGACAACCATACTTCATAATTCGATCTTATCTTAATCGCCTCGCTAATTTCATGCCTGTATTGCTTTGAGGATTACCTTCCCGTTCCCTATAGTAAGGCTTAATCTCTGGACTTCAAAACAAAAGACAGACATATGTAAAACAATGCCCGACATAAAGAGCGGAGGCTTCCCCTAGCTGTGGGTCGAGCTATCTTCGCTCAAGTTCTCCGCACGGAATACCAAGTGGCTGCTGGGAAAAGCTTTGTTGTGCCACGATGGGGAATAGGGGTATTTGACTTAGATCTCCTTGATTGCTTGTGGGCTGTGTCTACACATCATTTGCCAAGGCTCTCAATAGCTTTCTGCTGTGGAATGCACAGGCCAGCAGTGTTTTCAGTGTAAGCATTAATAATTTCTCAATACAATAACTGCATAATCACATACCATGAAGATTAATAAATAGATATTTCAAGGCGGGGATGTGTATTTTTTCTGTCCTGTATTTGATTTTAGATTTGTTCATTCCCTAAAGCATTGGAATGCACATTCATTATACAGCGGAGCAGCAGAGATATTTATTCTCTCACAGCGTTTTGTTTTCAGTGTGGTTATTGACTCACTGATGCGGTTCACCAGTGTATTCTGCTCTGAGTGACTGGTCCTGTGCAGAGCTGCTGACCCCAGCCTGCCAGACCCGACGCAGGCAGACGGCTTAACCAGCGTCTGGTGAACGGACTAGGCCTTATCATCGTTGCGAGAATGTCGAGGTCCTCAAAGAGAAGAGATGTCATCTCACGCGCCTTTTGTTTGGATGGTTTTACATGTTTATCACCCACACACGGAGTCTGTCTGACCAAACAGCTCACGCACAGGGTTTAGCCCTGTTAGAACCTTATAGGCACTCAGCTATCCATCTCACATGCTGTGGCCTTAGATATATAAGCCTATAACAGTGTGTCAATCACCTGGGTCATGTGACCAGAAGGGTTTTGCCACATAGTTTGTCATCTTAACAACTTACTTTTTTAAATTTCGGTACCATCTGCTTTTCATCAGACAACTGTTTGTGGTAGATTTTTCACAGGCCTAGACAGTATCAGGTCTCCATCCAAAATCTGTAAATGGCTTGTCACTTAACGGACTATCAGGTGAAAATACAATCCGTATGGGATGCAAGATTGACAATGTGTGCTTGGTAGCACAAACTGCTGATGAAGTGTTGGGAAAAGCATTAAGATGACACTCCTGGACAGTTGTACTGGAAGTTGGGGGGGAAGTTAGATGTATGTGCCTTTATATGCATTGAGTTCAAGATACAGCCGAAAGACCCCCATCCCCCGTCACACACACACACACACACACACACACACACACACACACACACACACACACACACATATTGTTATGCCACCATCTCTGTATGTATGGAAAAATTAATGAATTTAGGGTAGACAGCCTACAGCCTAACCATCTGTTCTCTGTATTAAACCTGCTATATGGTAGGGTATCATCAGTAATTTTAAACTTGAGTCCATAGGAGGATGTTTGATGAAACTTGTGTTTATAGATTGTAATTCATAATCTTTGAAATAACATTCTTTCTAACTTGCTGTGATTCATGGAACGCTAGTCTGATCTAAGGGAGGTATATGGCCCTGCATTGCCCTGAATCCTCATAAATCTAATATGATGAAAACCTTATGATTTACAATCTCTTTTGTACGCCAGTGATCCAAATGAATCACTTAATTGCAATAAGTGCTATTTCAGAGCATCGCTGACAAATGAAACATGTTACATGTCAGCTTGTAGCAGGACAGCGTTATGTTGCACAATAGTTTTTTGTCTGCAGTAACTTTTTCTTTTTTTGTGAATTTGTAAATATCACTAAATTAACCCAAAATGTAAAGGCTTGAATGGCCATTTATGGACAGCAGTGATTGTCCATCACTCAATCAATCAAAGAAATGAATTAGAATTACTTAAATCAATAGAAAGTGCAAAAATATGAAAGTGAATACTTTCTGAAGTGTGTACATTTTTCCTGCTTTGATTTTCTGCCTGACTTTAATGAATGCATCTACAACTGTCACTGATACCTAAAGCCATTCCCGTTACTACAAATCAAGTTATTGTTTACATAATCTCAAGGCCAGATAGTGGGTGTCACGTCATTCCTCGACCCCCACCACATAATGAAGTATGTGCTTTTCACCCACAGCGCTGCCTAATACATCACACGCTATCTAGACCCGATAGTCCTAAAATAACAGGTCACCCAAGTTGCATTTGGGTCATTGCGTTTCATTTTAAAAGTCCATTTTGGGGCACCACTCACAGCCACATCAGACTTAGAACACGCAGCGGTGATAACGCCGGCCTGATAAATCCACCGGTGATTGAAAACAGTGAACCCTACACCTCTGGTTGTTGTCTGGAAACGGAGCGCCAGGGAGCTTGTTTGGCTGGCCTTTCCCATCATTAATCAATCTCGCCAGGCACGACTCTGCGTGCGCCTGACATGCCGCATCTAACAACACCATGCTAGAGCTAAGCCCTCAAATACGGCACAGATAATTTCAAATCAGTTAGCTTGCTAATGAGATATGAGCGAGCCAAAGGCCATTCCTGTCCGGGTTCTGGCTGATGGATGGCTAACACAGCTTGTGTTACCACTTTACGACCCATCATGTGTAACATATAACAGCGTTTAGAGCTACATCCTGCCACCGCTGGGTTTTAATGCTTCTCTCCCTTTTCCAACATGAGATCCTTGTTAGTTACAGGGAATATAGCGACAGCATAACATGGACAGCAATGGAAAAACTGTCAATCCTAGATCAGCCTTTTTAAATAATCAAATTATGTAAGCTTCCCCCTAATTTGACTTTAGTTAGCGCAGTCCCTCGCTATGTGAACAGTTTTGAAATAGAATTCAAAGTTCAGAAGTCAACCTGCTGCCTCCTAAATGGGGCGTACAGAGATCAGCTGGAAACTATGCCACGTTTCCTTGATCAGTGTGTGTTTGGTCAGCTCGAGTGTTACTCTGAGCAGCGTTGATTCCGTGGTCGCATGTACAGTATCTGGTTGCGTCTGATGAAAATGGTCCAGAACGCACGCAGAACGGGAAGGTTCACCCGGCGGCTCCCCTTTCTTTGGAGTATTTTCGAACCGCCATACTTGGAAAGTAACCGATGACCCTCTTACAACTTCACGCAGCGCTTCGCATCTGCCCTTGGGCCATCATTGACAGATTACCCGCCGTCCTGTGTAACACGAGAGGTGGCGACTTGGCTGCGGTGGAAGAGCTTGAGCGGCCGGCTATAAGAGGCTTCCTACGTCACCTAACAGGGGGACTGCATGCAGGGAAAGACAGACAGAGACCGGGGGAGACGCCACGAAGATCAGGGCGGCCCCGTCTGAAGGAGGAGCGGCCCGCTGCCTGCAAGGAGATCGGGTTTCCCTACAACTTGTTGCCTGGTGCTAAATAAACGCTGGCATGTTGTGTGGAGACACCCTACACCCTGGCTGAAAGGGTTGCTCACCCAGAGTTGTTCACGGCACCCACTTTTTGACCCTCCCTCTGCCCTCTTAACCCCTTCCTTCCCTTTTCTCCCGTTGACCCATGGTCTCCCGCTTCCCCATTACCCCTCCTGTCAAGTCTGATCAGCCAACAAGTGCCTTCCCCATACCTCCATCAGCAAGCAGCCTCTGGTAGGGCACAGACGCATGGTGCCCTGTCAGAGCAACACTAACAAGGATGTAGTTAAAGAACACAAAAGGCATGAGTGAGCATCGCAGTCATCAGAGCATCACGTGCCAGGCATTAAAACCTAAGACTTTTTAAAGAATTTACTAGAGACTTGCTGCCCGCTGTAAGCAAACTATTGACCCTGCTCCCTCCGGTGTTGCTGTGCCGGGAAGCTCAAGGCCAACGCCAGACAGCACACAGCGGACGCCGCAGATTCTCCTGATTCACAACTCCAAGAACACACCCCGATATTTTCCTTTGCTTTACCGAAAAACCATTTCGCAGAGAAGAGGTCTGCCCAGTGCCCCAGACCTCACTAACCGCCTTCCGCAGCACAAAGGGAATTTATCATTAAAGAAGCACAATCAATATCGCTCACCCCCTGCATGGCGAGGCAAAGCGAGGCCCCAACAGCGAAGCCTGGTGCTGGGCTCCGAGAGGGGAACGCGGGGTACCAGAGGAGCTAATTAGAGAGCGAACGGCGGCTATCTTGTTAGCCCACATCCAGCTGTGGGAGTGGTGCTAATGAGACGTACTGTACCGACAAAGACGGGCTGTTATTGCAACACGGAAGATCACTGCGCTTCCTAATCTTGTATGCTTGTATAATCATTCATGTAATGCATAATTAATGCATATATTCCCTTTTGGAGTTTCATATTGACAAGTGAAGGAATTCTGCTGGCTACACTGGCGCAACATGCAAGATCATGTCTGACACCATGTAGGCACTTCAGAAATGCTCAAAACATTCCTGAGGCATGAAGAAGCTCTTCTCGGGCATCAGCAGTCATGCAGGTCTGTGTTTGTGTACAACAAGATATATTTTAAATACAGCAGAATACCAGCCTCTGTTTACTTTGCATTGGTACTGTGCAGACATAAGAGAAACATAATTCTGCAAGAACAGGATGCACCACAGAGTTTAAAGACCTGCAGAGGATCAGAGGCCGGACATAGCAACCATTCGCTTTAACTTCCACAAGTTGAAAAACTTGTGTTTGAGCGGCTCCTTGAAAGGTACCTCTTCTGTTGATTAATCAAGTAATTACCAATTAGCTGTGGTAATGGCTTGTATCCAGGCGGACTGCGGTTGCAGCATGTCTGTTTTATCTTCATTAGAAAGAAGGGGCGGTGAGCTCTGAGGCACATTGTGACCCCTCTCCCTTGGGACACATCACTTGGCAGCGGGTCAGGCCTAATGTCAGACTAAGAGTTATTCCTTTTTTTTCCCTTCCTTTTCCCCGTCCTTGTTCTTGCGTGGCCTCTTGGGAGAAGTTAAATTCAAGTTTTTCTGAAACTTCCCCAAGGTTTCCCCAAGCCCCAACCCTCATCCCTTCAAAAGAATTGTCATAAACCAACATTATCTGCTCAAATCGGCCTGTGTCAGCTCTGAGGCTGATATGGTTAACAGTAAACTCAAAGCTCAGCAGGGAGCTCTGCAATGTTAAAGCATCGCAGGGGGCACTGTGAAAGTATTTCTCAATCTGAAGCTTATTACTCGCCACTCTACGCGCCTCGGGCTATGGGCTTCAGTTCAGAGTGTACTACTGCCTGTTCTAAAACCAGAGCTAATGGCCACCTCCTATAGTTTGCACTTAAACGTCCTCCAAGCCTTTCTCTCAAATTGGAATCCACGGCATTTCTTTGCCTTCGCTGCCTTGTCACCACGACCTCCGATATTGAAAACACGCTCTATCTCAGCAGCCAATATCTGCCGTTCCGTCAGCATCCCCTTCGACTGCGCACCTCCCTCGGTTTCATAGGCTCCTCACCAGGGTAAATATTTACAAATGTGGACTCAATAACATCTGCTGCGGTTTGGGCTCAACAGCATGGTGGAGCGGGGGAGATGAAGCACATCATGAACTCATGGGAACATACATGGTCTCAGGTTCCATCCCCTCATCGGGAGGCTTCAAGTGCCACAAACAACCGGTCCCAGATGTACGCTGTGATGCAACGCAGATGAATTAAAAGCTCAGAGGATATCTCTGATTGTTTAGTGTAAGGAATAGATAAGTGGCAGTTGGCAGGATTATCGGAGTGTAATATAGACCAACAGATGGGACTCATATGGAACATCTGTGGAAACAAAGGCATGATCACTTTCCTAGACCCGCACAATGCAAGCATGTGTGTGGCAACTTCACAAAAACACTGAGAATAACAGAATTTTAATTCTACAAATAGGAAATAGGTATTCTAGGATGTGAATTGAACTTATTATCCTCCACATAATAAATATTCCTCAATTTTCCTAGAGCCACTATCCAAGATGCTGAACACATTTTGCCCTGGTGATTTTCTTGGTTGATAAATGTTTCCAGCTGATGTCAAATTCATTTATTTCAAGAAAATAAATGGCATTAGTTGGGCAAGAAAGGACAGAAGTCTAGGCATGAGAGGATGAGTTCAACCAGTTTTTTCTAGGTTCAGACAAATTTTGGATACTGGAAGTTTGGATATTAATAAAATATCTTGGAATTTCACAATATCAGGGTGTTCTCTTATAGAAAACGGAATTCAAATATATTTACAATCTTTATATCTCTGCATCTATATATTTATCTATCTAAAGTTCAATCGATGCACATTGCAGTTTTTAAATATGTAGGAATTCCTGTTTTCTTTGATAAATACAAGACAGGTGCACACTTTCTCACGTTGTAGGTCGAGTTTTAAACCGCAGCAGAGGACCAGAGCAGGTGCTAAAACACCCATATCCTGAAACAAATGTCTCCCAACATCAATGTCTTTAACAAGTGACACAACTGCATTCTGCATACTCTATCAGTGGACACACACACACACACACACACACACACACACACACACACAAATACTCCAAGACCCCCCAACAGGTGTTAGTGCATGAATGGAGAGTCCACGCCCTGCTAAACCTTAACACTAAAGGCTTTTTCATACTCTACCCTGGGAACATAACTGTATCTCTGGACTTATACGAGAACAGAGAAACACAGTCAAATGTTATGCTTTGATGGAGTGAACACATGGGGCCGCTGGAAGAAGAGACCTCAACCAGACACCTGCCAGGACATAAGTTGTGCTGCGCCCTCACTACCCATACCAGTGGAATGAGGGAGAGTAAAGCATCACATCCTCTGGGGGTAAGACGCCTGGTGGTTGGTTTTAAGTTCTCAGATGTGATTCTGTTTTCAAATGTCATTGTCTAAAGAGCATTTTCACTCCAGATGATTTGTATTGATAGTTTAAAAGCAGTTATGTTGGCTGCTCAAAACATTTCAAAACAGACTTAGATGGGTTTTTTTGACTGTACAAATCGTATTGGTCACTCCCATTACTATGTTGCATTCACATTAGTGGTTGGCCGTAAATGTCAAACCAGACGTTCATATGTGAACGTTGGTAAACTCCACCAACGCTGGCATGAAGTGCCGCCCACCAAACCTGCAGATGGAACATGGCAACAGAAGTTGAATTTTCCCAAATTGAATCTTCGATGGCAGTGAAAACAAACTGGATACTGAAAATACCTTATTCTCTATTCCAATTCCCTGCGTTGGCTTCCTATTCATTCACAGTGTGAATCATATTTAATAATTTCTGAAAGACATAACCAATTAGAAAAATCACTTGGCAAAAAGATGCAGATCCTTGGCTGCAGTCACATTTTGCAGTTTGCCATTGCGGTTCACTGCCATTACTATTCCATCTGGTATGGCTTGTTTTTGGGCCACAATGGGAACGCAGCATTAGGGGTTTTGGCCTTTACATGACTGACTGCCCAGGATCATACAACAGAATACTTTATGTTGCAATCCACCAGCATGTAAAGCTTATCTGAACCCACACAGGTAAGGAGCCACACCGGGTGTAGATCAACACTATGAGGTTGAATAGGTCACACCGTGAACCCCATTCGCTTCGTGAACCGTGACCCTCACTGTGAATCACTGGTGAGCATGTGTGAAAGGCAAGACGAAGAAGAGATTCATCTGTTAGATAGCAGAAGATGATCCTTCAGGGGGGGAAAACATCCCAGATGTTGGTGTTATGCATTGCGTTCCACATCTTCCTCTTTCTATCTCTCTTTCTCTCTCACGCAAAAACACATGCACACACCACCAATACTTGACCAGGTAACATAATATGGTAACTCTGAAACTCTGACATTTCATTGGTCAAAGGGAACACTGTAGTCATGTACCAGCAAAACCGAACACATGAACAGAACACAAGCTCATGTTAACAGTGCATGTTTCTTAAAAGAGCACCACGCCTTCAGTTTATCATCATTGCACAACTTGAGGGAATATTCCTCTTTTGCTCCAACATTGGAGAGATGTTGTGATTTAATGTGATTCTAAATGTGCGACTGGAGTAACAGAAATGTGTTTCCATCTTCAATCCACTCTGTGTCCTTTGCCGCAAATAGGAAAAAACAGATCAAAACCTGCTGCTTATGATGCTAAGTGGCTCTAAACTAGTCCTAATGAATGTGTGGCTATGAGGTTGACATGCTTGCCTTAGTTTTGGTCACAGCTGACTGGTTTACCCAGAAAGGGATGAGTTGGTGGTGGACTGGAGCTAATCAACAGAGAGGCAAAGATGCATATTTGTCAAGCCCAGTGAAGCGCTCCTCATATCAGGCAACCACATACATCCTGGCTGAGCACTTCAAATACAGAAGAGAGATGAGCAACGCAAGCTGAGGCTTACGTCCAGGAAGTCCAACAAGCACTTAAATGACCAACCTCCCTTGAGTTACAAATAACAGGAAGAGATGGAGAATTGGAGTGTGTAAGTGTGTAAGTGTGTGTGTGAGCATATGCACATGTGAGCACGTGTATGTGTGTGTGCATGGAGGTTGCGAAGGTCCTGGTCTGCAGGCCTCCCACCTCCACCTCCACCTCCCCTGGACAATGCACCGTAAAAACCTCCACATAACCTGATGGTCGGGCTCCTTTCCCACGGTGGGGTGAGCCAGGGGCCCCTGGCACCGAAGGCTTATAAAAAAAACGGAGCCCAGGTTGGACCCCTCCAGCAGCGTGACAGACAGGGCACCACACCGCTCTGACCCCCCTCTCTCACACACACACACACACCCAGCATAAATAATGCCTGTGTAAGTGAGCTGCGTAGCCCCCACAGCTGCTGTAGCCATGTTTTTTTATGAGTTGCGGTATGACACTGTGCCCCAGTTGAGCCGTAATGAGCCCTCCTCCCACTTCTTGCTTAATGGATCAGGTAAGGGTGGGAATACTTTGTCTTTATTGGGTAAGCTGCATAGTGTTAAGTTACACTGCCGTTAAACTGATAGATGGCAATAAAGGTGTGGATCCCGCAGCTAGTGTGGCAGCACACCACTACCACAATGACCAATTTTAAATTCAAAGGTGGGGGTTACAGAATCTAATAAGCAAATTCACAGCTGTCGCTCCTATGATGTTGGACAGTTCAAACATTGATTGTGAAAGTGAATTACTGAGTGAAAGTCAGAAGCCAACCAAAACCAGGAATCTAATCCGTTGTCATCAAAAGCGGTTCCATTAGCAATGAGTGGGAGGCTGAGTTCACGGGATCATAGAATGTGTTTTAGGTTTTACAACCAAATGAGTTTGACTTCTTAGAGATAACAGTTCTTAATCAGAAAATATATGGGTCTTGTCACAGTGTCCACAACGTTGGTCTCCCAGTCATTGTCAGCTCCAGGCGTCATCACGGATGAGAGTTAAGGTGTCTTGTTTGTAACTTTAGAAGAAAATGAGTCATGTTCACAGCTAGACTGAGCTGTCTGAGATCATAAGCAATATAATGCAAAAGGGGCATGAATGTGAAAAACAACCAGTTTCAGTCTCAGTTCCTGAAAAGTTGACTTTTAGTTATGCAGGGTTTCTGCCGCACTGATGAATTATTTTTTAATGGTGGTGTATCTGTTTAAAGTTAAAAAAAACAAAACAAAACCTCAATCTCATTCTTTTGAACATCTATATTACCATAGATTTTGGGTGATATATTCATCCTCATGTAGTATACACCACATCGGATGAAAATATATCATACACTTTACAACGCAACAAAATTGAATCAACACCATGTTTCAGATTATGGATTGCCTGACAACTAAGTAATCTATAAAAGTCATTGTTAGCGGACACAGAGGGGAAACGAATACGCCTTTTGTGAGGGAGGAAGGGAAATGTTTGAACAGACTTGTTAGCCAAAGCACATTCAACTAGACGCTCTAAGGTGGAGTCTACACTCTCCCTCGCTTCCATTAAAGTCACACAAGCAGAGTTAATGCCCTCCAACTTGTGGTGTTGCATTACAGTGAACCCCATGAAACCAGCCTGGCTGCACATTAACCAATGTCATATGTTTACCGAGCAATAGGCTGCTCTGCCCTGAGACGTCTTAAAACCCATTCATGAGTTTAAGCCAGCAGGAGACCTTTTAATGCTGACTTCATGAAGGCACAGAGAGACAGGTCACGTGAGTTTGAGAAGTCCTTGTGCATCTTTACCAATGTGAGGTACGCCAACAGTAAAAAGGCACCCTATTGTATCAGGGTAACCAGTAGGTTTTTCAGTGTTAACATGAGTAAGCATCTCTAGACGCGCTGTTCATCACTTTTATGAGGGTCAAGTGGCCATGGCTGGGCAGAGGAGGCATAGGAGGAAATGGCTAATGGCTCCATGTTTACTCTGGGGGTAAAAGACCATTGGCTCAATTCTTCCCCTGCTCTGCCCTGAACAATATATTGTGGCACAGAACGGGAACCATCCACAAGTATATTTACTTAACCTGACTCACTATGTTGCTCATAGACCAAGTTGACAAGCGCTACTTTGTCACAGCCAAGATCTAAGATGGTGTTTCAAAGGTTTCTGCTCAGCATCCTGCTTAGAAACACCAATGGTATGTCATGATATGTGCACATGTACCATGGGAGCTGCAATTCTTGAATACTATGGACAGACAGTATGCACTGATGCTGGTTTGAAAAAGCCGGTCTGTTCTGGATCACAGAGGTGTCACTGTGTCATGTGTCAAACCGAGAGAGGAAATGTTCATATTGATGGATAGCAGGCTGGTTCCTCCCATCTCCTCCATCTGAAACCAATACAGCGTCCCAAAAGCACTTTTTGGATTTTCAAATGTGCAACGGTAAATATCTGAAACATGCGGAAGGGGCCCCTTTGACGGACGTACGAGTTGTAGGTCGGTTCTCTTAGGTCATTCTGAGTGACAATGTAAAGGGATAGGGGCCAGTGGGGACTTGGTACCTTTGCCTCTTTCATTTCCTCCGGGGTGCAGCCCTGTTCCCCTCCTGCCTCCTCTTCTCAGGCCACGAGACGCCTGATGAGACCCAGAGAGAGGTCACAGAAACCTCCGTCCGTACAAATTCTACACATACCGAGCTTTCTTCAACCATAATAGGACCAATGCACTCTGCTGCCCTGTCTCTCCTCTGCTGGGTCTTCATGGTAGGTGCGACACTCCATTGAGGAGGCAAAGGATCGTACCGAGAAAGTTCTACAGCATGTAATGCATGGTCAGATGCTGTTATCCTTTCCACGCTTGGTCTGCAAGAGCACAATGCGCGTACTGGGGCGTGATAATCATGCCAGGAAGTGTTCTTTATGGATCACTTCCGAAGCAGGATGGCTTAGGGATCTCTTGCAACGTAAATGTTCACCGTCACAGCGCGAATCCGAACGCAAGAGGTCTTTACGCTACTTTCCCTGACTGGACCTCACACTTCG
This sequence comes from Centroberyx gerrardi, assembly GCF_048128805.1. NCBI lineage: Eukaryota > Metazoa > Chordata > Actinopteri > Beryciformes > Berycidae > Centroberyx > Centroberyx gerrardi. The sequence goes on from NC_136001.1 coordinate 28,900,423, forward strand.
TTTCTGCAAGGCTCAAGGATTTCCTTCCTCTCTCTGCCTAGAGCAGTATCAGTTCCAGGTCAACCGACCGGAATGTCTTGCTGCGGGACCCAAACTAGTCCATTCGACTGTCGCTTCCTGTAACGAGAGATTTGTTGTGATTTTTATCGTCAGCAATGGCCTGTCTGCCCTCCGCCAGATAATGACCTTCTTTCCATCTCTGTCTCCTGTGAGGTGGATGGAGGAAGAGAGAGAAAAAAAAAGGTAGACAGAGTGTAGATGAATAAAGTTGTTTGTTCTGTGTAGGCTGGGTCATAACAGTGCGTGTCTTTGTCTACCTGAGGGATTGCGGAGAGGTCAGAGCACTGACAGACACACAGGTGGGGCTGCTGTTGATGAGGGAAGTGCTGCCAAGTCTGAGCTGCCAGATAACACTTGACCTCTGGGAGGGCAGACAGGTATTAGGAGGAAGAGCCTTATGATGATCTAGGTTGAAGAAGGCAACATGGACTACAGCGTCCTGCTTGGCTGTGAGATTTGATGAAGTGAGACATTTACAACATCGATACACTGATGAAACATTTTAAAATGTTAAAATGTGGTATTAAAAAGGAAGAAGGAATAAAATAAATATTGTTGTTTGTGTAAATGTAATCTATGTTGTTTGTGTGCGTGTGTGTGTGTGAGTGCATTCACGTGTGCAGTGGTGGAAAGAACACTAAAATATCCTACTTATGAAGAAGTACTGTTACTTGACTGAGATTTTAGTTACGCATAAGTGAAATAACTGATTTAAGCATCTACTTAAGTAAAAGTAGCTCATTTAAAATGCACTCAGTTACTGAGCAAAACATGAGATGCATAAGAGGACCTCAATACATAATATTGCATGTATTGAGGTCCTCTTTTAAATTCATGTCATTATTATATAATAAGTATATCCATGTTAAACACTGAATAATATCATTCCCCATTATTCACTAGAGTTACTGCATTGATGATTCTTTTATCTGTTCAACTAATGTTATTTTAATGTCAAAAAGTTGCCTGCACATGCTTGTGCAGGTTTGATGCAGGTACAGTGCACCATTGTTCAGTTTCTGATGCAATGCTTATGGAGAGCTTACAAAATTTGAAATCTGTAATATCCAGTATGCAGCTTTAACTTTAGCGAAGTGAGAGAGCTGTAGCCTGGTAGCAGTGCAGTTTCTTCTGATTCAGCTCCTCTCCTGGAACCAACAGAGCAGAAAATGGCTACACTGATTGATCTGGAGGGGGAGACTTGTCACTTTTCTTGTTGGAGTCCATCCATCCATCACCTGTTTACACCCAGGACAGGCAGTTGATGTCTTATTTTGGGACCTTTTTAGATGCAGCTGTCTATCTGTGTGTGTGAGACACAGTTGATTATTTTGACTCAGAGGTGTTGAAACCATTCTTTGAAGGAGAACACCTTAAGATTTGGCAAGAGGCCTTGAAGTCCCGCTCGGCAAGTCGGGATCTGCTGCCATGCAGGTTCAACCCAGTGAAGGCAACTGTATCTGGGGGCGAATCTGCACCAGCCGTTGCCTGCGGAGGACCATCCGCCTGTCAGGATCTACTTTGTTCTCCATGATGTCCTCACTATGCCTGCTCCTGCCACACTCCCACAGCTCCACACAAAACCCAGTCTTTCGGTCAGAGCTGCAGTAGAAAAACAAAAACCTCCTGCTGGCTTCGCATGAAGACTCGGCGAGCTCCTCATGTGATATTGATGAAAGGCTCCGCCCAGACGGGTTATAGATTTTCTCAGCCTCCTTTGAAGAATATCAGAATCTCTTGTTTTTTTCAGAGACCTATCAGGAATAGAGATGAAAAACTATTCTCTGGGGATTTCCGTTGAGATCAGAGATATGTGCACTCCTTTCTCTGCAACAGAGACGCACCCACGTGGTGAGGATGTCTCAGAGTCTTTCCAGGGTTAGGGAATACTGCATAAAATGATCAAACAGCGCTGTAAACACTGGTTTGACAGTGTGCTGTCCAGTTGTCCAAACTCTGAAGACTGAAGGAGAGGAAAGAGTCTCGGTGTTTTATGCTCTCGTCCCAGGGATGAGTGATAGCAAAGTTTTCTCTGCCTGGTGGATCCTTCATCTTGGGCCAAAAGGAATATGTCTCTGGTTTCTGACTCATGAGTGTGAAACAGCAAAGAATGTGTTTGAGGGTGCTCATCAAGAACTTCTGTTATTGCAGCCTATTAAAACACTCACTTCAATTATTGTCACTTCTCCTCCTTGCTTTGTTTCTTTTCCTCACCTCTCCTTTCCTCTCCTCTCTGAGCTCTCATTTTTCTTCTTCACCGGTCTTGTAAAAGACTATATAACCATAAGTATATGCTGTCACACTCCATGCATAAACTCACGCGGTGGCAGAGCATTTCTTGCGGCAGACCACATGTAAATATCTTGAGAGCAGCCCATACTTTTCCAATTCAGAGGTTTTGGCTCTGGAGTCAACAACTTATCTTGTAGGAGGAGTTTGGATACTCATGTTGCTTGGTTCCTCTGTGACCACTAACCTCCCAAATAACTAAACCCTGACCACAGGACCGCAGGTGGTGCCAACAGGTACCAGTGAGCGTACACACACACACACACACACACACACACACATACACACAGTCAGCAAATTCACATCAGGCTTGCGGTCTGCCTTATGTGAGTGAGGTCTTGGCATGGACCAGGCTGGCCCTTGGACATACCGCCTGATTTCCTTCTTCTGGATCAGACTGAGACTAATTGTACAGGATGCATCAACAAAATGGGACACTGCACTCAAATTCTGATTCATTCAGTCATGAGTCTTTCAGTTGTCACTATTGATTTCCATTATCACATCCTGGCAAGCATTTCACAGACAGCGTGCAGGAGGTGGCCAAGTCCAACGTCAACCCAAACGAGCACAAAGTTTCACAATATCATATTATGAGGAAAAAAAATTCTATATAAAAATAGCTTTGTAAACTGTTTTGAACTGCTATCAAAAAGATATTTGGGTTCTGATTTCACAAAACAATATAGGAGCTATGGACGACTATGGACATAGTCTCAACTATCATTTCGACACTATATTTACACAGGTTTTCAACATTAATGCAAGCTGTCATATCAACATCCATTCAACATCAAAATTAATCTTGGGGCAATTTTTCCCCCAATCAATATTTTTTGGGCAGCCAACCATAACTTCTGGTTAGGTCAGTAATACCAGGAAAAGTGGGATGCTAGCAAGTTGTTTGCATTGCAGGCTAATGTTGCAGTGTAGGTAGCGGTAGCTAGGCTAGCTCATTTACTTATAGTCCCTTGAAAATAAAACCTGATATCTTGCCTGATATCTTGCTATCAACACAGCCAGCCAGGCCAGGTAACTGACAGAGACTGAGTCCAACATTGCTGACCAAGACTGAGCGATAATGCTAGCTTACCAGCTACAACTTAGCAAAACAAGCTGACATGAAGCAGTCACTTCTATAACAAAAACACCTAGATTGAAACTCATCTTCATCATAGATTACATTTATTAAAATAACACATCAAAAGGCATACCATTATTAATTTCCACTCTGTCACTTCATCAATGAACAGGCAAATGTATACAATTTCACTGGTAGTGGTGGGGGGTTGTGGGTGTGTGGGGTTATACTGACCAGTTCTGATTATTGAAGGTGTTTCCGCCCCCCTGTCCCTGTTGGAGATTATGTCCTTGCTTAGACCTGTGGTTCTCCATCCTGGTCCTCAGGAGCCACAGTCAGGCTGGTTTTCTACTCTACCTGGTAGTGACATTCACCTGGTGTCCTAGGTCTCATAAATCCATGATTAGACCAGGTGAATGTAATTAACTACCAGGTAGAGTAGAAAACCAGCAGGACTGGCTCCTGAGGACCAGGATTGAGAACCATGGGCTTAGAATAAGGAACAATGCTTCAGTTCACAACTGTGAGGGGAAGATGTAACATCATTCATCTTCCCTTATACTCATTTCCTTCTCTTACAAAACCATAGGGTCTTGCTCACAGAACCGTCCCTTGAGGGACTCACATAGGGCTGAGGAATATGACTGTGTCAATGTGTGATTATTAACCATTGCATCTTTGCTGAGTGCTTCACTTCACAGGCCCATCCACGTGCCTGACCGCATCCACCCTAAGGAGCCACATCTGGAAGCCACATGTGCTTAGGACCTAGGTGGAGCAGCACCGGGCCCAACACAGCTCAGGGGGCCATTTTATGTAAGACTGGGATTGACGGATTAACCTAGCTGCTTGTCAATCATTAGCCTATTGATGTTGAGTATGTGAGATCTTTTCCTGAAAAGGTTTGTTCTTCAGAATTCAAACATTTCAGTTGAACAGAGAGGTGGAGCTGTGAGATGGTAGTGTGGTGGTAGATGGCACTATACCCCCCAAGCATCGTTTTTGAGAAGTGTATTCCTGTAGTAAAGTTGTAGAGAACTGGGAAACTTTGAATGGCTGCAATCATCTTCTCATCCATTTTGCACTTGCCAGGTGGAACTATTGTTCATGAAAATAAATTTCATCAATAGGGAAACAAAGAAGCATGGAAATCTGATTGGAAATCTTATTGAATCTGATTGGAAATCTGATTGGACGATGACCGTGAAAAGTAGAGCGTCCACACATTGACCTAGTTTCCCTGGTCGCTCAGCTCTACAGGAAATGAATGGACTTCTGGTGACTTGTTGATCATGTTGCTCGCAGTGTGAACTCATAATAAGACACCATGGCTGAGTAGGACAGCTTGTCATTGCATCATTCAGAAAATTGATAACACTCATAATCCTTGTATCCTTGTTGATGTGATGGTGTACTTAGTGGTGCGAGAAAAGACCTCCTCGAGACAATTTAGAGAACTCTCTACTTTAACATGAAGATTAATTGACAAGAGTTACATAATACAGTGTTTGTAAACTGGGATTAAGTCTCATTCCAAACAATGATGACATAACATCAACTGGTTGTACAAGGTCTCCTATTTCACAATAATGTCATTTGCTCTTTGATCTGCACACTTAATCAATGACGATTCTTCCTCTCATGCTTGTGAATACCACTGATGTGTTGACATATTTACAACCACTGTGGAATGATAGAGCTTTCTGAAGGGTTCTGGGAACTTTAAACAGAGGGATTTCTGGGACAAAGAGGAATCTCTTCATAACATACTGCCAGCTTTCCCAAGTGGAAACACAGCTCATGCTTTGGCACTATGACCCTCGCTGAATTTTGCTCACAGGAACACATTAGCGCTGAAATGCAACCATTACGCAACAGGATTTAAAGGAGTTCGAAGGTATGCGGGAAGCTGATCTAGAGTGATATTGTCTATAATGGGACAACAGGAACCAATGGCCAATTTACATCACAACACATCTTTTACCCCCTCCGTTTTTCATCGTTTTTATCGATGCCTTTTGCAGTCAATCTTCTTTTTCCCATGTGTTTTCTCGGGGAGATGCCCATACCAACGCCATCTGTTTCATTTTTTCTCCTTCACATCTGCCCTGTACTTTCTTTTACAACTACATTTGTATGTGTATGTACAAATGCTAATAATTAATAACAAATTTCTCTGTAGTTCAGTGTGCAGATGTAAATTTACATGTATATGTAAATATAGGCATGTATTGCTCAATGGTTAGAGCAGGGTTAGTTGATTCCTATTTGAGCTACCTGTTATGTAAAGACAAGACTGCCATCATACAGACTGGATTAGTGCTCTACAACAGGGGTTCTCAACCTTTTCTACTTAAAGGCCCACCTATTCATACTTGTAACGGGCCAGGGCACATTAAAAAAAAAGATGTGTGTTGTAGAGTCTACAACACACCGGCTCATGCACGTTATGAGAATCTCAGAGGGTTATCAAGGACATAATCACAGACATGTAAGCTATATTACAGAAGAATATAACACTGAGCCCGCTCAGTCGGGAAGGGAGTGAGTGTACAGAGGGACCTGAAAAGCTTTTTGCAGCTAGCTGTTGGATCTTGTAGGTGCTGGAGACTTTCAGTGCAGATTAGTGTCAGCAGGTAACAGAGTGTGGAGCCCCTAAACCCCTTGGGACTGGTGTCTATATGCAAGAGACCACTAGGCCACAGAGGGGCTTGTGGGATGGCAAAAGAACACAGACACACAACTGTAGCACTGAACAGGAAGAGTGGAGGAATCAGTCAATAGTGAAAGGGCAGCAGCTCTTCTTTCCCTTTGATTGCATTCACACAGGAGCAGAAAATATGATTATTAACACTTTCGGACCATAGATCTGATCTTTTTATGGCTGTCTAAACAGGTGAAACTTTGATTCCATGGGTTTTCTCTTAAGATCAAATCAAAGGGTTAATAAAATCAAATATTTTCTGCCTGAGTAAATACAGCCTTTCTTATTGGCACTGTCCCATGATTGGCTGATATATGAGTTTGAATGCCATATAAATTAGTACATGTCCAATTTGTTCGAAAAACGGCAAGAAAATCCTGGCATCCTTTCAAAGCAGTATAAGGTGCGGCTGAATCTGATGTAATCACCGACTGAAACAGCTTGTCAGATTGAAAAGGTCAAGGTGACTTTTGTTTCGTATCACAGATATGAAAACTATTGCGCTGATTTACAGTGACTGCTTGTGGTTTCAGGCAACCCTACTTACATTTTCAAAGGGAAATATGAATACAAGTGCTTTGAGTGTGTGTGTATAGTGTGTGTGAGCGAAAGAGAATAAACGCTATTCCCTGCATGCGTCTATGTTTCCGTGTGTATAGTTCTATGGGTGTGTGTATGTTTGTGCATGTGTACATGTGTTTGTCTGTGTGCACGCTCTGAACGATCTCCTTTAATGGCCCAAACTTAGTCATGCCTGGCACCGGTCCCCCGGTACGAGAGAAATACAATCCTTTCTCTGCCCTGACTTTAAGGCTTAATAAAGGAAAATTGCAGTGCCCCTCTAGGAAAAGTCTATGAAAACAGGTCCTGTTCAGTGCTTCACTCTTGAGTGTGTAATCACAGGTTACAGGGGACAAACAAAATGGCATTTCATACACCAATAGGCCCAACTACATCCATATGCCTGCTTAGCTCCTGAGCTTTCGGAGATTATTCATCCTTGCTGTGCGGCAATGCTCACAAGGCCTACTTCATGGTGTGTGGAAAGAAATATGTCTTCTTCCCATCCAAATTTATAACCGTCATTATTCAGCAACATGCAAAACGATGGAAAAACGATGGAGAGAGTCCGTAAAACTAAACGGCCCTACGAGGGGATCAGCTAAGATTAAATGTTAGCAGAATGTCACCTACATGACTCTTGCTGTTGTAACTTATATTGGTGGTTCTCAAAGTCGGGTCTGGGGACCACCGGGGGACCTTGAGAGGGTTCCAGGGGGTCCCCAGCAAAATGAGGAATAGTTTCATCGCACACTAATTTAATTTAGCAGAAACTATCCCAATTAGAGAATGCTACTCTCACCAATATTTAACTCAGTCTAGACGGTTAAACAATTAATACAAAATCATCAACAAAAATGTTCCCATATGGGTCCTTGGGACAAAATCCTATCAAAAGAGGGTCTGTAGCCTAATGTTATTTTATTTATAGAACCTTTACTTTACCAGGCAAATCACATAAGAACAAATTATTTTTTACACGGACGGCCCGGCAAGAGCATTTTGGGGGAAAGAGGAGGGGATAAAATAAAAAAACTCAGAAATGCAACTATTCAACATTAAGGGACATAACAGACAAACAACATTATGTGTCTATTTGGGGGTCCATCGCATAAAAATATTTGAGAAGCCCTGACATAGATAATTCAGATACTTACTGGAAGTTTCACAAGCAATTCTTTCTTACCTATTCATGGATTTTGGTCTGTATAAAATCTAAAATAGTAACACATTCAAACAGCTGTTGTGAGGGTCGCAGATCCAGAGGGCTTGACCTTTTCCACCAGTGTAACACATACTGTATAAACAAAGGCAGGAGACAGACAGACAGATTGAGTTTCAGATAGACAGACAGACACGGACACTCAGACAGACAGGGTGAAAGTGTCATACCACTGCTGAGACGCTGCTGGTTCAAGCTCACAGTCTGTCAACAAACATCACTGTCTGCTTCATATCATCCAAAAATAAGAATTCTTTCACTCTGCAATCAAGATGCGCGCCATGACGTAATAACGTGCAAAGTTTCTATCTCCAGGGACAGATGAGTAAATCAAGAGTCTCGATCAGTTTGTACTGTCGTGAGATCATGGGAAAAAGACACTTATCTGTTTTGTCTTATCATGATGAAAACAAACATTTACTCACTAAGTGAGCACCAGAGAATTGCTCAACTTGGATGGATGGATCTGTAAGATGCCGGATCCAATTTAGTTCAGTTCTGTTTCTCACAACAAGACAAATAAAGCAACGAGAGGCACTTGAGCTGCCCCGCCATAACCACCATAATATATTCAATATTCAACATAACCAGTTATGCTAATGAGGTCATTAAGCAAGCTAATCAATGCATTAATTAGCAAATATTCCTATCTCAACATACTTGTCTTTTTCCTCATTAATATGCAAATGTATGCAGCAAGGTGCTCCAAAATCTGATCAGATCATCTTCTCTATAGGGGGAACCTGTGCTGTAAGTATGAAGTTTCTATCATTCTTGAGTTTTTGTGTTCACTACACACAGACAGTCCTGTATACCATGTACCAATGTGGCAGGGCATTAAAATCATAGCTAGACCCCCCCATGAACCCAGTCACAAACAAAGAACCAATCACCTCCAGCATGTAATGCAACTCTAAGTAACAAGAACAGTGATCTAGTATCACATGATGGATGTACAGGTGGTCACATGCCAGGCAGAAGGTAGAAAAGAGGGTAGAATTCGCACCCCAAGGTCAGATCGCCCACTTTCACCACAACCACAGCTAAAATACCTGGAGCCGAATGATTGTTGTCAGCTCGTATTTCATAGAAACGTGCAATAGAACAGTAAAGATTTCATCAGCTTTATGACTTAAAGATATACTTTAGTCTTACGGTTCAAAGATATGAGCTTGTGTTACAGTAGGGTAAGATAGTGATTCATAAAGGCATGTGGTGTTGCAGACACTCCTTCCCCTGTGGTGTTTTGCTTTCAGTACATGGTAAGTGCCCTTTGGAGAGAAACGCTCATGACTCATGTGTATAGGGTTTCCATTCGTTTGACCGTGTCCACGTGAGGATACAAACGCAGTCAGGATTAATGTTAGTATTCAAAAGAAAAACGTTCAGTTTACTGACTGAAAGCATGTTACTGTTACCATTTTTTCAGCAGATTACAGGAACCGTTGTGCAGCATAACTGGAACAGGATAATCCACAAGCCATGTATTATGCATGAACTACTACTGGAAATACACACACTTACAAATCATAATCTGCAGGGTTCAAAAGTTCAAACATTACCCAGGGATTTTGAAAATGTTTCAAAGTGTAAACCTACAAACTATTTGGAGTGTGCTATGAAACCTGAATGTACTTGAACGATGAATGCACACGGCAGTAAAAAACTTACACTCTCCAGATAAAATGAAAATTTTAAACAGACCTTTTACAGCTCTTTGTCCAGTCACATCCACATTCTTCACCAGTGTTCAATACTCTGATATAACACACTGAGCAATAATGGGTCAATAATGTATTTAAAAGGTCAAGCTCACTCTTGTTTAGGTTGAGCTTCCCAGATTTCCGGTCTTGGACCAACTTTCACTTTTGTTTTTCCTATATTGTAATATTTTCCTCCAGGGATAACAGATGAGGGTGCACTCATCCTTGAGATTTTTCTTCTATCAGTGACAAATAAAACCTTGCACAACTGTTGTACGAGCCAATTTAAAGTGTCACTTCTGAAGAGTCGTCAGAGTGGCTTGAATAAACAGGGAAACGGAGGCCCTGGGGTATTGGAGTTACAATCTCCGGCTCTCCTGACATGAGAAAAGACTGACCTCTGATTGGTAGCCATACACACAAGGCACACACACACACACACACACACACACACACACACACACACGACCTTAGTGCATGCAGCTACAGCGTCCAGCATTATGGATATGCTCAGGCAGCCTCTGGGGTCCACTTACTCTCACTGCCTCCCTGCTCCAGTTACCTTTCCCCCTCCATAGAAGCCCATGGCGAGGGAGGCTGTTGTTGTCCACTGCTGGACAATCTATTACTATCACCTCTCCACCAGCGCACATTCCCTCCCGCGGCTGACAGGCCCGAGGGCACCGGCACGCCGCGCAACCCCTGGCTAATTTACACTGGGCCGTACTGCGAGGGCACGTGCCTGTTCATGTTGTTTATGTGGAAGCGGCGGACAAGGCATAAGGGGTTTGACACTCAACTTAACTCTCAGGTTCACTGAACTCTGAGGTCCGACATGACACAAACTTAACCTTCTCTGTAAAAAAAACAAAGAAAAACTTGCATCGCCCTCGGCTGTTCTGAGCGTCGTCCTGGGACAGAAAAAGAGCAGGTATTATTTAGAGGATCAGGCTGAGGTGCAGGGTGGCTGTGTGCTGTACGGACAGACAAATTGAGGCGGTGTTGCTGACACTAATTAGTAAGCGAGGCGAGGATCAGGAAGAGGGAAGAATGATCTGAATCATTTCAAAGGCTCATCCCAGAGAGAAGTGGCAAGGACAGCGGAGGAAGCTGTGAGGCAATAGCGCGCTGCACTACACTGTAACTAATGGATGCTGGGTCTCCATGAGGCACAAGCCCTAACTGTCACACGCCTCTCTGTTTTATGTCTAAATGTGACTCCTGGGCCCTTTTCCTTCTCTCCTTCTCTCTCCTGTTCTATCTTTTCAAGAGGCGTAATTGTCCTCCGCAGCTGCTGGAAAACTAGAAGATAATTGAGAAAAAATGCTTCTGTTTTTACATAATTGCCTCGGTACAGAGAGCGGCTCGGACCCCCTTTGAGACTCCGGTACACTTTCTGCTCTAGTAAACAGGCTGATTCTGCAAGTGACGTGCGGAGGGGGTTTTTTGGCATCGCGCTCCAACATGGAGAGAAGAAAATGAGATGTGTGAAAAGAAAATGAGAGTGAGATCAACTTTTCAATGAATGATGTCAGAGTGGAGGATGGAAACTTCAGGGGTGAGAACTAGACGGGCTGTGTAATGGCCACCAGGCTGATACAAGTGAAAAATAACGGAATGTTTTCGTTCTGCCGTAATAAGAAAGCATATGAAGAGTTAAATGACGGACACATCGGGTAGACTATTCAGTGGGTTTTTTTTTTCAAATGATAAACAAGAAAAAGAATGAAATAAAATGAACAGGGAGAGTAAAAAAACAAGAATCTCCTTTGTAAGATTTCTTATAGTCTTAACCGACACATTGAGCTGTTGGTGCCACAGTCCATCAGTACTCTCGATTTAGCCTTCGGTGAAGCGCCGCCCTCTGTCCTTACGCACACGCATAAAGAGTGATGATATTTTCATAACCCGGTTATGGTGAGGTAATAGGCTATAAAGGAAGGCCTCCGCCAACAGCTGCGGTCTGAATGACATTGGCCCCAGACCTCAGTATCAGGACTGGACCAAAAACGGACTGCACCCTTTTCCTCACACCTAGTCCTTGAAATACGTTTCGTTTGCTAAGAAATCCTCACTAATTATCAAGATTAAGATTTAAAGGGTTGGATTTCTTTTGAAGGATATTTGTCCCCGTTGTCTCTGTTTGCTGCAAGCATTCAGTTAACAAATATCGAGCATCTGTCATCAGTCTTTTAGGTCTAGTTGAGCCCAACTAGGACCCATTCTGATTAAGACTGACTGTATTAGGGGGCAGACCTGAGTACCCGCTCATGATGACATTATTGGACACCAATAATGTAAAGAAAGAAGGAAAGAAAGAAAGAAAGAAAGAACGAAAGAAAGAAAGAAAGAAAGAAAGAAAGAAAGGGGTGGTGGCTAAGAAAAATAGTCTGTAAGCTCCATTTCTCATTTTCTCCCTAATAATACTTTCCAGAAAGAGCCATACAATGAAAACAGCACTGATGACAGCAAGATGAAATACTTTGCTTTCAGTGGAAAGTGCACAGATTAATTGTTAATTAGACTTGTGAATGACTTTGAACTAGGAAAACATGAAGTGAACTATTAACCATGAATATACATGTAATTGAATTTGACAAACAGCGTAATGACACACTTAACAGACTCTGTGATTATGAATATACATAAATGCTCAGGAAATCCTGCCTTAGTCTTGAGTCAGTCATCTACATTACTCACTAGCGATGTTCTAATTAGCCATAGTACATAAAATAAACAGAGTTCGTAAACTTTATTTTAAAAAGTGGATGGAAACAATTAACTTATGACTTCAATGGCCTGCAATTCTGCCAACATCTGTGTGTTCTCGCAGCTATGCACATGAAACATGAAGAGTGTGTGTGTGTGTGTGTGTGTGTGTGTGTGTGTGTGTGTGTGGCAGTCAATATAGTCTATTGACAGCCAAATGTGTAGACTTAAAAATGGCGAACATCATGATACGTTGACAGTAATGTAAAATAGATGTTCTTATTCGGGGCGCTGTCAATCCAAAAATAATCAGAATCAGATCATGATCCGTTTTACTGGCCAAGTAGGTTTGTACATACAAGGAGTTCGACTTGGTGGGCTGCTCACATAGGTCACATTAAACCTAGAAGAAAAGTTATTAAAAAAAAGTAGAAATGTAGGGAATGTGTCTCTTTTAGGAGTAAGATATAGTGTATAAATGGTATATGTTCTTCTCTGTTGAAACTTGACTAATTAATAGAAAGCTGTGGAATTCAGTAATAGAAAAAAAATACATAGTTTGAGTAAGAATCTACAAAGGTGGGACAATTGTGTTTGTTGTGTTTTGCCCGGCCTCTCAGTGTGTATCTGTGGTGCCTGTGGCTGGAATGGAGCCTTGGGGACAGTCAGGCCAGCCATCCAGACCAAAGGAACAGGTGGCTTAGTCCTGTAACCAGGCCTTTCCCTAATACCAGCGCGCCCAGCGGGCATGGTGTTAACACTTTTACAGCTCCCCTGGGCAACATAAGAGCATTGAAGGGCCTGTGTAAGAGCCTGTGGTGACAGGTCACCTTGGCAGAGGGTGGCACTGTCTGCCTGGGCGCTGCGCCAGGTCACATGGGTCAAATCTGTGGACAGACGCTCGGCCTCGGCCTCAAGATGCTGCTGGACAGAAGAGACCGGCCATTATAGAACTCGCTTAGTGTCAAATAACTGTTAGCTTGAGAGTCAATGTCATCAATTAGACGAAAAAAACAGTTTTTTGGAGATTGGCCCGTCAATTTACCCTTTAAGTCCACGCTAACACTATAGCATACACTATGTTGAGTGTAGGCTCTATGCTAACACTATAGCATACCCTATGTTGAGTGTAGGCTCTATGCTAACACTTTAGCATACCCTATGTTGAGTGATATAGCCTCCATGCTAAAACTTTAGACACTATGTTGAGTGACAGTAGGCTCCATGCTAACACTTTAGCATACACTATGTTGAGTGATAGGCTCCATAACACTTTAGCATAGGCTACACTCTGTTGAGTGATACTAGATTGGTGAATGAAGCTTGGTAAAACTTGGTGTATTCCTTTAAAGACGCAACAGGCCCAAGATTTAGAAAGCACCTTTAGCTTCATCAATCAATCTGAATGCAGTTTTTATGTGGCGCGACACCCAAACCTAAAGCTAATGTTTTGAATTTTACCTTTGATCATGTTTCATGTAGGGCAAAGAGTGTCTGTAGATTCTTTCTTTTTTTTTTAATGATGAAGAAAAGAAAAATACTGCATGCAAACAAAATAAAAGGATTTAATCTTGGCTCATTGACACCGAGATTAAAACGGTGTCTCTGTAAGCCAAATGAAAGTAGAAAGCTTCAAGCGCTAACACATAAAAGAGCCCCAGGCAAAGAGATGAACCCTTTGATCCCCTCACATCCTGATGAAGCAAATATTCCAATAGACTGCCTTGTTACCCCGTTTCTCTGGCGAATAGATAATGTGCAGCTGTTAATATGCAGAGCAGGGCTGAGGAGTAATGGATGGTGACGGGATTACAGTAACCTGAATACAAAGAAGGGTTACTGTACCAGTTACTGAAAAATACACAGTAAGATTCATTTCACATTACATGTCCTTTTGGGGGACAAAAAGGCGTTCACTCATTGGATTACACAGAAACATGCTTATAGAATAACATTTTGACTGTGAAACACAAACATGATTTTACACAACTTTATATAATGGTTAATTATGACTGTGGATATTGATGTAAATCTGTTCAAATAAGAATCTGTCACTTGGAATAAATGTTTTTTTGTAATTTCATAGTGGATTTTAAAGGGAAAGTAATAAGAACTGGAAGCAAGATTTCATTGCTGAGTTGCAGTACTGGGTGGATTATATTGCTGTTTCCAGTTTTAAGCCTGTAATCAGTAATAGTGGATTACATTCTCAAAGTAACCATCCCATCCCTGATGTAGAGCTATATATCAAATATCATACAAAGCATTGGTTTAAATAGAGTATACTAGTACAGTACCAGTACCAAGTGTGGGCCATATTGCTTCCTCTCAAAAAGAAACATTATAAAGCGATCAAAAACATCAGTCACAAAGCTCCCCACTTTAATCTGAAAACACCTTTGGGACCTTGGAACTCAACCTCAGGATCTAAAAGAGTGAGGTTTCCATTCAGCTACTTTTAGCCGCTGGCTTCCACATATTAGCCAAATAAACTCATCACCCCAACGTGAATGATGAATGTCCATCCTCACGCAGCTCGCATAAAAGGAGACATCAAAAGCATCAAAGGCTTATAAAAACTCCTGCCTACAAAGTTTATCCAATAACCTGTTAGCTCATCAGTGCCGGACCGAGCAGCTTTCAGAAGATAAAGCCATGCGTGATTTATGCATCAGCTACAGAGGAGCTCTCTGAAGGCTAGAATTTCACAGGCAAATAAGGTTAAGCACAAGCTGTTGCTCAGATCACTGTTAATGTGTAAGTAACAGAAATTTGCCTGCAGTGATATATATTGGCTGTCAACAGAAATTACAAGTAACATTCTCCTGGCTAAGCTCAATGGGCTGGCTTAGATTAGCATGTTAAGTACTTCATTTGTTCTGCAAAGATTGCTAAGTCTAGCCTGGCCAATGAAACACACTGTAGCCTACATGAATTAAAATATATGACCTAAAATGTATTTTAAGGCAGTAAATGGATGTTAATGTTGGTAATGAAAATCTGTCTTATATTATGTGTTGTAATGGGTTATGAAAGTTGCACAAAGTTTATTTTCCACCTGTAAGTGAAAGTCTTCAAGAAGAATGTATTACATTTAGTTAAATTCTGCATTGTGGTTTTAAAGTTGGAGCACTTTTTTGAGGTGCATTCAATTCTGCATGTCAGTCTCATGCCTATAAATCAGATATTAAAGGAAACTATGCTATTTTTTTTGACCTTTCAATAGGTTTAGATTTGGTCTTGGTCTCCCAGAGCTAATATACAGTACGGTCCTGTACACCCTGGGGCTGCGGTGACACAGCAGGTTATTGAGGAACCAGCCAGTCTATCAAAATTATGAGCAATATCGACCCGCCGAAGAGAGAGATCATACATCAGCAGGGTATATTGCTCTTTCATAAGTTCAACAAACGTGTATTGTCTCCAAACAAATTCCATCATCTAACACAATACCAAGTTTCACAGAACCATCACAGCAACAATTACAGGGGACAAACTGGCACAATACAGCTATTGAGAATGGTTATATAAGCCACAGGCTCACGGCCAAGCTGTCCACATCTGTTACCTTTTTCCACCTGCACAGTGATATCTGTAATCTGACGGTCTCTGGCGCTACACAAGAAATAGACGAGGAAATGTGAAAAATGAGTTTGCTTATTTCATCACTTTCTCCATAGGCCTATACCCTCTCCTAAATATGTCCGTATAGAAGACATGCCGTCCTATAGGAGCCTCGTCTGGAGCTTTTTCTCTCCTGTCGCTGGCTGGACGATTGCAGGAAGTCGATCATTCCTTCCCGCAGGAGCCTTTGCTCACTCCTCCCAAATATCCCTGGCCCCGGCTCCAGAGGTGGAGGGCATAAATCTCTCCCCTTAAGAGATTACACACTATTAAAGGCATACGATCCAGGTTAGATGGAAAGCAGAGCTGCGGAGGGGGCCGGGGAAAAGACTCCAGCTCGCCTGGAATGACTCTGGCTGACACACTGGCCCCATTCTCCGCCATGCTCTCAGACCTACGTGCGGGCTTATTACCGGAGCTGTGCGGGCATGTTTGATAGCTGATTGTCAAAATGCAATCTCGCGTTGTATATCAAGTTTAAGGGACGGGTCATAGTATATCTATAAATGTATGAAGTAATGTAATGGCCCGGTGACCTACATAGTCAGGCAGGACTGTACAAGGGAAACCTTTTTATGGTACATGGTTCTGTGCTCTCAGATGTACAGCACATCAAGGGTCACGGCCAAGTCAGATATATGGCACATCGCGGTGCAAAAACTGATAAAGCGGTATCACATTGACAGCCGGTTATGAACACAATCTGTGTGTAGCAGAAAAACAGCGTATTACTCTTCACCCGGCTCACCAGCACTCATTTGCGCTCTCAACACGGCAGCCACTTGGTCGGGCTATTCTGAATCCACTCTGATGAGCTGACATCTGGACGCGAAGTGCTGAGTGGTCTTAACGAGTCCCCGTTGTCTCTGTTTTGATGGTCACAATCAGCATTAAATACGAACCACTGATGAACGCTGAGCTACTGTCCCGCGCCCCGGGAGCAGAACGCCATGAATAAGAAAGCTTTATCAAGTGTTTATTGCATCTGCTGATAGCAAGATAAAGAAGGGGGAAAAAAATAACACATTGAGTTCTAGGGAAAACAGAAAAGAAGATTAAAAAATGATATGGCCACGATGGATCTAGCTCCAGACTGGGATATAAACCACACTGAGGATGGATTAATTCCGAGCTATTTGTGGACAAACCTTTGTCCACAAATGTGTAACCCCCAGGCTGTTGTGTTTTGCTGACTGACAGGCGAGTCAGAGGTGAGATCTGGAGGTGATAATCTCCTTATCTGATTTCCCTACCTCTGACACACCCTGAGAGCTGTCCTGACGCCTACCCTTCACCTATATGACACGTATTAGATACACACACACACGCATGCATGCACACACACACACACACACAAAGGCATCACTTCTTGATTGCCTATGGAAAACGGCATGAACGACATGTCTAACGGTGTCTACATGACCACAGTAAAAAACGAAACGGGGAAAAATAAACACATGCCGTGTGTTTGCGGTTGCTAAACACACTCCGACACTCGGCGAAACGCTCGCCTTCTGACAGTCGCACAAAAGCTGCACTGTTTAAAACAAAACATCAGAATGTGCGAGAGGCCCCAGATTTCACTTGGCTTCCCCCCAAGCTCTCCAATGGCTCATCAAAGTGAGAATAAGGAAGGAACTCCGCTGCGGTTTCATGGCAAGCTCAAACATGGACTCAGCCTTTGGGAGGATGTTTGAAAAATTGCCATCTTCGCTCCTTTTTTTTTTTTTTTTTTTTTTTTCTCATCCAGGGGGTCGTAGTCTGAATCGGAGAGAAAGAGACATAGCAGTACCATAAAAATGTGGTGGAAAAGCATGTCTTGAGCATGTAGTGTAGTAAGAAATAATCATTTATCGACACTCGAGGCCTATCTGTGTCTAGAATAAGAGCCTCCACACCTCATCTGGAGTTAATACCACTTGGCAACGGAGTGCCTCTAACACCAGGCTGCCTAACTCCCAAGGGTGGAGCTGATGGATCGAGACAACTCTGTTAATGTATCTGTCCCTGGGTGGGTGGGAGGGAGGGAGGCGGCCGGCCAGTCAAGCAGCCAGGCAGCCAGGCAGGCCAAGGTCCCTGGGTGGCAGCGTGACAGACAGGGGGGGGGGGAGGTGGCTGGACGAGGTGCCTGGGAACCTTGCTCTGAGAGGATGACAGCTCTATAAGTCAGGCCCTGATAAAGCAGTCAGGAGTGACAATCTCCGGGCCCCAGCCAGCGCAGCGTCCGTCCTGCTCAGATAAACTCAGACAGGCCATCCATCAGGCCGGAGACAGAGAGCCGGACCTGCTCTCCCGCCTCAATAGAAAAGGTCTCAATGACCGGCCGCCGCTGGAATGCGCCGAGCCTCTCGCTTTTCTCGAGACGCGCAGAGGCGGGAGGAACAAAGATGGCAGTGAACCCTCTCCGGGGGGGATCATGCGCGGAGAGATCGGTGGGAGTGTGTGACGCGAACCCTGTTAGGAGGTAGAGCTGCCACCTCTCGGGGTGAAAGGGTGGGGACGGGAGTTGACAATGGCGGCGATGCGACGCGTCTCGAGCTGAGGGGACCACCAACACTAGAGAGCCACCATGGCGTAATGGGAATGCGATAAGCCATGGCAAAGCGCTAATGTGACACGACGCATTCCACACGTCAAGCCTGCGCAAAGGACGGACAAAGCCAGTGTCACTAGGAAATGAAAGAAAATACCATCTCGAATTCCCCCGTTTAAAAAGGATGTTTGGATACAACGGAGCTACAAAATTTCAGATAGAAAAGGTCTCGAGCGAAGAAACCGAGATGTGACTCGTGACAAAAGCCTGCGGGAATTGATGCACAGAAAAGAAAACATCACTTTTGAAATGAGACACAGCCAAGAATCTTGTGAATGCACAATACTCTGAGTGCGATTATTCAGTGCAGAGAGGAAAAAGGCACTTCACTAAGTTCTTCTGCAACCTCTCTCTCTCTGTGCTCTGTCTATATCCACACAGCTTTGTGTCGTGGTCTAAGGCCAGGAACTTGTCTGGGTACGGTTCCAAAGAAAATACAACCAATTTCGCAAGAACAAACAATAATTTCCCTCTCTTGGTTTACTCAGCATTAGCCTGTTTGAGTTGCACGTGACAGGAATAGAGGGAGAGGTTTACATGGGTAAGGACCGGGGAATAAGTACAGTCTGATTCTGTTGGAAGACGCTGAATTATTAACATTTTCCAAGCGTCAGATTCATTTGGATGTAAAACATATATTCATCTATTGATACATTTATTCAAATATCAGTACATCCAAATATCAATTGAATGTTTATACCCAAAACATAGTCTGATATATGTCATTTTGAGCCAGAGAGGAACACTTCCAAAAAATGAGTTCATTGTTTGCCTCATGTTTACAGTGGCTGGTTAATGTTTCCGATTAGCTATGGAACTGAGAGCTGGGAGTGCGTAGCTGCTTAGACGGCCCTGTCACTGGCATCTGGTGTGTCTCATTAGGGCTGAGTACTGAAAAATTATACTGATATTACACTGTTTTTAGTACCAATATTGATTCATAGATAATCAACGGTATCAGACGGAAGTCAGAACTGTTCGATTCTGCGGATCATCACTTTATCATGGTGTTCTAATATTAAGAAAAGCAAAAGATACACTGAAACTAGCCTGATTTATTATGAAGCATTTTCATTTTACATGCAAAAGTATCAAAAAAAGCTTCACTTTAGAGCTGGTATTGAGTTTGCTATTAGAGCTGGCGCCGGTACCATAACTTTTGCGGTGATTCCCTATCCTAGGACACCAGGTTATTGTTTACCATCAAGCACAAGGTGTCACCCTGGGGGAGAGCTGTGGCCTGGCACCGAGTCGTACTCCAACAGAAATAGCAACTTGTCCTCATTTTGGGGTCAAATGCCAACACCAAGGAAATAGCATTCCTGCAAAACAATAGCATTCCAGTCCTGCTTCATCATGTTACACTTTACAGAATGACTTTCTGTTAAAAGACATGCAAATGCTGCGCGCAAATGTTGATCTGTAAGCACTATTCTAGCAACCTTTAATCACGTCTCTCGGAAATGTTTTTACCTTGGCAGCCGAGTGAGTGTGAAGAACATGCTAACTACGTCGAAGAATGTAATTCTTTCTTCAGCTGTGATTGCAATGCTTCGTCTCCTTTCCTGTGTATCCAAACGCTTTTCTTCGTCAGATCTTGTTCAAACACTTCTTTAATTACACAAAAACACATAGGGGCGGTTGAATAGGCAATCCTTCACACAAAACACGGCAACAGAATTAATGACTGGAAAGTTTGCTTTGGAAAAGCCTCAACGACAACACGCAAAAGCAAAGCTGCCACTTGGAAACCATTGCAGTCAAGTTAGTGAAATTTAAATGGACAGTCCATTAAACTCACACATACACAATGCAGTGTGGAAAACATGAACGTGTAATAGGAAAGGAAAAAGAAGGTCATGGCGAAACTCAATATCTATGTATTAGTAAGAGCTGTGACTTTACTGTCATGCAACACACTTCTCTCTCTTTCTCTGTGCACGCAGCTTGTAGGTGAAAAGTGTGCGTATGTTCAGGCAGGTGCTTGATCGTTGCCAAAGTGATATTTTTCCTAGTCCTGTGACAGAGGTAGGAAGGACTACAGCTGTTTCCCATCAGTAAACTTAGACCCTCTCGCAGTTTATAATGGAGCGTAAACCCACAGGGAAAATTGCTGCTCGTATTGTATGAGCAAGGGCAAGGCATGTTGCTCAATAGATAGTGCTGGGGCTATTTCCCTCATGAATGAGAAAAAAATTCAAACAAATGCAGTCAGGAGGATTATCTAAGAGGATCAAGCTGGCGGAAGAGCAGGAGATCACGGGCCTATCTCTCAGAATGACATCACCTCTTCATAAGTCACTGTTCATCTGGAGCTATGATAACTTTTGTTCAATGTGACGTGCAGCTAGGGAGGAATATATAACTGCCCCTGTATGTCTGCGCCGACTCCAGGACAGCCACAGAAGGCGCCCTGGCAGGGGATCAGACCAAGGTAAGGACTGTTGTTCCCTCCGATTGGCTCGGAGAGAGAGAGAGAGAGAGAGAGAGAGAGAGAGAGAGAGAGAGAGGCCTCCTGTTTACTGCCAAGGCCAGCGAGCGACCTGCCGAGGAAAAGTTCTGCTGGATATCAAAGGCAGGTTATCTGGTCCGAATCCAGCAGTCGCCGGGTTCCCACTTCATCTGGCCCCGAGGGAACATCTGTCCCTCTCATTGAGGTGAGTCCAAAGTCTCATCAAGGCCTTATTCAGACGAGTCGGGGCGGCAGGGGGATGGAAGTCGGGGGGGGGTGGAATACTATGAATAGGTTTGAGCATCAAATACCAAACTATACCTAACACACAGGAAATGGCATCCTCTCTCTACACTGTTTGCACTACATTATTTCGCCCCCATTGTTCATCACTTCTTCCCCCCCCCCAACATTCCTGCCTGCAGTGCAGCATTTCTCCTGTCAGCCTCTCTTTTCACAGCCCACGGGGTTTTCAGCCATTGTCAACCTGAAGCCACGGTGACTGGAGGATAAAGGACTCGCACGGCCCCTGTGAAGTCCTCTCAACACACTCATACCTGATGCTGCACACAAACAAAGAGCAAACAAAAGCGGATTCCTCCAGCCTCCAGCCAGGAAGGCTGCGAGCTCACAGTGAGGACATCTTTTGTAGTGGCGAGTGAGATTTTGGACCACATTTATCAGAAGAGATGCATTTTAGTGACATGTATTTCTTTTTTCTCTCTTGACAATTGTCTTGTTCAGTTTAAAAACCTCCCCAGGGTCCAGTATTAGTTGATGAGTAACCCAGTCTAACTGCATCCAGTTTGAAGGTCTATTTTAATATGGCTTTCAGTGGAGAGTTTTAGTGTCCCATGATGGTCTAAATGCTGTTTCAGAGGCTTTTCCACCCAGAAAAGAATACAATTCTGGGGGAAACACTGAAAGCTAGTCACTTTTTGGATTTTTCGGCACACAAATGGTCAGAATCTAAATCTATACTGAATATTGGCACAAAATGCCAGCTATTGGCAGCCTCAATCCAAAAATATTGATATCAGCCTTCAAAAACCCATATGGGTTAAACCCTAATGTGTGGTGCGGTGTGGTGTAGGGTCATAGTAATGAGATGGAGGTGATATGGAAGACAGTGCATTCCTGTGTGTCAAGAAACAACTTTGCACAACATAGGTAGATGACACTAAATTGTATACATGGACTCAGGCACTGTGGAATATACTGCAGAATCAGGCCAACATGTAAGCTTTGCCCTTTATTTTATTATTAACAATATTATCATTGTTTGCTTCTGAATGCATGTAAGCTATGGTGGATATACTTTTCTTCACAGTTGATTTCTCTGACTTCATGTTACCTGTGCGGCAAAAAAAATGTATCTCTATGATGACGTCTGTGAATATGGTATATCTGTATATCTGGTATATCTGTATGACTTGTATCCCAATGGGAGAGTGACGGGAGGATCAAAAGCCTGCTCCGACTTGCCTGACTCGGGCGTGGCTGTTTGCCTATCTCACCTCCATCCCCTTTTATAGCAGGAAAAAGAAGTCAAAGGTTTGATCTCTACCTCCAGGGTTGTGTTTTCATGTCCCTTATCAAATGATGACAGTGGAACACACATGTCAAGCCTCCATGGATCCTGGAGGGACAAATCCCAGTCCACAGAAGCCAATGTGGGACCGGGAAGGCGGACAGCAGAACCTGACAATATGGAAGTCTGTTACAAGTCCTCAAACTCTGCATTTATCATGTATGAAACTCATCATTACCTATGATAATGTCAATGTCCAGTGGGGAAAAAAACAGTGGAAGCCTTTGATATCTGAAGCAATGGAGTTCTCAATGGAGTTCTCACAGATTTAAGAGTTTTCAGTTTTACATTTAGCGGGATATTGAGTAGGTAGAGGTGCAAAGGAACCGGACAATGCACCATCCAACACTGACCAAACCACAGCAAACAAAGTTGAAGACTCCTAAGTTCAGTTGTCCAAGACCCTCGCATTACTATTCTCCCCACACACCATGTATACTCCCTTGTTCAAAGAATTACACTCCCTACATCAACTTTTCATTAAATATACATAAATCCAACATGGTTTAATAAAGTGGACTACAGTGAATCTGCCTTAAAATGCGGACTGATAAATACTCAATCTATATGTAAATATGAGGTACATTGGGAAAAAAAAAAAAATCAAAAAGCAGGGAAAAATGCATTAGCCTCCCTATTTGATCAGAGCCCCAGGAGCTGAAGTTATGATTTTTAATGGAATCTGAGGAGGGGAGAGTGGCGGAGCCGAGGCAGGGAGGTGAGAGTATGAAAGCGTTCACAGGGGAGCTGGCTATCTGAGAGGACGCCGGATAACAGAATGGACCTGAAAGATTACTCTCACTGAGTGGAAATGGAATTATTGCATTTGGAGGTCTCAGCAGCTTTTCTCCACTCCCCTGAATCAAAAAAGAAAAGTGTTGGTTTAACTAAAATAAAAATAACTTTCTCTCTTACGACTCGGAACAGTGGTTTTCCTTTGCGACTCGCAAGCCCTGGAAAACAAAGCAATGCCTACTGATGATTCCTGCTGCAAGTGTAAGGTGCAGGGAGGTGAACTTTGACCCCAGCTGATGATTTTCAGGGTATTTTACTTTATTAATTCATTGGAAGACACCTAGTGGCTGCAAATATTCACAATTTCACAGGAAAAGGGAAATTAACACAAAGATTCAAAACATAATCATTAATATTACATATATTTTTTACATTCCAAAAATCCACTCCAAAATCATCTGCTGACCCTCTGTGGGGCCGCGACCCCTAGCTTGAGATCCACTGCTCTACCATCTAATGCAAAAACTTCATATATTCACACATTAAATTGAATTATCAAGCCATATTTCAAACAGTCCCAAAAAACAAAGGTAATAAATTGGAGAAACTGATAGACTGAAAGAGACTGTATTAAAAACTAAAAAATAAAATTATCAGATTGAGAACAGTTGATTTGAAAAAAAAAAAAATAGGTGAACATATTGGCTCAAAAATCCTAATCGGTGTATCCATAGTAGTAACTGACAATAAAATGGCCAACGTAAACCAATTAGGGTCAGGAATGTATTCATCTAAGGAGCCTATTAAGCTGGGCTATTACAGGGTGAGCATGCATGTAACCATATGTCTTTTATGGGGTGTAGAGCAGTAAAGGACGGTGATGTGTGCCATGCAGCTCCGTATTAATCATGTGACATTCCACACATAGCGATTAGTGCCAAATTATGGCCCAAGCAGGGACGTGAATGAGGTGTTTGCAGACGCCTGTCAGGGTCGGGGCCTCCGAACCTCTAATCCCCAAACTATAATTTAACAACTTTGGAACAACTTATTTGCTTCTCGTAAAACAGAGGCTTTTGTATCCCGGGACAAATTACCCCATAGTTAGATCAGCCAAAGACAGTGGTGTTCTGATGTCATCTCTGTCAGATGTACAAAGAGGACTTACTGGCACACAGAGGTAACAAGAGCAGCAAATAAACAACTGACTGGCTGGGCCAATATGAAATCATGTTTAAATATGAATGACTGTTTAGAGGCCAGTCAGCACTACTCCCATTAAATTACTTGATTTGCCAAACGTAAATTTTCTTACTTTCATTTGCTGAACATGTATATTAAACGCCAGGTAACAAAACACAAGACATGGACTTTAATTCCCTCCTGTTTAAAACGTATAGAGATACAGGTGCTACAAAGTATAAATCAGCCTTAAAATGACCTTCACCCTCGGGACCGCATCTTGTCAGCTTGGAGATTTAGTGAGATGCTCGGTGATCACTGCACATCAGCACTGCGGATGCTGCGTATAGTAAACACTGACCTGAAAGTCTGAATGCTGAAAGTGGACTAAATATTATCATAGGCCTGCCTGGAGGATATAAACGCAGTTTATAATGATGGGGAGAGGGAGGGAGGGAGGGAGAGGGGAGGGAGGGAGGGAGAGAGAGCACAAGAGAGAGGAAATTGGGATGCTTCAGCCTTGATAGGTGTGGTAGGTGTTAATGCTTCAGAGAACACAACTCCAAGTTGTCTGCCTAGATCGCAAAGATGTCAAACCTTTCCTCACTGTAAGAAAATTCAAGTCAGTCTCTTGAGTTAGGTAAGAGTGCGACCTCTCCCTCTCACATTGCTGCACAGACAACGTGAAAAATGGGCCATAAAGCTGCATAAACAAGGTGCGATATGTTCGCTTGTTACAGTGCTGCCGGAAGGTTGAGTGAAATCATCGTTTCCCGTGCGGAGTGTTGAGTGAAGCTGTCCAGGGTTTTTGTTGGACAGACAGAACTCAACCAGCCCACGTCAGCAACAGCAGATTCAATCTGGAACTGTTCGTGTGTATCAGAGAGGCGGGCATGTTATAGTCAGGAAGCTGAATACCGGTGCTCACTGTCAAACAAGTGTTACGTTGCTGAGGTTCAGTGTTCATAGAGAAAGCTTAAAACTTGGAAAGGGGACATCATGTGGACAATGGATTTCGTCCCATTTCCTTAAAGATGACAGCAAGTACAGAGGATTATCCCTAGTGCTGTGTGTGTGAGATCCATATGTCGTCATTATCTGGAGACTTGATCCTATGGAAAGCTGATTCATATCCTTATTAAAGACATCGGTCAAGGTCCTCTCCAAGACAATAGAGATGGGGCTTATTTAGGCCCAGGGGTTAATTAGACAGGTTATAAGGGAGCGAAACATGCGTCTAAATCAATATTCCATACTTCAGCTGATCGCGGCCCTTGTCATTTTGGTGACGAACGGCCATTTATGTGACAGAACTGCAATTTTGGACACTTAAGGAATGCAAACAGTGCAGCTGAGACAGGTGGTAGGTGCAACACATGTCACATTACATAATGAGCGCGATGGTAATAGAGTGTAACTACATTAATGGTATGTCACGCCTTCGGGTCGTCTCTGTGACCTGCTCTGTGCATAAATCCATGTGGCAGGGCCGTAACCACCACTTAATCCCTTGTGGTCATTGTAATTGTAAACCACACACACACACACTCGCGGACCCACACACACATACAAGCTCCCTCGCAGACAGACACACACACGCAAACAGGCTCCGCTGCCCATGGAGTTCATCAGATAACACCTGGATCTGTCCGCAGGTCCAAACTACAGCACTGGCATACAATAAATGCCAGCAGCTGTTCATTAAAGCCTGTGTTTAAGAAATGAGATTAATTAAGGTGTTCCTGCTTTAACAGGCGGGCCTGCTCTCTGAAGGCTCGGTACAGTTCCAGCTGCGAGAACACGACTCGCTTTATTACCCCCTAGTTTGCAACACACACTCCCTGCGCTTGTCTTACCGTTCTGTTTAGCTAAGTGTTAAATTTCTATGGATAATAGGAATTCTCTGCCAAGAAACACTGAAAGGTGTTAAGCATCTATTATGGGATCTGTACGCCGCTTAATGGAAAACACAGAATCATATCTATCCACAAAGGTAGTTATAATGTTACGTTTGTATGACAAATTATGAGAGCAGAGCAAATTGTGGGTGTATGTAGCTCGACTAGCAGCTCATTTGGGACCCGGTTTGGTTGGATTCAGGAACTCAAATGACTGAAAAACATCCATTTTCTACTTGTACATCTACCATTACAGAATGTATGAGTATACTAACCTCTCCTGACATTTTGCACAATTCAAAACCTCATGATAGATTTGACTATTCCAGCACTGCGTAGGAACCCTGCTCTACAACACATCATAAACGCTGGAAAACAGGCTTATGATGTTGCACGATACTGAACAGAACTTCAGGAGAAACTTTCAAGACAACCAGAGTTGATATGGAGACATCAAAGCTCCTCTCCTCTGCCATGATCGTTCCCATCCACAGCCCTTTGCCTCCACCTAGTGGGAAGAAGTGAATCTACAATTTCCCCAATCAACACGGATGCCAGACTTGAAATCCTTAAAAATAAAAACAAATTTATTAGCAATCACAGGGGAAGAATGCATGACATCTACAAGAGCATTTGTTTGAATAAAAATGCTAACTTCTTATTTACAAAGTCTGCAATTGAATGTGAATAAGTTTAGCACATGCACATACAAATTGCAAATAAGCTATATTATTACACAGGTAACAAAGCTTTTACCCAATTACCCACACAGTCACCCAATTGAACAGCCCCTCACTGCTGCTGTGGTCCCAACAATCAACATTCAGGATTACGACGATCACCAGTAGACACAGAGCGACGTGTGAAATAACAGACAGACCATGAAGGAGTTTTAGACGAGACAAAAAGGTGAGATGCAGAATTCTAAGCCATGTAGGCCTACATAGCAACAGTGATATCCAATTCAGCCCCCAACCCACAACACACACACAAAAGACAACCTTAAACTGATTGATCGAGATGCGCTGACCAGGCAAGGGGCAGATTAATATACATGATGTAAGCTATTGCGAGGGATCAATCTGAGAACAGCGGCCGAACCTGTGAAAATCATTGTCTTCTCGCTGAAAGGGACCGACGTCGTGTCAGTCAGCGTGTCATTTTGAGAGGACACAGCTTTGTCCTTGGACTGGTAAGGCTTTACATAGGACATCATGACTCAGGCGAGGGCGTAACAGCTGACAAGGCATTGATGACATCAAGCATCCGATGCTCTGAACTGATGGACCGGCATCTATGCCACAACCTCAATCATGACTAACACTGGCTTTCCTGTTATCCGACCTGAACTTGATAGGAATCATGAAATATATATTTGGGCACACCCATACTGTGTTTAGACAATCACAAAATATCCTATAACGTCCTGAGAACTGCAAGCAGGAGACAGCCTACGTTTCAAGCTACATAAAATAGTCACAGGCTACAGTGAAATGACATTCAAATTACCCATCAAGCAAACAAATGTAACATTTTCTCATTAAACTAGTACAGCTCCATCCCAATAGTCCATTTCTCCCTCCCCCATTTTCCATCATTTTAACAGCGGTGCCCTTTCTCGGTCGTCAAAGTGTATTTATGTGATTGCATTACATAAAATGAGATTGTCAAGAGATGTTGCAAAGTGTAACCAAGGGATCAATGCTGCAGCTGCACCAAGCGCTTTGTAATAGTGGGGTTGAAGTTGCATTGGGCAATAACTGTCTGTCTGGAACACTCATGTAGCAGAAGGCACTTAAAACTCTGCTGACCAATCTTAGGATTTAGCTTAGAAACAACAACCACTCACACAATCTAACTTTCCCGTGTATCTTTTTATTTTATTTTTTTTAAATCTGTAAACTCTTGAATTTAAGTCACTTAATAAAATGGATAATTTCCATATGCCAGCAAATAAAATGCAGGCTACATTGCTAAGAGTTTATCACGAATCGAAGGCATTCGCGCAAGCCACCATCGTCACTTGGCAGATAACTGTTAAAAACTACAATCACGCAATGTCACATGAACACCAGATGCTGACAGGCAACAGAATGGATCTTGGATGACGGATGGGTTATAGGAGTTCCACCCAAGACTGCAACGTCATTAGATTCCTGTGTCAAGGGTAATGAAAACCACTTGAAACAATCAAACAAACAAACAAAAAACCCTCCATGACGTACACAGACACAGAGCATCCCCAGGCAATAAGGCATGATGGGTATGGACAATCCACGTTCTAGCACAGTAAACTGAGACAACTTTTCAAGACTCCAGATAGCTGGGGCGGCGGTAGTGCTGTACAGGGACTACACATCTATGGTAGTGTACTGGGTGGTGCGGGTGGTGGTGGTGCGGGTGATGGTGGTGGTGGTGGTGGTGAGCGGAGAGAGCTGGATTACTTCACAGAGGCAGTGGAAGGGATGACTGTAAAGGACCCATGACCATTAGGGGCTGAGGCCAGAGCTGGGACTGGGGAGTGGGGGTGGGGGTGGGGGTGGGGCGGTGGGGCGGTGGGGCTTCACTTTCAGCTTCTCCGCGACTTCGAATGCTGGATGAGCCACTGCAGCGTGATATCTGTGGATGAGGTGACACGCAAAAAAAAACGTAATCAGAGACATCACTATGAGCTCAGCGGGTGAAATTGATATTCGACAACAAAGAAAAACAGTTGTGACCATGAGTATGATGTAGTGTTGTTTAAAATGCAATCTCATGCTTACCTATGTTGTCTTTCTCTTTGCAGGAGACAGAGTAGCAGCAGATCTCTCGGTCCTGGATGGCAGACAGGTTCCTGTAAAAAGGGGGATGATAAAAAGCAGGAAAAGTGTCATAAAAATGCTAATTACACAAAATCCTGAACAAAAATTCACAACACAGATAGGATATGATCTTGTCTCTCCAGCTTCAGTTTGAGAACTAGATTATATCTCCTGATGATCTGCCTGAGCTTAATGTATTGGTGATGATTCCTGACATGATACATCCACTATTTATGGTTATAGCATACTTCATGTCTAATAAACAAACCACTGACACAAAAATAGACATGCGGTTTTGGATACATTAGGTTCTGGCCACAATGCGAGTAGCCCTGATGGTAGTGAAGGATCATCAGCAAAGAATAGTCTGAGTGTCTCACATTTTTTCAATAAGCTGCTTCTCATCAAGTGCATTGGGTAGGTCTCTTTTGTTGCCCAGGACTAGAACCTGAAAAATGACAAAGAGAAAAAGGGAGAGAATAATATAAGCTATAAGGATGTATGGCAATCTGTGACTGAAATCTATATAGATAACTAATTCCCCCAAGCGGTCTGTGATAGAAAAAAAAGAGAGATTTCCACGGTCTAATAATGTATCAGCATTTTCACACAGTGTGATCAGACAATCAACAGGATTTCTGTCAACCTCGTGCTCCACTCATCTCAGAACGCTTCCTGTTGAGGACAGAGCAGACAGTGTTGAGTCACAGCAGCCGGAAGCCTACCGAGTCAGCATGTCAAACACTGTCATGTCATTATCCTGTCAGCTCGGATATTGAAAACGAATTTAACAATCCTGGCTTGGGTTCAAATGACCACTTAGTGCAATGCCATCAAGCCTGAGTCACTACAACCCATTAGTTGCAGTGATAACTAATTATGAGGCTAATAAGAGCTTGTGACCGGAGTCACTGGAGCCACATAAATCAATGTCATGAACCAAGATTAGGCTGTAACATCACGATCTTTGGGTCTGATGAACTCAAGTGCCAATGGCCCCTTACGGGTATTCCTTGTAGCTGCGGTTTATCTAAAAGGTTGTGGAGTTCATTTCTGGAAGCTTCTATCTTCTCTCGGTCTGCTGCGTCCACCATGTAACTGCAAAGGAGAGAAATATGGCTTAGGGTTTGGCAGCATTCAAATACATGGATTGCTTTACAACTATCACTTTGGACTTGTAATCAGGAGATGTATTATTTGGGTTACTATTCCTTTAAAAAGTATCCGGATCTACCAGCTGAAAAATCTTGAATGTAGGCCTATAATTTCCATCAAGTTTTCTAGGCCTGGAAACTGATTTCTAGGTTTTCAATGACCTTAGGAACTCCTGATAATACATTTCTATTCACAAAGCCCATTTGCTGTACTCTGGAGTGCCCAGAAACTTACACAATAGCATTGACTCCTCGACAGTAGCGCTCCCACATGCTTCTGAACCGAGGCTGTCCACCTATGTCCCATATCTGTGGCGAGACAGCACAGAATCAAAAAAACACAGTTACGCAGATTTTTATCCTTAATACAACACATCATTGCACCATTACTGCTCCAGAGCGCAGAATACAAAGCTCTGGGCTGGCCTCGGTCCAGAGTGAAATTGAGAGTTGACAAGCTAAAAGATCCAGCTCGAAGCTGGCAGACGTAGCTTACCTTTATCGTCACATTGCCTTTAGTAACCTTCCGCATGTTGAAACCGACTGTGGGGATCATGTCTTCGCTGAACTGGCCTGACTGCAAGACACAAATGTAAGAAAGATGGTATGTTAATGTTTACTGCATGCCATGCTGTTAAAACGCACACAGGTACTGAAGGATTCTGAATTACATGTATAGTGACATATATCTAGTGAGTCTTCTGTCTCTACTGTATCTTGCACCGAATGTCACCGAATCAAAACTAGATGGCACTGTAGAGCGCATACATCCGCCAACGCTATGCGATTGTCAATATATACCAGTTCCACATGTCCGATTTTCACCAAAAGTTCATGATTTCTTCCATGACCCATTACCAACTTGTTTCACATCAAGAGATGACCACACTTTTATGACTGGACCTGAAATGGGACATGAGATCTGCCTGTTCAAATTCTAGCCTGCATTTTAGCTGATTATCTCAACACCACATGGCCAATCAGCACTATTCAGTTCAGTGGCCATTAGGGCTGCCTTTCTACCACTGGACCAACTTCGGGAAAAATTGGTAGGGCGATTATGTCTAAACTGGAAATGAGCTCTCCAGTTCCCCATGTTGTTTGATTGGGCCAACAATCGAGGGTTTGCCTCTTCTTCTGTCTGCTGATTGGCCACAAAGTTTGATGGTGTTATGTGAATCGATTTGGAAGTTCCATGCGTTTTTATGAGAAGCCACGCCCATTGCCTCACATCCCTTTAGCCAATCAGTGTGAAAAGTTAATCCATTCTTCCTTGCCCCATGACCAAACTTTCTACAAATTTTCATGCAAATCCGTTAATAACTTTTGGAGTTATTCTGCTAACAGACAGACAAACGGAACAGGGCAAAAACATAACTCCTGTCCAACTCCGTTGGCGGAGGCAATTACTCTACATTTATTAAACTTGATGTGGGTGATTTGATTCACATGCAGTCAAACATGAAAGGCCTTCAATGTGGATCTTTTCAGAGCACAGGAAAGGTCATAAAAGATTAAATTGTAGCATGATTAGATTACAAGCGAAAACATTTTTGGATGCTCTGTTTGAACACTTGCCCATTTGCTCTATGAATCATATAAGATGGTGCCTTCTTTGCATTAGCATTTATGCCTTTCTTTATCAACCTTAACTTCTGTATCCCAATAATCCATAAACTCAAAATAAGGAACACCATATTATTTCAATTCACCTATAGGAATGAAATTGGCTCATAGCCTAAAGGTGGAGTCATCCTGCTCCAGAGCCAGCCCAAACATCTTAAACACAGCCTTGGTAAGTATCATGCCTAGTTTTAAGTCCCTCAAGAAGCTAAGAAGCATAAAATATGACAAAAATGTCAAATATGCACAATTCATAGCCTTGGTTGTGTAGCCCCTATAGTAGGGCCTGGGCTCATTCTAATAGCCTCCCAATGATAGGGTGAACCAGAGGGCAGCTTTATCCAAACCTCATTACAGATCACCTGACCTGACCACAAGTAAGTGGAAAAGAATGGTGTATTCTCGTGATAAATCCAAGCAAGGGGCCAAGTATTGTGGCCTACGAGTTTCAAGACAGACACTGTCTCCAGTCCAGTGTGGCCTATCCCTTTGAAACAACTGCAGTGCATCACACCTAGCCATGGCTGTGAAACAGGCCAAACAAGCTAAACAGTATACAGACCCAACAATGAGGGACATGTGATTTTGGGTTTGATGATCATGAAACGTGGCAAGCTTTTACAAAAAATAGTGCCCTATATGACAAAGTGCCAAGTATAAATCTGAGCTAAAATAACTGGCCAAAGAGGGAACGTTTCTGTTGGGAGGAACCCTTGAGAGGACTCAGGGTAACGGTAATGAACGCCATTAATTAGGCTATACATAGCTTAATCATCCTGTGATAGCAGGCAGTGGCCATGACGGCTCCAGGCCCTGTCAGCTTCACTGCACCCTTGATGACGTAGGCAAGAGGGTTGTTTACAAAATTAAATGGTAGCCAGTGCTGTCAACATATCGGGGATGTTGAAATACCAGCAGCTTTCGCAAAGCACTGGCTACAAGTCTGTTTACGCGACCGATTTCGCAAGCATGCGCATAGTAACAGGTTTCGCCTATACGAACTTCGTCATTTCACGTTAAGCTAGCCAAACAACAGTTAAGGTGAATCACACTATCATGCTTCGTACCGCACGAACGTGTTTTGAGCCGCAAAAAGCACCCAATCACGCAGTAATGGCCCCAAAGTATAATACAAATAGTGAGCTAGTTTTTTTGGCACCATTAAATCTATTTCTAACATGGTTAAAGGAACCTTCGTGCACAGTCTCTTCCAGGTAGTAGCCTGGGCCCACACTGACTGTGCTCCTTTGCTACTCACTGCAATCACATTGACGAATGTGGTCTTCCCGGAGTACTGAAGTCCAACTAATGTAAGCTCCATCTCTTCTTTCCAAAACAGAGACCGGAACCAGTCCAGCAGCCTGTTAATGAGGGCCAGCATGTTGGATGACACAGTAGTCGCAGTCGCTGTAAAACCAGTCGCTGCCGCCGTCTACTCCTGTGAATTGGCTAGTAGTCTGTCTACACGGGAAGTAGCTGCGCTGTCATGTCATGTGATCATGTGGCAACAACCTGACCTTACATCCGGCAACACTTCACGAGAACTGCTGTTTAGGCACTCATAACACCTGGACTAGAGCTTCGCTATTGCTACATGGCAAATTAACATATTCTTATCCATAGGGTGTTCATAAATTAATTATGTCAGCTGCGACATACCAGCGGACGAGTGTGTCAATTTGAGGGTACATTTCAAAATAAAAGCCCCCCCCATGTCAATTGCCATTTTAAAGCCCCTGCGTGTAGAATATACCTCAATATATCATTCTAAAATTAATTTTGATAGCATAGTATAATGGCTATAAACATGAGACCATCGTAGTGAAACTGGTTACTTCTGTGTGATACTCTTTTTACTGTATTTGTCCAGGTAGGATTTGGCGCGAAATGTGCAAGATTGACTTCTGGCACAAAGATAGAGCCTCAAGTAAAACAGAGCGAGCATCACTTTGAATTTCTCTGCTTGTTTGTATGGAAACAAATACACAGTCAAGTAGCCTACAGATGCTGTACAGTCCCATGGCAGCAAGTTAGGTGTGCAGCATTGACTGTCCTGTCCTAACTCCACAGTCAGAAATGTTCAGCCTATTCATAAGTCAACAGCTAGTCTTCTGTAAATATATTACCCCTGTCTTGGTCTCGCCTCACTGGTTCTCTGTAAATGTATGTAGGCCTACTATTGATTTTGAAGTCATACTGCAAACATACAAAGGCATTACATGGTCTTGTGCCTCAATAGGCTATATCACTGATTTACTTAGGCTACTCTCTATAAGGCCAGCCATACTCTCCACTCACAGGATGCAGGATTCCTTGTCCTTGTCCTATTTTTTAGTCTATGGTCCTTGTAGAAAACAGCTTGGGACAAAGCATTTCCTTATAGGGCCGCACCCCCTCCCGCAATCTCCCTGCTATTGTCAAGTAATCTGACATTCATTGTCTCAGTATTTAAGTCCAGACTCAAGACCCATTTATTCAGCAGAGCCTATACAATATACCTTAACTCTCAGCTGCAGTCTGTCACTCTCTTCTTCTACAGACTGCCCTTCTATTGCCCAGCGTACTTTTGCTCAACCCCAGGATGTGGGTTTGGCTGAGGCATGCCTTTCAAAAATAAAAATAAACAATATATAATTTGTTATATTTGATCTGCTCTGTGAAAGTCTCAGTTCCATACTCTCGACCCCCCTGAGGCACGGACTGAAACACAGGCTTAAGTCAACTGATTTCAGATAATATCAATTAACAAAGTAACCATATTTTATTAGGCTAGACACAATAGATCATAGGTACACAAGGTAACAAAAATTATCACAGCAGGTCAGCAGGTTTTATTAGAGGCAGCAAAGCACTGTGTCAATCTATCAGTCAATCACACTGATTATATAATTTGCATATAATCATGTTGTGCAGGTCAGATGCACAAGGACACTTCGTAGGAAAAATCAGTACACTGCAGACTGCTGGAGGCCTGGCAGTTCAACATGGTCCAACCTTTAGATTCACTCGGTCCAATGGCAACCCTTGAAACAAAGGTGGAAGGGCAGAATGATAAAAGCTCTCATTGCTTCAGTGGAGTATCATGATTCATATGATATGTGATAAAAGTCAATTAAAAAATTAAGGGGTTTTATTACCTGTGGCCTGACAACTGTATTATATTTTTCAGGGGTTGCTGCGCTCATTGTTGTTGTGTAGACAGTAATTCTAGGAAATAACAATGAAGATATCAGACAGTGCTCAATGCTGGTGGTGAGTTAAAGAATATTATCCACTAATGCACAATCTGCTCACTGTATAAACAAGACAAGCAAAAAAAAAACTATTACATTTGGGAACATACTTTCAACCGTGTACATTCTTGAACAGATTCCTTGATAACATACCTTGATAATACAATCAAAATTGAAGACACCTGTAGCGTTTTGTAATTAATCTCTACAATTACAATCCTATACGCCGTTTCCCATCTGCTAAGCAGTGCTGTCAAACAAAGGCCTGTTGGCCGTATTGCTGAGCTTAGGCAAAAGGAACTGAAAGCCGTTCTGTGCTCCAGCT
This sequence comes from Centroberyx gerrardi, assembly GCF_048128805.1. Classification (NCBI taxonomy): domain Eukaryota; kingdom Metazoa; phylum Chordata; class Actinopteri; order Beryciformes; family Berycidae; genus Centroberyx; species Centroberyx gerrardi. The sequence goes on from NC_136001.1 coordinate 28,935,966, forward strand.
CAGCAAGATGAACCGTCATGTGATTTACTGAAACAAAGAGACGAGGGAATAATAAACAAATGACTTCCTTCTTACCCATTACACACAGGATACAGCGTCAAAACCTGCAGGACGAGACTCTGTTACAAATCTATACATTGTTCCTCAATTTCAAAATGTTCACCATACAAAGTTTCACTTGTATGTTCTCAATTTCTCTTAGTGTCACATGGAAGACTTTCAAATGCCAAATGTACTTCTGGCCCCTGAAAAAGCCCACACTCGCCTGATAAAGTGTGTCCATGTTGATGTGATCTTGGCCCGTAGCGTTTAATGCTTTGTTGGCTGCCTCTCTAAGAAATAAACACATAACAACAGTGTAATAATAATAATATTAATAATCAACTACATTGTTTATTTCTGTGCTGCAGCTGATCATGTGAGATGAGTCACACACCTCCGATGATCCCTGGCCGGGGGAGGAAGCCAGTGGTCAAAGTTCGTCTCCACTCTGTACCAACTAGCATGGGAACAGATATAGCAGAAGTTTGGATTCAGCTGTGTGATTCAGCATCAAATGTCTCCTTACACCATATCCTGCTCAAATTCATTTTGAACTGTGCTTAGTTTGACCTACCCTCCATTCAGAGTATCCAGGGGCCAGATATCAGCGGGGCCTTTTCGGTCTCTGGTTATCACGGCCCCTTCCCCTGCCCGCACCCCGCCCACAATATAATACACTCCAGTGATGATGGGGATTTTCGAAAGCCGCATCACCGCATCCTGAAAGTTCTCTGCTCCCTCCAAGGTCTGTGTGGTGGAGATACTTCCAGTCAGTGTTTCACTTCTCTGCACATTTCTGCATAATATTTATTTCCCTTAATATACTCACCTCCCGCACCAGCCAGCTGACTGGAGATCTTTTCAGCAGGAAAGCAGACACTACATTCTTCCACCAATCATACCAGTGGTCCTTGCCTGATGATCACACACAAACAGACGTGCACACGCATTGGAACAATTAAAGACGCGGTCACATTAGCACAAACCTACGCAGAATTTCGTTTCGCTTCCCTTTGACGGCAATGGAAAACCACGCGAAGGATGAATAAAAAGAATCCAGTTGTGAAATGATTTCGCACTTTGCCCTCGTGCAGAGTTCAAATTTGGTGAACTTTGACCTGTGAATTAGCGCAACCAGTGCGGTCCTACCTCGCTGGTCCCCAGAGACGGTGAACTTGTTAGGACTCTGTCCCGTCCACAGGCCAATGTAGCCAGCAAAAGAAGTTCCACGGTACGCCACCTGAGAGGGTTTGACAACAACAACAGAACCTTGACTGAATGGACACATCACCTAAAATACATCTTGGACACCGCATCATCATGCAAGGGCTTTGATTTTGCACCTACTGAGGTTTATTGACTTATTATTGATTCCACATAAATGATTTTTAGCAATTTTGCTGGCTACAGTTTGAGTTAGTACAATAGTCTTTACAGCTATTCAGTTTTTAAACACTTGAAACTATTATTTTTGTAGGCTATCAAGGCTGTGTAATACATACCTCTCCATTCTTGAGGAAGATTAAGTTGACCGTCAGATTCCTTAGAACATCATGCGGGTAATCAAGGTTCCTGCCGTGGTACACATGGCCGTTTGTGTCCTGAGCTACGATGCTAGTGCAAAATCTAGGAATACATAAAGTGTGTTCATCCATGAGAAGGCTTTCTGCATCAGGAAAAGTATTCTTGCGTACTTTTAATGCACCGGGTGCCTCTGCAAGTGTTTCTATTGTGAATGTGTTGAGAAAACCGTCACCGTTAGACAGGAGATATAAAATCGTACATACGCAGATAATTCGTAGGCAAAGTTGAGGATGATGATGTCTGAAAGGTTGGCTCCAAAGTGGGAGGCCATGCCGCGGATTTCCCCCGCATAAGGCTGAGGAATGTACTTTTCCAAGGCCACCACAACAGGAGCAAGAGCATGATGCACCCATTTTGGAACTGTAGTACTGCAAAAAACAAAGAAGAAGAAAACATGTCTGTCCTGTTGCTATCATTTGTCACTACAGATGTAGCCTAGTAGAAGGTAAAACCACCTAAACTTTAACCACCTTTTTATTTGCTGAATAGTTTACCCATCTATTGTAGGCTGCTGATAAATCTTTAAATTCATAGTATACATCATAGTAAGTAGCCTAGTATCAGACTGATGTAGGGTTTTTAAGGAAAAAATGTGAGTATAATTTAATGCTTTTCTGAAAACTTAATTTTGTTTGTATTAGTGGTTGTTAATAATAGGCTGGCATAGTTGCTTATGATAAACGCTGACTGGTAGTTCACCCATAGTTTACCATTTTTATTTACCACTACACCACTGAACATGAACTATGATTATTATGCTACATTATGACAATAATAAGAGCAAAGAAGAATGAGAAGTTAAAGTACAGCAAATGATACTCAAAGAGCTGTCTATTGCCTGCAGTTGTTCATGTTTGGTGGGATACATGAGATTTTATTTTATTTTTAATTTTTCAACATTAATGAAGCACTACTATTAAAATAAGATACATAATATACTATACATAAGGCTTAAATAAGTAGCTAGGATATTGTGATAGTGATATTACATGGTAATATAGTGTTTTTCTATAATGTATATATATATATATATTAAAAAAAACAAAAAACAAAACATAATGAACTTGCATTTACAATTGATAACTGCATTTATCAGTTTACATCATCCCATCTATACTGCACCCATTGTAAACAGCGTCTGTGCAACTTACTCAATGACTTCTGCGGCTGCTTTCTCCAGGTACTTGATGTCAAAGACCTTCAGCAGAGGCGCCCATCGCAGCTCCGGGGCTTCATCCAGGCTTATGTTGACTACAGGAGGAGCGAAATTTGCCCTGCACGACACTACGAGACCAAGCAGGACCAGTACAGCGGGCCTACGCAGCATTATGATCAGGTCACTCCAAACGGGCTCAAAAGACACATAGAGACAAGTTCAGCAGTTCACTATCTACACAAACTTCCGTCTTCTGCTGTTGGTAGGTTGAGACTTGATCACCTGACCAGAGACGCCGCACAGAGTTAGACTATTGTTTTGTTGTGTAAAAATCCATGCATCTGCCCGAGCCGGTTAATGTTTCTCCTGAAGTTTGCGCAAAGCTTGTTTGTGCTTACACTGGCTAAAACTACAAAACAGTAACATGGGCGTGAAACTGTCGCTCCCTGCCCGCAGGGAACTCTACAACGGACTGAAATGCTGCATTCAGGTGCTCCTCGGAAACTCCCCATTCCACCTGCAGCACTTTTCTAACAATATAGCCTAATGTAATAATAATGAAGTTATGGCTAAATATTACATTAATACATGTATTTTTTTAAGACCCTTATAATCATTGCTGCTTTCAAAAAAGAGATGACATTGTTTTTCAAATCTTTATAAAAGTTAAATTGTGTAATATGATGAATGTATATGAAGAAGTTTTTTTATTTGGTTATTTATTATTTTATATATTTATTTAATTAGCTATTTTTTTTAAAATATGCTGCTCAGGTGTTTTCCATGTATATTGGTTGGAAATAATAACAAAATGGACCCTACAAAAGGATAATATGCACAAAAATACTAACTAAAAGTTATAAAAGAGTGAAAATAGAAATATATAACAATATTTTGTGTGTGTTTTTTGTATCAACAGCTCTCAAATTTACCTACCTCAATTTACCTAGAATTCAGTTGCTATCTATATGGGTGCAAAAACATCCACACATCCACAAAAACATCCCCCCCACACACACACACACACACACACACACACACACACACACACACACACACACACACACACACACTAAGTCTCACGGTACTTTCACCACTGAGAAGTCATTGGAGGTGGAGAACTTCTGCACAGTCTCCCTCATCTGAACCAGAGGACCAGGGAGGTCTGGGGCTTATCTATTTGAATCTCAGTCCTCTCTGACAAAATGCAAATCCTGATTGTAGGCTATGGCTTGGTGAATAACAAGATTATAAACAAACACTACACTGGAATATAGCTACCTAAAATTATTAAATATAATCAACAAGCATTATCTTGAACTTCTAAACACTAAATTTAAACAAACAAGAATGACAAGGAACTAGAAAAGTGTTATAAAATAGTAGAATAATGAACAATGATGACTATTCTGCACGATGGAAACTCTATTGTCTCACCGCATTAAATTTCCCTGTGTGGGATAATAAAGTTCATCTAATCTAATTCTGTTGACCCTGTTTGAAAAGATAGAAACATTAAAGGGCATCTCAGGGACTCAGTCAAAGACTCAAGCGTGACTGTAGCGTTGTTTATGTGTGCTCAATTCCCAGTAATGATATTTACGACAGCACTCGAAGGCAGCTTAAGAAACAATGGAAAACATTTTAGATCTTGGTGGCATCATGAGAAAACAGAGCAAGTCGGCTCCTGGTGCGGATAGAAGGCTGGCATAAGCCGCTGGCATAAGCATGCACAAGGGACTGTGGTTCCCCGAGTGCCGACTGGAAGGCAGCAGCACAGCGGCCCGCCACACTCTGCACTAAGGCAACCACAAGCTACAAACACAGCTGCTGAGCCCTTTAGGCTGCCAATTATTAGTGTAACTTCTGGGCAGCCTGTCCACAATTGGTTTTAATAAAATGTAAAAAATATCTTTGTTTCATACATGGTGTACGTGTGTATGAAGAGTACAAGCACTTTAAAGGAATAGCTCACCCAAAAATGTAAATTTAGGGTTAGGGCCTTCTCCAAAAGAACTACAGTGGCCGGGAACTGTTTTTTTTTTTTAGAGTTCCTGTAAATTCAAAACGTGTTGTGAATTGAGAAAACACATGTATAACAATCTGACAACATATGCACTACATTTTAGACATGCACTGCAAAGTCCCAAATGCGATGCAAATTCAGAAAACACATGCAAACACAGAAATGCTGTAAATGCAGTCATAAAAAAAACAGAAGTGAGCCACAACGGAAGTGTGTGAAGCTATGAATTTTGTTTATCATGAAGTCAAAGTGTAAATTCTGGGTATAATCTCCACAGTTCCATTATCACATATTAGCAACTGAACATTCACAGGACTTGTTGACTGAGTCTTCGATACTTCCACACTTCCACACAAAGTTTGCTACTACTGGAAATCACATAGATGATTGACATCATCAGACATAATTATATCAATTATTCTTGAGTTAATGGACAAAAACTTGCTTTTTATCAAAAACAAAACATATGATCAAGCTGTACAGCCAAAGAAAATACTACCTGGGCCTTATTATTTTAGTTAACCCTCATATTAGGTTAAAAAAAACATGACATTCGCTATGTTGCAGGTCAAATTGACCAGCAAGGTATATTTGCTCAAAACAAAAATGCTCAGAGAATCAGGAAAAACCAGAAAGAACTTTATTTTTTTCTTGTCTGACCAGACTCATTCTCATTTATAATACAGGTAAAGTTCTAACTCTCTACAATAACATATCTGCAAATTTACCAAAATATATTTTGGCCATAAAAGTCTTGTTAACTTGAATGTGAGCTACATGTACAAATACATTTTGAGCCAGTTTTGTATGTTGAAACATAACTGTAAACATATTATGTATGAAATGTAAATGTACCACTGAGATATTTTACATGTATTAGCCATTTATAATAGCCTAAATGGTTATAGACATCTATAGGCTAAAATTAGGGTATATAGGTTTAAAGGTGAAAGTTTAGCAAACTCAAAACATTAATTTAGCAAATATTTATCACAAAAAAAAAATCTAAAACACATAGCATGTGTGAGGGCTCCTGTCAGTCAAGGGGAACTTGGAATCTCACTGACCTAGAGTAAGATGTGACAATCAGGTCAGTGGAAGCAGAATGTCTCAACTCCTAGGAAAAGAAGAGCGTGCAGCGGTCCACAGAGGCATATTCTTGTTCTTAGCGCGATGGAGGCGACAACAAAGAGTAATAGGCAAAGAAATAAGAGGACAAAGGACAGTGAGGTCCAGCAGAAGATGGAGATGGAGGATGCCCAGGTGAGCCCCGCCCACAGCGCAGCAGGGGGCAGAGCCAACCTGGAACCCCAGGTGAGAAGACCAAGGGCGAGAAATGGAGCCATCAGATCCGTCAGATGAAGATGAAGGCAGAAGCCAAAGTCATGCAGGCTTTCTACCAGCAGACCCAGTGTGGCCAGGCAGCAGAGGGAAAGATTCAGATGGAGATGGATGCAGAGGCCAAAGTCATGCAGGCTTTCTGCCAGCAGACCCGGACTGCCCAGCCTGCAGAGAAGAGTGTGCAAAAACCCAATGCGCAGCTGCAGAGGGCCCAGGAGAAGATTCAGCAGCAGGCCATCCAGATCAGTGCCTATGAGCGGGAGAAGAAGGTTGTTTTCCAGCACTCACAGGCTGCAGAGAAAACAGAGAGCCCACCATGATGTCGAGGAGCAAGCTGCCAAGTTCAAGGCCTTCGAGGTGATAAACGAGGCTCTTCACCACGAACTGGAGGAGCAAAAGGAAACGCTCCGGAGGGAGAAGCAGCTGAACACCCAGGCTGCTGGCAAAAGTGAAGCGGCCATCCTGGGCCTTCAGCTGCAACTTTTGGACAAGGACATCATGGAGAAGGAGGCTCTGTTTAAAGCTGAGGAGTTGAAAGAAACTCTGATGAAGGAGACAGAGGAGAAAGAGCAGGTCCAGAAGGCGCTGGAGGAGTGCCTGGCCTCCAAGCTGGCTCAGTAGAACCAGGCCGAGCAGCTGGAGAGGACCGGTCTCTTCAAGACCGAAACCAAGACCCAGCAGGCCCTGCAGGAGAAAGAGCAAGAGTGGGCAAAGACACAGAGCAGCATGATGGCCCGGATTGCTGAACTGGAGAGGGACATCGGAGTTTCTGAGAAAAAGCCCAAGAAGAAGCGCAGCTGGCGGCGAAGACTCACTGATGCCCTCACCACGACCCGCAAAGAGAAGGAGGAAAAGATGGAGTCCACCGCCAGCAAGGGCTCCTCCAAATTCCTCATTGTCTTCAAGCGAAGAGCCTGAGCACATCAACACCTGTGCTCACTCACACACATACGCCACACACATACACGCCCACACACACACACGCACATATACCCAAAGCACATATACCCAAACCCTTTCCCTTCTTTTTTCTTGAATAAATGATGTCAGCAATGATATCTAAAATAATGTACAGCCTGTATAGCTTTATTTCTGTAGAGAATTGTAAGTTCCACTACAGTCAACAGTGTATGCTATTTAAATGCTATTAAAAATAGGACCTTCTCTTCTTTCTCTCCTAAACAAACTCAGAAATGGAAGTGGAGCGACTGTATTAATCTACATTTATCTCATCCTGGAGTCACATCATGGCCTTATTTTAGTCGTCTGACTAAATGACTTCTGACAAAATGACCCATAACATCATCTTTGTCTACGAAATCTGCACAGATACTTCACAACACATCATTGTGTCCAAATTTTACATGTAAGTCAATGACCCTAAATGAGGAAAAGTCATTGAATTTTATGGAATAAAAGAGAGGTTAAATATGTTTTTGTTCAACTCAAAAGCTGAAATGGGTCAAATTGACCCACGACCTAATAGGAGGGTTAATTCATTCCACAATTGGAGGTTTCAATCAAATTCTCCATAGTGCCCCATTCTATCCATTCTATCTCTGCGGAAGAGAATACTACCATATTTGACCATTAGGGGCGCAGAGGTGCGTTTTTCGAGTCTCAAAGTCTGTGGCGATACCTTAAAGTTAGCCAACACCACTAAACATAATGGGAAGATCAAACTTGCTTTTTCTTCTGCTTCCGCTTGTCTCCATCTAGATTAGAACACAGCACAATATGGACTTTTTCCTTCATATAAGCTCTTTTGTGATTGTTATACGATTTTACAAGGGCTGCTATTAACAAATCTGGTTTTGAGTGCCAGGTCTCAGCACAGAGCAGGGCCTCCTTCTAATGTCCCCAAAGAACTGAGAAACACAGCAGATAAAAATCCAATCTGGATGTGCCTCCTTCTTTGCATCCTTCTTTCTAAGGACATCTTCTTCTTTGATGAGCTCAGTGTAAGCGGTTTGGGCCTTCTTGGATGCCAGCCTCTCATCCATGACAATATTCTTTGCTGCCTCCATTACGCGGATAACAACGTGTTGAGCAGCAATCGTCATGGAAGCCATCAGCCACAGCCATCACAGAGGTTATGTCCTTTAAAAGACAACACCAGGTTTTAAAGTTAGAACTCTGCATCTCATTAACAAGGGCATTCTTTGACAGTATCATAACCTGCTGAATGATCATTTTAGCGGCCTGGTCATAATATTTCTCGTCTGGAGCAGGAGCACGTAGTCCGTTGTCCTCGATTTGTCCGTTGTTTGGCTGGCAGTGTGCCTCATCCTTTGCAGCCTGCTCTTTAAGCTCAACCTCTGATTTGGCAAGCTCAGTTTCTGTGGTTTGGGCCTTCTTGGAACCCAGTCTCTCATCAATGACAATTTTATTTGTTGCCTCTTTTACATTTATATCCGTCCCACATCCTGTCCAGGCTCAATGATCAATTCCCTGCCACAGTCTGTGGCAGCTACATCCTGATAAGACACTTAGCCAAGTGTAGATGTCTGAAAACAGAAACGATCTAAATGAAGAGATCCATTCAAATTATGGTCATGTGTAGCTCAATGTTTAGTGTGTGGCACCAACACTGCTGGGCTTAGAGGTTAGTTAGGTTAATTCCAACTGTAGTCACCCATAGTTAAAATGTACACAGGGATTTGTTCTAAAGCACTTTGGAAAGAAAAGTGTCCAGCAGATATATATGTTGCATTATATCAATATGGGCAATTCAATTTCCTAAACAAAGCAGATGAAAATCCAATCTGCATTGAAGGCATTTCTAAATGTGAAAGCATTGTAGTGACTCAAGTTATGACAGAGAGAAGGTGCAGCTATCATAAAACAGCCATAAAAACTACAATTCAGTGGCCTTGACTGGTTCCACATCCTTTATTCATTTTACCAGGAAGTTTCTCTTTTACAAGGCAGACCTGGCCAAGAGGAAGCACTAACTAGTAAAACTAATAAAAAACTTAAAAATACTTAAATAAACTTAAATAAAAACATTTAAACACAAACACCACACAAGTGACAAATATAAAACAATGACATTTAAAAGATGAAATGGAAATAAAACCTACCAAGTGACACATAATGTAGTGTGATGAAAAAAAATTGCAGCCTGAAATATGAACAGCTTTCAGTGACAATGCCCATTAATTTCCTTTTCACATCAGCCAATGACATGAGTGACTCAAGTTTGAGAGTTCTTCTTCTCTCATTCCAGGACCATGGACCAAAATAAAACAAACTCTCCTTGGCACCTTCTGTACACACACTTGGTATTTTGCAACAGTGCCATCTGTTGTATCGAAGATTGTGCCTTGGACGTAAATAACATTTTAGAATTAATGTACATAGGCAATTTGCCTATGTTGTTGCACCCTACGAGCAGCAAGTGATTTCCAATCAACCAAACTATAAGGTACACAATGATGGGTCCTACCTAGATTTGTAACACATCACAAAGCAGCATCGTATAGTGAGTCAAGTTTGGACAAAGTAGATAGATAGTAAAAAATAAATGGTATCACCATAATCAAACTGTGGCAGGAATAGACCAGAAGCCAGCTGTTTACATGAAGCCACAGAGAAACATGATTTAAACTGGAAAAAAAAAGCCAAGTGTGAACTTATGATAAGCAACTTACTTGTTGCTTATGAGGTTAGAAGCCTTTGTACAGCTGGCAGTGAACATCATTGCCTTTGTCTTATTTGTCCTATTTTTGGCCCACAGTATCAAAGGCTTTGGTACGGTCTATAAACAGAGCTGCACATGCTTGTTTTTTTATCAGTGGCTGCTTTTGTGTCATCCAGGACTTTCAAAGTAGCAGCCAGTCACGGTACTATGGTTTGCTCTAAAACCAGACTGCACTTAATTTAAGACATTGTGATTATACAGATAGTTTTTCATTTGAGCAGAGACTAAAGCTTCCATTGTCTCAGCTAAAAGATCAAAGCTCTGTTGCCACTCCCTGTGAGGTGGAGCACAGGCGAGGCACAGGAACCGCTCCAAACTGCCTGAGACAGTTAACAGCCTCTCTACGCAGAAGCTGACAGATGTTGGCAGCAGCCTCAGCCTTCTTCCCCTGGACACTGCTTGGATCCTGGTAGGTGGCCATGTCCAGGAGATTATACAGCCCACTCCTCAGATGAAAGCTTTGGTTCCTCCAGGAGAAGGTTCAGAACATTCTCCTGCTTGTGAAGGCTCTGCTGTGGGTCGCTCTGAAGTAAAGAGTTATGAGAGGTGTTGTCTTTCTCCACTAGGGGGCAGGAGTGAACATCTCAAACCTTGGTGAAACACTAATACTATACTACTGCATCTATTGCTGCTACTTCCACTACTACTACTACCACCACTACTAGTGGTACTGCTGCTGCTACTACTCCTACCACTATTTCCATTATTACTACTGCTACAGCTACTGCTGGTGTTACTACTAGTACTACTACTACTACTACTACTACTAATAATAATAATAGTAGTAAGAAATATTCATATACCACATGTCAAAAGTGCACAAGCACATCAAGTGCTTTACAAATGACAAAACAACAAAAACAAGAACAGTAAAAAAAAAATATATCCACTATGAATCAAACGTTATGACAAAAGAATCATACATAAGAAACAAAATCAGGTAGAAAAAAATGATATAAAAAAAGACTTTCTAATTGTAATAATGACAATAATGTGGCAATCTCCATAGGGCATTTCAGGTTTGATACTTGCTTAAGCCATAAAGTCCAGTAGGTGGCGGTACATGTCCATAGATGGAGTCTATGTGCCACATACTGTACATAAAGCCTCATGTTGCCAAATCAGTGCTCTCTTCAATAGTTTCACAATTGAATGTTATTCTCTGCATAAATAGCTGCATAACACTGTGATGAAAGTTTATATTATAGTGACATTTAAATACTTTAAGTGATTGTACATTATACTGTATTCCCAGGCTGACTTTTTCTTCTGTTTCTAAAAACTCAATATTTTTAATGAAGCAAAATGACAGACACACACTGTAAAAAAACGTAATTTTTATTAAGTACTACTAGTGTCTTCTGCCCCTGGACTGTTTGGTCTTCGGGGGGATTTGAAGAACAGGCCCTCATCGTTCAGACATGCTGTAATGAAGCTCAAACTCCCCTGTTACTTTCTTTCTGTTCCTGGTTTGGAAACTCTATCACTGTGACCAGAGGGAGAATAGCAGCTGAACTACTGCAGCAGAGACACCAAGACATTCATTGGGGATAGAAGACTTGATTACTATGGGGTGCTGGCGCCTCGCAGATTATAGGCTCAGTATGAGTGGCTGGGTGGGAGAATTCATCATCTGAAGAAAGCCGAAAGTGCATCAATAAACATGACTTGTTTTTGTTGTATATTAAATTTATATATTGAGTGACAATTCTTGGCCAGATCTCTCTTTTTAATCTACAGATGATCCACTCTATACCACCATGCTACATTTCAAGATGCTGATTTACTGTAATGCGTCTCCTTGGAATTGTGGAATCAATCATTGGCAGCTGTAGTTTGTTTCTATGTGGAAAAAGCCTACAGCGTCAGTTCCCAGCGCTCCAAACAAATGAATAAGTATATGGTAAACAAACAAATAAAAAATAGATCTACCACTCACCTGAGTCAAACAATCAATTAAACAACTCATCAATCACCTTCCCTCTAAGATTCATCTCATCTTTTCTTATCTTGTCTTTCCACATTTTAGATGGGGGGAAAAGAGAAGGCCAATGTGATTATTACTGCTCAGAAGAGACTAATGACTGAACTATATTAGTGTAGGACAGTGGCTGCCAAGCTGAGGTCCGGGGACCCCCAGTGGTCCTTGAGGGGGTTCCAGAGGGTCCACAGCAGTATGAGCAGTCGTTTATAATCTCCATTATTTCATTCAAACTGAGTAAAATGATAAGATGTATGCCGATTACCGTTTTTTGATCACAGGTTTCACTGCCCCCTCCCCACCTACAGTATGGACAGTTATGTAATTCTGCTGCATTATTACTAACAATAAAAATCGTACAAATTCCTTGACATGGAAATGTTTGGGATTCAGCACATGGGTAATGGCTGTAAAAACAACACAAGGTGGCGTTGCTGCTGTATTTTTGAGCTCATCAGTGCTGTGCAGACCCCTGCCGGGAGTAATTCTCAAGATACTGAAATTATTTGACTGATCTGCAGACCAAATGACAATACATCTTTTTAATCAGAGGAAAAGGAAAACTACCATTCCAACTTTTGTTTTACTATACACATTTCATATTAATTTTTTTTTTGCATGGGCCTTTTTTATTCTTATTTTCATTAAAACTGCAGTGTTACTACCACAGGAACAACACTCAAACAAGCTGCAGAATGTGGGTGGAGACTGGCCTTCCATATCATTAAAAATGAAAGTAAATCAAAGTCATAAATCTGTAACGCGTTTTCCCCCCCACAACCTCAAATACCATTTCCATCCACTGTGGAGTCCTCAAGTTGCCAAACACTTTTTCTGCACCTCCCCAGAACACTTTCAATATTATTAAAACAGCTACAATATAGTACGAAAACTGTGCAAACCGTGTAAGTTTTCTAAACCACAGTATCGACCAAAATGTCTTTAAAGTTAACCATGTTCATATTGGCGCGTTTCTACTTTAAGTATACATTTTTATAAAAATTTGTGAAAAACAAGAATATCTGACATCTACTTTCTAAACTGATATTGTGGATTGCAGTTATTATTACGTAGTACATGGTAATTATTAAAGTATTTAGTAAGCATAATCTCCTTGTGCATGTTTAATCCTAAATTTGACTAGCTAATATATACCATAAAAGATGGCATAAAAAAATTACCAAAAGTGAATTTATTTTCCTTCAAATTCACTAAAATGGTGCCAAAATGCAGCTTCATTCGATGTATAATCCCTTAGAAATCTTTTCTAAATTGAAATGTTTAGAGCTTGTAATCTAAGACATGCTATTGATTTACACAGGCGCTGCTGCTTTACGGGTTATGTAAGTGTTATGTAAGTATGTGTTGTTATGAGGAGCTGTCAGGTCGGCTGGCTACAACACGTTTAAGCCATCAGGCAGAGAAACACAAACGTTCATTTCCACAGGGAAAAAAGCTTTATTAATATTTTAATATATATCAACAATACTTTATAGACAAAATATGTACAACAAAACAACCTTGTGTTACATCTCAAAATAAAAATCCCAAGTACCTCTTCCTATACAAAACTATTATTTTTGTTTTCAACATTACATTCACTCTCTTCTCTTTGTCACAGACACAAGATTTAAAGCAAATACATTTAAAACATCTGCCATCGTTGTGTCTGCTTTAAACGAGTAAAGGCAACAGCATGAACTAAGATCAGGCTTAACTTGACCGGGAATTTAGGGGCATGATGCAAACCAGGGTGAGCATAACGCTATGTACACGTTCTCTTGGCATACAGCAAATGACGGCCTCAAACTCCCTCTAGTAGCAATGCAAATACACTCAGTGGGTCACGTATCAAAAATAGAGATGTACAAGTAGTATAAACAAAATAATTACAAGACATTACTTCACAGGAACTCCATCTAGTTGCACAAATAGTAATCTGTCACAAACTGAAATCTAAAAAGCATGTATGGCCGCATCACTCTTCCAATAGACATGAGTGACGCGCCTCGTATGGTGACAACGCCCTGAATTCTTTGAACATTAATGAACAGTTGTGTCCATTTAGCTGCAAGGTAGTTGATGGGTGAAAGGAGCGATGTATTTTATGACATCTCTGGCCGGCATTAACCAGACATTTATTTGGTAACATTCTAGTCTAAAGAATGTGGTCTGTTGCAGTTACAGGAGCGACAAATGCACAACAGGTAGATCCTCCAGTCATGGATCTACAGCAGGTAATAATTCAAGCAGCATCTACAGGGGGCTTTTGTTCAATCTTTACATTCATTACAGACCGGTGTGTGTGCAAAGGGTAGGTCCGAATGGTTGGGAATGGGTGGGGTGGGGGCGATCTGCGCATCACATTCTGGATTTACCTCTGACATTCAACACTAAGTGCAGAGAAGCCAAGCCTCGCAAAAACTCCACTCGCAATCTCTTGCGCTCTCATCCTTATCCTTTGAGTTGACCATCGTCACAGTGTTTCTGAGCCGTTCAACGGGCGATCTGTGAGCCTTCACGTGGGCAGCGCCTCAGGGTGCCCCCAACTGTCCCCTTTCAGTGTATGAGGAGCTGAGGATAAAGGGTGGTGACCACTGGGGTTCTGTGTGGGAGTCAGTGTTCGTTCTCAGCAAGAGCGAGAAAGATCTGATGGGGCCAAACAACTGCTGCGGTGTTGGAGGGATACCAGTGCTTTGTGTTTGCCTACCCTCCCCTAGATGCTTTCCAGTGGGTCAGCCATTCAATCCCTAACATTCAGAGGGCAGGATTCAAACAGAGATAAAACTGTTTAGTCTTTGGTTTCCAAGTTCAACGGGGGAACCTGCTTTAAAGCTTGGAGAAGAGCGGGTGAGTCCATGGGGGTGTGGTGGGGTACTGGGGAACCTGCCCTAGGGGACATCACCAGAGATGAGGGCAGAGTCTCTGGAGGCAAGCTAGCTGCAGAGGCACTCATGCCCGGGTACATAATGGGCATGCCGCCGGGATACCAGCATTTCTCCAGCATGGGCAGATACGCTGCGGCCGCTGCGGCCGCGGGGGGGATGAGGTAGAAGGGCATGCAAAATGGGGGTTGGTTGGGGGAGAAGCTCATGTAGCCGCCGGGACCTCCCGCCATTTGCCCGGAGAGAGCCTCGTCGTCCGAGGAGTCGGACCTGGACTTCTTGGCCTGGGGCTCGTCGCCCTCCTGCTTGATGCCGTCGCCCGTCCTCTCGGACGCAGCGTGCTTGAGCTCCCCTCCCTTGCTGTGGTATTCTGGCCGCTGAGCTTTGGGGTCACGCTTTTCGTGTTCCCCCCCATAGCCGCTGTCAGTGTCCGTGTCACTGCCGCTCTGCTCGCTCATCCCGTGGGGATAAGTCCTTTGAATGACAGGCACACAGTTCTTGGCGTGGCCCTCGGAAGCCCTGGGCGGTTGCCCGGCGGGTTTCTCCTGCTTCTCGGGAGCTCTGTGGACGGGCTCCTCGGGGGGCGGGCTGACGCGATGCTGCAGGACCTCAGCTGCTACCTTGTGGATGTGGCTGATGACGTGGGAGGGGGTCAGGTCCCTGCTGCTCTCCTGGCTGGCCAGGTACTGGAGGACCTCCTTTGCGCACAAGTGGAAGCCGGAGCGGAACATCTCCTCGTTGCTCTCCGCGCTATCGCCCTGATCGCCTGCTGGATTAAAAATGCAAGCTTAAACATCATGTTGATCTTTACTGCAGTTAGTTCTGATAAATCCAACAGAGCTCTCAATAGCTCAGTCTGTTGATGATAAACACAATCTAATGATAAACGATAATACGCTGCTTGTCTGTATTTTATTTCTATATTGTACCATTTTATCAAACTTACTGATTTGCAGGCCATTCTGTAGTGCGATAATTTTCTGCTGCTGTTGTTCCAGAAGAGTACTCAGGGCTTTGACATGCTTCAGAGTGAGTTCCAGCACCACGGCTTTCTCCAAATGACCCAGCGTCTAAAACAGGAAGACCTTCGATAAGCATGTTGATCTTTCTTATGTAACACATTCTGCAGCTGAACAGAGGACAAGCCTCTAACGCCCGGGAAGCCAGGCAATGCGCACACACACACACACACAAAAACACAAAAAAACACAACAATAACTAACGTAATATAAAACTTGTTCGAATTTAGACCAATATTTTAAGCGACATAGGCCAATACATTTTTTAACATTTAAAAAAAATTAAAAATAATTTTAATTCAATAATTTGCCATCCGTTTCGCCCTTTTAGAAAGCACAAAGCGTGTAACAATTTTTGAAAACAATTTTTTTTTTAGACTCCGAAACACAGCTTAACTCAATCCAAAGCCTGAAGCAAGGGGCAAACAAACTGTTCAGCAGAACCATGTGGCGTCTCAGATTCTGTGGCTCCGGCCACACATGCCATATGTAGAAGATAATACTCACTGTGAGCTTAAGATGTTCTGGCAACAAATCCTTCAGCTGGGCAATGCATTCGTTGATTCTGTCACGTCTTTTCTTTTCAATCAGTCTGTGTGGCAACTTGTAAGTCTCCTAAAGAGGGATGAAATGTTGTCAGTGAAATCCAGGCTAATAGTTTAATTTGATGAATTGGGCCCTAAATATGGTAAATAGCAGTGGTATTTGTTAAGACACAATGTAAAAATAGAGTAAGTTAACTTTAATTTACCTTGCTGTCATCCCCGCGCTTCATGCCCCTCCTGGGTTTGTACACATACATAGGAAAATCCATTCTTTGGGGAGAAGAAGATAGTCAGTTAGTCATTTGTTTGGTTATTTTAGGATTTAGTATAAAGTGCTTTAGAAAAATAGAATAGAATAGAATAGAACAGAATAGAATAGAATATTAGAGAAAATAAATGTTCTTCTTACCCTTGCATGTCTGCTATATCCAGCGAAGGGTGTTTTGGCATACAAGGAGGTGGTTGCGCACTGGTAATCCTCTCCATTTCGCTCAACTGTGAAACCCGATAACTCAGTTAAAATATCCTTCAAATGTTCAAAATACGCCTTGGCAGTCGCACTTCAAAAGCGAGACCCCAAAAAAAACAAACAAAGTATCTCCTGTCGGTATTGTCGTGTCCAATGTATCCTCCCACTGTGGTGGAGTGAGCTCGGCACGGCGCGCTGTGTGTTGTCACCCCAAGGTCCGGTCTCGGCACTACAGTGTAGAGAGGTTCCACGCCCGCCTGAATGTGTGAGAGCTGGGTGGGTTTTGACTACGTGTTAAATAAACCCTGTGACTGCAGGCACGTCTCTCGGCTGGAGACAGACCCGGCTCCGTCACATGAGCCTCACGTGTTGGACGGTGCTTTCAACGCCTCGCCCTCACCCTCCTCCTCCTCCCTTCTCACCCCCCCTCCTCCTCCTCCTCCCTCGACTTGGTGGAGTACAACCCATTTCTGTAGTACAACCCCCCCCCCCCCCCCCCCCCTCCCGCCTCCCTCCACCGGGGCCGAGTCCCGTGTACCACCATGCTCCGGCTCTCAGGGCGGAACGTGCGAGCCGACCGTGTTTACATAGACAGAAAGTAGGGCAAAAATTCCCTCGTCAACTGTTATTATGCGGTAAAAGCTTGTTAACTTTTTTAAATTGCGAAATACATCAGTGTAGCCTATAAGACGAGGTCACAACTGACAACATAAATACCAACAACAAACAAATAATAGCCTGATACTGCAAGTAGGCTATAGCTTATTGGCACATTCACATCCCGGTTTAGGCTATGAGGTATGGATGGATAGGCTTAGGCTATAGCCCTTGTAATCCTATAATAATTTTTTGAAGGTTATGCTATACAAATATCACATACAAATATAAGTTTATATAGCCTATGTGATACCATAGGAAATATGTGTAATACCATAGGACGTATATAATATACGATAAGGCCAGTGTAAACTCAATACTGAGTGCCACATACACACTCTAAGTCCCTATAGGAATATTGTAGTGATTTGTCATTAGGTCCAATAACAATACAGCAACAAAAACAACAACAACAACAACAACAACAACTGCTATAGCCTACTACTAATAAAAATATTAATAGGCCTAATATCTGGTTTCGACTATAAGATATGAATAGGCTGTAGGAGCGAAGTGGATTTTTCTTATTTATTGGTCTCTGCATAGTTTAATTTTGTTTATTTTTAGCAGAAGTGCATAGATAAGGTTACTACAGTTTGTTGGCACTGACCAGGCTTTCATAAACAAGACGAGCCTCCAGGCAGATCAGAACCTGATATCAAATCGCGTCAAATAATGAGCACGGCTTTCAATAAATTGTAATGACATATGTTACAATGTGGGCAATCATTTATCAGTGTTTCGGCACCGTTGTCTTACATGTGTCATGCGCTCGGAGTGGAGTGGACACCGTGTTATTTCATACTGTACCCATTTGCTGTTGCACGTGCACCTGCAGCGGGATGAGTCTGTCGCTGTAGCAGATCGGTTTGTTGATACCGGCTGTACCGGGCTGTCACGTTGAGCTCCTCATGGCCGAGGCAACCGAGGAGGAGCAGATCCCTGCCGCTGACGTCACCCACGCACACAACCGAGAGCGCCCGCCTGGCCGGTTACACCCGCCGACGTCCCCAGCGGAGACTATAGATAGAAACGGAGGTCCAGCGGAGTTCCAACCCGGAAGCGAGGGAACGGGAAAAGGAAGAGAAGAAAAACACACTTTTCCTCACCTTCTTCGACTCAGTCTGCCATGTATTTTGAGTCTCGGTGGAACGTGTACCATAATAAAAGTGTTGACATTCAACATATCTTCCTGTTTATCAGACAACTGCACGGCTATAAAAAAAAATAAGTGACATGATTCAGGGTCAGCAAATGCAAACAGGCCATGAATATCGCCAGTTGTAACATTTTGAAGACAAAACAATAGCAAACAAGCTAACGCTAGCACTAGCATTTGGTGAGGTTTTGTCTCTTTCCTGCAGCCGGTTTTAAAAATGCCAAACAGTTGCTGTGCACCTGTCTGCTGTGATACAAGAAACTCCGTGGGAGGATATGCTTTATCACACATGATGCGACTAGCTTTCGTTATCCGTAGTTAGCCAATTAGCATATGTGGTTTTTAATTTTTTTTTTTCCACAAGTGGGTTTTTAAAGGCTATGCATTTGTTTCTCAAAAAATAAAAGCGAAATATGACAGAGGACAAGACAAAAATGTCGTTATTATTGTTGGACTACAGGAAAAGTAATAACAGCCTCAGTAGGAACAGGAAAAAAAACATGAATTTGAACCTTTCTTCTTCTTTCAATTCTTTTTTTTTTTTTTACAGTCTATGATTTGAACATAGGCGTTAATAATGGGGTGTCTCCTCATATTGTGTCTGCCTCCCCCCTCTGTGTCTATCTATTCTTGAGAGCTGTGGGCACTACTATAAATAGTAGGCTAAACGCAATTACAAGCACTTTCATGGCTCCAGCAGAGCAGCTTATAACAGGGTGAATTAAGTCTAAAAACAGATTTCTCTGGTGCTACAGGAGTAGGACAGATGTTCCCAAACGTTTTCTTATCAATGGCTGCCAAATAAGATACTGTAGCCATCAAGGCAGGGACCAGCATTAGATAATATTTTGTTTTATATCCCCATCTGATAATATTGTTGTTGTTGGAGGATATGATACAGACAACTGCACTGTAGACTATGTGTGAAGATAATAATAATAATTGATTACATTTATATAGCGCTTTTCTAAGTACTCAAAGCGCTTCACATATCGGGGGGGGGGGGGGACTCAACTCATCCACCACCGGTGTAGCACCCACCTGGGTGATGCACGGCACCCACCTGGGTGATGCACAGCAGTCAGTTTGCGCCAGAGTGCTCACCACACATCAGCTATCTCAGTGGAGAGTAGAGGACTGAAAGAGCCAATTAGGTAACGAGGGATGATTAGGTGGCCATGATGGAAGGAAGGCCTGTTTTTTGGGGGAATTTTGCCAGGGCACCGGGGTTACACCCCTACTCTTGCGATGAGTGCCGATGGGATCTTTATTGACCACGGAGTCAGGACCTCGGTTTAACGTCTCATCCGAAAGACGGTGCTCACTCACAGGACAGAGTCCCTGTCTCTGCCCTGGGGCATTGGGGATATTATTCATGAGGTCAGAGGGAAGAGCACCTCCTTCTACTCCTCCAACACCACTTCCAGCACCAGGTGGTCTCCCATCCAAGGACAAACCACAGCCAGACCTGCTTAGCAGCCCAGACAAGCTAGCGATGTGATGCAGGAGCTATGGTGCTGGCAAATATAATACTGATACTGAGATAATACTGATAAAACCTCTGATCTGAACAGTCATTGTTCTAGCTGGTCTTGTGTTCAAATCAAATAATAGAGATATCATTCCATTCCAACAAAACCCCAATTCTAAAGTGCAGTGTTGTGTGTACATTATGAGTCCAATCTGTTTTGGCAGGTGATCCCACATTATGCCTATTTTCATATCAAACTGTTTAAATGTAAGGTTATAGTGTAAAATTAGTAATTTTCAAGGGCAGGAATCACGGTGCTCTTATGAACTGATCTATAACTGATGGACAATGACTCTAATTGGCCCAACAGGCATTGACAACAATTTGTCATTTAAAGACAATCATCAGATACTATTAAATCTGTTTAGTTTGAGGAAAAAAAATATCAAGGAACCCCATAACAGGGGCTCACACATGAGGTTCTGACCCTTAATTTAGGAAAGCCTGTGTTTGACTATGTAGCTAATTGGGGATAATCAGTGCAAAGGCCTATTGTTTCATAATGGCTGTTTGAGACTGAAAGACAGATAAGCATCAGCTCAGTCTATTTGAAGACTAACAGAGCTCAGTGAACTCTCGGTATGCAGGGAATCTTTCAGGAAAGCCCCCAATTAATCAGGATGTGCAATTTTAATTCCGCCCAATTACACACATTCCCCTTGTGTGGCAGACAGCATTTGTTAGTTTCAGTCTTGCATGCCTACTTCCAGTTGACAAAGCTGGTTTCTCTGAAAGCTAAAAACTAATTCAAGACTTGGCCTAGTTTCATTTTTCAATTGTCTGAACAGCAAAACTGTGGTCAAACTCCTATAGTCTGAAACAGGCTGAAGAAATAATAGCTGGCATTTAGCTGGAGCTAAAATCTCACTCATTTCCTACTGAAACCTCCACATGCAACCCATCTTACCTCCATTTTCTGATATTGAGAATTTATTCATTTATTTATTTTTTTACTGTATCTTTCGGGGAAAAAATCCTATAGGTGATATTTACACACTGCTTATGGAGCCTTACTAACTTTATAGGTCTATATAATGAATTGAAAATGGCACAACACCAGAACAGAAAGCATGGGGCACGAGTCATTCTAAATTCACCGTCTACTATCAGTCTGTGACAGCAAAGCAGGACTTTTGAATTGGGGGTAGGATAAACTATCATACATTCTACCAACAAAACACATTATTCAAGAATGTAGGCCCTCATATATACAAGCAATAAAACTGCAGTTTGAGGGGTTTAATATATTATATTATGTATATAATATATTGTGTAGTGTGGTGCCAAAAACTCAGTACATGAAGTAAAGGATAATTACATTGATTTTAATAAATAATTCTACTTTAATATACAAATTGACAGTGCTTAGATTTTTAATTATTAATCTGAACATTGACTTTAAGTAACACTTTTTTCCCCCCATGTCATTTTTCTATACAAAAGCAATGATATAAGCAACAAACCTTATGTACACATAAATATAATACAAAAAAAAAAAAATTAAAGCCATTTTCTAACAAAATAATTGAAAACCAACTTCTATACATGACATGAACATAAAAGACAGTCTCTATGCACAAGTAACAAATATGTATCAACCTCTAAATTAAAAGGACAAAAACAGGCACAAATGGAACAAGTCTGCTGCAATACAAGAGAAATCTGGGAAATGATGAGAATGATATTTATTACAATACAACTCCTGAGCAAATTATAATAGCATGACTGATACTGAATAAATTATAGGTTTGACTGACAAGCAAAACATCCTAAATGTCTTTTAGATCCCAATTAAATAAGAAAGCAAATTTATCATAAAATAAGTTAGCATTGTGATATGACACCGTTGGATTTACATAGGTGAAAGAAAACTATATATCTGTATATATTGCTCTCACACAGTATGCTATCTCTATCAAGTGCATTTAAGACTCGAGCAGTATGCACATTTCCAAGAAATAAAACAAGTCAAATTAAAAACAAGTTAAATTAAGAAGGCCAGCATATTAATTATTATCTCTATATTTGCTTAAGTAAAGACAAAACCAACAACTCCCTATTTTACCCAATGCCAACCGGACAAAACAAAAAACAGAACAGTCCAAACAAAAAAAACACTGGCTCACGCTATCAAATAAGATATGATTTACGGAACTTAACGACGAGGTTGCATATTTAAGTTTGGATATTGCACAACATACAAAAATAAGACATTAAATACTGCTTGTTATACCAGAAATATAAATACAAAAAAAAACCCAAACAAACAAACAAAAAAAAAACAACAACAACTTTGAATGGGACTTATTCTTCCTGTCCAGTCAGCTCCGTTGTGTTTCAAGTTCACCCAGTAAAGGCCATGTATTGAGAAATCCAATTCATTTCTACATAGAAAACATTTGGCACCAATCCCAACTGGACCGAACAGAACGGGGTGGGTGGGTGTTACTCTCTGGAGTAATACCTGCGTGGGGTAGACTAGCTACATATCGCATTATGACTACCTATGATCGAGTGTTTCCCTACCGTTACATGTTACACTCACACTCAGTAGAGGCTACAGTATACATGATGTGAAACCTCTGAGTAAGGACTCTGTACTCTGTCCGCTATGCAAACACAAAGCCGGCGCTGAGGTGCTTCGGGGCCGTGTGGAGGAGCTGGAGCAGACGATGACCCTATGCAGGCTGCTGGGGGTTGACGTTCATGTGCTGAGGATGTCCTAACAGGCCAATCCGCTGCTTCTGCTTCCTCTGTTCTGTCATCTGAGGGCCACACACAGGACAGACATTTTGTTTTAGCATCCTTGTCTTAAATCAAACTCACTCACAGTACCTGTACCTCTGTTGATGTGCGTGTCCTCTTCCACTGGACTATAGGTCAGCGTTGGCTATTACAGTCCTACTCAGTTTGTGTTTCGTTTTGCCATATTTCTAGTTTAGAGAAACTAACAAACGCTGTGCAAACACTGCACAGTACTGAACTGAAAATAGATTCATCTGAAATCTTGCCGCTCCACTCATCCAGAATGCCGTCTCCTCTGACGAAAGCTGCAGTATACATATTACTAATACTGAAACTCCGTCAAAAGAAATTTCAGCGATCAAGCAAAGCCATCAGTCATAACACAAACGTTAACCTTTATACCAACAAGAAAAAGTATGGTGTTTCTGTTAAGTATTAAACCCATTACCTGAAGATGGTGCTTTGCACCTCAACACTGAAACACAACAATATCAAGAGTGAGAAGAAAGAGTGGTCCTGTAATGAGTGTTCTAATAGAAATAATTCTGCGTAGAAGAACGTGATGAAAAAAAATATTAAAACACACGAAATGTCCAAACAGTGCCCAGACAGTGTTTGAAGTCAGTTACCAGTAGAATGCTGGCCTTCTTTACACCATGATTAACTAATTAAGTCAATTTTCTTTGGAATGATGTAACAGAGAGGACCCTTGTCTGGCCTTGTTGTTCAGACAAGTTTCTTGTTTGTGCTCGAGTCCGAATGCCACAGGGCAAAGCCAAGATCCTTCCAGACAACACAAAGAAACAGAAGGTGGCCATTTGGGAAAGGAATTAAGTAAAATGAATACAATTTTAGATATATCTATGCAATTGTACCTTGGAGGGAGTTGCGTCTTACACAACTGAGTAGACTCTTAACCAATAAAAATGCAAACCATATAAACCCATAATCTGGAGTAAAGTGTGACTGATACTACTGTGCCCTTCAAAGCATTCGGCAACACAATAATCGTTTCCCCCTGTCTGGGTCAAAATGTCTCAATAACATTCACTTCCTCATAGATACTTCTCATTTCAACAGTAGAGCCATTTTTACAATTCTGTTTACTAGAAACAGCGGACAGTCACACTTCAGCAATTTAAGTGCAGAAGATAGCATTTATAGATAATTATTTATGGGATCTGTAAACTAGCTAAAATAAAATAGATTCAAAACTCAACGTTGGCAGCAATTATAGTTAAACGACTTGATAAAAGAGTTAAATACATGCATTTAAAAGGACCAAACTCTTTTAAAATAATACTCATAATTAGGAGGCAAACTATCCCACTAGCCAGTCTGATCAAAACCAAATAATTATATTATAATGTATTAATTAATTATAATGTATGCTTTTCTAAATACCTCAAAGTGCTTTATTTATTAAAAAAAACCAAAAACGTTCCCGTTCCAACTAACGGGGCCACAATGAAGTCCATGCAAACTCAATATGGGTCCTTGCTTAATGACGCAAACAGAATCAGGTTGAACGCCTCATGAGCTGTGTTGAACTATGACTCATTGCCTTCTGCATTTAGTAAGCTCTACATCTAAAGGGCAAAGAACGGCAAACAAACATACGCTGAGCAACATTTGCTTCCACGTCAACACCAAACTTGCCTCTTATTGTTCTGACGAAATCAAAAACGTCAAAATGTATCTTTGACCAAATGAAGCGCCCACCTGATGAAACGGTCTTTGAGCTCCTTCAGTAGTTTAGTTTAGTTTCACCGACCTGTTCTTTGAGCTCGGTCAGCTGGCCCGACAGGTTGGACACCAGCTTCATAGTGGACTCCAGTTTCTCCTGCAGGCTTCTGATCTCGTTCTGCTCCCCGTCTGCATCGCTGCTGACCAGGGACATGGCCCTCATCCGGGGGAACCAGTCCAGGTTGTGTTCCTGGGTCAACAGAAGTCTGGATGGTTATGATCAGTACATGTCTCAAAGCATGAAACAAATTAATTATTATTGAAATATTTATGATGTTCCTTTTATGTTTTTATTTGTGGAAAGCTGTGCATTTCTAGGAAACTCAAATTTTTCCTTTTTTTTTTATTTTTTATCAAGCTCTCCTCTTTCTAAATTTATTTTCTCAGCTAAATTGGTCAAATCCTTCAATTCTGTGGACAATGCCTTACACATTACATTAACTCAGAATGACATCAAGCATGCGCTACTGCCAACGACTTGGCAGACCAAGCTCTCTTTGACTTGTGTTTTTCATCATAATCCCTGTTTTGTCTCTTTGCCTGTTTACACTGATATCAAGCCTATTCTAAAAGCGTAATCAAACCAATCTTTGAGGGACTTTCCATATTAGAATCACATGGGAGTTCATGGCACTCTTGAAATCACTGTTCACAAATAGTCCAACTTACAGTATGTGTGATCATGTTTAGTCTCATGAGACAATACCTGCCGTTTAATCCTGCCGTTACAATAAAACTGAGAAACTTACAAAGACCTGTAGACTAAGATGGAAGAACAAACTTCCTCCTTTGATTATACATGCAACGCTGAGATACACACACGGCTCTTGAACGCTCCAGTGAGCTACAAGCAACCACGGGTGCATAAATATGACCCTGTAACCACAAGTTGAATACAGGCGTCCTAGCCACAGCACCTGAGCTGTCTCATACCTCTAATGTAGTAATGGGAAGGAACTGAGCTTGTGTGCTGTCGCTTGTTGTGTCGTCTACGCTTTTGTCTTATTCAAGAGTGCTGTGGACTCTCTGGGAAGGCATTCACCCTCAGAGGAAGCTGCAGGCCTTGCTAACATGCATGACACTTGTAACAATGGCGCCCTGACCCAAATCACATGGCTGAGTTCAGCTTTTCAGTCAGGGTTGTTCAGTCAGGGTTGTTACAATTATGTGTGGTATGCGCTTCTCTTGGGGTCGGAGGGTAAATATAACAGATCAGAATAAATTGGTTAGTCTCACTCCTTTGGTACAAATACTGTACTTCATTTAATTTAATTTACTTAATTTAAGAGTGTTCTCTTTAATTAGTCTGATGGAAATTACAGCATCTACTATACTGAGAGGTACACTAGTCATGGGGTCCAGACTGGGAAGTGATTCATCCTGAGAAGAAGCTACAGTATTTGCTAGCATGAACAACACCTTTACCACTTGCATTGGCACACTGTAGTGCTTTGAGGCAAACAAGAAACATTAGTCATCTGAAATGACATTTAGGTTTTATCAGTTCTTTTACAGCTCTGACGTAATTGTCACACTGCTGTCAGAATGGAAGGACGGATGAATTGCCAGTGAATGCTCTTTTAATGCACAACTTTAATGTCACAGTAAAATGGCGTTTTGAGAACATCTTGTAACGTGGCATATTTCCGGTTGACACAGGATGTTGGGGCGGGACGTGATGCGGGGAGGGATCGGTCAAAAGTGACCGACTGTGTAAACCAATGGGAGAGCAGTATCTGTAAGGGAGACAAAGGCAGTTTTACATGATGGGAGGGGCGGAGGGGGGGACTTTTGAAAAATCTGTGATGATAGTATTGTTAATGTTCGCCTACTGGTGTGTGATAAAGCAACCACTAAAAATACATTGTTTTCCAGGAAGGAAAGTAATGTGGTTTTGATATAAAATTGTGAGAAAATAAAAATGTTATGCCACATATTGTTAAATGGGTGTATGTTGACATGAAAAAAAAATAGTTAACAATGTGAAAAAGTCATTTTTCATTTCATTGTGACTTCAATTCAAGAACTTTTTTTAAACTTTCTTCCAATTCAAGAACTTTTTTTAAACTTTCTTCCAATTCAAGAACTTTTTTCAAGAACAATTTTGTACATAGGCGAAAGAGTGACAGTGACATGAAACGCAGGAGCCACCGAGTGGGTTGTGCTCCAACAGGCATGCGGCCAAAGGCCACTCGGCTGAATTCTTTCACCCCTCTATCTCCTCCAGCACTAGGCCACCACATGCCAATGTTATTGTGCACTGTCTGAACCTGTCTGCAAATAAGCCAAGGTCATGTGAATGTGTTTATCTTGAACTCCTTTTCAACACAAACACACCCCAGATGCTGTCACCGCCATGTGCCCTCACTCACCGGTGTTAAAGCATTAGCATAACCAGCAGCTCTAACGCTCTGAATGAATGGGAGGATGCAGCATAATACCTGGGGCTGGTGCCTAGCGACAGCAGAAGTGCTGAAGAACTGGGCTGGAAAGTTCCCGAGGTTTCAGTGGTTGAGTTTGAGACGTGGGAGCAAGTGCGGTGGCCACAGCGCACCACAAACCAGTCCTGGGTCAGACAGCAGCCCGAGGGGAATCACACAACACTAAGATAATGAGCAGCACGTACTCATTCTGAAAGGAGGAGAGGACTGCTGTGTGCAGGTTCCACTTCCTGAATGCAAAGAGACACAGGCTGTGTTTACCTATTCTACTTTCTGCCCCCCCTCCCTGCCTACTGTATCTGATCACAGTTCAGTTTTTACTCAATATGACTTACTTGAACATGTTGGATGTTTTTAACCTTTTAACCTGCACCATTCAGTATGTGTACTATAACACTATATTGTAATAGTTGAAGACATAGAGTAAAAATTGACAGTTTTTTGTCATTGGTAGATTTTCCATTTGTCTAATATAAAACCAGCACAAGTGTGCTACTCAATCATAAAATTAACTTGCTGCAATCAGTTACAGATTAAACTAGAAGGGCACTCGGAGAGCACAGACCTCTGCCAAGGTTCGTGCTATTATTGCTTGTTCGTTAGTCGTTAGCTCCAAAATGTAATGGGTTCTTCCTTGGCCCATGCTACACCCTTCCACAAAGTTTCATGAAAATCGGGCCAGTAGTTTTTCCGTAATCCTGCTAACAGACAAACAAACAAACAAACAAACGGCACCGAAAACATAACCTCCTTGGCGGAGGTAATAATTATCGATGTGATATTTTTTGAAACAGCATTCTGACAATAGTATCTTTTGCACTCAATTCTGTTAATATCCCATGCCCAAAGATGGGTAAAGCATGACAAAAGTCAGTTCCCCATTTTGGAGTCTGTCTACCAGCTAAGGCACACGTGTGTTTGTTTGACAACTCTGTCATCAGCAGCCCGCCCCCCTTTCCATCCTCAGTGTTTACAAATGAAAGCACTTCCAGTAAACTGAGAAGTGCTGTCACGACTTAAGACTCCACCTCACTCCGGTTCAATGGAAATGACGGAAGTACATTTTTCATTATTAAAACCGCACGGGCCATGACAGAGAAACAGGATGTGCTGTGGTTTACACAGCAACAGAAAACGTCACAGTCATGCCACAAGCCACCTGACAAGTTAGCAGCCCACTCCTTCTACAGATATGCAAATATAATGCCACAAAAAAAAAAAATCATGCATCAAAACAGACTTGGAAAATTCTTAAAGATTATAGTGTGGTAATGGACGTTCAAAGTCAACTCGTGGAGCTGGGGTACCTTGTAGTGTTGGACGCAGTAATAATGAGGGCAAGGGTGTGTGCTACCGCTGAACTGAACCAAGCAGCATCCATTTATGCCTTAGACCTGACACTTCAGCCAGAGCCCTCCACCATTGACGTCAGTCCCAGTCATTGTCAGAGTAGTCTGACTTCTACGCCCCCTGCTCTCCTCTGCCGCTTCTGTCACATTACTGCGGCATCAAGTGAATCGAAACATGGTGGGAGAGAAGGTGTACAGATTGAAGGGCTTTCAAATCAAATGTCTAACGTAATAATCAAGATCCACTGTGAGAGAATTTTGTGATGAACTGCATTATAGAAATACAGAAAAAATATGAAAAAATGCTGCACCGTGACAGACGCATTTCACCTATAATACATCTGAGCTCTATTTTGTCCTAGCCTTTTCATTCATTGGCCCAAAAAGACTTTTGCAATGGTCACAGACATTCAGTTGAATATATTTTGTTATTTAGTTAATTTTATTTGACTTCTCTATTTATTGTGGTTTGTGTCCCTTAGCGTGGCTTTATGCCATGCGGCTTTTATCTTTATTTTCATCATTTCAAATCTGTGCAAGACTGATATGTTTGAGATTCTGCACATGAGTCGGCTTTGATTTTTGGAGAAATGTCTCTTTTAGTACTTTTAAGTTAAAACGATAAGATGAGGCTTGATTGATCCCTGTTGGGGAATTAGGTCATTGTAGCAGCAAAAGTCAAATTGAATGCAATTACACACATAGAATATAAAATAAGCAATACAAGGAGAAATAAAATAAAATGTAAATAATAATTGTGTAGCTATATAAATGTATGCTGGTGTCAATTTAAACACATTAAGTAAACTGTATTGGTGGGAAATATGGGGAAAAAGTATGGACTGCTAACATGTATTGATTTAGTTACAGTTACAATTGCTCACTCAAATATTAATTACTAAATTACAAATGTATAATAATATAAAAATATTAGTATCTATAATATATTGTATGAAATAGTGGAACCATTCTGAAAATATCCTGAATATATGCAGAATATATGACTGATGAATTCATATATTCTGAACTGATGAATTTCCTGCACTGGGTGCAGTTTCATGAAACCGTAGTCAACGGGCCATCTCCTGATTACCCTTGAATTCAATTGAACTGTATGAAATTTGTGTGGAAAAAAATATTCTGTGCATGTAAATATGTATATATGTTTATATTGGCAGCTTGAGTATCAGCTGATGACTGTTTAATTTAAGGACAAAATATAATCTCCATGCCATTGGATTGTAATAAATATCTAATTAGTGGGAAGAAGGTCTGTAAAAACTGGAAACTTTGTAGACAACTCAGCTAGCTACAACAGGCATCAAACAGTTGCATGTGAAGCTGAGAGCCAGAGAGATGACTGGGTCAGCTGATGGGTCAACGGGGTCTTTCACACCATGTGTACCTCCCTGCTCGGGGTTCCCTTAAACCCGATGGCCATAACGTGCCCATGACAAGCTGATTTTGGCTCAGTAGGGTGTAAGGTTAAAGGGAGAGAGGATGGGGGTGGTTAATCCCCAATCAGGTGGTTCCTCACAAGACTGAGCGTAGCTTGCTGCAGATCAAGGCGAAAGTCTATGAACTGGCCCAAATAGCACCTAAATTGTGTCAACCGACAGCAGTGTAAGTGCGTCAGGAAAGTAACCACTTCTGAAGTAGGGGCTTTCCTCTGGCAGTTAAAAAGCTCTCTCTAATGGCTCAAAAGTTAAAGACAGCACAACAGTCATGGCTTAATTTCTCCACTAACTTATTTTTGCATGGTAAATTTCCCCAGAGGTCCTCTGGTTGCGTCAACCATGATATAATAAGCCCTCTTGCTGGAGAAATATAATTGATGTAATGCTCATTTTTTGTGTTTGTCAAACACAAGCAAATCTTTACTAATAAGGATTCAAATTGTTTTACATGAATAAAAATGTATTTATAACTTGCATCACTTATTGATTTAATTGGACTTTAAAAAAAAACCATGTATTAATTACAATTGCCCTCTGGTGTGACTGTCTAAGGTAATGTTTCTGAACTTCAAACATAACATCAAATAAATTTGCAAATAAAAGAAAAAAATAATTTAAAAAATCTGACTTCTGTAAGTATAACACATAAGCCTATTTCAAAGAATGACAATCTCAAGGGCAATTCAAATGATATCTAAATATTTCTAGGTATGTTTTTTGATGACTCATTGTCAATAATTTATTTCACTCAAACCCTAACCCTGTGATTTAATAAAACAGGTCCAGAGTAGCTACTGGAATAAACACCGACTAGCAGACATAGGTGAGGCATCCTCACAATGCTGCTCAACAGCAATCATGAGGTCTGGCCATCATTATGCAACGTGCAGACCTGTGTGTGTGTGTGTGTGTGTGTGTGTGTGTATATGTGTGTGTGCATGTGTGTGTGTGTCCAATGATTAAGGCAAGGCATGGCTGCTTTGGGGGATTAACACATACCATGCCAGCGGCAGGTTCTGTCTGAATGTTAATTCTCCATTCACAAAGCTGACCGATAATACTTTGGAAGGATTCAAGGTCACAAAGGCAGGGGTTACATAATGCAGTTCTGGTACTTTGGGGTAGATGAGGACAAGATTTACTGACAATTGTTGGTGCGCAGAAACAAAAAAGGCCAAAGTAATCAGCTCTGTCCAAACCCATATAACCCTCATCACTAAAGTCACAAAGCACCCGCAGTGTTGTTCAGGAGTTAAGGTTAACCTCAGTAAAGACTGCAATAGTGCCTGACAAAGTCTTGCACACTGTTGCTGCATGCATCATCATTATGAGGCATGCATGAATCATTATCTATATGAATTTCCTCGGCAGGGGAGATGAGAGAATTGATCAAAGCCAATAAACTGAACTGAACAATAAACAAGACATAAAATGAACTTATGCTCTCCCTGTTACACCCACCAATAACAACATCAAGCCCTGCACTGCTCATTTGCAGGACAAAGCCTGTGGTTGGACGTAGGATGTTTGAGCAGTCAAAATGCAAAAGGCATTTTGGATGACAACATTCTTACCCTGATCATCTCGGCCACGTAGCTCTCGGGGCCAGTGTACTCCGTCGAGTCCTTCACCTTCACCAGGACGATGAAGAACAGGTAGTGCCACATGTTGTGCTCCACTTTGATGTGCTCTTCAAAGGTCACGGTCTTATTGTCAAACTTGTCCCTCTCCAAACCTGGGAAAGAAGGGATACAATGCCGTGCAAGAGACACACACACACACACACACACACACACACACACACACACACACACACAAAAATATTGCTATTATTCAACAGGATGTAACTGTTTTTTGTGAAAGTGAAGAAATACCCTTGGTGTGGCAACAATGACTTCATCCTTCTACTTAGTGATTGTTGTGACCTTAGTAAGGATGACTGAATGACAAAACCAAGAGGAAGTCGGGTCATGAGGGAATGGACAGAGCAAACGTCAGAGGTAGAACTGGCTAAAAATATTCACACATTGCATGTCTTCAGTTCAGTATAAAAGCTTTCAGTATAAAAGCTTCCAGATGTCAATTCATTCACACCTAATAGAGACCTGTGATCCATATATCGGCCCACCATGCATTTCCAATAGAGGAATAACCAACTAGATAGCAATACCTAACACAGACCAGGAATGACCAGAAATGACCAATGACAGATAAGGTGCAATGCCAATAAGTGACACTATGTTCCACTGAGGGAGGAGGTTAATGTCTGAGGGAGTGTACAGTCTAACATGGTCAAGACCCATATGGCAACAGGAAGAAACACTCCTCCTCCACAGCAGCACCTGCCATGACTAACCAGCCATTCTGGGAAGAGGAGGCGTTTCGTTGTTTACACTACCCAGAAAAACAGCCCCCATTTTGCAAGGCGCCCTGATGCGAAGCTGCAACACAGCAGTCGCACGCTCATACAGAAGCAGGTTCAGACCAGACCACTCCTTTGCTTTCTTCATCATCTGCAAACCTTGACATTCTCGCCTACTGCAGGCCTGATACTATACAGCACTGTACCAATAATCAATTATAGCTTTGATTTGGTTGCACTTAAGGCATTTCTGCTTTATTAAATATTATCAAGTGAAGAGTACTATGCGGTGAAGATGGGGCAAAGAGACGGAAAAACATTCGTCAAAGGTCATGAGTCAGATTCACATAATATTGACAGCACATAGTGTGTGCCTTAACCTGTTGAGCAGCCAGAATGGCTCTGATTGATCATTAGTGGAGTAGAAATGGATAGAAAATATGACCAAGGCACCAATCCAAATGGCTTAGAAGGGTTTCACCTTGCAGGACAATATGGAAAGTGCATCGCTGTCTGATCCCTCACCGCAAATAAAACATGTTGTCTTCAGGACTTCCTCCTTCTTCTGCTTCTCACTCCTCAGGTCGGCGAACGTATCGATGATGACACCAAAGATGAGGTTGAGGACAATAATGATGACCATGAAGAAGAAGAGCAGGTCGTAGATCACTCTGGCCGCGAACAAGGGCTCCTGTTGAAGCCGAGGCGAGAATACATGTGAGAAATGGCAGAAGACACATCCGCAGGTGATTGATAACAGTCAAAAAAAACAACAAAACAGATTAAGACGCCTGGGTACAATGTTCTGGGTAACAATCTTATCACACCAGCAACACCTAGGCCCTTTAGTCTGTGTGGCCTTGCCTCGCCATAATATTTATGCACCCTGCCCTCACTGTAGCGGTCACGTTGCTGATCTAATGCACATGTTCTGGCACTGTCCAGGCCTGTCTTCTTTCTGGAGAAGTATCTTCAATGCTTTTTGTGCCACGTTTGGAGTTATGACGGCCCCTGACCCAATGTGTGACCTCTTTGGCCTCCCAGCAGAGGATCCCCATATCTCTTTACCACACAGCGCCCATGTGATCATAGCTTTCACTACACTCCTTCTGATGTAGAACCAACCATGACCTCTATCATTTGCCCATTGTGTCCTAGATGTTGTGTACTTCTTATTGCCTTCATTAAAACATTTTTTAGATAGTTTAGATAGTTTATCGTTTCTCTGTATATGGGTGGGGGAGATGTCCAAATTTTGTGTACTTCCTGGACTATAATTTTGTGAACCAAAAAAAAAACAATAAAGGATTGCTTTGGAGGTTGAATGATAGTGGTTTTTCACACTCTCAATCTAGACTTGTAATCGGGTGTGTTTTCTCCCTTGCTGTGGTGTCCCTGTTGTTTGTACCTCCTTGGATGGCTTCCGCAGGACGTCCCCGACACCTCCTCCACTCCTCAGGCCGTGACTCAGGACTGTGACGATGCACATGAGCAGGGAGTCACACGATCGCTCCTTGTCCTCGATCACAACCGCTGATGGCTGGATGGCAAGGGCAGCTATGGAGTGACACCAACATGTTAACTGTCACATAGTCATTTGCTGTACACAGCGAATGCAAAGCCCCGTCTGCACAGTCGGCCGCATTCCCATTTCTCTCCAACAATGCCGTTAAACCTAAATTTATCACAGCAGAGGCCAGCGAGAACTATCTTAAAACACAACTGCTCTAAAACTAGCAGAATTTAGGTCTATACTACAGAGACACTATACATTTGAACCCATATTTCATCATGAAGAATCTATTATCCATTTATTGGATCAGCCTGCTTCATAGAAGACACTGAGAATTTTCCCAAACCATCCCCACAAAAACAAGTCACCAGACCAGCATAATTAGCCAGCCTGGTAGTGATGGATAAGTACGCCTAGGCGAGGTCAGGCCTCAGACAGTTTGAAGAAGTCAACAAGGTTGGCTGATCACATTAAGGCAGTGCATGGATTCATCTGTGAGTGGAGTGTTTTCCATGGAGGTCAGTAGGTTTGCTAGAACTCGTTGTTTGCGGTGGGAATCCCCCTGCACCCTCGCTGAGTGCACCCATCGACCTGCTTGTGCCTGATGGTAATTAATCCCTGACCTTTGCACCCTGGGCCCCTAGATCAGGTCTTAGCCCTGGTCCCTCTAGACACATGAGGAGTCTAAGCCCCCAGTGTGTCACCCAGATCCCCGCAAGCCCCCGGTTAGCCCAGCCAGGTCTAATTCCCATAACCACCCGGCCGCCCAGATTTGCAGCTCACTGGGACTCTGGGAAGAATCTCCTCCGGCAGAGTCAGAGGTCTATGGGGACAAAAAGACCTTCATGCCCTTGTGCATACGACCATGCAGATACACAGACACAAACACACACACACACAAAACACTTTGGAATCTCTTCACACACATGCATGCACAAACACGTGGATTCAGACTCAAAAGAACCCTTTAACCCTCTCCCTTAACCTCCACCCCACTCACACACACACACATACATCCAGAAACACACACACACACAAAGTCACCTTTCACACTTGTCTACCTACCATCCACCATAGTCTCTGCTGAACAGTTCTCCCCGTTTTCCTTTTGACACACTCCACCAGAGAAGAACTCTCCCATCATACTGGCTCCATGCTCTACCCACGGGGAACACAAGATATGAGAAGGAACTGAATTTGAAAGTAGGACATTGTTTTTATTTTTTATTTCGTTTGGCAAATAAGCTCTTTCTACTACTTGCCATTGCGCAATGATAGAATTGGTAACAGTTACACCTATGTGTGTCTGGTATTTATTTTGTTTTTCACAGTGCACACATAGAATGATGCTACAAGCTAGCTTTGCATCATCTCAAAAGCAAAGGCATGTGCACTAAACTGGACACACAAAGGAGAAACCTGTACCAGTCTTCTCTTGGCACTACAGTGGGTTGAATCAAAGAGCTTATTTTTCCAATAAGATGGTGTATTCCTTAAATAGAGAGAACATCTTCACTTTGACGCCATGTATTTTCACAGCCATCCAGTGCAACTTTGCGCTGCAGAAAAACATACCGCCTTTCAGTCTGGGCTTGGCAGTCAGGGCCAGGGAGTGCGGCTGATTTATGTTCATTCCAGTTAGGGAATGAGAAGAGACCTGTAGTCGAACGTACCTAGTGTTTTGTTGGGTATCCTGTCCACGGCCAGGATGAAGTCGTCCTTGAAGAAGATGTAGCCCACGATGGAGAAGAGGTAGACGAGGATGAGAGCCAGCACGGCTGTCAGAACGATGGAGCGGCCGTTGCGCGTTACGCTCTTTATCACGTTCAGCAGCGTCTCTTCTCGGTACACCAGGTCAAAGAGCTGAGGCACAGGAAAAGAAGAAGAGTTCAGAGTTTATGTGTGTGGTAAACTAGTGTGTGTAAAGGAGAGAAGTGTGTTTGTAGAAGTGAGCATGGTTGGTTTATATGTATAAAGGCCACGGTTAACTTGGACAGAAATGAATTTTGGCAGGTTCGTATGGACAAAAGCAGACGTTTGCAGAAAAAAAACTAAGCACTGCATTAGCTTCGGACTCCACAGTAACTAGTCGAATTCTTCGCAAGGCAGCCATTTGTATTTGGTCTAAAATATCACGTAACTGGTTGTGGAGCCTTGTGAAAGAGCGTCTGGGTTTTCTTTTCCGGATCATTACCTTTGTTTACCTCTCTGTACTAACATCTTGTGGTGAACTCTTTCAAAATGAATCCTTTGGAGGCTCGGCTTGCTGAGCTTGTTAGAGGATATCTGCACCTTTTATAACTGATCAAACGGCTTCTGAATCCTCATATTCCCTCAGCCGCCTTTGTCGCTCTTTCACCACAGCCATTGTTGTTGTTGTTGTTCTGAGTTTTTGTCACCGCTATTTCTAGCTTCCCTATAGTTGCGATTACCTCTTTAGTCTTCATGTGCCTCCACTGGCTTGGAGTGTAAATACACGAACAGTATGAAGCCACAATGAGTATACACAATGTATGCAGCCATTTTTCAACTGCGTTTCTGTTTCAGGCAAGTTCGACTTCGCTGTTAGAATACCGCCACCTTTACTGAGTATGCCTATGTGCTTATGTATATGTGGATTACATTGTGTGTGTGTGTGTGTGTGTGCTCACCAGCAGGCTGTAAAAGAAGACGTGGACAAAGACCCCCAGGCTGCAGATGATCAGGTAGAGGAGGTGATATAGGAACTCTACATCCATGATCATTGCTTTGTAGCCCCGGGTGAAGGTTCCCCGGTTCCCCACGAAGCTCATTAGGAAGATAACCTTATTACACACCTGAAGAACAAGGGACATCATAGAAACATAATGTAGACACCGAAGACATCTCATGATACATGTTCAAAGTGAGAATGAAAGTCTGACACCTTGTATCGTCGTCATATTCAAATGCTCACTGATGAGAACACCTAGAACTTTTACAGTTAGAGTTTAAGCAGATGTGGTTGACAACCAAACACCTACCCGACACCTAACAGCTACGAGTGACACTGAACCTGGGGCTGAGGGCGCAGGGGGCTGCCTTGAAAAACCCTGTAACCAGAGGGTCACATACTCACATTGAAAGCCCCCAGCAGGAGGAGGGTGGGCTCCAGACCTACAGAGAAGATTAGACGCAAGATAGTGGAGGCAATGAGCGCCCGGATGCCGTGGGGCTGAGGCAAGATGATGACAATAGCCAGGGACACCAGCATGGCCGTCCACAGCAGGGCAGACAGATGGGGCTCCAGGGTACCTGAGGAGGAAAGAGAGGAATGAAGAGGAGTAAGGGCGTGTATGAGGGAGAGGTGTGAACCCTTTCATTGAATCAATGCTGATATTGTCCACCTGTCCTCTATGCCTGTGTGCTATCAAACTTCATCATGGTTATACAGCACAAATCATGTCTTTGTGTTCTTTATTGAACAGTATCTAATTTATAAAAACGAGATAAAGCAGGTAAAAGGTCAATTCTTTTTCTAGGAAAATGTTATCTATGAATCTTCACACCTTGGTTACAAATTTTCACACAGCTCCCACAACCCTCTTTGCATATTCAGAAAGAACTGTGGCATGATCACCATAAATGTACAGTTTTACAGTACTCAGCAACTGCATGCTGATCATGTGTGCTCTTGCTTCATTCAGTTACACACATGCCTGGGAACTGCCCAGTACAACCACAGTCTTCCACCGGTGGCCACAGATCAGCTCCACTGGAGCAGTGAGAGATGCAGTGCCATGATAAGAGTAGTTTTTAGGGAGGAGGCAGGATTTGTTATCGACTCGCCATGCTTCTCTAACATTTAGGCCGGCATCGCCCCAATAAGACAACTTTAAACAAAACAGGGTTGCGCCATTTCATGCCATCATGATATAAAGGTAAACCGAAGTCAGTCAAAGGAACAAGCTGACGTGTCCAGCAATTGCCCTAAAATATTCAATCCTCTAATGAGACAAAGCAGGCAGAGCTCTTTGTCTGTGTGTGTGTGTGTGTGTGTGAGTGTGTGTGAGTGTGTGTATGCGCATGTGTGTTTGTTTTTACATAACAGCAAGTGCAACACATTAATCATTGTAGCTCAGTGAGGCATTATCATGAGCTCACCAGGCACCAACTCGATGCCAAGTCCCAACCTGCACGTAGTGGAAGGGCAACATTACTTTGTTAATGTTAATTTAACTCCTGTGTGCGTGAACACCTGTGCATTTGTCAAGTTGGAAATGAGGTCAGTCAGGTTTTCTGTCCTCTGAGGCACCAAGGATGATACTTTGACCGCCTCCCTCTGCTCCCCCACCCCCTCCCCTTCTGAGGCCTTCTCCTCCTCGCCTCTCCGCGCGGAGATCACATGACAGGTACTCGTTACGTAACCCCGGTCGGCTAAAAATACACTTGGCTCCAGCTAAATTCACGAGGCATGGTCCAACAGTGATCCTGGGTTCTGCAGCCTAACGGGGCGCGTGGACTTGGCAGCCAAGCCAGACACGGCACGACATCACACACCTACTGTCTTAAGGCCATTCATCTCTCTTACTAGCTTATTCTGCAGCGATGAGAGAATGAGAGACTGATCTTTCACTCTTCCCTTACACCAAAACAATTTCTCAGTAAATTTTACAGTCTCTTGCTTGGCTGTACAGTGAAAAAGTGAGAATTTCACTCTGTGCACTGACAGGTGGCACACACTGACGCAGCTCTACTGTCTGCTCTTTCTTGCATGGTCACATTCAATCAGGGCCTGTGGGAGGGTGGAGGTCCTGGCACTATGAGTACATGCTGGTCCGGGTTTACAAATACACCTCTCGGGATAGGCTGACTTGGACCAGACCCTGCAGAAGGTGTGCAGCCGGGGCTATTTAAGGTGCTTATTCCTTGGACTTCAGCACATCTGCCCAACACTTGGCAAAGTTCCCAAGTGCAGCCTTTCTTCTAACAAATCACCTCGAGGAAATATCCAAAGTCGGTCATGTGAATGAGTCATGCACCTGCTGCAATACTGTTTAAGGTGATTTTATGGTTAAATTGTGTCTGCGCAGGCTGCCAATGAAGCAATCCTTTTACAGCTATAAAAAAGTTCTCAATGTCAAACTTTCATGGAATACCTGGCATGCCCCAGGTAAAGTTCACTGGAGGACTTCAGTTAATTTCAGGTTTACAAGCAGTTGGCTTGAATATTAACAACAAACACCTGAGCTTGTAAGCATCCAGACCAAAGAAAAATGTGTGTGTGTATGTATCTGTGTGTGTGTGTGTGTGTGTGTGTGTGTGTGTGTGTGTTAAATATTCACCATTGAGCAATAACAGTGGCAGGATTTTTTTTTTTTATTCACATGATAACTGGCTTGATTTTGAAGCCGACATCACTTCCCCCATCTCGCACCGACTGACATGTCCTGGAATGAACTGCTAAGCTCTCGAGAGACCTTTGACACTGGAAACCACATGAAAGTTTCTAGCACTAAGCTAACAACTTCTTTTTTTTCTCCTCTATACAGCTCTGAGGAAGTTCAAACAAAAGGGACTTCGCCGCTTGACCCCAGACAGAACAATTGAAAGTTTATGCGAGTCACAATGTGTGTCTTCTCTCTGCAACTCTGCACTGGAACAATGGAGGCCTTAATGGCTGTGGCTTTTCACATCACCACAAATACTGCCCTCAAGGAGAACTGAGAAAGGAATGAGAGACAGCAAAACAAACAGAAAACTGAAAGTGCATGTAAAAACACGCTCAATTCTGTCACTCATGCCTTTGGTTTGTGCAAAAACTTCCTCACATGCAGGTATTGGCATTTTTATTAACATCCTTTGAATGATGAGATTCATACCTCTGAAACAATCTGTTTGGCCTTGTGACCCAGCATCAGACAGATTTTCTTGACCTTAAGCTGTAAATTTGGGCCACATGATAGAGCCAGATTGACCAGGGGTTAATAGGGCCAAGCTGGATCACAGGATGGGGGGGTGGGGGGGTCAAACATGTGGATCCCACAGAGAGGGTGAGTTACTTCTGTTTTTCATCCAAGCCATTCCTGGTAAAGTGTGGTCAGTTCCTATTGTCTGCACTTAATGTTAGAAAGTTGTTCAGGTACTTGTTCTTTATATTCATTAAACTATATTTTGATATTACATTAAAATCTGAGTTTTCCATGTTGGCTACTTTGTGGCATGTAGTTTAGATATTTATTGCAAAGGGTTCTTGTCAAAAAAATGTATTGTGGAATGCAAATGTCAGCAAAGTTGATCAGAGATCATAGTCTCTAACACATTAATGTTTCTCATCCTAAACACTAACTTGAGAGTCCATGGCTGCTATGCTCTGAGTAGACTTTACTGTAGCCATGTTGGTTGGATGTCAGCGTGTAGCAGTTTTGATGTGGTTAAACTACACTTTCACAATTGCTACAGTTTGACAAACATTATTGAACTGCAGTTTAACTTCAGTGTTAAATACTTAGTAGCTGGGTAAACTTAATTTTCACAGTGGTTTCCCCAGCACTGTTGATGCTTAGCTGCAGACTATTCAGAGCTGTAAAGGATGGAGTGCTAGAGATTACATAAGAGAGAAGTGAAGTAAGAGGCCTCACAAGTATCAGCCTTGTTATCAGGCAGGTGTCACTTTCCACGGTATCCCAAACACCGCAGACAGCGGCATGGTGTTATGTTTCCTGCTAGCAAATCTGGGGTGACCACAGCATACAAGTCTGCACACACACACACACACACACACCCAATTAACAGGAGTGATAAACATGGAGGAGAAGACGACTCAAAGCCGTGACCAGTGTGAGAATGAGTATTGGAATCTGGTAACATATTAAGTCATCATGTCGAGTCGAGCACAAAAAAGGTATCAATAAACAGGTCAGGACCTCATTGAGAGCAAATCCGATTGGGCCTTTTGTGTCCGTATTGAGTTCAAAATCCGAACCGTCGGCTTATATTTCATTCTCAGCACACCTCCACTTGTGGTGAAACTGACTTTGGTTAGACGAGGTGTGAGGCTACACCCAAACCACAGGCACTGGGAGGACAGAATGTTCTCCAAGAGACATCAGCACTCTCACAGTATAACAAAGACCGGCTGAGTGACTCTTTACACAGGGCCGATCTGGTAAAAGTCAAATTCAGACTGCCATCTTATTGTTTGACATGTAGAAAAAACATATTATCTTAGTGTGTGTATGCGTTGTCACACTACACTCACTGAGCACTTAATTAGGAACACCTTACTAATACCGGGTAGGTATCAGCTTTCAGCTCGGTGTCAACCGGCTCCCAAAGTGACATCCGCCTCGAGGTTCGACGCGTTGTGCGTTCTGAGATGCTTTTCTGCTCACCACAGTAGTAAAGAGGTTATCTGAGTTACCGTCGCCTTTCTGTCAGCTTGAACCAGTCTGGCCATTCTCCTCTGACCTCTCTCATCAACAAGGCGTTTCCGTCCGCAGAACTGCCGCTCACTGGATGTTTTTTGTTTTTCGCACCATTCTGTGTAACCTCTAGAGACTGTTGTGCGTGAAAATCCCAGGAGATCAGCAGTTTCAGAAATACTCAAACCAGCCCGTCTGGCAGCAACAACCATGCCACGGTCAAAGACACTGAGATCAAATTTTTTCCCCATTCTGATGCTTGATGTGAACGTTAACTGAAGCTGCTGACCTGTATCTGCATGATCTTATGCATTGCACTGCTGCCACATGACCGTCTGAATGGATAATTGCATGAATAAGCAGGTGTACAGGTGTTCCTAATAAAGTGCTCGGTGAGTGTATAGCTATGGGGTAACATTCCACTTACTCATCTAGTAAACTGCATGAAGTGGATTATTTAAGATCTACTACTGTAGAAAAAAACTACTGTAATCTTTGCAAACATGCTATAGGCCAAGTAATCCTCAATATGAGCAAATAAGCATGAGTTTGTCAAATGACTGTAACAACTTACGGTATGGCAGAGTGGAATCACAAGACCTACGGGAAGGGAAACAGCTTAACAGCATTGACCCAATTTCTTATTCAGCTTTCCAGTACAGGTTTGCGATAATGTATAATATGTACTGTAATGCCTCCCACCCCATTCCTGCCCCTGCTTGAACAGTCTCCGTTTTGTGTCACTCGCTCCCATTTCCTGTTTTGTAATAGTCACACTCACTGCATTAACTTCAGCACACGTACAGAGAGAGAGAGAGAGAGAGAGAGATCACAATCTGCCCCCCTTAAACTTAACACAGTCTGCTGATTCTTCATGTGGGGAGGGGCTGAAGGGAGGAGAAGGAAGCAGGGAGAGTTGAAAAGGTGAAGACGTTAGCCGACTGACCTCCGCGGATACCCTCCAGAGGGTAGAAGAAGGCCACAAGCAGGTTCATGAGCACGGCCAGATTGAAGGAGATGCTGCTCCAGAAGGACATGTTCCTGGAGCACCAGTACAGGATGGGCTGGGCTGGAGGACAGGAGGGTGAAGCAGGGTAACAGAGGTCATTGTACTGTCATCCAGAACAGAGAGAGCAGCGGCACTCAATCATGCGTTCACCTCTACGTCTACTGCGCAATAATACACCAGAAAGCAGTCACAGAACACATCACTTTACGGGGGAAATGACACACACCATGACTGATCATTGTTTTACACCAAAGAGGAGGAAAATGCAGAGGTTTTGTGCTAGAAAATAAATTTGAAAATCATTTTAGTCCAAGCTAAGACAAATACCTCCAAAAAAAAAGTAGGAAATTAGAAAATTGGTAGTCAATGGATGCACACTTTCTTTCATGTTTGATATTGGTTAATTGATATTGGCTTCATATCTTTCATTTCATAGAAAATTAACCCCAGTGGCACAAGTCTTAGCATTTTCCTCCAGAGCAGCAGAATTTTTCTCCGCCATTTTTTTTTTACCAGTTGTGTGTCATTTCAGTCATTTGAGACATGTGACAAATTTGGGGTTAAAACACAAATTAACCGAGGAGAGTAAAAACAGGTGCAGTCTGTGTGGTTTTAAGTACCATAAAAACCACCAAAACTGTAAACAAAGGATTAAACTTAAACCTATATAAGGATGCAAAACCAACTGTCATGCACATTATACAGACACTACATGATTTTATAGATTTAAGAGAATACTAATTGCTAGAAGCACGAGAACATGCATGCATACCCTTGTGCGTGCGCGTGCACACACACACACACACACACACACACACACACCCCCCCTACGCAGACATTGGTCAGGAGATCAGTGTCATCATGGCCAATGCTATTTTTGAGCCAGGCTGTTCATTAGAAAAGAAGAACTGAGGGTGGGGACTTTTAGCAACAGAAGTCACCACATTTGTGACTAGTAGTTAGTACCAACGGAACAACATAGTCTCCGGCTGTGCTGATTCATTCAGATAAGAGAGAGGCAGTGTTGTCACGTGTTAACATAGTACACACAGACCACCTCCTGCGGGCCTGGCCGAGGGACAGGACACAACATGCTCCCATTAAGGAGACAAAGAGAGCAGTCACACTTAACAGCAATGGCTGGGGGAGAGGCAGCTGGGGGGTCAACAGGGACATGCCCTGCTGCAGGGGAAACTAGAATAGGGTTTCAGCCTGCGCCACTAGGGGATATGACATTAGTGCAAAACAAAAGGTTAAAATCAGGAGGACTCATCATGAGATTACTCTGTGTGATTTCACTTCACATGACATTTTAGGATTCTCTCTCTCAACGGCTCATTAGGATTTGTTCCTCTTCCCTCTACATGGCTACCGCTGTGCCACATGGTGCTAATAGACCTGGTTGTCTTATCTTGGCTTCCTCCTCCTGGACACACACCTGTGGCTCAGTGCTGCCCTGGGAGCTCCCCACCTCTGTTACCCTGCCTTGATTTCTCTCCAGCAGGGCTGTGCCATGCCAAAAGTAAAGAATGTGTAGACTACTGGACTGAGAATGACCTCAAACTGGCAGGTAGCTGGAGCAAGCCGGGCTGACCCATTAATCTCATAAAGACTGGGGACAGTGTTTGGGCTGTCCTGGTTGCTCAGTTGGCGAAGGCGCATACGACTTTTGGGACAACCTGGGTTTGAATCCAGCCCAGGACCTTCGTCGCGTGTCATCCCCTTCTCTTTCCCATCTTTCCTGTCTGTCTACACTGTTGACCGTCCAATAAAGCAGAAATGCCAAAATATA
This sequence comes from Centroberyx gerrardi, assembly GCF_048128805.1. Classification (NCBI taxonomy): domain Eukaryota; kingdom Metazoa; phylum Chordata; class Actinopteri; order Beryciformes; family Berycidae; genus Centroberyx; species Centroberyx gerrardi. Next base: position 28,979,860 of record NC_136001.1, read on the forward strand.
AACTTTTAAAAAAAGGACTGGGGACAGACTAACCCTCACCAGGCTCACCAAGTCTAAGAGCAGCTCAGTTGCTCACCCACCTATCTATACTGCTGTTCTTCCGGACCAAACCTAACATTCTCCCTCGCTCCATGACCAAACAGGACTGTAGCCAGACAGGCCATGTAAAGTCATGTGTTCTGCTCAGGGTAGAAAACAAGTCATTCCAATTGTGTTCCATTTCTATGGTAAGGTAATCACTTGGACACAACCTCTCAAACCCCAGTTGATCAATTTGTCACACTAGCAAGGTTCCTTACTGCCACTTCACTTTTGTTTCAAGAAAGAAAAAAATATGGGGAGCTGACTCCCTATGCTCCTTTAAAATATGTGGACAAAGAGAGAACAGTAACGGTGTGTGCATTCCAAAGAAAATAAATATTTTTGTATGGGCTTGCAGCATATGCAAATTGAAAACATCTATCATGCTAATAATACACTAAGCCACACATACACATACCTGACATCGCTCTCATTTCAACCTTATAGAGCATATAATTATAGCACATCTTAGCCTTTAATTATCTTATGCTATAATCTAATTAAAATAAGTTAATAAGTTGCTTATCAAGGTTTACATGCCTTCTCCAGTTCCATCCCTCCAGGGTTCAGAGTTAAGGGAGAACAGTATGTGTGCATGTCCCATACAGGGAGAGTCCTGAGGGGCCTGGAGGGATTCCAGGAGAAGGCGTGTAAAGCAGGCACTAAGATATAGAGAGGTAAGGAGAAGGACGCACAGGGAACTGTGTTTGCGTTACCAGTAGCCTCTTGAGTACCTCGCAGCTTCTTCTGCCAGTTCATCTCATTGAAGAGGTCCTCAGAGCGCAGGAAGAAGTCATTGATCTTGCTGCCTTGCTCATCCCGCTCTGTGGTGTAGTAGACACGCAGCTTGGACTCTTGGGTGAGGAACTCGCAGATGTTGGGCACAGGAAAGACTATCTGCTCCATGGTGCGATCCAGCCGTACAATCTGGACACAACCACAGCAGCAGCCACCCATCACACACCCTCTGTCACTGGGCTGGGCAGATAACCCTAGGCCCTGCACTGACTTCTATAAGGCCCTGTGTTTACAGATTATGTGCAACTAGGGTGCCTCATAAAGCGGCCTCACTAGTTATTTGGCATTGGTATCAAATTTACCTTGCAATATCAATAGCAGGTCTGTTTGCTTTGCAAAGGCGGCTGATAAACTGAATCAATAACTTCTTGTTTTACATTTTTCAGCACTGTAAACAACCAGCATTCTTTCTTCTCTTTGAGCACACACGAGAGAACGTGCAAACATGCCAAGGATGCTTGTCATTCTGGCAAAGTTCACTATGAGACTCAAAAGCAGGCCAAGAAAAACACTGACTATCACATGCCTATGGTCAACACCAATACCAAAAGATATGTTGCAATCCTTTCAAGTTAACATGGAAGTGATAAAAAAGGATCTCAGATAAAAAAAACAACAACAAAAAAAAAACCCAACACAATACAGGAAAGGAAACTGGCAGGGGCAGATCCAAAATGGCAGAGTCCAGTTGGAGCAGGGGCCCCAACAACTGACCTCAATCTGAGCTGTGTGTTTGGCATAGAACTCCAGGGCCTCATCACCTTCCCCGTAGGTCCCTCCTGGCTTCAGCATAGCCTGCAGTTCCTTGTTGTGGCGGGCTAACTGAAATGACAACACCATCAAATCAATGATAAACAAATCAATGAGAGATAATCATCAGCTTCAACAAAGATAATGATTTCTCTCACTGTCAGACAGGTTCACTCGGTGTGTGCAAAACTACCAGATAAACAATTTAACCTTATCGGTATTTTACAGCAAGGTACAGCACATGCCACGAGTTATTTTCTGTCTTTAGATGGAAGATACACAGTTCATTCACCCACAAGGCTGCAGGGCGTGATGGCTTTGGATTGACAGTGGATGTTACATAACTATAATTGTTGTTAACCTAGATCACGGTTTGAAGAGACACCCTGCTATTGAGCAGTGCACAGCCTGAGGGTTGAAAAAGAGGAGATGAGTGCAGCATGGCAGGTCTCTGATATAACGCCTTTAGGAAGCATAGGAAATGGCACATAAGAGTGACATAAGAGTGAGGCCATTGAAAATCTATTGGCCACGTATGCTATGTGGTCATGCATGCCCTACAGCATTTGCTCATGGGTGTGTCTGTCTCCATACCAATGTTACGGATAGCTGGTAGCTTACTTGATGTGCCAAGATGTAGATGTTATGACCAACATTGCGTGGAGAAGCAGAGTGCTCTTCCTCCCCATCCTCACCATCCTCGGGTGCCTCCACCTCTATCTCACCCTGCATGTAAGCCTTCTTGATCACTTCCACCTGCAAGAACGCAGACTGTCAGATAATGTTCTCTTAATGCGGTGCAATGTTTGGGTGCCGCCATACACACCAGCTCTTTAGGCCTCATGTTGTAGAGTATCCTCTCAGCGTTCTCACTGTCGTGGCGACTCTCCATAATGGCGAGGAGAAGCTTGGAGGCATTGTTCTAGGAGAAAATGAGATGATGATGGAGTAAGCATTCATTTAGTTTTGCTACCTGCTTAATCTTTTTCAGGGTGGCAGAATAAACAACTACTTTGATATTCAATATCCCAGACTGCAGGGGGTCAATATATCCATCCTGACCATTAAAGGAAAAATCCTCTTCTACTGTTGCATATCATCAATTTGTGATGTCCAATGTATTCCCAGAGTTATTTTGTGATGAAGTGTTGTAATGTACTCTTTTGGTGAACCCACTTTGCTTCACCTTGTCTCGTCTACCTCTACTTCAGTTAATTATTTCCTATGTTTCCCAGAATGCCTTGTGACAACCCCCAAGGAAGGGGCATCCAATCACAGGTGGGTGTATGGGCATATAAATATAGCTAACTAGCAAACTAGTTTGTGAACATTGTGGCGTGTCTATGATCGCGGCTGCATCCCGAACTCAAAACTCAACTTGTGGCTGCATTGCATGCTGGTCTATTGAGGCTACTGTCGGTGGAGAAATTGGTCTCTCTGCCTCTTCTATAATGGATTTCTCCCTGTAAGGTTGTTGAACGTCAGTGCAAAATGGTGAGTCTAGAAAGAAGCCCTCGCTCTTTGATTCCGAGGGACTGACACCAAAACCGTTGATGTTTTAGATCGTTGTCATTTTGCCAAACAACAAAATGGGCCCAGAAATACAAGTTCTATCGCCAATAGCTGTTTTGTTTCCTTTTTTTTAACAATGTTAAATTATCTTAGGGTGGATTTTTCCTTAAAAGCACAGAATAAAATAAAAATAAAATTTCTATTTATAGAAATAAACAGAAATTGATAATGTTCTCACTTTGAGTTCCAGAACCAGGTCCATCCTCTTCTTGCCAAGGGGGTTGATGTCATTGAGGATGAGAGCGATGATGATGTCAATACCGTTGCATTCATGAGTGGCGATGCAGTTCTGAGGAAGACAAATGAAGGAAATGGAAAGGAAAAGGAAAATCATTTTAACCAGTGTCATAATTATTGTTAAGAGACGCAAGTTAAAATATCTCCTTCTTAGCTGGAATTAAATGAGGACAAATTTGTTTAGTCTGAGAGTTTACTTTCTAGCACTGTTTAAGGGGATTGAAATTAACTCTAAAACTCATTCCAGCACAGCTACTGTACTTAGCCAGTTGCATGTTTAGTCATGCCAGTTTCACACTTGCCACAAAACGACCCCACAGCAGCAGGAACAGAGGGTGCCACCATCATGTGAGGAGACCAAACAATGCTAATCCGCCTTAAAGAACAAACACAGGCACGGTGCCCGGAGGAGGCTGGGGTTACACTGTTGAAGGAGGAGCAGCAACTACACAGCGTGGCCTCAATGTGGGTGCTGAGACTTAACTAGAGCTGGGCTTGTAGAAAAACATGTACAGGCCTAATTACAGTGCTGCCTAACAAGACCACCCCCACAATTACTGAAATGAACTGAGGATAATTTGATACGGTGTCAAAAGAAACAGCATTTAAACATGCAAATGAAAGAAAAGCTTTATACAGGTGAGTGAAGTTCAACACAAATACAAACTTGAGTGGTGCTACTGTATAATCAACTAGAGGAGGATGATGGCACAAAACGAATCAAGAGAAAAACTATGTGAAATACAAGTGTGTGTTAGCTTGCAGGCATTGTTTGGTGTTTGGTGTGTGTGTGTGTGTGTGTGTGTGTGTACATGTGTATCACCTGGTTCTCATGACAGGGGCCTTGGCAGTACTCGGTCAGACTCTCCACAGTCTGGTTGATGAGACCTACATTCTTCTCGTTGATGTAGAGCCCCAGCAGCCCCAGACCTCCTGTGGTGCTGCCGCAGATACAGTCCAGGAACTGCAGCGTCTCACATACCAGATTATAGTTGTTCTTGTTGTTCTGGTTGCGCAGAAAGTTCTGGAGAAGGATGGAGATAAAATGGGAAAAATAAGGGAAAAATATGACTCACTATGTGCATATCCCTCCCTCTCAGGACTCACGTGTTATTCCCATGTCCTTGGATAGTCCAGTGTACCTTTGTCAACATAACAAGTCTCCCTCAAAGCTGCAAACAAAGGAGCCAAGACTTTGAGACTTGACTGTGAGCAGATCTCCCGCAGAGTGAAAACATGGGCATATTTTCAGGTAAAAAAAAAAAAAAACAACCTCTATGAGTCTAAAAATTCAACCAATGCAGCATCAGCACATGTCTCTTGATGTAATAGCTGGTTTGAGTCTTTCTCTCCTCCTGTTTTTAGCTTTGGGAGACAGTTGTCCTTGTTCAAGGTAACAATAACAAATGTGGATTCAGTTTTTGGATGGAATTTTCCTTCCATGTAAGCATTTTAAATAAGACAAATTAACAAGAGTTTCATTTGGCTCAGGGTCTGGACAGACATTTGGTACCAAAACTGCTACTTCTACTTCTACTGGGGGAACACTGCACAAATGTTCCCCCTCAGTCTCTCTTCTTCTTTCTCCTGAGGGAGAAGGTAAATGCAACTTGGACACTTGACCAGATGAGAACTAAATATATCACATCCTCACTTGTGTTGGCTTATGCTACTCTTGTCTTCTTTTTAAGCCTTCCAGCCTATACAGTAGCCAGCTACTGAAGTGATAGGCCATGTCTTTAGCAATGTATATAAACATCTCAATGAACTGATTATCTGAGCTGCATGGCTAGCAGTAAATCAATATGACCAACCCACGCCGGGCCAGGATGGGTGAGCCAGAGTGATTCAGCAGCCAGTCAGCTATCTTTTAATGAGGCCCTGCCCCGGCTGTGTGTACAAACAAAGTCAATGTAAGAGGGAAGTCTACTGTCTGGGCTGCTGGAGTTGGTCATTGCCAAACACCATCACACCCCTCATAATGAAACCAGACCAAGACATACCAGATATGGAAACAGCTGCATCAGGATGTTTCGCGTGTTGCCTATTTTCGACATGGTTTCATTTCTGTATAACAGAGTCGGGTGATGGAAATTCACAGCGCAGGTCAGGAAATGTTAGCGTGCCATGGGCAAGGGGAGGGGAGATTTTAGGCAAGCCAAAAGCCCTAGATTACAGCGACAATAAACATTTCAGTTTCTCCTTCTCTGGAGCGCCCCCTGGTGTTATGGCTGACCTGAAGCTCCCTGTTGTGGTTCTCACAGAGCAGCTGCATGAGGCGCAGGATGGGCTGCATGATGGTGATGATGACGCTCATCTCGCCTTCCTCCTGGCCCTTGTCGGCGGTGGGGACGGTGGCCCCCTCGGCCGCCGCCTGGTGCTCCTCGGCCTCGGCCTCGCGGCGGTACGTTGTGAAGGCCTTCTTGGTGACGGCGGAGGCCTCCACTAGCTGCTCCTTCACCTCCTCGGTCACCACCGCCACCACTGGCACGTCTTTCACTGGCCACCGAAATGGGAGAGTATATCAAACGCGTACCAGAGGAGATAATACACCGTTTTACATAGTGACACTGCAAAAAATGTCATTTATTCTTGTGTTGAGCCGTAAAATCATATTTTTTCATGCAAAGCGTCTTGTTTCAGGAATTTGCTGGAATTTTCCTAAAGCAGCATTATCTTGATTCCAGTGGAAAGATCTGCCTTATTTCAAGAAACTGTCATCTGATTCAAGAAAATTCTCACAACTGCAAGAAACTGCATTGGAAACAGGTGAAATGATCTCACCCCATTTTTTTCACTTGTGTTAAGCAAAAAAGGATTTTACAACTCAACACTACATTAAATAATTTGTTAAGAATTTTCTGCATTTTTTCTGCAATGTTTTCTGCAATGTTCAAACTCACAGTTACAGAAAAGGCAGAAATGTAAGATGTGGCCGTTTCAGTTTTCACATAAAGGGCATTTAGACACTGGGTAGGGACTACGACTTTCATAAGGGCCACATGCCATGTACACATTAGGTGACAGATGTTTACATTTATTGGTGTCATGAGTGAATTCCCTGAACATACGACCCAGCACTTGCTTTTGCAGCCTCTGACCCAAACCCCCTGGCCCCTAACCTTTCTTGCGTGCCGGTGTGTCTTTGTCAGGTGGCTCCTCATCCTTCTTCTTGCTGCCCAGGTCACTGGTATTGACCGTCACAGTGGCTTTGATCTCCTGCTGGGCCAGTTTCATGCGCTCATAAAACACCTTGAAGAATTTCTCTGACTTGTTGTCGCCCGTCAAACGGTGGAAGAATGACCGCTGGAGATAAGAAAAACAAAAATACAATGTAAGGTGTTCTTTTTTCCTCTCATCTATATTCCAGTGTGTTTTATGCTTCTGTGCATTTTAATGAACAGTTACTTGTTGGCAGCATCAGACACAGAAGCTTGCACAACTAGCTGCCTTCTCACCATTTACTGTGAAGTGGAACATATAATATGCATCAACATGTTACCAGCAACGTTACTTTCAAAACTCACATCGGGCATGGAACAAGGCTTTTCCCAAACTACTCAAAAGACACTTGTTAGTTATTTTGTGTGCAGAGCTGTACTGTTCTTGTGGCCATTTCTTATTATTGCCTGTCGCTCCAAGCAGTGTTGAGAGCCAGAGGTTCTGTTTGAAGCGGAGTTACATAAGCCTCGTCTCTCAATGCCAGGAAAACAAGCTGAAGGGCCTCGCTGTGCTCACCTGATTTTACACCATCTGCTCTCTGCCCCCCCCCCCGGGCACAACGCGGCTCTGGCACCCTGAGGACTACATGGCGCTCAGCATTTACACACAGACAAGCAGGAGCAAAGACAAAGACACAAGGTTTGGGATCTGCATGCACCCACACATGCACCTACACACACTCCCACACAGACAACACATGCATGCACATACAAACACACCTAGCCACCTACGCGCCCAGCCACACAACCAGCTACAGACACACATGCACATGCACACATATAGGGCTGGATATCATTTTGGTTCCAGTACCAGTGCCAAAGCAATACTTTTTCAGGACTTTTCATGAGGCAACCAAGTAAGTAATGTGAGTAAGCACAGCATACAGGGGCTTTTATTTTGAAGTTCAGCTTCCATGTGGCAGATATGTTTACACGAGGGAATGATTTTAGCTAGTACACACACTTTATTGTTTTTACATCGTCATGAATACATTGCGGGGGGAGAGCGACAAGACCCACACGCACCATCCTGGTAATTTAAAGTAACTCTATAAGCAGTCGTTTTCGCCGAGAGACGCATTTTGTAATTAGCCAGTGTGTAGATGTCAGACCCAATGGGAGGTGTAGCTTGCGTAGCATTCCATGGGGCTGAAGAAGCTATAATATAGGCCATGTCTACTTAAATCGGTGCAAGCTCTGTTTTAGCTAGCATTAGCTTGATTGCTAAAAACAGACACACACACACACTCACACGGGTGTGCATACATGGAAGCATTCACACATGCAGGCAAACAGACACAAACACACACACACACACACACACACACACACACACACACACACACACACACAAACAAACAGTTGTGCAAACATGAAAGCATTCACATGACAGAGCTTTGTCTCACTTTCTCTGTAATAAAAACAAATTTAGGTCATGGCAGGAAATTGTAGATTTCTACTTTTATGAACTTTGCAACTATGCAACAAAAGTGTTTGCTTTGCTTCCTCAAGAGTAGGGTAACAAACTATTTAGATTCCAGGGGTTTGGCTCCTGTGAAGTGGAGGAGAGGCCTGGAGCTGGACAACACAAAGGGCAATGTTGTTTTAAAGCTTTGGGATTTGCATGCATGGAGCTGTTGGTTTTTTTTGCAACAGGCTGGTATATCCTGTGCCATTTTTCCTCTTGACAATCCCTCCTTACATAAGACCTGTAATCAGCTGAGTGGTTACAGTGAGGGCACACTGCGCCTCAGCTCAAACACTGTTACATCAGCCCATAGAGGGCGGGTGGTGGGGGGAGAGGGAGGGAGGGAGGGAGGGAGAGGAGAGAGAGGGAGAAGAGGAGGAAAATCCTGCCCTACTTTTCAGTGCCAGGACAGCACGAAGTGAGTGTGTGGTGTGAGAGGGAGGGGGGGGGGGGGGAGGGGGGGGGGGAGAGGGCAGAAAGTGGGAGGAGGGGTAGGGGGGGATTCGAGTTATTGCATACATAGATTTCTGGGGCAGTTTTGAAAGCCTGTTACATAACTCTCTTTCCAGGTTCAGCTCAACTCTGTCAGGTTTCTGAGAGAGGGGAGGGACATGCAAACAGTAACACAATCTATACAAGTACAGCGCACAACACTAAGAAGACATAGAAACTCTATCACTAGAAACTAGCACTGAGAACCTCTGCAGGGTCACCTAAGTAAATATAAGTTGTTTTCCTTCTCTCTTTTATGCAACACTGTCTGCTCGCTTGTTTTTCAAACTGCATTTTGAGCTGTTAACATAATGTTGTTGACGAGATGGCGTCATTCATTGATAGTGATGTGATTAAGAGTCAGCAGCAGGCTTATGCAAGCAGGCCAACTTCCCCAGACAGAGACAGCAGCTCCGGGATAGCGGCTTTATAACATTACTATGTTCAAATGATGGGGCCTCATGACCATGGTCATAAAAAAACAATTTCATCTCCAGTCCGAAGGGAATCATTTTGTCAACACCTGACTGCCATATGACAATGTGCAGCAAAACAACAAGAAGCCCAGTGGGCAAAGGGAACAGCTTGCAACAACTCCTGCCCTGTGCTCTGTCTGCATAGGATCAGGTGGAGATGACAAAACACTGAAGAAATCACATTTTGGCTTACTAATGAAACAAAGTCAAAGTGCACACGTACTTTCACATGTTTGGGCTCCAGACCAGAGGCAAGCAAATTCTTCGATGCTTGGTCAACGGTCAAGTGAGCGCACAGGGCCGGTCACGTGTCCCATGCTGCACTCTAGCAGTACACCGCTGCATTGGAGGGTTTGTGTTTGTTTTGAACATATTTCCTAGTAAAGCTGATAAAAGATCACATAAAGCGATAGGATAGAAAGCTAAGATGTACTATCTGACATAAGGACACGGGTCCAGATAACAACTGTGACAACTACCGCTTTCAGTAATGAGTAGCAAACACCTGTTACAACAGCCCCCACACTACCCCTCCCAGAATGAATCAACTGCCGATTCATTCTTTCAAAGAAAATGGCCAGCCAGCCAGTTAGCATCAGCTTGTCCCTCTGAGGCAGCTTAGCCCTCTACATGTCCCACTGCAGAGCCATTAAGCCTCCTGGGAGCTCTGCTGGGGCGGTCAGTCATGTACTGTACATTACAGCAGCTTAGGCCCACTCCTGTCTCCCACTCCACAGAGTCAACATGGTGGGACAGAGGGGCCTCCTTCCAGGTTAGTCTGCGTTCCTGCTTTTCTCTCCTTTCCCCGTCAGCTGCCACCCCGGCTCTTGGCATCAACAAGGGCCAGTTATGTAAGATCTATTTATACCGCCAGCTCCCTCTTTCTCTTCAGCCCTCTCCCGCCTTTCCCTCCTGACACCTCGGTGAGTGACAAAGCCATCTCTGTGCTTATTGGAGGGCTTCTGTGGCGTACTGTGCCACCACCCAGTTGGTAACCACGGAGATCTGCTCTTTCAAGCTACGACAGACAGGCAGATAGGAGCTCCAAGTGGAAGTGAAATACACGTGAGCTTGTGTTCTGGAGAATCTGCAGACGACAAGCAATGTCTTGGACTGTCTTCAACTGACTTTAAAAACAACAACAACAACAAAAATATGCATATATTGATCTGGCTGAAAAACTGCACTGGCTAGACCGAGATGAAAAATAAGTCAACTTCCAGAGGGACTGTGGACTGATAGCTTAGGTGTGATTACAGATTCCCCCTGTCCCCATCTTTGCTGTTAGAAAGAGAATGGGTATGTTGACGCTGATGGCTGGAATCTTATTTTGCAGCGCAGGCTTTTAAAAGCTTTCCAAGAGGTAGCTAAAGAGTGAACATGACACTAGCGGTGGTGGGGGGTAAATCATATAGTACTTGGAAGTGGGTGTTGGCAACAGCGTGCTGCAGCATGCCTATTGAGTAAGAGCGGTGGCACCTGTTTGCCTCTGTGACAGTTTAGGGTCTGAGGTCACGGGGAGAGTGTTGGCTGGATACATGGAGGGTTGGGAGGAGTGGAGCTGCTGCCGAGACAGCCTCAGCTCTTACATAACACACACAAACACACTCTCTCTAGGGGCTGTTTTTAGAATAAGCTCGCTAGCCTCCATGGATAGTCTGGTGGAGTGTGTGTGTGCATGTGTGTAGAGACTGTATAGATGAGTATGCATGACTGTTTTTTTATTTTAAGATATTTATGCTACATGTCTGCTTATGCGACAGCAGTGGTGCCACTAGTTGCTGTTTCTCCATCAGTTATGCTAAACAACAATCCAGGGTGTGTTTGTGTGTGTGTGTGTGTGTGTTTGTCACGCAACAAATATGTTATCTGGTCCATGAAGATCCACACAGACTTAGGCTATTTCTGTCAAGTTATGTGGGTCAGTAGCTAATGTTTGACAGAGTTGCGTGCCGTTGCATAGGTAGTGACAGGTGCACAGTGTGACCAAGGTCCCTGCTAAATGACAGGCATGGCCATTCATTCCAGGATTCTTCCTCTTCTAAGTCCAAATCTGCAATGTCATTATGTTAGCCCCTGTTGAAACACTGTCACCACACTACTGGCATTGTTTATGTTTTTTGTTTTTTATAATTTGAAGTGAAACATGATTCTCAAATTGACGGACAGTATGTGACGCAGCTAATAAACACATTTTGAGGCTATGGAGGGTTGGTTTACACCGGTAATAGTTGTAGTCTTTCAAGTAAAACAGACCTGTATCTTGAGTTATGTAATGTTATGAGAGTTGCAAAATACGTCAAACTTTTCAAGAGTCTATGTGAATATTGCTAAAATTTATATGGCTAAATCGATTCAGGACTGAGTGTCCAGAGGAACCAAAAAATCCAAGAGACAAATTTCATTATTTGATGTTGAGACATAACCAGGATAGATAGACTGTGGCAACAGTTTCCGCCCTTATATCCTACATTATGTCTTTTGAATAATCCCATATATGTTTTGCCATGAAATAAGCATGGCCTTGTAATGCCTAAAATAGGCTTGACACTGATGTGGTTTGTTTCATTTGGTAACATGACTGACAACAGGACACAGGCATTTTTGGGCTAAAAAGCAAATATGGAGAATGCATCGGAAACATTTCGTTTTCATACTTTACTCTGATGATTGTGTCAGTGATGCACCTCACCAGTACACAATCAAACCTTTAGATAACTCTACAGTATTGGCACTGCTGAGAGAAGGGGAGAACCATGGACATTATGTGTGCAGGGTGGTGAGGAAGCAGAAAACCCCTTTTCTCTCAACACACACAACAGACAGCGGAGATCATCTGTCCGCCGGCTATGCTTCAGCCTTTATCCATACCACCCATCAAACAGGTTACCACATACAAACACCTGGGGGTTTGGGTTGACTCTACCATGCCCTGGAGCAATAATGTGGAATATATCAGAGGAGAATTCACTTTCTGTGTAGTTTAAGGTCTTTTGGGCCAAGTAAGCAAATACTGACTCTATTTTTCTCTACCATCCAGAGCATCATGCTGCATGGGTGTACTGTGTGGTTTAAAGGTGCAATAAGTTAGATTTTTACTGCACCATAGCACAAAATGACCCCATCAACCCCACCATTTTGGAACAACTCAGTTTTAATATCTGTATTTAGTCTATATATTATATTTATGTTCTTTAACTGTATGACTGTCACCGTTTTGGACACTAAGTTCTATGAAAATGGACAATAAAGTGCAATTTTGTTAGATAAATGTGTGAGCAAACCTGAGCTGTAGTCTGCTGTGACAGCTATGAAATTAAGTTCTCCAGCTAGGAAGAGTATTCTGGCGTGACTGCGGTGCGCAGCAGTCTCTGCCCACTACTGGGGCTGTAGTGGCCAACAGCGTGGGCATGAGCTTCCAACACAGACAGGCCTGAAAGCCTTCTAGACAGTACAGGCAGCAACATCTCTAATTGAAGATCCTCACCTCGCTCTGACCTGGCTGGCTGGCTGGCTGGCCTGAAGCAAACTCAGGTAGACCGGGCATAATAATGATCAGGAATCAAAAGGCTTGCCTGTTTTCCTTGTGCTATTCCTAAATAGTTCGCGAATGGAGAAATGTTGTTTGTGGCTGCAAAGGGCGTGACTGACAACCCAACGAATGCAATTATGTGGATTAAAAAAAGGATAAACAAGAAATGGCCCGATTCCGTAAGTCGGTTCGCAAATCTTTCCTGTTCTTCGCCTGATGTTGCAGTATGCGGCGCCATGGGAAAGTCCCTAGTTAGTATGGCTAGCAGATAAACATCCCTGGGGAGGGAAGCAGCGGTGGCCTATTCAGTGTTACCCTTACGCATCATATAGGGAACCGGCCTGAATAAGGCTGGTAGGACTGCGAGCTGACCCATTTCTTTTTGTATTCACTATCACACTTAGCCTTTCCCTCAGGGCTGCCACATCCAGCTCATCCTGCCCAGCTAGCACAGAGCTCTGGGCCCTGGATGGATTCATTCTGAAGCCACCTAAATCCCTCGGTCTCCCTCCCTTACTTACTCTTTCCCAGAAAATTTGTTGGCTAGGCTACGACCCTGGATTACCTCGAAAACAAACAAACAAAGTGCTTGGAGAAATCTGCGGGCATGTTTTTGTCCTGCTTTTCATTTGGATAACAAGAACCCTTCTGTCCTAAAAGGGGGGCAGGCAGCCCATCGTTATGTAAGACAGGGAAATGTGATGCATCTGCTGATATGTTGTAAATTCACTCTGGACCATACATGATCCTTCAACAAAGCTCACTTGTCCCTGTACCATGCCAGAGGAGGAGAAAAACACCTAAGTGAAATTCTGAAACAAGCAGCTCCTTTATAATTGTGCCTCCTCCTTGTTTAAGCGAATAATAAAGTGCCCTGCCCATCAGGTTCACTAGCAGGCAGCTTACCTTTGATGTTTTCTCTACCGGCATAATCTACCTTAAAATCCAAAACAGGAATACTGCATTGTTAGGAGTCAGAGGTAGAACTTCGGTCACTTACTGTAAATCCTCTCATTAAATTACTTAGTGCTACAAAGAAAGTCAGGTAGGCAAATGGCTTCAGTGTTATTTTCCAATATAGCACAATCACTGTGACTAATAGCAGTAATTCCAAAGCTGAATACTCTGTCGCACTCCACTGTGAGAGAAACAAAAAAGGACCCTTGCCTGGGCTTGGCAACCCAAAAAACACAGATGACTTTGCAAATATTAACAACTGCCTGGGGTGAGCAAAAACAAAAAACAAACAAAAAAGGCCCACACCCAGTAGAAATGCATGCCACTGGCTACTTTCAGCAGCGGACACAGGGCTTCTTCACCCTGCCCTGACCTCAGGTCAATCAGCACATCAAACAACAGTTATGTCACTGAGTCAGATGGGGTGATCTGTCGTAAGGGGAGCTGCAGGGAGCACTAGGGAGTGGCTGCTCTGCACGTAGCCCAGAAGGCTACTGAAATCTATAGGATTTCTCCTGAGGCTGACAGGGGGCTGTGCCTTTTATTGCCCCCTTTCCACCAGCAAAGCATGACCCAGTTACGAACCCAGTTGGAATGTTGGGAGGCCCGACGCTCTGGGCGTTATGCACCCAGGCAGGGAGGTAGGCAGCCTCTTATGTAACAGGAGTCATGTGAGTGCCTTTGTGCACACTCTGGGAAGTCAGGTCTTGTCAGGTAGCGACACTATGCAAATAGGAGGCCATTATGCAACGGGCCTGTTTACGCAAGAGCACACATACACAGACCACACAAACCAAAATACGCAGATACATGGCCCATAAGCAGCATACACACTCACACGCATGCAAACACACGAGCACACAGATGCACACACGCATGCACACACACCCACACCACCCTGCCAAGCTGGGATAATGCAGTTGCCCTGCAAACAGAGCAGCTCCCTCCCCTCTCAACCTTGCTGTGAGGTTAGCAAAGAGTTGCGTTGCCGTAGCAACCCCTGGCTGGCTGTGGGGAGGCGATGACGTGCTTGGCTGCAGAGCTTGGACCTCTCCCAGCAGACTACTGTTCCTCTTCCTCTCTGACTTGCCTTCCTGCTCTCCCTCCATGACCCAAACTCACTTTCCCTTTTTCTGGGATGCAACTCAAAATGCCAGTGAGTTCAAACTCCTCAGGATGGTTTCTGCGCTGCATATGAAGGCTAGCCTGGAGAATGTGCCCAAGCTGCTATATACTGACAACTGAACATCTCTCATTTTCTCATTTGGAAGACATGCTCTGTCACTTCATTTTTTTCTGTTGCAACCACTTAAGCTGCAGGGTAATAACCTCAATTCTTCACACCACAGCTTCGAAGCCCTGAGATAATATCTACTTGTTGAGATTCTGCTCATGCCTTTCTAAAGGGAGTGCTTTTACTAGTTCCATTCATTTGCAGGCTAGACATGTGAGCGTGGCTCCTCATTAACACTTTCCACCCACCCTCTCGTGCGCTGTGTGCTCTTGAACCCACTGCCCCCACCTACCTGGATGACGGTGTTCCCACCCTCCAGCAGTGCGATGGCCAATAGGATGCTCTCCTGGAAGATCCGGTCGCTGGTAGCATTCATGATAAGGTCGATGACCAGATCGGAGGCCCCCTCCTTATCCAGGTGGCACTGGACCTCTGCCAGGCTCAGCTCCCCTCGACCTCCAACCCCAGAGCTGACAACTGGCCACAGAGCAGGGCAGTTAAGAAATGATCATCATCTGCCTCGGTACTTATGCATTCATCCTCCAGCTGCATGAGAGAAAAATTGAGGCTGGCCACAATCTGTTATCATATTTAATTATTAAATGCATAATTTAGGAGTTTGGCTTTTTCCATCATATTATATATGCCGTTTGGTGGATGCTTTTATCCAGTGCCTTACAGAACCATCGGTGCATGCATATTTAGTGTGTGTGGCCACAGTGGGAATGAAACCCTTAACCCAGGCAGTGTGAGTGTTAGTTAGAGCAGTGTAACCAATAAGTATTTCAATTTCAGTAATAATATTACAGTTACCAATCAAAAAAAATAAAAAATAAAAAAAAGTTGAAAAAGAAATGATCACGCTTCAGATTCCTGAAGGTAAGAGAGGATGAAGTCATAATTTTTTGGTGGTGTAAAGGAAAAGTAAGTAGCGTAAGGAATTACTGCTCTGAGAGAATAATAAGTAGTACTTTTAAACTAATGAATCATGGAAAATAAATTACTTTTGAGTAAAGAGCCCAGAACTGGTTTACAAGAATTGTATTATGTTACGAGAAGTTGCATGCGATGCAGGAACTGGGATACAGAGGAACCACAGGTATCATTCCTCTCCATTCAGCCAGATGGATAACAATATAACACTGCATATATCTCTAATCCATGGATGTATGTAACCTCCTACTGCTGCTGCCGGCTCCTACAGCCACCCATGGAGGCAGTGGTGAGATAACAGCCCCCATCGGAGCCGTCTCTGGCTGGGTGAGCCGGTGCATCAACAACCCATCCCAGTCTGGATGGAGCACGGCTCTCTGGTCGCCTGGCAACAACACGGCCTACGTTAGGCTGAGGAGAGAGCCTGTATGCTCAGCAACAGAGCCGGGGTCCAAGGGCTTAACGGAGGACAAGGCCATGGCCATGAATAAGAACTTATTATTTTTTCTACCCTCTGAAGCGCTAGAAATGAAGAATGAGTCATATCTGTGATTAGAGCCAGGGAGCAACTCACTGGAATGACAGTTATAAATGTCAGTTATCAACAATCCAGTGTATTTGTGAATGTCAGTCAGGACTGAGCGAAGACTGAGAGACGGATGGATGGAGAGAACACTTTTTACAACGCATGTCTACACGCCAGAATACCATGCACATTTGCACATCATGTATATTGCTCTAAATTCACAAATCTGCTTTCCTCTGATTCACATATCCCTCCAATTGTTAGACTGCATATATAGATACTTTTATAATCCTTCCATACATTTCATACTGCACACATATTGATGTTCCACCAATTTCATACTACATATATGTATTATTTTTGTGATATTTTTCATATTATTGCTATGCTGCACTCATCTCACCTTTGCCTGAATAAGTCATACTGCTGTTGTTTTGCACACCCTAATAATTCTGTAATCCAAACTTCCCACTCAAGCATTCTACTTAACATGTGTTGAAACTGTCAATTGCATACAGTATGTTTATATTACCCCAATTTGTTATATTCTTGCTTACATTTTATTTATGTTTATATTGTATTTTTTCCTGTGCTGTATCCCATTACTTTTTGCTGCCACAGTGTCATTAACGTTTTATCTCATCTTATCTTTATGAACATAAACACACAGACACACAGATGTAGGTACACACACCTGTAGGAGATTTCCCCTGTGCTGGAGAAGTGACCGGACCGTTGCTGAAAGTCGTGAGACTATCTCTCCTCCCGCCAGGTTTGAAGTTCCCATAGTATCGATTGACCAAAATCTGTCGGAGGGCTTCTCCCTATCAAAGATAGTGGATGTTAGGAGATGAAGTCCCAATACAGTTATCATGACACAGGAGCACAGCTGGAACCCAATATCAATGTTATTGAGCCAATGTTACAAGGTTACAAAAATTTGCTGTAACAGCTGATGTCCTTTTAGACCTGCCTAAGAGAATCCGAAGATATAAATGACTGCACTGAAGGTATTATATAAATCTAGCAGTAAAGAAAATAAATAATACACAAAACTAGTAAAAAGAAATGTTATTCTGCTTCTCTTATCAGTGCTACTGAAAGAGTTTGCATGATCCATTGTGAACTTTCACCTTTGCTCTTCAGCAGCCTTGAAACCTAATAAGGTTCTCCTCCTTAGACCGAGTGAGTAAGCTTAGTCAAAACAACACACGCCATCTTCTTATTTGACCTTTGCCCTCTGACCTCAGGCATTGCTGAATAAGCCTGTTCAAAGGCCACACTGCGCCCCAGAGATGACCCCTCCCATCTCCACACATGCTGACACTCACTGGACCCACTGTTGCCCCCGTATTGGTCTGGTGTAAATCAATGCTACCCTCCAGGTCGACCTGGACCAAACACATCATGCGCCGTCAAAAACCGTCGTCAACACTGACACTTGATGTGCATCTGTTGAACTATCTCACGTGTTACACATCAATACCCTCACCAGTGGCCTGTAAGTAAGAGAGACATCCTGTCAGTGAGCGGCCATGCTGTGGAAGCAGTGTGACTGTGAGCGCACCAGCACAGCCAGTTGTCAATCAATAAGGAGCGGGCCTGGACCGGACCAGGCCAAACTCAGATTGCTCAGTACCTACCCTCCTTTGATCCTCCAGTTGCTTCTGCGGCTGGTTGGGATCAAGCTCCTTAAACGTGAGGTGAGTTAGCAGAAAGCAATAAAATAAGAATAAAAAGAAACAAATCAAATAAAAGAAGTTGTAAAGGAAATTTGGAAAACAAAGTAGAAAAGAAAATAGGGTGTTAATACAGTGCAAATTAGTCACTTTACTAGCATGCAGGGGAATTGGGGGCAAATTGCATCATGCAGTTAATAGAGGGAAGTGGTTGTGTCAAGGTAGACGTGGGGTAGGGTCGAAGTCATGCAAGGCTCCATGCGGGGGAAAACGTTTGTGTCTTTATAACACATCAAATACCAAAAAGTGGTTCACTGACGATAAATAAAAAGAGCTTATTTCAAACTCATTCATAAAGTCTACATTTCAACATCACCGTTTGTTCTTCAACTTCAAAATGAGATATAAAAACTCTGACTACTCCGCTGCCCACTCTTGACATTTTGGGTAATTTCAAACACAGGTACACTTTGGCATGTGGTGACTCCCTCATTACTTTACAGTCAGAGTGGCTAAAGAAACCATGCTAATTATATAAGAGGACGACAGGCTGCCAGAGGGGGAGAAACACAAGCCATGAGAGTGGGCATGAAAAAAAAAGCCCTGCCCAGGTTACATAATGGAGCTGTGCACTACTGACACACTGTAAGCACTCATGTTCCAATCTGGCATGGAAAAACACCTCACCCATGACTCCAAACCCCCCCACACTGAAAGAAGGTCAGGAAATTGGACTTCACTCAAAAACCGAGGGGTGGACAGAAAGATGAATGGAGGGAGGGAGGGAGGGGAAGGACGGGTGAATGGATGAGTGGGAGGCAGGACAAAAACACGGGTCAATACGTAGCATAAGTTCCACAGAGGGAAAAATATGCGTGCATTTTGGTGTGTGGACCCACCAAAGAGGAAATGTGGGGACGGGTTTTGACTCTTATCCATCTAGATAAGCGAGGGACGTGTAAGACGGAACGCAAGTGTAATGGAATGGAGCTAGTAGGTAGATAGGACGCATGATCTCTGATCAGCAGTGACCCATATTGATGTGCCAATATGGGTCTTGAACACACCTCGGGTGGGACTTCAGGCTCAGGTGGAGGTGCCAGCTGATTGGAAATAAAAGGTTGTTGTTAGTCAAGGTTTGAAGATGTCAAATTAGTCATGTTGTCGCTGCCTTTCAGGACTCCAAAGAGCAGCGTCCTCCCTGAACACCCTACAGTAGCTAATGAAATACTGATACTCCAGGCTTCTAGTTACTGATGCAGCAGTGCCTGGCCCTCCTCTCTGTGCATCTGCCAGTCATGTGCACAACTGCACATCAGAAAAGTGCATGATAAGCCAGGGCAGAGAGAAAGTGAACAAAGGGAAACAAAACATGCTGCTATCTGACATCTTGGTGATGATAGCTGGCTCACAGTATATATGAACTTTGGCTTTACTTTGGTGTGTCGTAGTGTCCGTGTGTCTTCATGGAGCTAGCCATATGGCACATTATGGATGACAAGCACCATTAACCTACTTGCAGTAGGAAAGTAGCTTTGCTTTGGGTCAAGTGGTTGTAATGTGGTGTGGATTAGTTTAAAACGAGAAACTATTTTGTGGGTGTGTGTACAAAAAAAATCTACCTAGTGCCTACACCATATATGCTTGGCTGCCGAAGACCGACTTAGCTATTTAAAAGTGATATGTGTAGCATTTTTTGTTTCGCAAAATGAAGACCACATTTCCCGTAAAACCTCTTGCTTCCTGTTGCAAAGAGGATGTTGTTACTTGACCCCCATACTCCTCCCTGCCGTTGCTCCGAGTTTTCAAGAGCAAAAAGAAGAATTAGAGCTGATAACAGTGTTGATAAAGCCAATATGCATTCTGACCAGGTAAGCCAACATGAAGTTGAAACTATTCAGTTAGAATAGTGGAACTGGAATAAACTTGTGTATTACTTGCAAAGCAAAATGGTTCCTGTTTTGTGCTGTAAAGTAATCCAGCAAAATCTGTGTGTATAGAGGACAGTACAGGCTGTCCATCTTGTGATTGATTGTCTTGTTTGTAATTACATTAATGTCTTAAAATGAATGTGGTAATGATTTATTAATGTTAAAATGCTACATGTACCCTGTGATTCATACCGATGTACAGCTTGGTGCTGCTCCGTTAATAATGAGGGGGCAACTGAGTGTAGACTTTGTAGACTCATACAAAGTTTGTCTGAACTTTTAGATCCAAAATCTAAATGAGTTTGATATAACAGTAGCGACGCCCATCGCAAACCTCAAATTGCACCCTTATCAGTCACCTTTTCCATCTTTTCTATTCTTTAGAGAGCTGCACAGTGATGGAAAATCACAGAGTAGGATGCAGGACAAATACTTCTCTCTTCTCTGTGGCTAGATGAGACAGGAGTGAATGTTGACTAATACTGACAGAGCTGTCATGGGGCATAAATATAACATATGTCAAAGCTCAATTTCAGTGCTATTCCCAAAGTTAGGGGGCTCAACAAAGCAGGTTCTAACATGCAGGAAAAGGAGGTTAAAAATAGAATATAAAGAATTTATATATAGAATATAAAACAAAATAAAAGCTTAGATAAAGCTTAGTGGTCTGCAGTAGTCATTGGCAGGTCTGCTATAGATACAGTTCATGCTTTAAAAATAAATAAATAAAAACACATGCAAAATTGACAACCAAAAAATGGTCCATAAATGAAAACACTGAGCAACTCAGCTGACACATTAAGACTAAGTCACTGACATTGATATTCAGATTTGTCGTTGTCCTCCAGTGGATTAAGACATTTAAATTCCAGTGGCTTGGGGAAATAAACAACTTACTGAACTGAGAGAGCTCATAAAAACGCATAAATAATAATCACTAACTCACTGGTGTTGAGGGGACAGCGAAATTGAATAGTACAAGGCGAAACCCACTGTGGGGATATGTCTCCCTCAGTAAGCCAGTCATGGTGGTTTAGGCTGATTAATTGTGCAACTGGACAGGAATTTCCCTCTATCAAGCCCCTGTTCACGTCAACACACTGATTTCCACAGAAAAAGTGATGATGCATGCAAATGAGGCTACAGTCGAGAACCCTCTCTAAAGTCTTCTAATTCAATTCAAATGTAATCGAGGTACGTCGGAGTCTGACGCGCGTGGCGGAGCATGACAATCATCATGTGAATAATCTGACCTCATTTGCTACCTTAACTGCTGTAAACAGCCTGTGTTTTTCTCATATATTATATGTTGCATCAGCTGGACAGCTGGACCCTGTGACTGCCAACATCAGTTCCACTTTTCCCAGAGTGCCTGAGAAAACCTCCACAGTGGCAACGCCAGGCATTTAAATACAATGGAGTATAAAGGCATATGGGAAAAAGGAGGCTGTTGAGGTCAGTGAATTGACCAGTGGTAGAAAAATGATCATATTCCTCTGTGGAATTTGCACCTGTTTTGGGGGGCCTGCATCCGGGGTGCCAGCAGTCACTCCTTCCTTCTGCTTAGAATTACATAACCTGGCGCCCCGACACCTCCCCGCCACAGTGCCGCCACCTCAACCCTCACACACACACACACACACACACACACATAGTATTCTATCCCTGCCCTGATCAACCCCACCCCACCTCACCAGGGAAAAGATAGAGGAAACAGGTAATCAGACAATCAAAAGAAATGGAGTCTTCAGGGAGAGAGACAGAGGGACGGTTTGTATAGCTCTCCTCTGACAATGAGAACTTGGCACTCGGCCCTGCAACGGCTGCAGACCTCAAACAGTTAACAGGTGTTGTGTTGGGTTAAGTGCACACCCGCCCCCCCAACGACAACCACCCAACCCTCCCCAGGCCCGCTCTCTAGCCCGCGCCGGCCAGGACGAGGCACGGCACTGCCAGTGTCTCCTGCAAAACATCTCCGCTGCACTTTTATTGGCAATTACCACTGAAGGTCACGCATCAGCGGAGAGTCTGAAATTCCAGGGAAAAAAAAAAAAAACCACAAGAGAAGATCGTTGGTTCTTATGTAACCGCTGCCTGAGAGCTGGCTGGAGCCCAAGAATCGTGCAGCATTAAGGTAGGGAAACTGGGACAGTGCTGCGTGGTCCTGGGGAACGTCTGCAGCTCCCCCTGTAGGCCGAGACGGAAAAGGCAGCCCGGAGTCTCCTCACCTCACCCGCAGGAGCAGGCAAGGGGATAGACGAGGACAAGCAGAGACCGACTGAGGCTGTTTGGCTGATGGGAGTGGCAGCGCTGCGTGAGTTGCAGACTGGCAAAGTTAGAGAAAACCAGAGAGCGGAGGAGAGAGGAAAGCATGGTAAAGAAAGTGAGATGGGGAAAAGGATAATAAGATATGTAAAGGGAAAGACAGAAAGACAACCCCCCCCCCCCCCCCCCCGAAACATCACATCCTTTAAAAAGAAACAAAAGAAACAAAGAAAAGACAAATAGGAGAAAGAAGGAACAGAGGAAAGCAATACAGAATTAAGAAAATCATGGGGGAGTAAAAGAGAGCGAGTACAAGTCCAGTGAATGTACCGAGGCAGGTGGTGGCAGTAGTAGTGGGTCAGAACAATGAGGAGATTGAGATCGGCTGGCACTAACACAAACGGTGAGCGAGCTGGAGAGACGCATTCACACACACACACACACACACACACACACACACACACACAGACTGCCATACTCTCCCAGCATAGAAATCATCTCCCTTACATAACCCAGGCACAAAACCCATCGCCATATTATCTCAGCAAACCCGATTACATCACCGCTATATGAGCGAGACATCATCTCCGTCTGACCCCATCAACCCCTCGCCGTCTCTCAAACGAGGGAACACGCGTGCACATGAGGGACGGCACATGAACGCACACGCCAAATGATGCGATCCAAGCTTCGCGACGAGGATCGTGGGCGGTGTCGCCTCTTGGCTCACATTTTGCCTAAGTTCTATTTCTGGAAGAATTAAATAACCTCTGCTAATAGGCGGATTGTCATTCCTCTCTCACATCACTCTGCCTGGATGTGCGCGCACATAAAAACCCACCCAACGGACAGACGGGGCACGCCGGGTGAGAAACCACCAGAGGCACGGCGGGGTCAATCTAACAGTAGTATAACTGACAGCTGCATCCACTCCTAGAGACATGTAGGGGGTGGGGTGGCTCTCCCGTAGCGGTAGGTCAGATGGGAGCAGCGGGCTAAACGCTGCTGTTGAGGGGAAGTTGGGGCTTTGGCCTGCCTCAGGGCTGCCAGAGACACACTAGACCACTGGGGGGCCCTCCTGCATACACACACGTGCTGCCAGCCATCGGTTAGGCGTGTGTGTGCGTGCGTGTGTGTGTGTGAGTGTGAGAGAGATAGAAAGAGAGACAGCATGTGTTGGCGGGGTTGAGGGAGTATGTGTACATTCTTGAGATACTACATATGGGAGGAGCGGGTGAAACAACAAAGCGCTCGTCTCTGAGAACAGTCCTGTTTTTGTGGAAGCTGGGGATTTCCATGACTGAGATACAGCATGTAAGGAGGGAGGGAAAGAGGGAGGGAGGGAGGGAGAGAGAGAGAGAGAGAGAGAGAGAGAGAGAGAGAGAGAGAGAGAGAGAGAGAGAGAGAGAGAGAGAGAGAGAGAGAGAGAGGAAAGACTGAAAGACTCAGAGCATGTCTATTCCTTTCCTGTGGAAAGACCCTTTTGGACAGTTTCTCCATTTCCCCAACCAATATCACTGTTTACTTCCCTCACACTCACTCACCACACTCTTGATTCAGATATTGTACTGTCTGCCTGTTCATCACTCTCCAGTGTTATTTTCCTGCTGGCTCACATATTCATAATAATGATAATATATCGGTATATTTAATAAAATATTCATATAGCTCTTGGTTTTGCTCTAACCACGTGCTTCCTCCCAGTAGTCCTGGCTAAATGACTGAATCCATTTAATCAGAGAATATAAAGAGTAAGCATCCAAGAGAACTCAAATCACCGACATATCACTCTACCTTATCTTTCAGTATTAGGCTGTAAACCAATTTGTGCTATGCTGACCAAGGTTATTTTAGTAAACTAAAAGACAAAAGACAAAAACCAAAAACTAGGTGTTAAAAAACATTGTCGTAAACTAAAATGAAAATAAAAAACGACACAAACGTATGTGAATATGTGTTTGTATTGCACAATACCTTTTGAACTTCTATCATTACACCTTTAAAAATACCACCCTCACTAAAAATACTGCAACTAGAACTGAAACTAAAACTTTGTAAAACTTAAAAACTCAACAAAAACTACCAAACCCACGCTGAAAACTAAAATTAAACTGAAATTGAAGGAAAAAAAAGAAACCCTAACCCAAAAAAAACAAAAAAACAAACGGAAACAAATGGAAAATCCCAATCTATAATATCACTGGTGCTGACAGTGATGAAGGAATGAATAATTATTACGCAACCTCCAGCGACTGTAAACAGATTTGAGCGGGACAGGTGTCCTGCGGAATTTCTCATCAGTCAAAATGTGATGCCTCTTTAGTCCCACCCATATGGCAAAGTCGCCCCTATTCCCTGAGAGGGCCACTCACAATCACAAACCGGAGAGGGGACATCTGTTTTCTCCACTTCCTCTAGGCCACAGGTCATTGCCACACGGACAGCATGCACACCACCACACACAGTCCAGCCCCTGTGGTCTAAGGGCGATATTCAGTTTCTAGTGCTGCATATATGGAGTCGCCCCAGCTATATATACACTCACACCTGCTCTTGCAAACGTGGCAAAGGGCTCAGGAGAAGAATACTCTCCCTGACCACCATCCATCAAAAGGGAGCTGCGCGGCATATACGCTACCCCACACCCCCCCCCCTCACCCCCTCTCTCTCTTCCAAGCTTCCCATAACTGACATATCCAGTGCCTACGTTTCCAGATACAAGCCAACACACCCCAAAGGAATATGACTAAGCCATGTTCAGATCTGTGTGTCAGTATGTCACTGGCCAAAAGGAAATAAAGTGCAATTATTTGTTGAGTAACGCTAGTCTCATAAAAGGACTTTTACGAGTTGTACAACTGTTTTGATACAAACAGTCGTAAAAAAGGAGTCACAAAAAGTAAACCTCCAATCTGGTAAGACTTTGTAGTGGTTAAGTGCAATAACGCTGTTTGCTTTGCCTGAATTCTTCAGTATACTGAATATACTCAATTGAAAAGGATCCTTAATCTGAACGTTAGGACAGGGCTCTAATTCCTAATAACTAACTAGTTCCTTTACTTAAACAGTGCACTCCAATATGTGTGCTTAAAGTACACAAGCACAGAAAGCCACAAAAGACAGACACATTGCATTTTAGTGAAAAATAACGAGAGCTAGACATGCTACAGGTGAACTACATTTTGACATGGAGAATAGGAGGAGTTCTTACAGGCACGCTACAGAAAGAAGGATGGATCAAGCTGCTGACAGATGTCACAACAGAGAAGGTGATGCTGGAAAGTCTACTTGCAGCACAGGCACATCTACGCTACTAGTGGAAGACAGAAATCAAATGTAATAAGAGTAGTAAGGAAAATGATCAACCTCAGCCACATCCATTTCATCATCAAAGGCAATCAGCTGGAAGAGAAAAAGTATAGGGAGCAGAGAGTTAGTAGAGCTAGATTAGTGAGATACAGCTCGGCTTGTCAGAAATGTACACACACACACACACGCACACACCGTGTCAAGTTAGTGAAAACAGTGAAATGACAGCGTGTTAAAGCCCCAAGCCAGAAAAAAATTTGGCCATATACATTTTAGGTGTATACATTTACATTTTAGGAGTTTGAATTTGGGATTTTCAACTTCCACAAGCCTCTGTAGCAAACCTTTTAAAGCATACATGTAAAACTCACAAGTAGCTCAAAAGCTCTGTCTGTCAGTTTGAAAGAGAAAAATGTCATGAATTAAAACATAAAGAAAGCCAATAGCGGGTTGACAGCATTTCAAACAGGTGGAGCCATACTGCCATTGTGGATTGAGGCTTTAAAACGCTGGTCAGAAAACAAGCTGATAGAGTTGGATCTATTAATTTGAGATTAGTACAAGAGGCCATTGAATGGTGTGTAAAATGGTGTGTATTAGTGAGGAAGTTGCAGCATGCTTGTGTTGTTAATAGTCCCAGTTGATGTCCATTACTTAGATCATTTGGATTCAGGATATTCTGTATTTTGGGTGGAAAGCAGTGAGGGAATCTATTTTTCTTAAGTATGTGCCAACATTTGCCAATAATAAAACAGGACACAACGCAACAGAGCATTTAGAAACTCCCCTGGTTACAGTAACTTCAAATGACAGACTAAATAACACAAAGACCGTTTCCTTTTAGTGTGCCAAATGGGTTCCAGGGGTGACCAAGGAGAGGTCAGCCTCTTATATCATTTTGACCCCTTTTACCCCCTCAGCCCTGCACTAAACTCTGCGCAGTGGGACGGGGCAACTGTCTCCTGACATGTCATGACACGGTTTCAACTCTTGGTACACCCATGTGTGGAGGGACCTTGGGGAAGAGTACAGGTAGATGATGTGAAACAGGAACAGAGGAGGTACCTTCTCCCCATAGCCCCGGTCTTTGGTCATCATTTCCCTCAGGGTCTGCAGGACTTTGATACACAGACGCTCCTCATTCTCCTCCAGTAACTGCTTGGTGTGTTTGATCAGTCTGGTCGGGGAAGAGAGAGAAGCGTCAGTAGATATAATTGAGTACAGGAAGACAGCGACTCTCCTAACACTCTACCACCAGTGATCACACCTCTAATCCTATATGATTATCACATTTCCATCCTGCAATGCTTCTCCTCTAGCCCCAAACACGCATATAGCATATTTAAATGTGTTGATAGCCTTGGTAAGACTGTTCGCTTTCAATGGCCTGGTCTAAAAACTTTCCTTAATGCACTGAGCTTCTATACCTTTTCTTTAATAAAACTCCATTACAATGCTGCTCATCCACTCCTTTGTTTTACCTCAGCAGACCTTGCAATTCCCAACAATATATATAAGTAGTGTTCAGAACATACCCAAAATATACCCAATAATAATGTGCAGCGCAGCGCCATGCAATGAAGGAATAATATCCCATCCCTGCTTCAGATGTTTGTGCTATTTGAAAAAATAAGCTTAAGGAACTTGCTTGCCTTAATATAACCATTCAACACTGTGATGTCAACATTCAACATTGTAAAATAGAACAACAAATTTTAGTTTACACAAGGTATACAGGGGTCGATTAGTGCATTGGAGATCATGCACTACTGAGGCATAAGAATCCAAATACATTCAAGCGTCCCTCAATTTAGGTCGAGGGGTCCGGGAAACGTGCTGTCCTAATTTCCCCGGCAGATCTCTTTACCCATCAGAGAACTCTGTAAGGAGCCTGCTGAGTCCCCACTGATTCCCCGGTGCTGTGCGTCAGTGTCCTAACTGAGAGAGAGCTGGTGCAGGTTCACGTGCCATTCCACAAGCTAATCCCCTGTGGCAGCCCTGAGTAGTAGGCTAATCCCCGCAACAATAACGGCTGCAAGTGTCCAGCCACGTCTCCCGTAATCCAACCTGAGGCAACTTATCAGGCACAACATAACACAGATTTTGCATGTGTGCATGCGTGCCTACGTGCGTGCAACACATGTGAGAGTGACGCCCTGGGTCGCTGTTAAGACTTCGGGGTAGGGGTGGGCGATATGGCCCTAAAATAATATCACGATATTTCAGGGTATTTCTGCGATAACGATATTCTTGACGATATGTCAAAATACTGAAAAATATTTTATTATTCATTTCAAGAACACACAATTGCAACAAAATAAGTGTTATAGTTTTGTATGTCAGCATAAACAAAACAGTTTGCCCTCAAATATTCAGTAAAAACTAAAAAATAATCTCTCAGTTATTTTGTCTGCTTGGTTTTGAACTCACAGTAGCTGTTGAGCTCTCCTCGCGGGATTTCGTACTGAACCGGGTGCTTCTGCTTGAGGGGGTGAAATAAGTTTGATGTATTGCCCCCTTTTGTTGTTACAGTCTTCTTGCACTGCTTACATATTACCGTGGTTTGTTGTACATCTGCTCTTTTGTAACCAAACCACTTCCACACTACTGAAGTCGCTCCCCTTTTTGGAATTAACTCCTCCACCGTGGAGCTGCTTTCAGCCATGCTTGTTGTTGCTGTGCGTAACGCACGTAACGTACGTCACACCGTTACGCAGCGTAGCGGTGTGACGTCAACAAGTCGGAATATTGCCATTATCACGATATTAATTTTTTTTATCATATTAAAAATTATACCGGTATTATCATGAACGATACGATATGGCACACCCCTACTTCGGGGTACATCCTGCTCATTTACTGTACTCCGCTAGTGCAGTACAGAGAATAAGCCCACAGCTTTTGTGCATACGCTGCCACAAAGCTGATATTCTGACAAATCTGCCATTCAGTAAAAAAACAAAAGCTTGAAAAGTCCCAAAGATTTATTTGGTCAAGGTGGCCATTATTTCTCAAATCTAAAACAAACTCAGAATCACACATCTAAGACATCTTATTGATCATATACATATTAACAATCTCAGTGTTGATTATTTAATCTTAGGGAGGAGGAAGACTACTTGAAGCCGAGTTGTGTGGTTTAAACGTACTTTGATATGAATCCTCCGCTCTCGCACTTCTTGCGAGCTTCTGTGTTCTCGGGGAAGAGCAGCTCTGGACGATGCAGGACGTCCACCAGCACTGAGAGCTCAGCTTGGACCAGCGGCCTCAGACGGTCCTCCAGGGCCGACACTATGTCCTGCAGAGCACAGAGACATACAACCAGAGCTAAGACAGAGGATGAAAAACTGTATTTTCACTAGAGGACCAACTGTTTGGGAGCGATTCTTGGAAATGGTTAACAGGTACTGTTTGAAAAGTTAAAAGCCTTTATTTTACATTGGCAACCTGAAAAGTTAAAACCGACCAACGCAGTACAGCTCGAATGAGTCTTCATCAGATTAAGCCCAAGTCCCTCTTTGGTTTTTCATGTTTTCTTTTTGCTTTTTTTTTTTTACCACAGGTATTACACAGTATTTAAAATGCTAAAGTCCCTCAGCCATCTCAGTTTATTATTATTATCCTAAAGTGTCAAAACACAGCAGACATTTCAAGAAGATAATACCAAAATTTTTGAATAAACACTTAGCAGCCCCATTGAAAATTGAAAGAATCTCTTGAGATGAATGTGTTGAAACTATACAAATTACTCACAACAGTAACTAATTGTACATCATATTGATATATTATTAGATGCAGTTGACTTAGAACCAACTAGTTATAATCTATCAATTTATGAAGAAAATTGCTTACATATCTTATTTCTTAATGAGGAATCATGCTTACTTACATTTTCCTCTGACTTAAATTTGGTATATAGGTGGTTGTAACCCTATTTTTAAGAATGTATTACCTCATTGAAGTACAAGTAAAATCCTGATTTGAAGTGTATTGTCAGGGAAATTTCAAAATGGTTTTCAAAAGGTTCAACCAATTTTATTATCACTTGTTACAACCCAAAATGAAATCAACCAATTTGATACATGCTGGTTAAAAATGTACATCCAAACAAATAGATAAACCACCTCAGTATAATGTATAGTTGGATGTTTTAAGATGAAAAATAGCATGTCTTAAGTAGTGCATTTACTACAACCATATTAATACCGAATTAGTTCCCTATCTTGGGTCATCTAAATTTGGACTGTCTTGCCGCAGTTAAGTTTTGCAGAAATATTTGTATGCAGGGACCAAGCAATACAACTAGACTGTTACTCAAAGGTCTAACATTACTCCTCTGGCAACTGAGCCTCTGACTTGGACTTTTAAAATCAATTGTACATGTATCTAAATGGGTTATTTCACCCAAGAAATCCAACCGCTGGCAAACTCAAAAGCATCCCCACGATTGCTTCATGAATGAATGGAAGAAGAGCAGAAGTTGACATATCCAGTTCCCCAGACACGACATCAAACAAAACAAAACAAAACATGTGTAAGGTGTCTATGAGCTGTGGCCACAAGGTCCCACTTCTCTACGCACTCCCTGGTGATGCATAGTGTTGAAATATGCAAATCAGTAAAGTTGCATCATCGAAGTCTGCTGGTGTTGATTTTAGTATTGTGTGGGCTATCTGCTGAGGGGGAGAATGGGACACTATAAAGTGTAGAAGTACGCATTTAGATAAATTCACAATAAATCAATGCCAGATAAACAAAGGACTGGCGAGGATGACAGGTTTAGGAATCACATTGTTCTCCTTTCTGGGAACGGGCTGGTTAATATGGAACCAACTCAGACCTAAACCTAAAGAGGATTCTTGAACGAGGCTGGTCTCATAATTATTTATTTCCCAAGAAGATTATTCACCATTCAGTCAAAGCAAACCATTTCCTGTGTAAGAAGCGATAACAGTTGAAGTCAACCAGCCAGGTCAAAGAATGTCCAGACTTCCAGTGAACACTGAGTCATGGGTTACTAGAAAATGAGGCGTATGCAGCTGCTAGAGCCATTAATAACAACAAGTTTTTTTCCCAGAGAGTGACTGGGAACCATTTCTACAGTATTTTGTTCGCCCTATTTGTTACCGAAAGCATGAACTCACAGCATATTGCTCATTATTTGTCTTATTCACTCAACCATTTTTGTCCACGTAATGATATCAGGTGGGTGGTGACAATGGATCAGGCTGCGTCCGTCCGTCCGATACCTCAGACAACACAGGTCCGATTTTGGCAAAGCTTGGAGGGATGATGCATTTTTGCGCTGTGTTCAAGCATTTAAAAAGTAACACTGATTGGCCTAATGAGAGTGATATAATTAAAGTTTAAAAGTTTAAACTCAAACACAATATCTCAGATACTACTCTAATTTTGACAGACCTTGGAGGGATGATGCCTTTTGACACTGTGTTCTGGCGTTGATTGATTGGCCTGATGGAAGCGCTATTATTAATTTAAAGCTCAAAATTTCACTTTGAAACTTTGAAAGGCCCCAACTTCTACACTATTCAATTGACATAATTGTATCTGAATTTTAACAAACTTGAGCCTGACCTGTAGCCTCTCTATGATGTTGCGGTAGTCCTTGGAGGTGGTCAGGCCGGAGTCTCGTCGGGACGTGTTCTTGGCCGACAGCCTCCAGTTCAGGATGCTTTTCTGCACAACATTATTGGACTTGACAAACAGGTTGTTCACCTGACTGTCCAGGTCCACTGGGATGGCAATGGCTCTGCTCTTAGCTGGGTGGAAGGAAGGATGTAAATGTTTCTATTATATAGTCTGAATATGTGCCAGAATGTCCTAATATGAAAACATCCATGAAAGAAGCTTATTCCAGCAGGAGGTGGGCAGTGTTAGTGTGATATCTTACCCACGTCTGAGAGGACTTTGATGCAGGCCTCCACCGAGGCCTTCTGAAGAGGGTTGAGCCAATTACAGTGGTAAACCCTGAACACCCCCTGCAGCAGCTGGACAAACACCGGCTGGCGAGTCTACAAGACAGAGAAAAAAAGAAAAATAAGGAGTGACACAATGAGAGAGAGGGAGAGAAGGAAAAGAAAACACATACAGTATAGAATAAATAGAGGAGATAAACATGTGAATAAGAATTAAACAACCAGTAAGGTGACTATCAAACTCCCTGACTAGCTCTTGAACCCACATACCCCAATGTGTGCCAGACTTTTCAAGGGTACTATTACACCTAGAGTGGAAGGGTCTACAGCTTCAGGTCCAGTAAGCCAGTTGGTTATGTGCATATTCAGTCCCAACAAAGCATATCAGACCAGTGTTTTAACAGCGGTTACGGATTCATCTCTACCACCACGACCAATGAATTCTATCAGCTGGCCGCAGCCCTTGAGTACAATAAATACCTCAGTTATCTTTCCAAGAATGGCGGCCTGTTATGAGAGACAGAGGGTTGTGACGTCATCATGTATTGGAACACTTCATTAAACAGAATTCTCAGAATGTGCAAAGGGTTACATCAAAATCAGGGATTTCTAACGGAGCCAACTTAAAACACAACACCCATAAAAGGCACAACAGGGTCTAGGGTGATGTGTGCAACACTAAACCACAAATTCACTGTTTGAAAATCTATGGAAGATAGTGGTCACGATGTATAGGGAAAGTAGTGGGCTGCAGGACACCAGTAAACCAAGGTCTTTCAAACTAATAACTAGAGTGCCCATGGTGTGTCAGTGCATCATCTGCGCCACATCCCAGCAAGACCTTGTGCAACACACCCACAGATCTGGGAACAACAGAGTCTGTGTGCTGACTAAGCTATGAAAAAGTGAAAACCCACACAGTGAGGATCGGCTACTTCTTAACAATCACAGTCTGTCGATAAGGAACACACCCAAGGGTTGGGAAACCAAACGTGGGGGAGCGTCACCGCTACTTACATACAAACGGCGAGCCATCTACACAGAGGGAAGAATGTCATATTTACAGCACGTATCTGTGAGGAGGGTTTCTTTCCTTAAGATATCTAAACAATTGTCAAACAAATAAATGAACTATCGATTCAAGATTGTAAATGCCAATTGTGAGACCATTTTGTCGCTGTTGGGAAAACCCATGTGTCTCCAAAATGTCAACTTTTAAGGAAAAGCTTTGTTTTTAGCTTGACCGTCATGTATTTTTGAGTTTATACAATGATTTTGAAAGGTTTTCATCAGAACAAGGGTCAGTGGAGAAAATTGGAGATACATGGTCTTCACGGGACAACAGCAATTTGCTTTAAGGTTTATTATATATAGCTCAAATGCTACGCTACAGTTCACATTACCTGCAGACTGGTGCTCTGGTCAGAGAAGGGAGAGCTGAAGAAACATGTGACGATGCTCATGACTGTCTCCGTTACATAACCCTCCAGCATGGTATCTGCATGCTTCCTGTCACTGGTGTTGTTGCACACCTAGGCAAGGACAGAAAAGGGGTTAGCATGATGCACAGTCACTGGATCACACTTCCCGTTTCTTATGTGGGCGACAGGTAAAAAAATGCTCACCCCACGCTGTGTTGGCATAATCATCCAAACCCATGACATAATATCCACATTTAATTCAAAAGAGCATTCTCTATCTATCGATCCCCCTGTCTTACTGTGAGATGCCGCGGGCAATTTGTCTTACCCTGCAAATGTCCACCAGGAAATTCTCAAACAGCTTCCACATATGGTTGGAGGTGTAGATCTCCTTCATCTCCACCTCCGTGTCCACATAGCAGTGGTTTAGGAAGTTGATATAGGCAATCTTCACCTGGAGAGAATGAGAGCAGAAAGGTGTAGACATACAACACTAATGAAGCCTTTTTATCAATGATGGACAGCATCTTGCTCTCAAACACCCAAACATCAATTTCCAAAACAAGTACCAAAAGTACCAAAACAATTTCAACCATAATTGTGGTGTCTGAAACTATGAACATGCAAGATGTATACATTTGGTGTCATTAGAGAGAGATATTTGTATTGTGATTTAAACGCAGTCTACATGACAAACACTGTAATACAGAAGACAAGAGCTTCTCTGTCTATATAATAGACAGCTTCTTTGTGAGTACACACACACACATACATACACACACACCTACACAGACCCCTCTCTGATCCCTATCAGCTTTCTTCAGTACACAAAACCGCTCATTATCCTTACTTCAGGAATACAGTCTTCGTGGGTGACCACCCGAACAATATCGTCCAGCGGCAGCAGGGAGTTGCACTTGATCTCGGTGTACACATTCTTGCCCTCGGTGCAGACGGCCAGCAGCTCCACCAGGTGGATGTGGTACATCAGAGGGCTGTTTTCATCCATGCGGTCCCGCTCCGAACGCATCATCTGGACCAGCGTCTGGAAGGAGGCTCGATCGTTGTAGAAGACCAGGACATCCTCACCTGAGTTCACCAGCTGAGTGGGGGAGAGTCACAGAGAGAGAGAGCTGTTATCACCAAAACATCTAGTTAGTATTGCAGTGCATCTCTTTCTGTTTGCATTAGTATTACCAGTACATCTCTTTCCATTTGTATCACCAGTATACTGTATTTCTTTGTTTCCATTAGTATCGCCAGTATTTTTTTTCTGTTGCCACTATCATCATAGTACAGTTCTTTCTGTTTCCATTAGTATCATCAGTACACCTCTTGCTTCTACTATTAGTATCCCAATTCCATCTCTTTCTGTTTCCATTAGTATCACTGTATCACTGTCACCTGTTTCTGCTTCTGTTAGCATTACCATTACATCTCTTTCTCCTTTCGTTAGTATTACCAGCACATCTTGTTCTGCTTCTATTAGTATTACCAATACATTTCTTTCTGCTGGCAAAAAGAGCATAAAATGACCCTACAGGTCATGGAGCCCCACCTCAGCCATGACAATGTCCTGACACTTCTTGATAAACTTGTTCTCCGCCTTGACAATGGTCTGCAGGAACTTGAGATACTGGACATGTCGACCGTGGGTCTCAGTACAGTGGACAAAGTGCTGAACCACACGCTCATTGATCTCACTGCATAGCTGGAAGTTATTCATGAAGATATGCTGCATGGTGACTGCCTCCAAGATCTGAGAGAAAGGAAGAGAAGGGACGAGGTCCAGCATATCAGTGTAGACACAAAACGACACCTTCTCATCCATAACGACTAATAGCAAAATGGCATTAATTAAGTCATTGATTGACAAAATAGTAACATAGACTGGATAGATTCTTACAGACACTGAGTGAATTTCAGATGTGTTTTCCCAAAATGGATACACAGTGTTTTTGAAATTAAACTCTAATTATGGGCTTAGAATAGCGGTGAACTGCTGGATTTTTCAGGTTTGATCAATCCCAGGAATATCCTTAGAATACCTACAGTACTTACCCCTGGGTTAAGAAACAGGTTGATATGCTTGTGGAGAAGAGCCTGGTTCTGCTGGTTCCCAGCACAGAAATTCTGCAGGAACTCATGAGCCAGCTTCATGATCTCCTGCATGCGGACATCCTCACCCTAGTGCATATAACACAGCATCATACTTAGGAATGCTTTTCAGAAAAACAAGGTACTTATAAAAAACCTACCACCACTACTACTACTACTATTACTACGAATAATAATAACAATAATACTAATTATAAAAGCAATAAAGATTACAATCTTTATATAGCACTTTTCCAAACAAAAATTCAAAATTGTGTTTTACAAGAGGTAAAAGTGCAAATGTACGAAAGCTAAATGGTGCTTTATAAAATCGTTCTGCTCATTTTGCATGTGATACAATATCTGATTGCACCTTCTCATACGGGATCTGCAGGAGCTCCAGCACCACACTGTGAGCTCCCATGTTCCTCAGCAGCCTCTGCTGCTGTTTCTTGCTCTTCTTCCCCGAGGCTCCCTCCTGAACACACAGCTTACTGAGACGCAGCAGGATCTGAACACACACACAGGAGGAGGATTTTAATTACAGCCAACACAGCATCACAAACAAAATACGATGAAAATACAAATTAGTGTACCTCCTTTACAACCCTGTAGTTGTAACTGCTGGTGCTTTCTGTCTTCTTTTTGTCTGAACCACATGAATCACCCTGTAAACCAACAGAGACCAAGGAAGTTTTGTAGAAATATGAATAATCAGGAAAAATGAGACATAGTGTGTGCTTTGTAGCAGTACCCTGGTGTAGGCTATGTCACAGCATATTCATTTTATAATTATTTTATATATATAACTTTTCTTCTTCACTTGTTTACCAAATGTAGTTTGTTTTTTCTTTTTGTTCAGTGATATGGTACTACCTTATTTTTGTTGTCAGACTCTGAAGGTCCATCCCCATCTATCCCATCTTCTCCTTGCCTCTTGTAGACCCACAGTTCAGATTTCTCCACAATGGAACGCAGTTGGTCCAGATCTGACTTGATCTGCTTGTAGTTGTCCACATCCTGACTGGTCACCAGGAGCTGGACCTGAGGTTAAGAGAATGGGTGGACATTTGCACAAGCTGGAACTTAAACTTAATCTCAGGCATCGTTGATTTTCTTGGTTTCTAGTGTTACACTGAAATGTGTACTTATGATTACAAGCCCATGTTTGTACATGATGAGACATTAAAATGTGTTCCAGCATGTTGGGGCCTACTTGTTTGAAGGCCATGAGGACCTCCTGCCTCTGGCTGAAGTGTCTGAAGAGCAGGTGGAGCGCTCCAGACACCAGGGGAGGGTAGTCATGCATGGTCAGGTGGAGCAGGACCCTTAGGAAGGTACGACCACCGTGATCGTCCAGGTCCAATGGAGTGTTCTCCTCACTGAAAGGAGAGGACCAGAAATTACTTAAACTTAAACTTAACAGCAGCTTGTGAGGCATTGCTTCAAGCCTTTGTTAGGCACTGACTAAAGCTTTGGTGAGACCACCAATGGATTACCTTCCTCCAAAGATCCCCTCAGCCTGCTCCTCAATGTTCTCAAAGTCAAGATTTCCTAGAGGTAGTTAAAGCAATTCTTTGAATGACATTTCATTTATTTTTTCCAACATTTATGTGGGAAAAAATACTTATAGAGCGTCTTCATGCCAGGCATCTGACCTGTCACATTGTTGGTTCCATCCTGACTGGCAGTGTTGTCTGCTTGTGGGTTGCTCTCATCAAACTCACGCTTGAAAATACAGAGCAGGCAGGAGATCCTGTAGTCTAGCCGTACATTCAAAATGAACTGCAGGAAAAGAAAACACAAAGTTACAATACAGACAAAAAGGATAGGTCTTCAGTTTCAAAGATGTATCACTTTCCTCATGACCTACCTGTAGAATCTCAATGATCTTGAGCTTAGTGTCCATGACCATGATGTCTTCTCTCTCTGGCTCAATCTGGGTTTTGACCACATCTCCCTCCGGCTGATGAGTTGGTGTGGTGGGCAGGAAGCCGCCTCCTCGCAGGACGACCTGGGTCATCAGCTCCCCCACTCCATGAATGGACTTCATCACATTACTGCCAGCTACATACAGAGAGAGACCCATAACAACCGCGTTCACATAGAAACTTCACATTACCAATGCTTGTCATGCTCACTGAGTGAGCTACCTAGGTACTTGTAACATATTGTGTGTGATAATTTGACATCTTTATACTTTGGATGTGAAATGCCACAATGAATGAATTATCAGTTATAAACAGCACCAGCACAAAAGTATTTGGACAGATTAAGACTTTGTAGGATCTCTGAAGTTTTGGATGCACTTGTATGAGGATTTAGATGTGATGGTTGGCTAAATGAGAAGTGAACAAAGGTCTGATAATCAATCTCTCTTTATTATCATGCTCCGGCTCTGAGAACTTCAAGATTGGCATGATTAACTTTGACAATTTTTTATCCTTACTAATTTTCCTGTAGAATTCAATAGAAAATTAGCAGGGAAATTAGAAGGGTGGGGGGGAAAAAACCCTGCTAAAATTATTGATGACAATCTTGAAGCCCTGCAGAAGATGTATGATAATTTCACATCGTAAGTAATAAGAGTATGGAGCGAAAACATCTGTCCACATACATCATCAAATAAAGGCCTCCTCTCCTCACTGAAGTACAATAAGCTAAGACTACAGAGTTGGATGTTAACCTTTGTTTTCCTCTTCCTTCTCCATCTTGTTGATAGGGTATATGGTGCTGACATGCACACAGTCCAAAATGTTCAGTAAGATCTTTGTCAGTCGAAGCAGGTCGCTGAAGTTGTAGAAACCAAAGTAGATGAGGTTCCTTGCCAGGTTCACTACCTATAGACAAGAAAGATCACAGCCATGCTTTATAATTTATTTAAACGTATGTGAATTCTTATCTCTTCACGCTATTTCCAAGGAAACGGTACCTCAAAGGTGAGCTTGTTTTTCTCCTTGTCAGAGAAGGGAATGTTTTGTGACACCACCTCTCTCAGGTAGTTCTCCACAAAATCCATGGTGAGGCAGAAACGCTCTTTGATCTCATCTCTGGTGGTTCCATCATTGTCATAGCTAGGAAGATCAGACGAGAATCACATATAAGAGACGCACACTGACATCTTTGGAACTGTAATGCCAGTAAACCAAAAAACATCCCTGAGCAGAACTCACTCATCAATAGCGATCTTTGAGGGAATCTCAGACCAAAGACGGGCATATTTGACGGGTGTGACCTGCTCCTGGGGATCGCGGTCCACGTGCATGTGCAGCATCATGCGGCAGAACGAGGCCCGCAGGTCATATGGCAGGTCCTCATCAGACATACAGCGCAGGATCAGATCCACGTCCAGCTGACCGGAGATCTTATTGATGGCCAGGTACTGGCGGTCCAGACACATCCTGGCAAAGAGGTTCAGCTGGTACCTGTGAGAAAACATCATTTTGTGAGCTTGGAATTATAAGGTTCTATCTGTCTTTTTTATCCAAACTGAATTATCCACATATTCATGATCCTTGAATGCTACTTTATACTTGTGTGGTGTTATTATTCTTTTTTAAAGAGCCTTTTGAGCTTAAATATTAAAAAAGATAGACAGTTTGTAACAGTTTTGCCAGACGGTATCTCAAATCTTTGATGCTCAACTGCACTCCACCCAGACAGAACCTTATAATTCAAAGCTCACAATTTACTATTGGGACTTGATATCTGGGTGTCTTGGATTTTACTGCTGTAGACTTTATTTTGATGAAACACTCCCTTCAGTCTAACATTGAGGAACCAGACTAATCTGATCTTTGAGCTTGTACGCAACAATGTGCATACTTGATATCTAACCCATATTTTCATATGGCCTCAGAACTAATGTGCAAACAATTGAAGACATCTGACCTGTAGTAGCTGACCACCTCCTGGTCCTCCTTCTGGCCCTCCTTGGCATCCTGGGCCAGCTCTCTGATGCTCTTACTGCGGATCTCCTTACAGTTGTCCTTCCAGAACAGCCACACCTCCTCCTCATCCTCTGCCTCCACTGGATTCTCTCCATTTACTGTCGTCTCAATCTCAAACCTCGACAGGACCAGTCTGGTGAACAGCACAAAGAAATGATTTTCATAATGTTCATTTGAGCTGAACAGAAATTCTAAAAATGAAGCAAGGTGAGGCGCTAACTTGGTTTCAATGAGGATGTCAGCATTGGTTGGGTCCAGCACTGCGTTACAGATGAGCTCCTGGGTCACAGGGATGGACTTGTTCATGGACACACACAGATCTGACAGGTAGTCCAGGAACCTGGGGGCGGACAACAAAACATACAACATTCTCTATGGGCACTGGAGAGAGAGCTTAGGGACATACAGTTATTCTGGCTTTGTAGCCTGTATTTGCCTGAATGTATAAAAATCCTATGATGGGTACTACAGAAAGCTGATGCCTAGTTTTGCACCCATGTCCCCTCTACCAATATCATTACTCTTCAAACTGTGAAGGCCCTCTTTATTCAGACTTCTGGATCCGCCTGTTTCCCATGTCATTAACAACACTTGACAGGACTTAAACTCAACAGCAGCACACACTAACTGTCAGCAAATTACCTGCAGTGCCAAGGTCGCACACAAACAGTTCCACTCATACTACTCTGCATAAATTTGAATACATTTACATATATTTACATCGCTTAGGAGCTGTTAGACAAACAAATCTGACCCAGCTGCCCAGAACTCACAGCCCTTCCTTCTATGCCAATTTATGATGGCAGCCAAGGCCTGTCTCTTCCTGTGAGTCTCACCTGGGCTCGCGGTTCTTCCTCACTAGAGTGACAAATGTGTCTATCTCAGCAGCAGTGATATGCTTCTCCAGCAGCTTGCGATTGTTATGGAGCAGAGCGGTTATTGTGTCCTCTGCCAACACGTCGTAGCCTATCTGCTTCTGCATGAAGCGGAACTGCTTTGCTATGTACTCCTGTAAAGGGAAGGAGAGCGAGGATCATCACTGCAAGGATAAGGTCAAAGGTACCTGAAGTTGGAGTGGA
Source organism: Centroberyx gerrardi (assembly GCF_048128805.1). Lineage (NCBI taxonomy): Eukaryota > Metazoa > Chordata > Actinopteri > Beryciformes > Berycidae > Centroberyx > Centroberyx gerrardi. The sequence continues at coordinate 29,019,804 of NC_136001.1, forward strand.
GTTATTACGCCCACCCACCTGGTTTTTCCTGTAATCCTGCTGAGAGTGGCGTAACACTCGGTAGCAAAGCCTGCAAATGTGCCTAAAAGGAGCATGGCGCTGGTCTCCGAGCTCTTCCAGTCGCAGCATGGGACCATCTCCACTGTCTGTGAAAGGGGCTTGGAGAAGTTTGAATATCTGCAATGGCAATGGAGAATTTTAACACCCAACTTTGTGGATAACCATGAACTGTAAAAGAGTTCATAAAAAGCCTGAGGTTTAAGGCCTACCTGCTTGAGGATATTCTGTTCTCTCATGAGTTTCTGTCTCTCTCTGTTGGGCTTATTAACCATGATCTCCAGGACGTCCTGCCCGCTGTTGGGGATGTCCACCACAAAGAACACTAGGTCCTCCAGGAGCTTGGTCACAAACCTGGAGAGTATAGAGCCCTAGATGTAAGTCCACACCTATAACTCATAGTTGGAGACTACCTTAAAAACAGGGCATCTCTCTGAGTTTTCCTTCAACTGATTAGATGATTACAACAAAGTACCAAATAACACATAATAATGTAGTATGTAAAGGGCCTGCAGTCGGTACTTCCTTCCCACACATACCTCCTTTCATTTTGTGTGATGGTACCCTTTTCCAGTTTGCCAGCAATGGACGCCAACACTTTACTCGCATCATTAGCAAAGTCTAAATCACGCACTTCTGCTGGCGGCACCGGTACGATGGCAAAAGCCTCTTTATCTTCTTTTACTGCTGATGTTCCGATCTGGAAAAATGAAATTTTACAGTAAGTGTTTAGATAACCTCAGTCACGCTGTACTTCTTGATATAACCATCAACTACTCACCCGTAACATAACAGGCTTCTCTTCCTCTTTGTCAATGGGGTTGTTTGTACTGTGAACCCATGTGTTGGTACACAAGTGCCTTAGCCTCACATAGGAGCTCCTAAAAGTAACAGAAGCAAGCACAAAGACGATAAGCTAAAAAGGCACTGTGGGATGAGACGAGGCAAGGGTGACCAAGTGCGCAGAGAATCTGACCTGTGACAGAGAGGTCACAGGTTTGACCCCTGCAATAGCCAATATGGCCATTAACAGCTGTTTGTCCTATCAAAGTGTCCTTTAGCAAGACACTGAACCAAGACCTGCCCCGCTCATTATAAGTAATTCTGGATAAACAATGTAATGTAATATTATTTATCTTGAAATAATAATAAGTCCAAGTTCACATTAATTTACTGATACACAGAAGAGGTCTTACAAGACAAATGGTGAGGTAAAAATGAAATTCACGCAAATTACAAAATTGCTTAGATCATTTAAATCCTTTCCCATTGGTACATATTTTATCTGTCACAAAGGTTTTAAATGGTCATGTGTGTTTGTACAAAGATAAGATGAAATGCATGTTGGTGTATGCTGCTATCGCTGTCAGCTATCACTGTTATCAACTTAATGCTTAATCAGATTTAACAAAAATATGTAAACAAAGCTCTGTGGGTAGTGAAGAAATTGCTTATAATGGCTTCTCCAGCTAACAGGTATTGCTTTTTGAGGCTTAGCTACTTTAATCCATGAGCAGCCTCAATAGCAACAGGGCTTGGCATGGTCACCGGTAGCTTAGCCAGTAGTGACCAGTACAGTATCATCCCTGCTCTTCCATGAAGTAAAGACTGAGCCAGCCACATCTCCCATGCACAAAGCACCCAAACCCCCTCGTGCGTGTGTGTAAGTCAGTGTGTGTACACCTTTAACACGGACAGCAGACACTGGCCATATTCTTGGCAGGCGTTATGTAACCGCCCACTGACGCTAACAGGCTTACCTTTGTGTACAGGTTCTCTCAGGCATTAATTAGTCTCATGGCTAGAGTTTGTCTATGTCCCTGAGATGCAGGGTTATTTCAGGTAGGGGGGGGAGGCGCTAGCAATAGTAGCCTGCAGCATGCAGGCACGCACCTGACGACGTGACACAATGGAGGCTTTGACACAAGGGGGAGAGGCTGCTCTTATCTGATGGTGTGGTGACAGGGACAAACACACAATTGTAATTTTAGCCCTACACATGCCCTCTCATACGATACTGTCAACATGAAGAAAAGACGGAACAAAACAGAGCCTCGATATAGATGCATAGTTAGTTCAAATATAGATGCACACTGGCATGCCATAAGCACACTCTGACAAAGCACCCACTTTCATCCACATAAGGACAATCTTTCGTTGACAAAATATTATATAACGTTTTACACTTAATATGCAACTAAAACGAGTTTTATGCCACATTTGCTGTTGTCAAAATATTTCGCTACATCAAATCTGTATGTCAGCATGACTGTCATTTTCAACTAACTTGGCAGTAAAGAGCAGATGACCTGAGGAGAAATGTATCTCCCAGATGATGTCTCTGTATGGAGGCGTATATGCAGTGTTTATGCAACATCTGGCATGTGGTTTTAGCTTGGGGATATGACAGGGTCCTCCTTACATGGCATGTTGCAATGTTTTTCCCCTGTGCCTACTATCCATGCGTACTTTCAGTCTGATTACCATGGTTTCCTGTTTCAAGCCATAATGGGACTTTCCTGGCTCCCCTTGGCTGGTATCATACCATCTAATGGTGACCAGACGATATGAGCCACACACATACACACACACACACACACACACACATACACACACACACACACACACACACACACACACACACACACACACACACACGCATCATACATTGACAAACAAACAAACAAACACAGAAAATACAGTGAGAAAAGAAAAAAAAAAACCCGAAAGCCTAAATGAAATTTTTTTTTAGAATAATTGAAAGCACATGACAAGCTAGCTTTATAGGGACTTTCCATTTTAGTGAGATGATGTTTTAGGAAAAATGACAAAACTGAATCCATACTATTGTATGAAGTCTGCATCAAAGCTAAAAATCAAATAATATATGAAAATGAATATGTGAGCATCTGCCCAATGAAAATGTCCAGCAATAACACCTGCTAGGTGCTTCTTCTCCCAGCTGAGAGCCAGTGTCAATCAAACAGCAGTCTCGGCAACAATCTCCCATTTGAATGTCCATAAGTGTCAATAAGTGACCAGAACCAACGGGCCTTTGCTTACAGCTCCCAACCCAAGCAAGCCCTCATTACCCGATTTCCCACTGTTGTTCCCAATATTCCCATAACTCTTCACATTAAAGGGCTTTGAGGTGAATGTCCACTGCCCTTACAGTGTGTTTTGTCCCGTTTTAAAATGACCGTTTTTTTACTAAAACTCTTGACATCAGACATTGACATCACTCCTTGTTGACAAGGTTGATAAAAACTTGCTGATGATGGGATGATTCATGTTCGTCATTCGAAATATTTCACCCAACATTCCCCACAACCCTGATGTGATTTTTTGTCACTGACGAGCAGAGAGCTGCTTCTCCTTGAGACAGTTTGCTATTTGACCTTTATATGTACATATCAGGCCTTAGCTGCGCATATCGCAGGTCTTGGGGGTGTTTGTTAGCTGATGGTCCTGATATTTGGCAGCCTTGGATGTGTTCACAATCTTGCTGTCAGAGGCTCACAGGCTTCAGGCCTATCCAAAAAAGCGGCAAACAACAAGCCAAATTCTTTTCATTCTCTGCAGCAGGTAGATGGGCCGTGGGGTGGAGATACACGTTTTGTTTCCTCATATGTCCTTAAGTCGTGTCAACCTCTGTGAGATATTTGAATCCCACAAGAATGTGGCAGCTTCACATGACACATTCCAGGCATGTGTGAGTATGTGTGCGTGTATGTAGTAGTTCATGTCATGCTATTACTGTAGTTCACATGTTGTCCTCTAAAGGTAAGATTGCCGTCATACCTGGGCACCATGGAGTCCCCCCCTCTCAGGGTGGTAGGGTCCAGCTCAAAGATGGAGGAGATGTCCATGCCGTCAGGAACAGGCACCAGGGTGTACATGACTTTCTCCTGGGGGGCCCGCAGACGAGCTCGCAGCGCTTCGTGATCGGCATCCAGCTAGAACAAAAGATACAGTGGGAGGGGAGCGCCCCATTGGCCACAAACTGCAGTGAAGTATATAGAAACAAAGTAAACGGAAACCACTGACAAAATACACCAGTGGTTCTAAACCATGTGTCATTGAGGCCCAGTATATGCAGGTTTTCATTTTAACCAATCATTATAGCAGCTGACTTCACTTAGTTGCTTCTCTGTGGTTGAAGTTGTGCAAATCATTGAAATCAGCTGCAATACTGACTAGGGACTGTTGGGCCTCGATGGCACATGGTTGAGAGCCACTGAAATACACCACATCCCCATTAGGCACAACAACCTCAGTAATACTTTATACAACATTGCCATCTATTGGTGGTTTCCAATGGGACATGCATCAGCTGGATGATGGCATGATGACACCCTGTGGTAATCTACTGTTACTACACCGCTACTTCTCAGACAAATCTAGTGAGAGTATCTTTTTTTTTTTTTAATAAGGCACGTGCAACTCAAATGAAAAGTGGTCTTTATGATAAAGGATGCTTATCTTAAGACCAGAAGGAGAAACTGGACAGAATAGACAGCGGCAAAGATTGTATGACCCAGGTGCAGACATGACAAATTAAGTCTTTTTGCTAGGTTTAATAAGGTCAGCTTTCATGCAATTTGCAGAACTGTAGCCAAGTCAAGATAGTATTTGACAGTACCTGGAAATTAAAGGGTGTAAAGTCCACCACCTAGAGGAGAAAGCAAAGACCCAGCACAGAATTGAACAGATTAGATCAATAGCAGCGGGGCAAATAGGGTGACACTGCTAAGCACACGGGGGGATGGAGCTCAGGTTGACTTACCGAGGATCGCTGCTCAGCGCTCTCCTCCTCAAAGTCTGGATTCACCTGGGAAAGACACCCGCATGTAAAATAGCTTCTCTACTACATCATTAATTGGACGCGGGATGATTTCACATTGTGTTCACCCCACTGTGCATAACTTAATCTGTCTACAGCAGATGGCTCCAGGCAGATTTTAACTGGACTTAATGCATGCATATAAAAACCCATGAACAGTACACATGGGTATAGAACTGCAACAGTGTGAGAAAAGGAGGGGAAGAGGGCCACACACACCTCACCCACCTCAGCAGCCAGGTAGCACCCTGTGGCCAAGTGTTTGAACCTGAACAGGCTGTTCCAGTAGCCTGCCCCTCCCCTACACGGGTCATGGTGGACCACCTGGAAATGACAACAGACATAGAAAGGATGGCTTGAATACATACATTTTGAGAAACACAGAGTCATCAGCAAGAGCCGCACACCAAAAAAGCAAATTAGGAAACCTTAACAACATGTTGTGCTCACCTCTACTTCCCAGAGTGCTTTGCTGCTGGTGGCAGAGGTGGCAGACTGGCGGCCTGTTGTCCTCAGAAAAACATACTGCTTCTTCCTGTGGTCGTCACAAGTGAGGAACTTCTCCTGCTCTGCATGGAACAACCGCACTACATCACCCTGCCATTACACACACACACATGCACACACACACACACATACACAGTGTATCATCAGTAGAAAGTAAAGACAATGAAATATTTTTATTGTCATTTTTATTCTCTCTCCTTTGATTGTGTTTGATTGTTTTATATCTTGTACAATGTGTTTTTCATGTTTTTCTACATTTTACTATAAATGCTTTACTATTCTACAGTTTTATGTGTTTTTATTTTTCTATTATCCTACTGTGAAGCATTTTGCAACCACAGTTTAGGTACTATATAAATAAAGTGAATTACTATACGTTGATTTCATACATAGACTTAAGGGTACCTACCCCTTTTAGTATGGTTTCCTTGTTGTCACTCCATTTCATGAATAGAACAACTTTCCAGCTGGTGTTGCAGTTTACAGAATTCACCTGAAAGGCAGAGGAGAAGTCTATTAATAGAGCATGCAGAGAGAAAATGTAAATGATGTGACTTATCTGTAAGTTTTATGTCCAGTATCAGCAAAACCAACAAGCTTCTCTTAAAGTCCTACTGTGTGGCCGTATGCACAGGCTGGCTGATAGAGGTTATTATGGCCTCTAAGTTTGTAAGTCATTTGTCTTTATGGTGATGAAACTTTTTAGAGGAGGACAATTATTGCTGGTATGAACTGTTTTATATTAGTAGATGGATCGGTCAGCAAGCCAAGTCAGTTTGGCTATTCACAAAATTATCACCATGAGTCATTACTACTGCCTGTTTAGACTGCTTAAGATCTGGATGAATCCCAACCAGCCTTGGCATTCTGTAGAGATTGCATTATCCTTATCTAAGGTGTCAAACCTTTCTTTGATAAGCAATAAAATGATAATATTATTCCACATGGGGCTCCTTTACTCCAAATGAATTCTCTGTATGCTATCAAGTAAACAGGATCCAAGGAGTATTTTAGGATCTAAAGAATATTATTCCATTCCAAGGTTGCTCCTGTATTTTTATTTTCTGGTTTTAGCATCGAAGAGACTGACTATGTGAGGTTATGTGTGTACATGTATATCAATATGTGTATACATCTATGCAAGCTCTTTCTTTGCAGCTCTATATATGCACATGTACTTTATTTTTTTTATGCATTTATGCATGTGTACTTTATACATTAAATGGATAGCCTTTCTGGTCCATCATGAAGCAGAAGTCTTTTGAGTCTGCCAAAGAAGGATTTGCCTCAGTGTTTTGGTTGTTGAGATTTTACCTTGTGCAAGTCAAAGTGACATTTACAATTACTACTACAAATGCTAACAATTTAGTGCTGTAAGCTATATATTTTTTTTTTGTGGGAAAAAAACATCATACAGTGAGTAAAATAAGCTGTGAATTATGCTTTATCCACAGTGTCTACGATACTGTATGGTGTTTACCAGTTTCCTTGTGTTTGTCAGAATCTGTAAAATACTGGAAGCTTAGCCCGAATTTTCAGAATCCAGTTTGAAGAAGTGAAAGTGGAACCTGTCTCACGTAGCATTTACTCTACAGCTGTATGTAAAGCAACCGGCGCAGATGAAGTGTTCATGTACCTCATTGCATCCTGGGTTGTCAACTAGCTGGTGGCTGCTGGCATGCAGGGGCTGCCCAGCGTTCACAGGGTTAAGGACCACTTTATCTCCAATCACCACCTGGAGAAACAACATAAATACACCGGATATATTACATTCAAATGATTATGTGTTTACGCACACACAAACACAGACACACACGCACACATAGAGTAAGTCTGCCAGAGTGTGCATCTCTCCACATTGGCCCCAGGGGAACTGTTGCCGTTACAGACAGGAACTGATACATTAGTGCAGTTTTGTCCTTCAAGATAAACATCTTTAAATACAGACTCGGCGGCTGGCACTCGTCCAGCTTGGGGCGATAGAACATCTTGGGACTGGAACATCGAGATGAAATCCTGCTGCTCTGAAGGAGACTTTGTGGGACTGAACTTAATTTAAATTTCTGTCCATAGCCGTGTGACTTCACAGCATATCAGCAAGTGTTCAAATGTTCCAAATCTTAAAGTCTGGTGATTACGATACAGATGTGTTAGGTTGGCAGATTTGATTACATCGGATCATGCTAGCCACCCAATAAGCACTAGGGGGCATACTGGACCATGTCCTGTGTGAAGAGAATTGGATTAGACGGAGAGTGTCACTAACTAGCCCTGACCCTGGGCATCACTCACTATACCGACTATAATTGTGTACCATTACATTTTCTTCATCAAGTCTTCATAATGTTGGCTTAACTAGTCTACTCCACAGCACATAAATGAATATGTGTTGGCATAAGCAGCAAGAATCAATAGAAAAGCTTTGGTCTAATCATCACCAGGTAAGGTTAGGTAATAGTTAAGTTAGGTTGGGAGTGCCTGGAAATTGCAATGGGTGGGGAGTACGGACTGGAGACTGAGTTCTGAAGGCCAGAAATCTCAGCGCCTGGCAAAGCGATCATTGAGTCATTGGTATTGATCAACAACCCTATCAACACCCCATAAATATATTATGGGCATTTCGTATTGGTCTACAGATGTGTTATTTCATAACATGGCCACAGTAAAACTCTTACTCCTCCCTTAGCTCTGGCTGGATATTTGTCTTTACCCAGTGCTGCAAAAACTTGCTGCATTAGTCCTTAAGTTTCCATAAATGGCTTGTTAGCATTCCTCATTAAACCAAGGAGAGCAAGCTCGACCCTAACCCTAACTAAAATTCAAAATGTCAAGGTATCCCTTAGGGTGCGTTCACACCAAACATGTTTGTGTGAGTGGTTTATTGGAACCCTTTAGTTTGGTTCGTTTGGGCCGATGAGAAAAATGTGTTGCAGTGTGTTGCAGTGTAGTTTGTAAGAAGTGAGAATGTAATCTGAACCAACTACAGGGAACAGTCCCAAAACGTGCACTTTTAATGAGACGGATGGTGACATCTGATGGCAGCAGTTCCTCATGCTTGGAAAGCCTAGCATAACAAAATGAAGCAAAGGCAAACCACTGTTTCTTCACGTGTTTTCAACTGGTATGAGGATCAGAGAAGGCAATTACGCCAAAGAGCGCAGACATGTGACTTTTGTTTACTAGTCCTGATTCACTTGTAATTGAGCAGTGTGAACCTAAACAAACCCAATGCAAAAATGCAACAAAGTGGGGCGTCCCGGTGACGCGTACCATGTAAATGTGACGTTCTGGGTTCACATCTGGCCCAGGACCTTTATCGCATGTCATCCCTCTCTCTCTCCCAGTCTTTCATGTGTCTCTCTACTTTGAACTACCTAATGAAAATGTAACAAAGTAAACTTTTCCACTATGGCTCGGACCAAAGCAAACAAACTGTAGGTGTGATCGCACCCATAGTATCTCCTATTAACTGCAACTGACTTTGACCCCACAGCCAGCTCAGGGCCCTCTACCCACACTGTCTCCCAGGGACCGCAGCTTGTAGAAGGGCTGGATGTAGAACCAAGACCCCTCGTTGCCAGCTGAGTCCAGAGTCACCCTCATGGCATTCTTCTCCAACAGCGCAGGTAGACGCTTGTTCACCGTCAGGTACTTATTGCTTTTCAAGTGCAACAACTGTTGGCAAAACCAGAAACATAGTTGCATGGTTACAAGAAACATAGTTACAAACAATGACATAATGCAGCCAAATGACAACATAAGCTAAATATACTATATTCAATAATTGCTGAAATGTCTGCATAGAATGTTTTATATATTTATTTTTATATGTAGTAAAGCTATACCTTTATATGTAAAGGTATGCAAATATTTTGTTTTATTGTAATATGATGGAGGAAAGTATTACATTAGTTAGAAGGCACATAAAGACGTAAATATGTCAAAGACTGGCACAACAGGACTCAAGGGAATGATGCACTTGAAACTATGCATCTCCCACTGTTTTCTGGCTTGATTTCTCCTCTAAATTATTGGAGTACTTTAAATCTCTTGTCCATACATGCTTCTCATGACCTCTGTTGCAGCTCAGTTTCACCCGCTTAATCAACTGTTCCCAGACCTGCCAAAAATAATATATTACTAACTAATACCTTAAGACTGGCATCACACAGTAGAAGCTCCACATAGTTCTGAGACACACAGCTGGCACTTAATCCTACAAAGTAATATATGGTCTTAGAATTAGTGAATGCCCAATGCACAGCAGAGTGGACCTGATGAAACTCTGAGTTCGCTTCTCTGTATTAGTTGGTGACACGTTTACGATATAATAAAGAGCCTGTTTACAGACTTCTGGTGTGGGCTGGATTATTCACATATTTTGGGCAATATATGGTCTTGTTTTCCCACCCATAAAATGACACACTTCTATTTAATCCACTTTGTTTTCTCTGTAATATCTCTGTAATATCTCTGTGAATATTTCAAGAATAATGTGGCAAAGATAGACCACCCTTAAAAGATGACCACTAAAAACTTTCCCGAAATCTGTCATGCATTTCCCATGGCAAACCAGGATCCCATTAGTTAAATTATTACTGCAATGACTATGCAATGATTCATGGCCACTGAGACACCCTATATGCAGTTACCCCCTTGTGACCGTCACAGAGCGGCCCGCATGACCATTCTTGGTCGTTTCAGAAGCCACATAATCTCATGTCTGTGTGCAAACCATTCCTGGTCAAATGAGCAAAGAATGATAAGGCTCTTATAACAGACTGCCTTGTAGAAGAGCTTTGTTCTGTAACTATTATTTAAAACTCGCCGCTGATGAAACATCCATAGCTAACTTTATCAAACAGACAGCGTCATATGGTGCCAGATATGGCCACAGCTCTGCTGACCTAGATAGCTTATCGCTTAGGTTCCTCCTTCCCATACCTGAATGACATTTCCATACTGGATGACCGATCCCAGCAGCTTACGGTTTTCGGACTCATTCTGCTTCTTCTCCAAATCAGCAGCATGCTAAAACATGGAGCAGGAGACACAGATGCTCAAGAATACACTCAACCATTAGAGTACAGTCGTCTTCATAAAATACTGGTTTTGCAATGTGAACAGATTTCCTATTCCTACACAACAGAGATTGTAGCTCTGTGCAACCAATACACTAATCTTGGTTTCACCACAACAAAAGTCAAAGAGCCACCAAACTAAGGTGAGGAAGACACTTACATGGAGTTTATTGAGGAGGACTGTGTCAGTGGTGCTGTTGCCTCCCGGTTTCGCCGCCTTCCAGAACTGTTTCTGTGCTGAGTATCTGTTCATAGGACACAGTTTGAAAAGGCAGTCTGGGGAACAAAAAGAAGGAGAGAGAAAGGTGAGGAGCCAAACCTCAGTATTCAATAATAGTGCTTGCCTCCACAGTAACCTGCACCACATAGAGGTCCTGCTTAAAGGAATGCAGCACGTTTTTGGGAGATTGGTCCGTTGGCCCAAACATAGACACCAAAGTCATCTATGTGTCCCTGGTAGATCATTCACTTCAGCACTCCACGCCAACTCTTTAGCATCCACTATGTTGAGTGATAGTAGACCAGTACAGCCCACACTGACCGGGTCTCTGCAGCCACGGCTTTACCCAAATTCTGGTTTCGTGTTTGTATATTTTGCAGACAGTGCATATTAATCCATGTTGCATTAATGTGCATATTAATACATATTGATTAATGTTGGATCACGCAATTTCCCACGAGATTAGAGGGCCCGATGTCACTGATGTTTCAGGAGTCAGCAGGATAATCTCAGTTATTTTGTAAGTGCATGATACCCCATCCTTGCCTAATCGTCTAGTTCCCAGCCTAACACATTTTTATTACTAAAAGGTCAGCCTTCTTACTTTGGATCAGGGGTGGAATTTGAAATTACTAGTTGCCCGGTATAAATAATGAAATATAGACCGATCACGCTCTCAAGTTACATACATGCAAAAAAATCACAAGTTTGTGTAAATTTCATATTTTATTATTACTAGATCAGTATAAGTAATGTAATGTCTAAGTTTAACAGTTCAGCTACTTCCATCTGCTACTACAGATGAGTCACTTCCATCTACAGATGGGTCAATCTCCCTACAACTTGGTGTATTCCTTTAATACTTTGGGGAAACACACCCCGTCATAAAAGTAGCCAAGGAGAAAAAGTGATGAATTGAATGGTGAAATTGTGACTCTAAAGAGAGTAAAGATAATCCATGCAACAAGATGTTTTAATTCTCTCTAGTTATTAGATTAATCTGGTCAGACTGAGTGACTGGTACAAGAAGGATGTGATCATGCATTGACCGCTGTGTGTTTCGCGCTCCATCCTCATCCTATTCCATGGCTTCATGTATACATGCTATCTGCTAGCTACTACAGGGGACCTGGTAAGCTGTAACTGTGGTATAAATAGCCACACTGGCAGGCTCTGTTGGAAATGCGGCCAACTCGACTGTGTCCAGGGATTAGCCGTCATAGGGCGCTGGGTGGAAGAGAAGGATGGATAAGCGGCACAGGAGGAGGAGAGGAGGAAAGGAAGGGAGGAGGCCAGGGACCCCTTACGGAGAAAATGGGGCAGTGGGAGAGCAGGGATGCATCTATGTGACAGAGATCAGCAAATGGGTTTAGGGTTTAGGGAGAGAAGGAGAAAAGAAACTAGGATGAATGTGTATTGTAGTGGGACTGGGTGTTTTGTCAAAGGTAATCATACAAAACTTGACAAAACTGACAGGTGAAGTGATGAGGGGATTATGTTAGTTAATTTATGTGAAGATGATAAGGAATACAGGCATGCATATTGAACAATAATACATTATATTTTCAGTTATTCACACAATTTAACATAAAGATGAAAACAAACAAACGTCCAGACATATTTTCATGGTTTACAAATGGTACCACAGGAAAGGGAAATGTTCCCTTTGATTAACGTCAACTATATATTTACACATCCAATCTCAATGCCATGTAGCCAATAGCTAATCCTGTGGTGCATCCTCACAGACGCATCAACAGACTGTCAGCACTGACCAACACACAAAGTCCAGCTGTTATTGAGGTGCTCCGTACCGAGCACCTAAAAACCTATTAGGCGTCTTTGACTTGTTCTAGCTGAGTGTTTATTACTAATGAGGCCCTGCGTTGTTCACGGCATGCACTGTGGAAGAAACTCTTATACTAACGAGCTAGTTGTGCAAGAATGGAACGCCTGTCATTACATCATTGGTACAGGTGAAACTATATAGCAATAAACAATCAAATGAACCATCAAAGGAAGATAAGATTAAGAGAGATATTTTGACAAACCCAGTTTGAAGTCATTGTTAGCAGCAAGAGGCCTAGCCACAGAGCTCGCCGTTACAACCGTCAGCTAACTCTGGAGTCAATATTTTCTGCGGGTCCAAGTACTACTGTATGTAAGAAACAAATTATATATAGGTCCAAATCGCCGAACTTATCCTTTAATGGATTTCAGTCAGACAACTCCAACAACTTATGGCATCTAGGCTCTGATCGTCCCCCCTGGGGGAAACCTAGAAATAAGAGCCTACAGGTGGATGCTGGGGTGGAGGTGAGCAGCAGCAATAACTGAGCAGCGGTGATCGGCAATATGAGCAGCGTAGCGTCGGCATAGACAACGCTAGCGAGAGTGAGCAAGTGCATTTTGCAGCTTAAATAGACGGCCTTATAGAGAGGGGCGCTGGATATGAGTTGCAAAGAGTAGTGTGTATCGTGTCAGCAGCGTGACTCAAGTCTGCCTGAACTAGCTTCGCTTTTTAGGTTCTCAAATTCTTTTACCATCTAAAGATTAGGATGCTGTGTGAAGGAATGCAATTCACATTGTCAAATATTTTCTGTCATCATCAGAGGATTTGTGTCAACAGGTCAAACATTTCAAATACCACCCATTCTTCTCCCATTTCACCAAGAAGTGACTGTACCATTACAGGTGTCACACTTTCCAGTTCCACAGTGGGATTACTGATTTCTGCTAGAGCAATCTACATACATTCAAGCTCTGCTAGAGCAATCAACCTGCACGCACACACACACACACACACACACACACACAGACACACACAGACACACACAGACACACACAGACACAATAAGGCAATTACCATTTCATGTCATAGTATCAGCCTCTCAGAGATCAGAGAGGAAGAAGCAAAGTTTAAAATGTTGTGCTAAAGCTCCCTGGAAACCAGGCCTTTTAAACAGCTTAAGTAGGCTATTAATACTTGACAGGGATCTTAGGACTTAACCCTGGCACACTTTGTCTCTGCACACTTTGTCTCTGCTGATGTGCCGTCGTTCCGGCTTCAACAACCTGGAGAAGAGGTGAGACCAGGAGAGGTGAGAGAGGTGAGACCAGGAGAGGACGGAATGATGTCCAGACTGGAATCCATGGGAGTGCATCAGGGTGAAACAGTATACGCTGCACTAAGTATGTGATGATGACGTAGGCCTACCGTTGCTTTTTAATGTACTTCATACTTCATCAACTTTACCTCTAGCCTTTCCCCTATGAGTCAATCTGCGATGCAAATTCCAGTCTCTGTGTTATTAAAATGGCAGAGACCTTGAAAATGATGATTACACAGGTGAACTTGACCAAAAACCAGCCTTGCAAAGCCAAAGAGAAATAACTGCATGAGTAGTAAAACTGGAAACAATGTACTGTTGGTGCAGAACTGTGTGTGGGTTTTTGATATGAAATCTATCAAAACCTAATCATGACCTTTGACCTTTAAAGGGGCACAGACCACTCAAGAGCTTTCGTCATTTAAAAATGAAAAAAATCCAACGTCATAAAATGAGTTTGTTTATGGAGCAAATGAATGGAGAATTATTTTCTCAGTGATCAGAACTCAAGCCCTTTGGAGTATTTCTTACGTGTGAAAAAAAGGCTGCATTTCTACAATACGTGTTTTTAAGTGGCTTCATATATTTTTAAAAGCTGCATTGCACAAAAGATGCAGGAAGTGGTGTCAGGCATGTCGGCCGGCCTCGTGAACGTGTTCACATAAGAGAAAAATCCTGTAGTGCTAAACTAGCTGATGCTAACGATTTAAAAATGTGTCCAAAAAAAAAAAACTCCATCCTCAGCACGGAGGGATATGTACTGACATTTTCACAATAGAGAGAAGTAAGCTTGCTAATTAGAGCAGCGATCTGGCATAAATGCATAGTGAAGAGGTGATATATCACAGTGCAAAATCCTGTAGTAATACTAATACTGCTGTGTTATTCACTTTTTGGCTTGAGAATGAGAACAAGGCTTTTTAGCCTTCGTGAGTTAAAATCACTCACTCACTGTACCATCCTCCATCATTGAGCAGTTGAATATGCGAGTAGGTGTGGGGGTGCAAGTTAATTGCTGAGTTAGTGGTATTGAGCCACAAAAACATGAAATCCCGACAGATACGTATAGCATTTTGTGCTATGGGGCAGTAAAAAGTACTGTGCGATAGCAGTGGCATTTTTAGTTTAGTCAGTGTCATTCTGCAGCTAGCTGTATGGTGCTACACCACAGCTTTGCATATTATTTGAATAGCTCAGTTAGGACGTGACAAGATCACACCCTTCCTTTGCGTCCTCAAATGGAAATGCAGCGCACCGTGTTCAAATCCATAAAACACCATTGCCTAACTGTAGTTTACGTCATCTGGTCTAGAGCACTTAATATAAGGGGTATAAGGACTGGCGGATGTCTATCTGGACTGGGAGCCAGCAAGTAATAGCATTGCCCTTGCACCTTCACTGCATGAATCCAAACAAACATCATTTTAATAGCAGAGAATAGCTGCATGACATGCTCATCCAAGGCACCGATCAGTAACATCCCAGGGAGCATTGGTCAAGAGGGCGGGAACACTGATCGACAGGCCTGCTGATCTTTTGTTCTAGTGCAGGTTAGTCCCACTAGAAGTGCACAGAGATCACCTCCATCACATTATACAATGTATTGGCAAGACATACGGTACATCTATAGCCACCACACACACTTTGACCTCCACTTGCTAATCTTTCATTTACTCATTTTTCCTGTGGACTGCTGCCATAGTGTTGTACCAATTTGTTCATAACACACATGCACTTGCACACACACACAGGCTTCATATCTTAAATTTTGCTCTCTTGTTTTTATCAGTTGCCATGTAAAGCAGTTTGTGATGAGCCTGTTTGCCCAAAAGCCCATTATAAATAAATTTGACTATACATTTGACTGGACAAAGAAATGGTTCTTACTTTACAGAGGAATGAACGTACTCTGCTAAGATTACTGAAAATAACATTGTACACAGCATGTTGTGTATTGATCAAGCTCCAGTTGAGCACACAGTGCTGCTCAATCAACAAGCATGTCTCTCGGTAGGGCAGACGTGTTAGGATGGGCTCAGTTCCAGGAAAAATATATGTACAATATTCATACTTCAGAGGAACAGCCATACTCTACACTTGCTGTGAGCAAAACTGAGATACTATGATGCACTCCCACAAACAACTGGATAAAACTATATAAATAGGGAGCACACAATGATACTGGACTAGATCACATTTTGTATGATGTTCTAAAAAACTCAAAATGTAGGGCAGTTACTAAAGCTACAATATGTAACTTTTCACCTTGAGACAGGAAGTGTACGGTCAGTCCTGCCTCCCTCCCCCCTCAGTACACTTGTCACTCATCTTGATAAGCTGTCAACTTTGAAACAGCACCCTAGCCTGGGGCTGAGGTAGCCAGCATCCATACAGCCACCACAGGTGCTGAAGAAGCAGACGTCGAACGCATTCAATCTGCAATAAAAAGCAACGCCGATATACACCCATGTGGATTCGCTTTTCTTTCGTTTCTGACTGCTTTCAGCCATTGTCGTTGCTACGACTTCTCTGTACTTGACAGCCACAATCCAGCTCACCGCTGTCCATGACCACAGCAAATGGTATATGCCCCAAAATGTCTCCAACATCATTTAAAAGCCAATTTTTTAAGTGCGATTTTGGACAAATATGAGTATTATATATCAATTGAAAGGTCTCAGTGAGATCTTTTCAGTGCCAAAAGGACTGAAATCATGACCCATAAGTTTTAATTAAACAAAAACTGAAAGCCGTAACAGTAAAAGTAGGGTTTTGTTTGCTGGGTGTAACAACACTTACGCCCTTTTGACACCAAGCAAAACCCCACTTTTGACACTGAACAAGCATTGTGGGTAGAGGATTCTAACAGCACTTAGGTCAACTCAAAATGCATGCTGACGTAAGTAATGCTAGCATGGCAGCATGATCACATCATTTTTAGTATCCTATTCATATCCTAATTCATATTCTAGGTCAATATTAGATGAATGTAAATATGTTAATATTCCCATGAAATACTTAGGCCTATAGATTCAAAATGTTATTTTATAATGTTAGGAGTGTGAACTGGTCAAGATGAGCTCTGATAGTAAGACTGCTGGTAGCTGAAGTTATCCCTCAGTGTTATGAGGAGTTTTACAGGACTTTGAATGTGTCCCAGGACACATCAATAAGTGATGTGTCCTGGGACACACACAAAAATGTATTATACTAGCAAAAGAAAAAAAAAGTAGTAGTTTAGAATCAAAAGTAGTTTCTTATGTCTACAGAGGTTTATTAAAAAGGTTTATTAAAAGTTTTTAACAGAAAATGTATCAATCAATTTGATATGTTCCATGTAGCATACAGTTTTAAAGGCCTTGGTGAAAGTTGCTGAGCATTACTTCAAGATAAAGATATTCATTCTGATCTTGTTTTATATTTCAGTGTTGATTGAAGTGTAATTGCTAGATTTGTATTAAAATGAATGTGTTTTACAATTGTTTACTTACATACGCCCATATTCTGCATGGCTGTATTGGGACAATGTTTGTGCCAAAAAGGCGTATTTCACTCTTTTGCCATTTTTAAAAAAGTTAACAAATATAATTCAACTTAAACTGTAGCAGTATTGTTTTTATAGTAATGCTCAATCTGATAACACAAAAAGTTAAAATATTGTGCTTAGTATGTGGTAACGGCAGCTGATCCAAGTTTGATCAAAATTTGTTTTGGCTCTCCTGTAAAATCTACTGTAACACACTTACGCCCCTTTGGCTCCAAGCCCTCGATATATCCTATTTATTTATTGTTATTTTAAAGTAAAAAAAAGTAGCATATTGTAGCTTTAAAGGTGTTACAAAAAGAGGAGGAAAAAGAGTGGAGTGGAGGGGAATTCTCAGAAACCTTGATGTTATGTTGTGTCAGATAAGTGATTTCCTAAGGGAAAAATAAAAAATTTGGATTTCCAGGGATTTGTTTTTTGTTCAAAACAGCTGACATCCTGACATTGTCAGTGAAAAGAGCACATCCTTTCATGAGTTCTTCCATTCTCCTTTGCACTAAAACCGTATTTCCATTCATGATTTATGGTCCTAGATGAGATTTGAGACACTGAACCAAACTTTTCTCTAATCCATAGCCAACTATCACACCAGCAGGTCAGTTAGTGCCAGGCAGCCACTCATTTAACTACAGATGATAACTAAACATGGAGCAGATGCACCTCTTGAAGAGAGAATACTATAAATGGGAGGGAAACTGAAAAAAAACAAACAATAGAAGTGCACTCAGTACTAAAGAGAAATAACCAAAAGGTATTATTAGCCTTATAGCTGCTGGCCATTCTCTGTCCAAAACTGTCCGTGGTTTACACTGACAGTTTTGGGCCAGATGGTTAGAGGGTAAGATGTGATGGTAGGTTGCTGTCGAGGGCCTGATGCTTAACTCTCCCTGGCATTCTGCCTGACAGGAAACCATTCATTTTGAGATCAAGGATCACCAACAAAAAACACTACCTACGGTAAGATACAAGAGTATTCCTTACAGGCACAGACAACCTGCAGAGAAGTGTAAAATAACAGCAATCAATATGCAAATGTGTCTGTGTTATGGTAAACGGATCATAGAGGATATGGTTCTCCACAGTTAACGGTTGCGTTGGTGAGCCTGTGAGTGTATCTCCACTTCCTGGTCATTGTCACTCAAGGATGACATGAAAGAGAGCGCCGATTGTGACAATGACAGGGACGTGCTAAATAAAGTCCGGCAAGGCTTTTATAATCCCATGGATAAAAAAAGGTCAATTTAATTTCCATTACTTGTTCCAAGTAGATGGAAGTGACACTGGCAATTGCGTCATTTCACTCAAGAATTAATTTACCAAGACCTGCTTGGGAAGCCTGCCAAGTTCTCATTTGGAGAGGGATCCACTATGGCAGCACAGGGCAGTGCAGAAAGCATCCAGAAGCCCATTTGCTACCAAGTGACAGCCACTCTGAAAATACTCTCTCTGCTGTTGCCATAAAACTACCATAACTTTGGATAGGGATGCAGAATACCACACAATAAGCCACTCCAAATAACAGCACTCAATTATTTACAACGGTATTACAAAGGCTTAGCTTACTGAACAAAAAATGACTGCGTGTTCAATTTATTTATTTATTTATTTTAAAACCAGGACAGACCCAAATTGTGCCAAGACTGGAGGAGAAGCCCAAAATGGGTTAATTACACAAACCTACTTTTTTTCCCCTTGCAGAGCAAATCCAGTGCATTGGTAAATATAGTATCATTGTTCCACAAACCATATAACCTGACATACTGTGTTGCATTTAGAATATGACCTTAGTTCTCAGCTACACCTAAATAAAAGCTGGGCACAATACTAGATGAATCACATCAATAATTCAAGCCTGCATCTGGAAAAGGTCAATATGTTCTAACAACGACAACAAGACTAACCTCTGCCATTTCAAAACCTCTAACATGGTACTGAATATCGAAAACCAAAATTTGACCAAAAAAAAAAAAAGAATGCTCATTGAGTGGAAAGTTACAGTGAGAATGGTGAACCGCATGAAGAGGTCAACAACCTATTTTGGAAGCTATACTTATTTGAGTATTACAAATTATGTTACCACCAAGCCCAAACTTCTGAGATACAGGGCTTCAAAGTTTTTACTAGGCTTGTCTCACTCTCTCAGACAAAACCAACTCCCTCTTTATTGGAGACATTATTACATCCTAGTGGCCTTGCCAGACCTTTTCCACACCTTTACTGACAGCACCCAGAATAAAAGCTCATAGGAAATGAACATGGGATAAAAGTACACTTAGATCTGATAGTATGAGAGAAACGGATATGTGGAGGGAATTACTAAATAAAAATGAACATGGTCATAATATACTGACCAAAAAACAGGGACAAAGAAGTCTGGATATGTTTCTCTTGACAAGAGGGCAGGTACAGGTATGTAATGTTGCCTTGTGCAGAGGAGGCAGGTGAACACCAGTTAAATTACCTAAGTACAGTGATGCTTCCTTTTCCATAAAGATGTCCGCTGAGGCTACATGTCATAACACTGGACCATGGGTCATGGCGTGGCATTTCAACAGACCGAGATATATTCACTGATGCTCAGATGAATGAATAGAGGTTGGCTTACTCTAGAAATGATTGTATCTGACACATTTCTAGAGATATCACGCTGACATCACGGGTCAAGACAGAACTATTTCATGAGCTAGAAATACAGAACAGAGCACACTGTTATACACAAAAAAATGTAATTTCTAAACACATTTATTACACACCCTGTCATTACTGACATGCATGGTACTCTATCATGCTGACCATCAAAACTGACCATTAATGTCATTTCCCACCTTTGTGAAATTAAAAGGTAGCAGAGAAAACATCATTTGTTTTTCTGCTGCAAAGTGACATGCATTCTGCAAAGTGATTATGACTATGTATTTTTTTTTGTAACCTTTTTTTCATCCAAGGACGGTCAACTGAGCATGCGTATTCTCTGCTTCACATTCATACAGTTCCATGCATTCACACCTGGGAACTGCCCAGTACAACTAGAGTCTTCTACTGTTGGCCACTGGAGCAGTTGGCACCTTGCCAGTTAAGGGCCTTGCTCAAGGGCACCTCAATGGTAGTTGCTAAGGGTGATGAGAGTGTTTCTCATTCACTTTTCATACAAAAGGAGAGACATACACACCTCCCCTGCTTTTTAGCAGGTGCTGGAGTGTAGTATGCAAGGGCTGATTTTTCACTTTTCTGTCCCATTGGATGGTTCTAATACTGATGTACTTTGTGATTGTTTGATGTAATTTGTAATCTGTATTGTATTCATTCAACTCTCTATGCAAGGAAGTGGTGTCATTGATTGTCTATAAATGGACTCCTATCTCTTCCTATGGCAGAGACCCAATGAAGAGCTAGTGTCATAACGTTTTCCATGATTTCTCATTCACTTTCCCCACCCCAATTTCTTCATCCGATCTGGGGATTCAAACCAGGAACCCTCCAGTCACAAGCCTGCGTCTCAAACCTCTAGACTACTGCTGACCCATTCAATAACAAAACAGATCTCAGAATGAAAAAAGAAGGCAACAAGTTCTTAGAAATGTTTTTAGAATCCAGATTGTTAACAGCAAAGCTACTACAATGATACTAGGCCAATCATTTCTAATATACACTCAAACCATCAATGGTCCTGACTTAAATACATTTTAGTCATTGATATGTCAAGTAGTGGGAAGCAAGGTGCTTTTGAGGACTTACCTCTGAATTTCTTGGGGGGATTGTTGAGGTCGCCTGTGTCTGGTTGTACCACACATCGGTCATCCACAAGCCTGGGGACAGAGACATCAGAACTCAATCAGTCACTCAAGACACAGACCGACTGAACATCAAACTTAACTAGGTCTTCCAAAAGCTTCTATTTTTTACCCACACACTTTTTGATCACACTACCGAAGCACATACATGAGCTGCCTAATGTCCCAACATAATCACCATGATATATTAAACATAGGGATGGGATGATATAAAGAAATTAAATAAATTGCAATACAAAAAAGTGACAATACGTATTGTGGGGCAGAACAATGAATCGCAATATTAGCCACATTTTATTCTGCTGTAGTAATCACAAATGAGAAGGCTTGGCCATTACAATTTCACAAGCTCTCCATCCAAATTATATGATCTGCACTTTGTAATGACATTTTTAAATTGTAGTTTACATTCTAGCAAGACAATGCCATTGCTAGAAAGATTTGTGGCTCAGAAATAAACATAATTCTGCAGTCAGTCACTTTGTTGTCATTGAACTATTTTGTTGTCATTGAACATTTATTACATTGTATCTTGGTTGAATTGAATCGTGAACCCCATATCGCATATTGAATAGTATCGTGAGGTTAGCATATCGCCCCTCCCTAATTGAACATGACCAGTTATGCTAATGAGGCGACTAGTTATGCTAATTAATGAATTAATTAGCAAATATTTTAAAATGTTCATACTTGTCTTCATTTAATACCTGGGCGGTATTAATATGAACTCTCTCTCTTAAAGCATTAAGGAGTTATAGTAGTTTAAAGAAAAACAGTTTTTCCTCATTAATATGCAAAATAATGCAGCAAGGTGCTCCAAAATCTAATTAGATCATCTACTCTATAGGGAGAACATGTGGTGTAAGTGTGAAGTTTCTATCATGTGTTCTTGAGTTATTGTGTTATTGTGTGTGTGTATGTGTCTACACACACACACACACACACACACACACGCAGACGTCACCATGACGACATAATGATTTCACCCAAAATGCATGCTCATTTGATTTGAGACACATCAATAGCATGGAACACAAATTAAAATCTTCAGTATATTGTATTGGCAACACACATCATGTTGGAAAGACAGGGGAGCTTCTGTGAACACTGGCCACAATATTAAACACTCAAAAAAAGCTTAGAAGAACTGAGCTGATCTCCAAGAGCTTAATGGTCCAGACCAGTGGCCCGTTATCAGCAGTCTAAACAGTCTAAATTTCCTCCTTACCTGTTGGAAGAGCGCTAACAGCCAGACTGCTCAGACCTAACTTTCTGAAGCTAAAAATAAACGGAGCAAGAACAGCTTTGCCTGAGATTTCCCCTGCATTCCTGCCTGGAATTAATATATTGTCCAGGAGTATTGTGAAAGGAAACATTCGCTATAGGAGGAGAAGCTCTGTCAAAGTGAATGCCATCAAAGGAAGAAGAGAGGATGAAAACAGATTTTTGACCGGGGGCACAAATGTGAGAATAAACATTTTTTCAGTGACTCTCTTTCATCAACAGTAGATCTGTTTCTCGAAATGATAACTCGTGATCGTAATAAACCTCGACTACCTTGACACCATTATCCCACTGCATAACAGGCAAGCACTATCACATAGTAGATCAACACAAATACAACACCTCAGTAGGATTCAGTCCAGTCCAGTCAGATGGATCTTTTTATAGCTCATGCAGTACACACTGCACTCAAGGGGCACTGTAATGATGTTTTAAGGAAATAAAGCGCGTGCTGTGAGAATCTCCTTCAAAGGAACGAATGGCCATGGCCCCCGATCACATTGATGCACTGCTGGGGAAAGGTCACAAGCGGGTTTGTTCTCCATAAAGAACAGGACTTGCAAGGTTCATCTGCACTCAAGTCAAGAGGGATGAAGCATCAAATTCAGCAGGGAGCAGCCGAGCTTGCTCATATGTTCCAGACTCTGAAGACCTCGGGTGCTGTCCTCTCTGAACCAGCAGTGGTCCAGGTGGTAAATTATACAGCTGTCTCTCAAGGGTCACATACACAGATGCAAAGGCAACAGCGCTATACAATAACGCTATTTATAGCTAGATCCTCTTAGCTCATCTCTTAACTGTGAGCCCTGCCAGCAGCAATGGGGGGGGAAATGATTACTAGGCATAACAGCACCAGACGGGCAACTTGACAAATGAGCTCTGTCATGGTGGCAATCTTCAAAGCCGTGCACACATTTGTTGCCATGGTGGGTGACGCACGACGCCAAATAGTGAAGGAGCGAGCGTTCTGAGGGATGGCGAGGGGGGGGGGGGGGGGGGGCTTGGCATGGCCTCTGCTGAGTGGCAGCTAGTGACGCGGCAAGATTAAGAGGAAAAGATTGCAGCACTAAAAAAGGAGAGAGGGAGGAGAGGGCAACACAGATGCTGCGCTCATTGTCACCGTGGGAGAAGAAAAACAAAACACCCCAGAGTAGAAAATAGAAAGGAAGCAGGGGGGAGGCACCGGCTTCTCTGACGCAAGAGTAGAAAATCAGAGAAAAGAGTCCTAACAGCACCAGAGATGCTGTCAGGTGGATAAGTACATGCACAGCAAAGTCTAATCAATGGTCGCCGCCTGAAAAAAAAGTCTATTGGGTTTTACATTTTAGTCCCTTTTACCTTTTACCCATTTTGTACCCTTTTACTTTATTGCATGTTAGTCTTCTGGTGTTTTTGTGACAGCCCATAGAATTTCAGCGTTTGTTCAATTTGCTCAAAATTAGATGAACTTTGAACTCTCTACCTACAATTAAGGCGGAGGGAAGATGCCGAGTACTTTAATAAATGGGAGTGAGCACTTAGCTGTAAGAGATGGGGTAATTTAAACAGCCAAAGCACCAGTCATTGTATAATGTAACAGCCTGAGCACGCAGTCTGAAGCAAATACAAGAGGAAAGACAACTACTGTAGGGTCCACCGCCTCTTAAATAAAACCAAGTATAACCTACCTCTTTTTCTCTGATTACCCTCTCTACTACAACAATTAATTCAACGTAGTCTTCTCCAAAACAGCTCGCGTTCCCTCTCTGTCTCTCCATACTCCACTACCAAACATACAACATCTAATGTGTTCAATAGGAAACTAATACTTTTATGTCAAGGAAGTCATTCTGCAACCTGGTTTTCTGTGTATCACTGAAATCAGTACTAAACTGTGTTGTACGACCAAGAGAATTAGCAAACGGCTTATTATTCAAATAATGTGGAGGATCAAACACCAAGTGCTTGTGTTAACACTTTTCAGTAAAAGCCACCAGTCAGTTAAATCCATCAATTACTCTACCCTATCAAATCAGCAGCAGTTGCAGCCATCTCATTGGCTCAAAACAGCAACCATGTAAATCATTACACAGGCTACCGTGTTTATTTACAGTAGCTTTGTTGAGGCTGTTCATAACACACATGATGGGACGGTATTGTCTGTAGCTCCATCTGTCCAGCGAGCTCTCTGGGAAAACTGTGAGGGAAGTGGAGGCGGTGGGAACTTACCCTAAAGTGCTGATAAATCCACTGGTGGAGCCCTCAGCATACAGGGAACAAATGTCCCCGATATGGAGGAAACTGGACATCTTGTCCGACATGGTTCCTCACCCTTGACTGCACCTGAAAATGATTGACACCACAGGTCTGTAAAGCTTTGCTGAATAGAGCTGAGCCGAATCAAATCACAAACATTGAACCATTCAGAATTGTTTATTTCACTCAGCAAAAACAAGATGACATGAATGCATCCTGACATCTCAACTAATCAAGGTGTAATCAAAGGATGCAGCATGGGAATACTTGAACGACGAGGCCAACAGTAGATTGACTGGATCTTATTTTAGTTTTGTTTTTTCCACCATACTATATAGGCTATATTACACTTTTTAAATGTTACTTCTCCCACTTCTGTGTCTCTTTATGGTCTTGAGTATCTTGGTCCTGTATTGGCTGTCTTTTTCATGCCCCCTTCACGATTTTTATCCATGTTGGTAAAGCACTTTGAGTTACACTATTGCATGAAATATGCTAAACAAATACAAATTTTATTTGATTTGGATTTGACGTGAGACGTCAAAGGACCCTGTTTGCATAACTGACAGTTGTGTGCCGTGTGTCTGCACTTGATCCTGAACAAAAGACTGTCAATAGGTGATTTTGTCAAATAATTGAAATCCGAGCGTAGACTGTTGACAGTAAACTTATATCAAATAAGCATCTTTAATTAAAGTGCAAAGCAGTACTGATCATCCGAGGGAAACATCATTACTGTCATGACATGGAGCTTGCTAATGCTGGAGCTTGTGGTCGACTGGGTCCAAATCATCTGACTGAATCTTTTCTAGGCCATCCTCAGAGCACCACCTACTGTAAGATCATGAGTAACCTTTGTGTAGCAATTCATTTAAACTGACTGCATTCATCTACATTTATCTGATTAGACATAAATAACTCTAGTGCTGTTTAGGCCAACTATTACTCTTCTGTTCTTATTGTAAATATAGGCTGTGGCCTATTCATATCAAAGCATAGGTAATTGTCAGCTGCTTATAAAAGACATAAATACCATAAATGACTGGATAGGTGATAAACTGCTTAACTTTAGAGTTAGGCCTATTCAGGATGGAAACCTTGATGTATAACACCTGCATGGACAAGGAGTATTAGAAATGAAACAATCAAAAATCAATCACAAAAAACAAAACAATGCTTCTCAACTTACTATAGTATTATTAGCTATCTAAAGCCAACAGGGCTTAAAATGTAGGTCACTCTCCTTTAGGCTATCTGGGAATTAAGAAACATAAGCAGAATCCCAAGTCTATCAGATGACTTAATGCAATGGAAAGACTCAAGATTGAGAGAATATAACCCAGTATAATTCAATCTCATACTATACAAAGAGGGTACATTGTAGCCTATGGCTGTAAACAAGGATGTAGTGTAGGGTATCCCATCTAAACTTAGCCTCAAATTCATAGTATGCAGCATACTAAGTAGCCTAGTATCAAACTGATGTAAGTTAAATGAAGATGGGGTCTTTAAGGAGAATAAAATAATAAATTAACGCTTTTCTGTAAATAAAACTGATCTTTGTTTATACTGGTTGATGGTTATTTGCCATGATTATCACTGACTGAAGGTCATAGTTTAGATTTACATCACTGCATACAACCCAGTGTAACGTACGTAAATGAATGCTACACCCCATAAAGTGGTTGTTTTGTAGCCTGTAGCTGTGTAACATGTTTTGAACGTGCTGTGGCATGTTAAAGCTATTTCCTGAGATGACCACTGTTAGGTTAATAAAAACATTTCTGCTAAAATAGCAAGTCGTTATTCAGGGCTGAATAAAACGGCCGCGTGCCTCTATTTTCATCTTTGAGCTGCAGCAAAACAACCGACAACAATCAGCGCGTGGGCTACTTCCTTGACAGGGATGCTGCTGCTCAATGACAAATGAAAAATACCCTAGCTGGAAAAGTACAAGGCGAAAAAAAGGACTTTACCTGGCAAAACAAGGACGAAGGCGGTAAAAAGAGAGGGAGAGAAACGCGCGAGTAAGTGGGTCAGCAGAGGTTAATTTCCACAGCGCTATCCTCGGTTAAGTCCATGGTAGAGAAACTCCAGGTAAGAGCAGGCTGAGCGGTGTTATCTCTGGCAGCTGAATGTGTCCTCGGCTACAATCCGCTTCTCACCTCCTCCACATGCTCACTGAGGGAACGCCCCTTTCATTAGTACTTATACTGCAGCGGAGCTCTCTGGGAAATGTAGTTTTTGTCTTAGTGAAAGTCACATGCAGTGCTCTTGAATAGAATAGAATAGAATAGAATAGAACAGAATAGAATATGTCTTACTAGCAAAAACTATAATATATATATAAATAATAAATATATATATTATTGGGTGATTTTGGATTGTGCTGTTGCCATGTGAAAACCTCTAACTTCAGTTTTGGTAATATTCATGTTTCAGTCTAAATTAAAAGATGACATGGTCCTCTATGGGTTGAGAAATCTTGGATCTTAAAGTAATACCAGCGATAGAGATTAGATATAACACAACAGTGATTCAGCCTATATCCAGTTCATCAAAGCTCTTACATTTGCTGTTCTAAACACCTGGTGTCTGGTCGGTCTTTCCCGGGCAAAATCCTCCGCATTCAAACCTATGGGCAAACCTATAGAATAGAATAGAATAGAATAAAATAGAATAGAATAAAAAATGCCTTATATAGGGTAGGGTCATTTTGCATTGGTTGCCTTATGGTCTGTTTATTTCCCAGGTGGTTGACTTGAGGCTGTATGTTGGATCATGTGCAGCTTGTCCACTCAGAAGTAGAAATAACTCTCCTTTACACATGTCACATGGCGTCGACCATAATCAACATGTCACTGCATGATCAAATCCATGTGACTTGAATTCTTTGCCTGACCAAAGTCTATTATTTTACGTATGTAATGTCAAAACCAGAAGGACGCATACTGCCTCTAAAAGGGAGCTCCTGCTGTGCATGTTAAAGGGTGAAATGATATGAGATAAAGACCGCTGTCAGAAACACTGTGACTGGGCAATTGGCAGTCAGGTAACTGGGTTCATCCAGAGAAGACTACTTTACTGACTTCACCAACAGAGACAGACTATGACTCTTGGAGGGTCTATGCATCGTTCTAAGGATTTAACTATATGCTTGCTAGAACACATCTTGTGCTTTTTATGCCACCGGAGCAACAGGGATCACAATATTCTTGGCAAAGTTTTGATTGTAAGTTTTGAATAGCTCAGTCCCACAAGTTGGAGTGATCTAGTTTATTTGCAGTTGCCCCATTAAAATCACGTCATCTTTTCAGCTACTGTAATTGGAACAGGCCCCTCAATGTACTGAAATAATAAAAAGCATCATGCAATATTGAAGTCACTAAAAAAACTTGCCAGATGAATAGAATACAGTGTAGTGAACCAGCAATTACCATGTTGATCCCATATAGATGATTAAATGTCATTCTTATCAATGTTCATTACTGTGGGCAAACTTGACTATGGCTGATAATTCCTAATTGCAACATGAATGAGAGAGAGAGAGAGAGAGAGAGAGAGAGAAAGAGAGAGAGAGAGAGAGAGAGAGAGAGAGAGAGAGATCTAGCTCTTTCAGCCCCAACATGGGCTCAGTAACTAATCCTGTTTATTAACTGCTAATTTGGCTAGTGAGCTACAGGTTTTAAAGGGATAATGAGAGCGGAACATGCGGGGGTACATGAGTGTCCATTACCATATGAGTGCCTTTCCCTTCCCTTTCTACATTCCACGTCTAATCTTACACTCGGCTCTCTCCTGGTCCACTGAGGGCTTTGAGATGTAAATAGTTGCAGATTGCTCCGTTTTACAGATTGCAGCGGAGCCAAGTAAAACACAAAAAAAAGCTTGTGGTGAAGTAGTGTGTCTTCGCTCAGTGATTCATGTCTTAACGCTGTACATTAGGAGTGTCATAAAATCCAGCTCTGCTCTGCTGAGAGAAACACTTGTTACCCATACAGTGCCAGTCTCACTCTCTCTCCCCTCTTAGTGGGTTATACAATCCACTCAGCATAATCAAAATGTCTTATTCATTATCACAAGAACACTCAAAACCATTTAGGTTAAAAATAGCCCATGCCATTTTCTTTGTTGCTTAATAATCAATGTGAAAGAGGGGATGAAAGATAAGTGTTTAGTCTCAGAACATCGGTGTCTGATATAAGCATAATATACCTTATGTGTCTGCAAGGGATTATGTCATACTGCGTATGTCAAATTCCTCAGGCCACAAATATGTATCTGAAAGACTAACCCTTATTCCGCTGAAGTATTTCCAGGCTTCAGTTAAATTAAACGTAAGTGAAGTGCAATACAGATCATCGTGAGTTCTCAGTTGTCATGGATACAGTGTACAGAGGACTGGCTACCGTTCTGCCACAGAGCAAAAATGGATTATATATAAAACTGTACGCAACTGCTGTGTTTGTGAATCACAGGAATTCTGATGACAGTGAAGCTTTCATTTGCATCAAGTGTACAGTATTCATTGATCAGCTACAAGTACAGTAGATCAGTATTGCTCTTAGTATGTGAGACACTGGAACATAACGTTTCCTTTATTCTCCAGATACTATTTTTTATTATATGCTGCCTGAACTGAAGAGTTAGTCCGTTGTATCTGCTGCCAGAAGGCTTTTTCCCTCTGCAGTGCATGACTGCACCGAAACAATTAATTCAGATTAGAGATGGGATGGATGTGGAGACAGATTGCTTTCCCCCGTAAGGGTCATGAGCAGCAGCACAACTTTGGTGGGAGGGAGAGGTGACTCATCCTGATTGTTAGTCTGACTCTTCGCTGACTGTGATTTGGCCTGTGAGACTTTGAGATATGGGATTAACGCATAACCAACAAATTAACGAACACAGCATCTACATGCTCGGAATGTACAACAGACAGTGGGATGACAAAATGCAGCAACCATCTGTGTGGGTGCGCAGTTTGTGAGATTCATCATTGTGTGTGTGTGTGTGTGTGTGTGTATGTGTGTACTCTCATGTACAGATTCAGGCCTTCCCTTTCCAGTGATGTGTGGGCACAATAGTTGATAGTTTTCTCGTCTGAGGCTCAGATAGTTCTCTGTGTGGGCCATGTCTCGAATCTAATCGCCACATTCATCGGAAATGTGAGAGCAGGGCTAAATATAATAGCAAATGCAGCAAACAAAGAGTCTCTTGAGTTTTTAACTGGCTATTACTTCAATCCAGAGAAAATAATCATATCCCTCTGATGAAGGATATTGCATATTGATTGTCAGAGATCAGCTTTCAAAATCCAGAGCTAAGTTTCCTCCCAGTCTCTTTGTTGAACAGAGTCAAAAGGCTCCATAAACAATGTGGTGGCCTCTCACTGCAGTTCTGGATCTGGGACAGTGAACCACTGAAGACTGAAGATACCGTTGGGAACGAGAACTGGAGACACTGAGTGATTAGCCATTTCAAGCTAAATGTAGAATACCGATAGATGTTAACTTCTTTCAACTTCAGCACTCTCTTCCATCCCTAATCTTATTTTCTGTTGAATTCATACCTCATTTGCCTCCATTAAGCCCGATGAATGGAGCTCTGAACTGGCAGAATGAATCAAGGCCTTTTCTCAACCTCAGTATGTGATGCGTTCAACTGGAGGACAGAGCTATATTAAGATGTGAACAAGAGTGGAAAACCACACAAAACTAGACTAGAGACTGGAAGGTCATACAAACAACAGTCAATAATATTTATCTCTCTCTCTCTCTCTCTCTCTCTGTATCTGCCAACCTTTTGTATCTATATGACGTACGCTGACTGTAAATGACATCATCTCCCTGTAGAGTGTCAGTTTCACATTCAAAGCCGTGATCTCCTCAGATCTCACACAGGACTCAGACAGGTGGGCTTACCACAGCTATATGCCCCTCCCTGGAAAGCTTGCATGAAACCAGGGTGCCGAAAGAAGCTTCCTCTTCCTCTTTTGCACCCCTCTGCAGAGCAGAATCGACCAATGAGCAAGAGGTGGGGTGGGAGAACATACAGCTGAAGCATCATGCATGAGATGACAGCGTGTAGTGTAGTTTTTTTTTTTTCACTTGCTGATCCTCCCTTAAAGGTCAAAGTCTAAAGAGAAGTCTCACCTCTAGTCCAGCTAGCATGATAGCAGGTATCGGTTCTGCGCCCTACAAGGTAGAGTTCTACCTCACTAAAAATAAAAGACAATTACGCTGGTTTAATGGCCTCCATATCCCCAATGGAAATAGACTGATTAGACCAGCTGCAGAGATATTCTAATTAGGCCTTGTGCTTTTGTGGTATTACTTGTACTACTGTTATCAATGTGGGAAAAATAACATAAGTTACACATTCTGTCCCGTACCTCGCAGCTATCAGATT
The DNA here is from genome assembly GCF_048128805.1 of Centroberyx gerrardi. NCBI lineage: Eukaryota > Metazoa > Chordata > Actinopteri > Beryciformes > Berycidae > Centroberyx > Centroberyx gerrardi. Next base: position 29,050,884 of record NC_136001.1, read on the forward strand.
CACTTGGACCTTGAAAGCCAGTCTGCATCAAGAAGTGTATTGGTGATGATGATGCAGATGATGATGATGTGTATATAAGGGTGAAGGATGGGAGACTCAGATATTAAAGCTTGACATATTGATGCTCCGTCCCAAAATCAGCCCTTACAACAGGTTTTACGAAGACAATAGCATTCATTAAATAGCCAACTTCATTCAGCTCGACCCCTCTTCATAAGCACTGTGTGCAGATTGGAGGATCACTTCATCACATCCCCTTGGTTACAGCATAATCAACGTGACAGGCCATACACATATGCCAGAGGAAATTATCCGCCAGGTGTTTGATTCGTGGAAACAGATGCAAGTAGAGTTTTGCACACCGGCGTTCCTCAAACACTTTGCCATTTGAGCTAATCCCGCTAAATGAGGACAACATCCAAGGGGGCATTGGTCATGAACTCACCTATTTAACCTGCAGAACATGCTCTGTAATCTGCTTTAACTGCAGGTAATCCCTTAGGATCAGGGCAGGCGGGTGGACTCCTAGTCTCACTTTCACCACACGCTGTAGCTTACCTGTCTGTGTACTCAAGCAGATCATAATACAAAACAAACTCCACACCTTCTTTAAGAGAATTAGTCAATTTGATCCACCTTTGATCAGAAAGTAAGATTTACACATATTAGGATACTACATAATACAAAGTCTGTATTATCAGACACTGCAAAGGTGAGACAAGAGCGGTAATAGGATTGTCACAGCTTAGTGCTTGGGATCCGCAATTTGCCAGGGGGCGTTTGCACAATAATTCAAAATCCTAACATTCAGAACAGAAGTATAACACCTTACTCATTACTGTCATTGGCATAACTGGCATGTCTCAGCTGGGCACGTAGGTGTCATCTAAAATCCTAAAACCGTAGTCAAGTATATAACATGCACCACGGAGCATGTAGACGCAGGGGGTCATTTAGGGTAAGGTTGGCTCATTATGCAAGATAGTGACTGGTGTGGGTTAATAATGGCAGTAAATACCTCATGCAAATTATAGGGATTTACATAGGCTATGATCAAACCCATCCTTATCAGATCCTTTAATGAAGCAGAGATCACCCAAAATTTACTTCTTTTCCAAATTCAAGTCTATCAGCAGCAGACATACTGAAGACATACTTAACACCCCAAAACAACACGCCAAACCGGCTTTGTTTAAGAGTAGGTACAATGTCAAGGTGTAGTGTAGATGAGTATAGGTCTGATCAGTGTGGAGAGCAGCTGTGGAGGGGGGTGCAGCTGTGGAGGGGGGTGCTTCTGCAGCGCCAGAGCTTCCTGTTGAGCCTTCTGCAGGTGTCATGGGTTTAATTCAACTAAACATCTGTGATGGGAGGAGCCCACTGGAAAACCCCAATGACACTCCTTTCCCCTAACTGGTTGCTACCCAGTCTGAACAGCACATGGTGGAGTTACATTGGATCCTGCGTGTTGGTGAACGAAGGATCACACGAACCTCTGAAAGGCTCTTTAATTTCTTTTTGAACAATCAGTCGTTCCATGGAACACCTAATCCGACAGTCCCCACCTCCCACAGACTTCACTTTGATGGTGAAGCAGTCTGAGCATCTGCCCACTGAGCAACTCAGTCATTAATGACCCAGGTTCAAAGCCTGCTTCAACACATGCTGTTTAGTCCTTTGATATTTAGTCAATATATCAAAACAATGCATGTAGGCCAGAAATGGGAACAGGCCATTGGAAATAAGCAACACCATTTGGTTCTTAACAGGTTTCATTTGATGCAGCTGATTTCACACACTCTAAATGGGTTCTTTATTCGAGCAAGAAGCCAAGGGAGAGTGTACTTTACAGCAATTTTAGAGCCACTAAGAGGCGTTTTCAGGCACCACGTGAAGCAGACTGAGCCTCCATTGCTTTCATACACTGCAGTAACACACCATAGTAATACATTAATAACAATTCGATAATAATATTTAAATGTCACTCTTCAGCCAAGCAATATGGTTCTTGAACAGCAGCTTAACAACACTGTTGATAAGCGACACATAAGTACCGGCATGAGTGGTGGTTTTCAAAAAGTGTTTCAGCCAATCAGAACTGAGGACTGACACTATCCATTTTATAAAGCACTATAAAGGTTTCATGAAGAGCCATTTGAGTACAGTTATAGTACCAATAAGGGTTCTGCTACTGTACAAGCCAAAAGACTCCTTTTCTTTAAGAGCGTAGTCACTATTTTCAGGACTGCGTCATTTCAGATCATTTGAAACCTCTCTTCAATACCTATAAAGGTTCTTAAAATTAATATTGGGATCAACTTGAATTTGTGTAAATAGGCTACAACTTCTACCAATATAGCTCTTTCCTTATCAGCAGTTACTAACATAACAACAAAGTTAGGAGTTGAGAGCCTAGTTTCAAATTAGATTTTTAGATGCCTTTGCCAGCTGTGGCCCAGCAGATAGCTGTTCTTTCATCTCTGTGGTGACTTTTTTCTTGATTTGGCCACAGCATTCATGGCAAGGACATCTGTTCCCTCATTAGAGAGGTGCTCCATTTTTGAACAAATGGACTGCCAGTCCTGATTTCTCCACTGGTCATTCACCCTGAAATAGTGTCTATTCCCTTTATTGATGTGATGCATGACGCCCATAAATAGATGGGGTATCTTTGTATCTTATGCCTTAAAGCTACACTAGGTAAGATATTTATGTAAAAATACATCAGTCTTATCAGCCTAAATCACAAAGTGGGGCTGCAACAGAGAAGAGCGTCCCAATCCCCATAACTGAGACCTCGTAGATCTGCATTGTTTGCTTAAAGGATAAGGCTGGTGTTTTTTAATGCATTGCTTACCGTCAACAAATCCTATGAAAATAACAAAATCAACAATGCGTTTGCTCTACTCCTGTTACTTTCTGACATGCCACGTACCGTTTTTAGCCATCAACCCAGAAGTCATTGGCTCCAATTGTAAGCTAAAAACCTTGAAATACAGCTCACAAAGATGTAGTTTCAATTTTAAAAATCGCTAACTGTTACCACGAAAAGTCAGGCTGTTGTAGTTATTACCAAATCAAATTCAAATGGGAACAAATTCTTCATTACGCCGGGGACTATTTTTGGTGCTACGGAACTACTTTCCTGAGATCGCAAACGTGTTTACAGCCGGCTTATTACGTTTTTTGAGGAAAAACTCGGCTGGCCCGGTGCATCGCGATGATGAAATATGTTGCCCAGAGCAACGGCATGGCTCTTTGATGTGTTTTTAACCGGTTTTTTTTAATACAATGGAGTTCTATGGCTGCTGGGACATGGCTGCATTAGGCACCGGCTACAAGGACGAGACTTGTTGGCAAAACAAAATCATTGCTGATTTTGTTATTTTCATAGGATTTGTTGACGGTAAGCAATGCATTAAAAAACACCAGCCTTATCCTTTAAATTCAATTCTGGTGGACTGACCAGCATTAGATCTTTTTCCTCTATTGTCTCTTTAGTATCTTTGGTATTACGCATCACAGACCGGCTGGGTTGGTAAACATGAGCGTGCTGTGAGCAGTTTACTGACGTCACCTTACATGATTGCTGGGTATTCAAATTTTTCAAACAGTCAGCTTTTGCTGCCATTTGGAGCCACCAAAGTGCAATACCAATACCATCAAACACCTAGAACAATATTCTTCTAAACATTTCCATGTATTTTTCTGAAGAGACTTCTTTTCAGAGATGCAGGATGCTCTAAGTGAAATAGTCTTTTGGTACATCGAGCAGTCAGGAGTCCTGAGTTCTCACCAAAACACAACCGCAAAATCACTAAACAGCCTTCTGTCGGTGTGTTGTGTACTCATGCATTGTATAGCATCCTTGACATGTGCATTTTGTTTTGCTGTGGCCATCACCACAAGGGGGAAGTTCACCTCATGTGATTAACTGCTGGTTGCTAGGTGACCGTCCTGGAAAAGAGCCATTCATTTGCAGCTCAGCTTCTGAACAGTCGGAGAGGAGAGGAGCCTGCTTGCACCTCCGAACAACTGCTGTCCAATCACCTACTGTACACAGACCCAGTTGCCATAGGGATTTGAGGGACAGCTGACTCAAAAATGACACGAGTCATGTATTAGACATGAGACTTGTTCTTGTCATAGCTGTGGCCGATGTGTTGAAGGACTATGGAATCTGCTTCTCTGTGCAGCCACAATGAAGAGCAGAAGGTTCCCAATTCAAAGACTGTACAAATGGTCGAGGTAAAATAATAGGTCATCCAGCTTTATAAATCCATATGATTATATAGCATATCGAGGGCTTGGAGCCAAAGGGGTGTAAATGCGATTTTGGGCAAATATGAGTATTATATATCAATTGAAAGGTCTCAGTGAGATCTTTTCAGTGCCAAAAGGACACAACTGAAATCATGACCCATAAGTTTTAATTAAACAAAAACTGAAAGCCGTAACAGTAAAAGTAGGGTTTTGTTTGCTGCCAAAACGGCGTAACTGCACTTACGCCCTTTTGACACCAAGCAAAATCCCACTTTTGACACTGAACAAGCATTGTGGGTAGAGGATTCTGGTCAGGAACTGGTCAAGATGAGCTCTGGTAGTAAGACTGCTGGTAGCTGAAGTTATCCCTCAGTGTTATGAGGAGTTTTACAGGACTTTGAATGTGTCCCAGGACACATCAATAAGTGATGTGTCCTGGGACACATACAAAAATGTATTATACTAGCAAAAGAAAAAAAAAGTAGTAGTTTAGAATCAAAAGTAGTTTCTTATGTCTATAGAGGTTTATTAAAAAGGTTTATTAAAAGTTTTTAACAGAAAATGTATCAATCAATTTGATATGTTCCATGTAGCCTACAATTTTTTTAAAGGCCTTGGTGAAAGTTGCTGAGCATTACTTCAAGATAAAGATATTCATTCTGATCTTGTTTTATATTTCAGTGTTGATTGAAGTGTAATTGCTAGATTTGTATTAAAATGAAAGTGTTTTACAGTTGTTTACTTACATACGCCCATATTCTGCATGGCTGTATTGGGACAATGTTTGTGCCAAAAAGGCGTATTTCACTCTTTTGCCATTTTTTAAAAAGTTAACAAATATAATTCAACTTAAACTGTAGCAGTATTGTTTTTATAGTAATGCTCAATCTGACAACACAAAAAGTTAAAATATTGTGCTTAGTATGTGGTAACGGCAGCTGATCCAAGTTTGATCAAAATTTGTTTTGGCTCTCCTGTAAAATCTACTATAACGCACTTAGGCCCCTTTGGCTCCAAGCCCTTGATATATTAAATAGCCATAATCAGATGTTAACCAAGTTTTTTTTGCGTATCCTTGTATGAGACATGTCTTGGTATTTTTCCTCTTCATTTTCTCTCCCAGTCCTCTCCGGCCACAACACACTACACAACTAACATATCTTTCACATTCCATTTGAGTTTTTATAAGATTTATTCATTTTTTTTAATTCTTGAAAATGTTCCAGAAAGCTCAACGCAGATCTGATCAGGGACACTGAGCAAGGAGCAGTCCAATTTGAAAGGGAAAAACAAATCCTAGGTAACCCTCACAGAGGAGAAAATATAGGTCGATTTACAAAGCCCTGTGCCGTTCACCCCTCTGCTGGGTGACACAAAAACCAATCAACTTGACGGTGGTCTCTGATAGGCAGAGGGCTTCCAGCTCCCCACCGTTTAGTCTCTCTTAGCCCCAACGTAACTGGAGCACTGGTCCCATTTCTGGATGGAACATGGTCTCCCTTCTAATTAACCCAGATGTGGATATTAATAAGATGAAAGCAGGTCTAGACTGGAAATGGGGCAGATTGAAAGGAGAGGGTCCTGATTTCAGAATGGTCACACTAAAGTGGGACACATTCGCCCCTCCTTTGACAGGGGAATAAAACCTGTTACCATATAAAAAATACCCTCTGGCCCTTTTTAATTGCTCCCACCCCTCTCGAGGTTTGAGTGCGATGAGAAGATGAGAATACCTTCAAGGGGAGACTACATTGCAAGAATACAGAAAGAATTGTCAAGTTGACGGGGAGATATGACATCTGTTACTTCAATTGTGAATACAGAGGTTTTTTTGGGATTGAGACAGCTTCTCTTTGCACAAAACTAGTGCAACTCTAAGGGCATACAGATCAGATCAGGAACCTATCAAACTTAATTCTTTCCATCTCTGTCAATCCAGCATGGATGCTCCTGCTGCATCCAGATTGTTGCTCTGTGTGAGAAATTGGGCTTATATGTGCTAGGACAAGATGACACTTACAAGACTGCAAATCTGGTGGGACATGCCCTATATAGCACAAGCATTCCCTCATAGATTAAATAAACAGTCGGACTTAAAGAACAGTGAATCTACTCTTTTACAAAAATAAAAGCTGTTTTGCTTGCCTTAAGGTTTAGTTTTTACTGCACCCTCTCATAGAGAGTGGGTGACAGCAGTAAGACAGTGTCAGTCAGCGGAGGCCTAGGGAAATTAGCTGGCCAAACAGGAAACACTGACAGGCACAGACATGACTCAACCAGCTGACTGTGTTTGTGGTGCCACCAACGTGTCACATTGTCTCATTGTTATCATGGTTAATGGATAGTTCCATTAGCCAAGAGCTTAGAGGAACTGACAATAGACATGAGGCAACTTAATAGAGGGAGCAAGCATTCAAAACAAAATTAAAGGGGGAAAAACTGCTGGTTTGACAACAATCATCTGTTGAAAATTCACAAACCAATAAATCTCTTGACAAACATCTGCAGATCAAACGTTGAGAACAGATAGGTCCAGTGGAAGGAATCGGGCACAGTTCTGGGCACCGCAGTGGCACGCTTTCCTCTGGAGTGCATCTGTCCTACTGGCCTGTATGGCAGCGTCACGCTGCGTGGACGGCTCTGCAGGAGGCCGGTTACTGTAGCCTCCCGCGTAATCGAACGTCAGCTCCTCTTGGGAATCGACGTCCCGGCCAGCAAACAGTGCCAGTCTGGGCACCGCGGAATGCACGCGCACCGGCACCATGAACAGGTTGGGCAGGCAGGAGTGGTTGAGGAAGCGGCCCACATTCCCCACCGCGGCCGGGTCCACGAACGTCTCGGTGACGGAGCCCCGACCCGCGTGCTCCCTCACGGCGATGATGTAATTGTTTTCCTGGGATCCCTGGGCGAGCTGTCTGCGTCTGGCCTCCTCAAAACTGATCACCTCCCCTGCATACTCGCACACAAAAGTCCCACGAGGAACGGGCTCGAGTGTCCGCGCCCCCCAGCCCCTCTCCTTGGTGCGGTAAACCTCCAACCTGAGCCTCAGGCCTCTCTGGACCACCCGGTTCGGGCAGGCTTCACTGCAGGCGCAAAGGGCATTGCACTCAAACACAGGCGTGCAGTAACCAGCATTTGCACTACTCAGGTCCAGCAGTGTGCCAGTGCTGTCATATGCCTGCCCATATGTCTGCAGGCAGGAGCAGCTCTCAGCCAAGCAGGAGTGGGAGAGGCAGGAGCACCCAGGAAGGGTAAGTTCACTGGGGTCGATGGCACATCCTGGTCCCCAAACATTATCTGGCGAATACTGAAAAATGACATCACAAAACATGAACAGCAATGAAAGAGTAGGAGCCTTAATGCTACACAGGATTGTAACAAACTCTCAAAAAAGAGTGTATTCTCTGCAAGTTAGGCCATAATACCCCTAATTTTTTGCCAATATGCAACTTTATATACATTTATGTGAAGTAAGTATTAGAGCAGAAACCTGAGTGCCTTGCAGCTGCCTGTTTGAAACCTGTCAACATGAGAGTTGAAGCTACATACAACTAGGCTATAGCCTACTCTTCCATACAATATCCAAAACTGCCTGCATTATTATGCAGCCAAAAAAGTCTTCTAGAGAATCACGAACAAGGAGTGTAAAGTAGGCCAGCTCCTTTGGTTCAAGAGAGTGAGTTATTTTTTGATTCCCTGTAAAGCAGTTAGCTGATTCACTGGTGGCCTGTGATGGTTTGCTGCCATCGAGTGGAAAAACGCTGCAGTTCATTTAATAGAGTTTATAACCACCATGTCATGCTTCCTGACAGCCTAGCCCACAGCTGTCTGGACAAAGCTGCCTAGTATGTTTTGTCATTAACTCTTTCTTTGTGTATTTTTGGCATCCCAGTATATCGAGGGCTTGGAGCCAAAGGGGCGTAAGTGCGATTTTGGACGAATATGAGTATTATATATCAATTGAAAGGTCTCAGTGAGATCTTTTCAGTGCCAAAAGGACACAACTGAAATCATGACCCATAAGTTTTAATTAAACAAAAACTGAAAGCCGTAACAGTAAAAGTAGGGTTTTGTTTGCTGCCAAAAGGGCGTAACTGCACTTACGCCCTTTTGACACCAAGCAAAACCTCACTTTTGACACTGAACAAGCATTGTGGGTAGAGGATTCTAACAGCACTTAGGTCAACTCAAAATGCATGCTGACGTAAGTAATGCTAGCATGGCAGCATGATCACATCATTTTTAGTATCCTATTCATATCCTAATTCATATTCTAGGTCAATATTAGATGAATGTAAATATGTTAATATTCCCATGAAATACTTAGGCCTATAGATTCAAAATGTTATTTTATAATGTTAGGAGTGTGAACTGGTCAAGATGAGCTCTGGTAGTAAGACTGCTGGTAGCTGAAGTTATCCCTCAGTGTTATGAGGAGTTTTACAGGACTTTGAATGTGTCCCAGGACACATCAATAAGTGATGTGTCCTGGGACACATACAAAAATGTATTATACTAGCAAAAGAAAAAAAAGTAGTAGTTTAGAATCACAAGTAGTTTCTTATGTCTATAGAGGTTTATTAAAAAGGTTTATTAAAAGTTTTTAACAGAAAATGTATCAATCAATTTGATATGTTCCATGTAGCCTACAATTTTAAAGGCCTTGGTGAAAGTTGCTGAGCATTACTTCAAGATAAAGATATTCATTCTGATCTTGTTTTATATTTCAGTATTAATTGAAGTGTAATTGCTAGATTTGTATTAAAATGAATGTGTTTTACAGTTGTTTACTTACATACGCCCATATTCTGCATGGCTGTATTGGGACAATGTTTGTGCCAAAAAGGCGTATTTCATTCTTTTGCCATTTTTAAAAAAGTGAACAAATATAATTCAATTTAAACTGTAGCAGTATTGTTTTTATAGTAATGCTCAATCTGACAACACAAAAAGTTAAAATATTGTGCTTAGTATGTGGTAACGGCAGCTGATCCAAGTTTGATCAAAATTTGTTTTGGCTCTCCTGTAAAATCTACTGTAACGCACTTACGCCCCTTTGGCTCCAAGCCCTCGATATTGTACATGGGATCTTGCATAGCCCTGTGGTTATGAATATATGCTGTAAAAAGGAATTTTGGGGAAAAAATGATTTTCGTGTACACTTTGGTATTACTCAAAAATTTTCCTATACATGTATGTCAACTCGGCTTTTATTTTGAAGGTTGTGAGAGGAAATCCTGTATTTTTATTGAAGCTAGCTTGACAAGCCCGCTTCCAACGTCATGTGGACGTTCAGCTAAGTTGGCTTTTGATTTATCAAGTTGAAGGCCTTTTACAGTAAAACATTGCACGGACAAAAAGACAAAAAAGGTTTAGAGTAATCGGTGTCGCTTGGGTCGATTGCAATTTAGCCCCGATAGGTTCCAATTTCTCGGACAGAAAATATCTCACGACAAACTCTATTCAAACATCTTGCAAATTTCATGTGGCCTCGGTTATCGGCAAGTGCACGTACCTCATAAAATATACTCAAGATGTTTTTGAATCCACAGGGGACCCTCTTCAAGTCGGCATAAACCCAATATATCACGCAGCACTTATTTAAATACATTTCTACTTTTAGTTTAGGTTCGCCTGTTATTCTCCCACATTCCTCTACCCAAATCGACCGTCGCGCGCGGTAGCGAAGTAAAGGAAACAGTGTGAAGCTATTGTAATTAAGTAGATTTTTTTTATTGGAATAAAGTGCTGCTTGCTTTAGATTTATGCCGAATATACCAGAAGACCCTAACGATTCGTAAAAGGTCTTAAATATGTTATACAATGTATGTACGCTTGCTGATAAGCAACGTAACAATACATTGCCACATTTTTGAATACGTTTTGGCGTGATGGTCTCTCCATATAAGGGCTAGCAATACATTGGCTATCTTAAATTTATTGAAGTTACCTGGAATTCAGGGTATTCAACTTTGTCGACTTTTCCTTCTATTAAAACGGGAACATTCTCGAGATCGTTGCTCAAATCCAGAGCAGAGCTGTGTTGCAAATTCATGACACATCTGCAAGTTTTAAATGAAACACAACCAACGGTAGCAGGGGATGTCAACAAACCACAAACTACAAGGTGGAACTTCCGGTGGATTTGTTTTGCTTTAGCTCCCTCTAGCGATGTTGTTGAATCATTACACCACTAAAATTACAAACTGTGTGATCTGGGAGAGGAAGGCTGGAAGTGTGCAGGGTCTCATTTAGCAAATACCAATGTGCATAGCATAGAATATGTGGTTCACTTCCTGAGATTTCAAAGAAGAAGAAAAAAGTTATCTCACTCACTCATGCTACTATGTGGCAATGATAGACTTCCATAACAATGATTGGAGTGTTTTCAGATTGCATGGTGATCTGTTCCAATTTTATATCACGAGGTATCTTAAGCACACTCAGAATATAAAAGCATACTCAGTATATGAAATTAGTCTGTGATTGGATTCTGGAGACTTTTTAAGCTGGAGAGCTTTTAGTACACCACCCATATGCTGTTTCTTTGTTTGTTTGTTTGTTTGTTTGTTTGTTTGTTTGTTTGTTTGTTTGTTTCTTTCTTTCTTTCTTTCTTTCTTTCTTTTCTTTTCCTTCTCCTCCTCTCATCTCTTTTGTTTTTTTCAGCTTGATTTTAAAATACAAGAACCTGAACATACTGAGTGCTTACATAGGCTACTCTGCCATTGCTCTCTACACACATGCACACACACCATATTCTTGCAGAAAATGTCCAATACTGTGATTTAATTCACTAAACTGTAATAATGCAACATGGGCAGCAGGTGGCAGCAGTAGATAGGGGAATTATTAGTTCTTCTGTTTCCACAAGCTAAAGCTCTGAGGTAAAACCTTTCACAGTGAGAGAGACAAATGAATAGGTGCAGATGATCGAGGGATGGGAGGAATCACTTCAAATACACACACTTAGGTTAATTGCAATTGTAAAGCACCAGAAATACAGTATGTTAGCTACTGAATGTACCAGAAAGGCAGGGTGTTCTGCTTTGGTGCCACTGCCCTCTATTAAAGTGGGAACTCTCTTCATCTCACTCTCTTTTTCTCTCTCTCTCAGCCATTCAGTGCAATCACTTTAAACATCGACAGGGGAAATAAAAGCTTGCTGACTAACTAAATGCAACGTATTTACCCAACCCAAGTCAGAGACCCGTCCCAGCAGCAGAGTGAGTGAGTGGAGCTGGCCCGGCACTGGCACTGGATGCTCTTCTCCGTTGCCTGGCTGGCTGGCACTCCGCAACTTTGGAGGGGGGAGCCGCATTTGCCTTGGAAATGTCGCACCGAAGGGACACAAATGGGGAGTGACCCCGCTGTCCTGCCAGTGGCATCATCCATCTATCCTCCAACGACGGGCCTTTGGACGCCCCGAGCTCCATCTGTTCCCGAAGCCTGTGGGGAGCGGAGAGGATACGGAGAAGAGAGACGAAGAGTCAGGATCCAAGGCTTCAAGATTCAGCAAAAAGTTTGAATATATTAAACAAATTATTACCTGCAGGACAAAGTTTCTATCACTGCAAGGATATTTGACTTGTGTTGTCCAATGATTATTTAGGGAAAAACAGTCTATGGACTGGACTGTGAAATATCTGCAAAAACAACAAAAAGGGCACTTAAAACAATTAAATCTTACATTTCAGGCAATTTCAATGTGTCAATCGGAGTTAAACAGCCAATGACGTACAAGAAAATTTGGGGTGGCACCAATGGTGGCCCACCCTGGCCACCCTTTTGGCTCCGCCCCTGGCAGACGATTAGTCTCTGATGGGTGAACTTTGTCTTCTGCTGCCAGAGAGAGAGAGAGAGAACACCAGATGAGCGATTCCAGGCTGATCTACCTTCACAGTGCTTCGTTTGTGACTGACAGCTCTCTTGATGGGGAATAAAAAGTCATTTTGTTGGAATGTCACTCTTTTTGCCAGGGGACGCCAGTAGGTTGTGTAGCATTTCCAGGCCCGGCCTTTGCTGTGATGTTGTTTCCGTGTCGTCATGTATAATTGATGCGCAGAGGTTTATTCTCTGGTGGGGGAGCGGAGGCAGATGGGGGGAGGTCACATTGTCAGCTGGCATTTCCACGGCGCACACAAGTGACCGAGGATCTTCCTCTGAGGATCGGCCCGCCTCTTCCTCTGTGTCCTTGTGCCAAACTCATTTTGTCGTTTCGCGTCAAGATTCCACCAGAGATTGCATATTCAAGCAAATGTTGGGGCGTTAAAAGTCAAGAGGAACAAGGATATTGTGATTTATATTATGATATCATGAGGCAATTGTCAGTTGTTGGCAATGCTTGACATTACACTGATTGCTACATTGTCTGAAATGACAACAGGAGATCTCTACGCTGAGGAAAATAGGCTCTATAACCTTGTGCATCTCGCCCTCTGTTCCATATAATTCATATATAATATAGTTTATGATACAGTTGTTCTGCTGTACTCCAGAATCACCCATTTGACTTCTTTCTGTTGCATTCATTAAACGATGAAATATCATTCAAAGCCACACAATGGACCCCTAAAACCCTGCTTTAAGTTTATTATCATGAATCTCCCTGAGGTGTTAGCCCACCACAGCCAGCATCAATACACATTACTTGATACAATGAAATCACTTTCACTGAATGGTTTGTTCATTTGCACAGACACAGAAGGCTTTGTTAGTTTAACAGTGAAAAAAATGTGTTGAGTGAATGTGATGAATTATGAATTGTGTCCCGTGAGATGCCACAAACACAGGCCTGTTTTCAACATTTTCAGCACTTTCAAAACAATGAGTAGCATTGTCATGTGGCTTGTATTTAGCTATCATCTTAAATGCTTAACGAGCCAGGTGCCCGTCAACATGTAAGTAAGGTGCCAGACTCTATGCCAAATAACCATAAAATAAATAGTATTTGGACTTTCTGACAGCTGACTTTAAACATTAATAACTCACAATGTCAGCGACTTATTTGAATTGAAATTAGACCGGCAATTTCTCACCTATTTTCACTTGATCATAATTACAAAATAGCACCCAGAGGAGACTAGAAGTGCCATAGCCACGCTGTTTCTCAGGTATAAAACAATTCCTCCCACACACTCTTGAAAGAAACATTGTGTTCATTAAAGCCTTTCGATCTTAAGGCCAATTTACTTTGAGGATTTGCTGAATAAGCTGCAAAAACTGTCACATGTCCCATGGCAGCATTAGATAGGAAAACATTTCCCATCTGTCAATCTTGGTCTCCTTGGTGTTGTTTTTAGCAGCACTCTGAAGATTTTAGCTTCTTTTTTTTCTTTTTTTTTTTTTTCTTCATTAAAGAATTAAACTTGTGTTGATTTTGTGTGTAAGCTTTAAGTGGAACTTTCTTAGAGAACGCAATATGACTTGACACTGTAGTTCTCACTATGTTGGTGGACAAAGGGGTGAAGCACGCCCCCCTCACACTTCCCTCGCTCCAGATGAGGCAGGTTGTTGGAGGTCCTTTGGATTTAATGAGAACACACACCAACACAAAGGAGCTGAACTTTGAGGGTAGACTACAATTGGTGGGAGAGTTAATGAGCCGAAGGCATGATAGAGCATGTCCTCAGGGGAGATTATCAGCAACAGTCCAGCACTCCCTCTGCTGCCGCGCTGATTGACTCGGCCTCAAATTGCCCGCGATGCTTCCCTCGGCTTGTGGCTGGAGAGCTGCGCAGCGGCCTGCTGGCTGCACTCTCGTCTGGCCTGACAGTGAAGAACAAAGGAAATTTCAAAGGTTTCCCTCATCTGCCTTTGTCAGCTTGAGTAGGCTTGATTACGATGACTTGACCCAGGAGGTTTTTAAAAGGAGGCCTTGTCCTGACTGCTCTGCTGAGTTCATCTAAAGGCCCGGGACAGGCGCTGAAACAAACGGGTAACCGAACACACACACAAGATGAGTCATAGAGACGACGTGAGAGCGGAAGACATATTACAGAACGACAGAAATAAAGAAAGAAACAAACAAAGTCTGCAAACTTTCTCTTGGGTGAAGCGACATCCACAGGAGGATGACTTCAGCCTGCGTTTGCAAAACCCCGGAGCAGCCGTCCCACGAGACTCCCGGGTGCCTTCCTCCGCTGCCAGGCAACTGCAGCGACAGTGTGATTCACTCACATGACAAGATTTTGCAAAGCAATTAAGCGGAGTCAGGGGGGGTTCGTCGGCCTCCTGAGGGGAGCAACATATTTAGCCCATCACGCCGAGTTTGAAGCATCAACTTAAGTTTTATCGGAATTTTTAAGGAGGCAACAGTCAAGCGGAATGACTTCAACACAGCTGTACTTAACTGAAGAGGATCTGCAAATATAAACGCTTGCTTTGTCTAAACTTTGAGCTTTTTCAGCTTTTAAAGCTGTGCTAGGCAAGGTGTTAATGTAAAAATAGACCCATCTTATCAGTCTAAATCATAAACTGGGGCTGCAATACAGCCGAGTACAGCTTTAAGGGATAAAATGCACAGGTGTGACTACAAGAGTTCTGGTCTGTACTTAATAACGTGAAACTTTATTAATCTCCATATGGAAAATCTTTTGGCCTTTTAATTTATTAAAGGAAAGGGAGAGTTGTCCTCTCCCTTTCCCAAATTGTACACACTCACATAACAATTTGCGTATATCAAGAGTATTTTAAAGCTTGCAACTCAATCTGTGTACTGCTTAAGAATCATCAACATTTGTTTATTTCTACCTGTATACCTATATACCAAATGTACATATTAATAACACCTTAACCATAAGGACCACATGGAAAGATGTAGCATTTTCATTTTCCAAAGATGTGGGAGAGCTTTGGGCAATGACGAATTCAGGCCTTCGCATGCTTTCGAATCCTCACCATTTCAAATATTGAATATGTAGTGTGAAAATGTAATAAAAAATACATTGTGTCCTAGCTATGGAAAAGCGTGTTCTTCTTCATAGGCTGAGAGACTTGAATCAACTGAATACCTAGAGAAAAGCAGCTTTTTACCCACTTGCCTCCATCACTGGTTGGCACTTCATTGGCAAAATCGACTGAGGTGCTGCCAGTCGAAGTCGCCCGTGGTGAAGTCATGTTGTGAGCTTGAAGGTAGTAAGCGGAGGACAGGCTGTCTTGCTGGTGTCCAGTCATCTTCCCTGACAAACCCACAGCGACCAGCATCGTTGGCTCGGTCGTCTTGTCCACAGAGCGCTGTGGTCCTGTCAATCCATGTCCAACAGCAAGAAACCACAGGAGAGTTCTGTTGACTCATTTTTCAATATTAAACTACTTGAGAATATTTATGCTTCTCATAATGAGTTGTGCAGCAGCATTGTTTTTTAAAGAGATTAGAAAGGTTACAGATGGTTTTTATAAGATGTGGAATCATTTTTATAAATTGACTTAATGTCAGGTAATAGTTCTATTAATAATACTGAGAGGCATGTATTGTGAAAGTGATTTGGAATCTGCAACATATGGAGGCTTCAGTACTTAGATAAAATAGAAATTATTATTGTTCAGGCTAATGAGGACAGATTTAATGCAAATTAATTTACAGAATATAACAGATCTACTGTGGGTTTGGCAGAGGGAAATGATTGGTCAAGCATTGGAAGTGCTGATCTCTGCATATATAGAATGTATTGCAAGCATAGAAACCTACAAACAAAGCAAAACCATTAGAAAGTGTGCTGGAAATACCAGCATCTCACTTTTTCCATTGTACTCCACCATGTAAGACGTCTATTAATAGAATACATGTGGATATACAGTGTGTCCAATTCAATTTCATTTCATTCTCACCAGAATGAAATACAACAATACTACACTTGCTATATTTTATCAAACTAAAGGGGAATTACTCAAAGCCCATAACCTCCAGCAATCAATGAGTAGCTTTCACAAATCAAGTCCAGCCAGACGTGTTCCTTGTAAAGAGCTTGATTCTCTCAAGAGGCTCCATTCTTTGAATCCAATCGATACCCTTTGTCTGTTTCCACTTAGCCCGCTATGGGTCAGAGTCCGTGTTTTAGATGGGGCGTATTAACCGCTGCACACCTCCTCAGCAAGCCCCCCTGTGCTGCGGAGAGACGAAACTCTCTCTCCCCTCAGCCAGTCTGTTTGCATTTAGCTTTGCTCAATGTCAAGTTTTTTTTTTTAAACATATAGAACAGCATTTTTCATTGCATTGAGTGTGAGAACTTGTGTGTCCCTTTGACCTAGTAGAAGCCCTTTGCCTTTAAAGACACCCTATCATAGTAATTGAAATGTTCCTCTTTTTAAATATGCATGTGACCAAAGATGTTTAAGGAAGACATAGCTACAATTTTGTTTTGTTTGAGTGGTTTGATTTTTAAGTTTTTGCATTTTCAATAATACACTCTTTTTTTTACAGACAAACTTTGGACAAACTCCAGTCAACGCATCACAACTGGACTTGGTCTTGATTGGCTCTCCTCTCTAAACAATTGCTAAAATCCTTCCAATTAGATATGTTTGCAGGATTTGAATGTGGCTTATGAAGAATAGACACACATGTACCCAACTAAATCAATAGCTGACCACAGAAACACAGAGGTAGAAAGGCCCATGTTTGATATCATGTCATTATGTATATTTCCCATCCCAGTGGCTGCCTTGTATATTCAGTAATTGTCAGTGATGATAACAGGAAAAAGTGGACATACTCATTGCTCAATGCTGCTGTCCAGCCATTCATCAGTGATGACCATGCAACCACAGTGGCTCCATATTTCTCTAAGCAGTCTTATACTATGCTGCCTTCACGAAGCACACAAGCATGAAATGGCCTGTCTATGAGAAGTCAATTTACACCAATCACAGCGGAGAATGATTGCAGCAGGCAAACACTGTTGAACATTTTCAATGTCATGTCATCCTGGAAAGTGGCAAAA
This sequence comes from Centroberyx gerrardi, assembly GCF_048128805.1. NCBI lineage: Eukaryota > Metazoa > Chordata > Actinopteri > Beryciformes > Berycidae > Centroberyx > Centroberyx gerrardi. Next base: position 29,068,082 of record NC_136001.1, read on the forward strand.
GCTCCCACTTTCTGAACAATGCCAGGCAATTAGCCTTTGTTCCTCACCTAAACTGATAACAGAGTTAACATGCTCCTTTGTACAAATGCTTGCAATTAAGACTGGGACGCCAGGGAAAAAGCAACAGCTAGTCCCAAAGCAGTTGATATGATGTTGGCTGGAACAGCCACAGACTTCAATAGCACTGTTGCCATGCAAAAACCTGGTAACCATGCTCCTCTATGGGTTGAGAAAATTCTTATGAAACCTTTTCAAAACCCATAGAATAAACTCAAAATGCATTGTCATTAAGCTAAAAACAAGGCTGTATTTCTCAGTTCTTGAAAAGTTGACATTTTGGAGATATGCGACAGCGACGATATGCTGCCATACTGGATCTATTGTGATCCAAGATGAGTCAGAACCATTTGCTGGAGTCCGTATCATTAATGTTACACTTGAGCGTCCTGACAGTATAACAAAAATATTACCATATAGTGGCAAACACTTCCAAACTCAGTGTCTCACATGTTCTAATGCAAATGAAGAACTTCAGAAAGGCTAGGATCGCAGATGGTTGACCTTTTCTGACCTGTTTTCTAATGCCACCAATGTGCTAGAGGAAAAGTCAGAGGCAGCATAAGGTCAGGCACAAATATGCTGGAAAGGTACAGTCACGCAAGGCTGAAAAACGACTGCATTGTATTTATTGTAACACTATTGCACAAATACAAATATACATGCACGCGTGTAGTCACTCACACACACACATGACTCGTGAGGCAATCAATATGACTGCCATTTTGTATTGTTTTGATAACTAGGCAATCAATGGAGTAATGGAGCGAAGCCACCTCTGACTGTATCATCTGTCCCATTAATATTTCACCTTCATGACAGTTAAAGCCACTTAAGTGGAGTATTGTCTGGTCATCAGAGTTGGCTTGACAGTTAGGTTGCTTCTCACTGCAGTGGCAGATTTACTATCAGCTCCACTGTGTGTGTGTCTGTGTGTATTTATTCGTCTTGTTTATTTAGTGTACTTCTTAAATATGCTGTTTCTGAATTTAGACGATTGTTCCCATGGATTTTGACTGCTGTTACTGGGCTTTTTAATAAAGACGCAACGGTAAAGGCGAGAGCCGTGTCTAAGAAGATGGAAATGAGCTTCAAGCCTCTGTGTTAGCAGTGAGACTTAACACACATACACGCATATGCTGCAGGCGAAAAGCAAAGCTCTTTAATTGGGCCCTGGGAGAAAACACCAGCACAATCCGTCCAACAATTCATTATGCATTTAACAGATGATTAACATTGCTGAAATGCATTATGTTGCCACACTCTCACGCTCGCTTCTGTTTCAATTGTGATTTTACCCTTAATAAACCTCCGTTATTCACACGGTATGGATGCAATAATGTCATCGCAATAGTGAGCAAAAGAAGCACACACACAACTAGCCTCCTTCTCCCTAGGTTATTGTATTTCACACAATCAAAACTGAAATACTGAATGTGATTGAATTTCAATGTGACCAACCACTAAAATAAGCAGCAGCATTACGTATCTGAAAAAGGAGTTGGGTCACTGTTTGCCATCCAACTAGCCTCCCTTGGAAAGACACGGCACCTCTCTTAAATGAGAAATGTCATGATTTGATGTTTTGTTGATGCTGGTGGAACTCATTGCCTCACATAAAGTTGATAGCTGGTGACTGAGGTTGCATTTGATTTGCAGTCATTTCCATACTCATCCCACCATTCAGGGACCACACTTGGAATAGGCCATTCCCATTAGGAGAGAAATACTTCACCACAGGATGAAGGCGTTCTCTCCAAATGGCTTTGTATTTATTGCCGTTTACCATGCCCATCCATTCAGGGGCAAAGAGGACTTTAACTGCGCCAGGAAAAGACACCTCACAGAACATTGTGACGTTGAATTAGATGTTGATATGACGGTCTGCACTAACGTTGAAAATGACGTAAATATAGTTTTAAAATGAAAGTTGAGACAACGTCCGTCATTGTCCGTAGCTGCTACCTGCATCGTTTTGTGAAATCGGGACCGGAACATCTTTCTGAAATCAGTTCAAGACAGTTTCCAAATATTCCATAACATCATGTTGTGAAAATTTAATGTAGGTCATGTAAACCCGAGGGGTTCGACTTGGCTACCTTCTGCACGTCGCCGTCAAATGCTTGCTGGGTACTTTCAACGTACTTTGCAGGTAGTTAAATCCTACTTGTGTCTGTATGTGTGAGAGAGTGAAATAATAAGAGAAGAACAGGCTGACAGGTGCTGTCTCTGCAGGACAGCCAGTTGCACTCAGGAAGGGGTGTGAAGTCACACCCACATTCTCCCTGGAACAATGAGAATAGCCGAGGTCGAGCCAGCTGGATATCTGGCTCCAACAACCCAGCCATGATAACTTTGGTTATGTGTGCCTTTGCAGCCAGCTTGGATAAACAATCTCTGATGATGACCCTCCCTTGAACTTGACAGAACCCTGTTGATGATCATCCTTCACGAGGAGTGCAGCTCATCACATAGTCCAAATACAGACAGCGAGAAGCCAGGCCGCTCTCAGCCATCACGAGCGCACTGAGTGCCCTCTTTATTACACAATGCAGTGAAATGCTCGTTGCTTTTCTCACAGCGATTTCAGGTGCTCTAGCTGCCTGTGCCAGCACTCAGCTGTGGAAGAGGCTCTCGTGTTTTAAGCGTGCGCAAGAAGGCACTGCGCTGAAGTGGAGCGTGCGGTGTAAAATCGGTAGCAAACCAACATATACAACACTGAGACTGTCCATGTTTCTGCACAGTGAAACTCCTTGTAGGGGGAATCGATGTTGCCATAGTAACCCCTCACCCCCACCCCCACCCGTGGGTGGCTAGTGAGGACAGGCCACTTGAGAAAAAGCACCTTTCAATTAGGAAGAGAGAAATGTCACCGGTTTTGCTGTCAAACGTGACCTTGTGTGTGGTGAGGCTGGTAATGCATGTCATTAGTGTAATCAGAGGGGGACGTGGGGAAGTTAATGCACATTTCATATCACTTCTCGGTTGCATATTGAATAGGAGTCATGTCGAGTGGCTATTTCTGCTTCTGTTACAGTGGTTGGCGTTATTTAAATGATTACAGAAACCAGGATTCATCTGCTGGCAGCAAAGCCCAGATTCAGATGTGAATGAGCAATTGCTGTGCCACTCACTACATCATGAAGGTCAATTTGTTTAGGATTTATGAGAAACTATTTTGTTTCAAGGAAATCATAGCCTGTATCGAAGTTGACAGGCTCGTGGACAACTTTACGGCTGCATCATGAAAACAAATAATGCCTGCGAACCTAATAAAATGCGTTTCATAAAAATGGGTTTTGTGTCAATCACAAATGGTTGAATTAGCATAGGCTTTTCTCTTGGCTGCCAGGCAGTTTGAAAGAGAGTCACAGCAGGCAGCAGTTTTCACAGAGGGGCGGTGGTTTTCCATGCTTGCTGTAACTGTAATATTTAACCCTACTGGACAAATGTCTGCTTTGTTTATGGACTGCCTACTCCCAGCAAACATTAGCTAAAGAAACACACTCTAATTGGTCATAAAAGCAATATTTAGCATGCCTTTGTGTTGTATTTCACTGATTGTCAATACTCTTCAGTTGACATTAGCATTGGAAATTAGGCTCCATTATATCACACGGCCCATTACAGAGGGAGGTGATAGTTTGATGGTTGAAGATGCTCTAGATCTATCTATCTATACAGGTGTGGGTAATGGAAGACTACAGCTAAAAATCTCTGCACAGCGTAGGAATCAGTGGTTGCTCACCTGAAATAGTTCCAAAAATAAACTGAATGGCTGCGTCAGCTATGTTGAGTTAGATGCGAGATATTTTATTTTTTAAAGTTTGTGAATGTACAGCTACAACTTTTTGTTAGTAAAAGTCAGTCTTCTTACTTTAGATAATGCTAGTCGCATACGATCACGATAGTATAAGCATGGAGCACCGGAGCCAATGATCTACCGGGGACACATGGATGATTTTGGTGTCTATGCTCTCATCACTTAATGGGTAAGTTGACCAGTGAAGCAATCTCCCAAAAGCTTGGTGTATTCCCTTAACTTAATAATTACATTATAACACAAAAGCTGATGACTCTCTGATGAGAATGACATTAGAAACTTGCAGACATTCCTCCTGGTGGAGGAGCATCAGAAGCTGAAGTGCACTGTTGCAGGCAGTGGATCCAGATACCAGTGGGACTTCATTTGAAGTCATTCTCCAGTACTCTATATAGCTAAAATATTCCTTTGCCCTTCCTGTGGTTTATCCTTAATTCTTAATGCAGGAACTCCATCTCTAAGGCTTTGAGTGCCAGTTAAATGTAGAGTGTCAGGTTCTGGCTCAGACTTGCCTTTTGCCTTCACACTGGGCAGAAAGATTAAATTTTGATTAATTTCTCTCTGCCCGTGGGTCTGTTGGAAAGGAGCTGAAAGCTCTGAAATGGAGACAAAAGGTCACCCTAGGCTATGAGCTATGGGAGCTCAACACCCTAACAGAGCAGTGAGGTGAGGCCAGACACAGGCACTGACACCCCATCATCAACCCACCAACAGCCTAAATGAAATGAAACTTGCTCTGGGCTGCTATATGGAGACAACAGATCTCCACTCACATTCACACCAGTGGAGCATAGAATTAGTCATGTGATTTATTGTTTAATCTGATTTCTTGCCAGTGTTGCTGACCCTTGCCTGATGTATCTCTTTAAAGTCGACCTCTGATGGCTACAATATTTTTAAGGCTGGCCCATTTTTGTCAGTTGTGAGAAAGCATAATTAGACTACATTCAAGCCTTTGCAGAAATGGAGATACTAGAACTAAACTTTCTCTGAAATCTGCATCACTGCATCTACTTGAAACATGAATTGCCTGATAACTCAATAATCCACAAACATCAGCCCAATGTAGCTTTGCTTCCAGCACAATTTTTGTCCAGGCTTTGACCCCCAGGGTTTTGCATAGTTCACCCAAAGCATGGCAGAACATGAAGGCTGGAATGGGAGCGCTCAGTGCCGTTATACTTCACCTTCAGTGCCAAGATGGAGCTTTTCTCTCTCCACACCTTTGAAAGCGTACATGATGTTTTAGTGGTTTCCCACCTGCGGGGTGTTGACCTTGTCAGTGGTATTTCAGGCTCTGGGGACTCCTCGCGCTCGGCTGCCAGCATCCGCAGGTGGATGCAGGGAGGGGTTGTCATGGAAACAGGCCACTGAGATGGGACATGGCGCAGACTCCAGCACACGCTTTGAAAAGCTTTCATTGATAGCTGTCCCGCCGAGCTAATTTCCAGTCTCCTACTAGGCTACCCATTGAGGGCATATAAAGGGGTGTCCATGCCTTGTAGATAAAAGGAAGGCAACGGGGTTGCTCAACGTAGCGATATCAATGTACAGGTTTGACAGTAGCCCAACCTATTGCTGTCTTTTCCCTCTGTCCATCATTCTCAGCACATACGCAAGTCTCCCTGAAGGGTTTGTGACATTCACTGACATTCTTTTTGCAGCGCCTCCTGACATCTCAAGACAAAGAGAGGCAGTAGTAGGAGAAAGTGTTTCGCCTTAGCCTATTTCACTATCAGTAAGTCTGAAATCTAATTTTTCAGCAGGGTTAAGAGTAGTTTTAAAACAGCCTGAACAGACACACACACACACACACACACACACAGGAGGCATTTCTGTACTGCTTCCTCAGTAAAACCCAGAGATACTGTAGCTATTACATCAACCATTGTTAAAAGATGGCCATCACACATTTGTCAATATTGTCATTTCAATCGGATCCTGTTCTACAAAACTGTAAACTTGGATGATAATCAATGATGATGATAGAACAGCTGCTATCTACAAAGGCAAAGTTAAGAATGCTTGAGGATTTGTACATTGTTTTCTCCGCACAGAAGAATATTTGTCTCAATTCCAGCAATAATCGAGGAGAGGAGGGACGGAGCGGGCGTGCAGGAGAACAGGAGAATGAGTATGTTGTCAGGGGAAACTAAACGGAGATCGTTTGATTGCACCACAAAGCCCAGAGCTGTCAGTCAACATCAGAAACAAACAGAGCTCCTGGCTCCCAATGGAGATCCACTTTTCTAGACAGTGAGCCACTGAGATTGGGATTTGCATTGAGGTGGAGTTATGGGCCTCGCAGAGACTTTGATGGGTGGCAGGCAATTCGACATCAGAATCCAACATCAGCCTTCATAATACTGCATCTTTGGATTGTGCAGAGGAAGCAGATACAAAATGGTTGTTTCATCTCATCTTTCTGACAAAGATGAAGAAAAAACAATCAACATCAATAAATGGCACAATTATGTGTAATCTACAGTCTCAGACCGGTACTGTAAATTCCATGCTATAAAAATGGTGTTGAGAATATGAAGCGGCTAGCATCTGGCTGATTACAACAGGGTTGCTTAGTGTCAAATAATGCTGCAGTCTCTGCTTGTTATAAGCGTCCATTATCCATAATCACCATCTTCTTTGATCTTGTCCCAGTCACATCGTATCCTTCTAGCATACTCCCTACTCTCCTTCCTTTCTAATGCTTTGTGGTGCAGAAGGGTTGGTATCATAAGAATGACAGCGGGCAGGATGTGAACACAAGATACATTTCCTGATTTGGAGTTTTTGCAGAGTTGTATACTCGGAGGCGTTTGGTGCTGTAATTGAAGTCTAAAGGGGCTGGATTTTTAATTATTCTCTGATAATTGCTTTTGCAGAGGCACATACACTGTGGTTTGCATCTTCCTTTCTCTCTCTATCAAAATTTACATTGTAGCCTACCTCGAAACCTACGGCTACGCACCATCACACTGTTATAATATCCTAATGTAAGACATTAATGTAAGACACTAATTTTATTTGCATTACATTTGTATTATGTAGCTATGCAGCAGAGTAGCCTGGTTTAAGGGTGTAAACCTTTATTTTTAACCTGTGAATGTTTAATGTTTCTCCAAAGCATATTTATTAAATGTATGTAAACAATGTAAAAATGACACTTGATGTTGAAATCATGGTATAAAAAATATGAGGAAAGAAGATTTTATTTTACTTGTTCCTTAATAAACAACATGTTTGTGTGTGTAAACCACAACAAAACCAGTGATTGTAGACATATTCTAGCAAAATAAAAAAGGAAATATTTGAGAAATTTAAAAAGCCTTACATCTACTTACCTAGTTTATAACATTCATATTTCTATTGCTGGTTTACAGTAGTTGCTCTGCAAACTTAAATTCTAAATCAAACTTACTGTTTGTTAATGTCCAAAAAAAGTAAATGAAATCATAGCTGATACAACATTACAGAAGAATTGCTAACATTATTCAATAGACGGTATATCAAGTCTAAACGTACTTTGTCAGCTTATATTTGAGTTGATAGACAAATTTGTATATATATTTCAGTGCACAACAGTCAACAGTTAAACTGTTTTTACGAGAGAAAGAAACATTGCAGTCTCTAACAATTCTGCCAGAGACACAAGTCAAAATGGATCAGATTTCAGCTTCTCCGCTCACCCATACTGAATCCATGACAATACTCATGCTGTGCTAATCAAAACAAGTACTAAAAATAAAGCACAGTGACTACCAAGTTCAGGAAGCTAAACAAAGCTGCCATATTGAGTGTCAATAAGGGGCAAGAGGGAAAAAGGCAATATGCTAAACTAAAAATCTGAAATATCAGTTTGTCCTTTGCCTCAATGAGCAAAGCCGAAGGAACTGAAGAAAACAAACAAACCGAAACAAAACAACTTCATTTCACTTTTACACAAAGAAGCAAATATGTATATTTGTGCTCCTGAAAGAACCGTGTCTCTGGATTTTCCATAGGTAGTAGTAGCTCTCACCACATGTAATAGCTGCGTGTAGTGTCCACCTGGCTAGGTTTGGTCTCTGAGGAGCCCTCTTTGTCCTTCTCACTGTCTGCCTCCCACAGGTTGATGAGAGGAGGGTACAACTCATTTAATGGGATGGATGAGGTTTTCTGCATGTACTTTTTCAGGGAATGATGATAGTTTTTCCTCTTCCACCTCTTGGCGATGTACACGCCCAAGGAGGCCAGGCTGACGATTGCAAACATTGTTCCCATTACTGCCGCAAGAGCAGTGTTGGTCCCTTGGTCAGATATTTCCACAGCAAAGGTTGCTTGCTTTGTCGTAACGTTTACACATGACTTCTGTGTCTGTTGGTGGATGTTGGAGACAGTGAGGCAGACTTCGTACTCGGTCGCTGGTTGTAAATGTGTGAGGTTGTACTCGTGGACATCCACAGGTACCCTGGCAGTGTACGTGATATGCGGGTTGTCTATTTTCATGGTGGCAGACGACCACTTGAGGTTGGAGGTCATTACATTTGAGTTGATTTTCCAGGAGACCAGGATTGAGTGAGACTCTGTCTGTTTGACATAGATCTTCATAAGCTGAGTACTGTCTAGGAGAGTACCGTTCACCCGTATGGCCGTCACTCTTGTGTCAGCTCCCTCTGAATTCTGAGCCACACAGGTGTATCTGCCAGAGTCCTCTACCTGGATATGAGAAATTCTCAATGTTCCTTCATTGTTGAGGCTGTACTTGTCAGATAGAGTGTCCATCATTACCTTGTTCCCCATAGGTGTAACCCAGTAGATTTCAGGCTCAGGCTGGGACATGGCTCTGCAGTCCAGGTCCACAGTCATGCCAATGTCCAGGTTGAGGTGGTTGGGGAAGGTGTCATGGGAAATCATGGGCAGACATTGGTCCAGTGGGTCCTTCTGCAGCACCTCCCTCACATGCTGACCCCTGACCTCTGTTGGCATGGCACAGAACATGGACAGTGGTTCCATAAAGCGGATGCTGGTTTTATTGGAGCTCATCCACTGGATAACGCAATCACAGCGGAGCGGATTGCTGTGGATGCTGATTTCACGCAGGTTGGGCAGAGTGTCGACGGTGGACTGGTAGAGGGCGTTCAGGGCATTGTTGTTCAACATAAGGCTCTCCAGGGCTGGGACATCACGAAAGGCCTGGCGGTTGACGTAGGAGAACTTGGGGTTGTTTGTAGCCTCCAGCTTGGTGAGCTCAGGAAGGTTGTCCAGAGCGTAACGGTCAATAGAGACCAGTTCTCCCATGTTGTTTATACCCAACTCTTTCAGTCTCAGCATGTTCTTGAAATCTCCCTCCTGAATCTTGTGCACAGGGTTTTTGTTCAAATCCAAGAACTTGAGATTAGGTAGTTTCTGCAAGGCTCTCTGAGGAACTCTGACCAGCTTATTGTCATAGAAAGAGAGGCTCTCAAGATTGTCAAGTCCCACAAACGCATTTCCAGGGACGTCTGTTAAATCCATTCCAGCCAAAACCAAGCTTCTCAGGTTACCCAGTGGCTTGAAGTTAAAGTCCATTATTCCAACAACTGGGTTCTCCCCAATCATAAGGATCTCTAGACTGGGTGTAGAGTCAAACCAGCGGCTATCAATGGCCTTGAGCTTGTTGGAGTTGAGGTGAAGCCTGAGCAGGTTGTGGAGCCCAGAGAAGGCGTTGGCAGAGATCAAATTGATCTGATTGTGGTTGATGTAGAGCTCCTGCAAGTTGCTAAGGTCCTGCAGGCAGTAATCGGGCATTTCTGTGATCTGGTTTTCCTCCAGGTGAAGGGTGGTGAGCTGGGACATGTTGGTAAGGCCCACATCCCGAATGTTGCTGAAGTTGTTTTGGGACAAGTCCAGCTCAGTCAGGTTAAAGAGTTGCTCCAGCTCTTCACTGGTCCTGGCAATGTAGTTACTCTGCAGGAGGAGAACCTGAGTGTCGCTGGAGAGGTTCCCTGGGATGCGTGTTAGGCGCAGGTCATTGCAGTCCACAGTAATAGCTTCTCTGTAGGTGGACTGGGGTGTAAACCAGGGTCGGATCTCACACACACACAGTTGGGGACACTCATTGCTCTGGACAAAGGATAGTCCAATAGATGCCAGGATCAAGCCAATGAACAACTGGCCCAGAAGACAGTAGTCTAACCTCCGTCTAGCCATGCTGGGGAGGAACAGGAGGAGGGGCAGATGACCTTGGGAGATAGTGTGTTACAGTCATCAACCACTTTCCACTAATTAGTTCTTTCAGCCCAGTGAAATGGACGAGTTGTGTCCCAGTGTTTAGTTTTTCTTACAGCAAGATCTTGGAGCGGCAGGATAAATCTAGAAAAGAAACACAAAAAAAATATGTCATTAAAAGGAAACTAACAATCTCTGCCCCACTTTTATAATGACAAGGGTATAGTGTACAGAACTATTGTGTTCTAGTATGTAACAATTATGAAATTATTACATAATATTACATGTTCCTTGTAACTGTAGTAATTACTAAGACAAAAGAGTGGCTTAGAAGAACAACTGTTTCTCACAATATTCTTGTGAGATTGTGAGTTATATGCAGTATCATCAGTTTTGAGAAAACGCTAGATCAGCTCATTACAATGCATGCACAATGGAGAAAAACACTGCTGTGAACTACTTGGAAACACATCAAATTCCATTGAGGGCTTTCATCTATCCAACAGGCCCATAAGGACTCGATCATTAGCTTCTCCGAACATCATTAAATACTATGAGATATTAGTATGTGCCATGCCTCAAAGAAAGAAAAAAAAGACACGCATCTTAATTTTTAATGAAGCGTCCTCAGCATTCTGAATTTGGGGCAAACATGAAAAAAAAAAAAAAAAGTTTCAGCAGTTTTAGGATTTTTTCCAAAATGATTGGGTGGAGAAAGAAGAATTTCAAAACTTTAAGCAGTTTCTATAACTCTAAAAAATAATGTATTTTTTTGTGAGAGGACTAAAGACCCTTATCCAGCCCAATCGCTCAGTTCAGTGAAGGGGAGCTCCTGAGAGGTGCATTGGGCATCTGCTAGCCCATATGGCACTAACACTAACTCCAATGACTTGGAAGGTAAAGCATTAACTCTGGCTAACAATAGGAAGCTTTTCATCGACATCAATGCCACATTTGCTACAGCATACGCATGGTGTGGAACAGGATGGAACAGGATAATCATTTCAAATGCTTAATGATGTGGTGATTTGGCGTGCACCCTGCCTTTGCTAGTCATGTTTCTTTTGTCTTTTTTATATCAGATATGTGTCCCGCTAATTCTGCTCACATACTAATATATCCACATACTTGTGCAACAGTCTTATCCCTTATCACTGCTGCAGAGGAGCTTTATTAACAGGATTAGGTTACAAGCATTTCTTTAACAAGCCTGTGCACTGGCAGTATCCTGCATGGCACATTGGAGCAACACTTAAAAGATCCCATTACTCAATTAGATCTATTTACTAAAGGAGGTACCCCACCCAGTGCAGGGCCATACGGCAGCGCCACAGTGCTGCGGCCTTCTCAACCACACAGCTCTACGGTCGACGCTCGCTTAAGAAGATAGCGCTTAAGAGGCTTTCAAACAAGAGAGCTGACTAATTCATCTGGATGCAAACTGCCTGGCAACAGGGCCAGGGAGACTCCAGTCCTCCTGTGCTGGGGATTTCCTATGGGAGAGGGCGGAGCATGGGTGAAATAAGGGTAATGCATACAGTATATCTGCTCTTTAAGCTAAAGCAGTGTATATGGTCAAGATTGACTGTGCCAATCAGGATTAGCAGATGGAGATGCTGAGGTGGAGATTAGCTTGAGGCAGTGTAATGGGTTCAAACCCAGAGGAGAGAAACAGGTCACTGTGCACTTTAATTAAAGCCAACACAACACGGGAATCTACACCAATACAGCATAGTCCAAGTGGAGTATGAATGCAATGTTAATCTTGTCACGAAATGAATGACTAACGTGCTTGTTTGTTATTTCATCAGTGAAGAGTATGACGAGTAAATATTCTGTCCCATGAAGATATTTGAAATAATTTTATTTCATTGTAGTATTGACGAAATTGACGTTTTTGAAAGTTCTTCTGCCCATTCTACTATATCATAGTGAAACCATTAAGAATGATCTCCTCACTATCTGTGCTTGGAACTACTTTTTCCCTTCATCATTTTGAAAAAAATTCTTTCAATGCTTGACGGTATATTGATAAAGGTAAAGTTCCTATATTGATAATAGTACGGACACATGATGTTTTCTTATTACCTGGGTACTTTGCTGATTCAATTTAATGTTTCTGACATTATTCTCACAAAAAATGACTGTTTCATTTTATAAGGTTAAGTGTAGAGTTCAAAAACAGAATAGATAGGAAATTGTTGAACTGTTGATTTACTGTAACGTAATTATCTAAGTAAAAAAAAAATCTTAGCCCATTTTAGTAAGTAAATAATTGACTTCATTTAATCAATATGCCATGACGCAAATCTGTTTTTAAAATTCAGTACTGGCTTCGGAGTGGGTCTCATGAAACTACACAGCACATAAACACTTTCAATTCCAGCAAAAATGAAAAACATCAAAAACTAGAGTTGAGAAGGTTTTCACACCACATCAATATGTGCTTTTTAGAAAACATGAGATTGTAATCTTGAGGTTATTACATATTATTACATTTCAAAACATAATATACATTAAGTGTGTAAACATGCCATAATAATTCCAAGCGGCACATATGGCTTTAAATCGGCTATATTGATACATAACTGCACGCTCTCACATGATTCAGTGTCTATTTACCACAAATGGGGTTAATCTTAGATTCTCCCCATTTGTTAAATGGTCAGTCTGAAATGCTTTTGTGTGTCTGTGAGTCTAAAATGGCACATTGTAAATTTGTCTTGTAAAGAAAAACCTTAAACATTCTCATTAAATGACAAAAAGGCGACAAAAGAAAGGCACAACAGGTCTGGGATGCAGTAATCCATTATACTGACTCATCCTACAGCAACACATAAAAACTAATTCATCCCCATTGTTTTTTCTTGCCCTTTGTGCAAAACTAACATTCAGATTTATTTGTTCCCATTTGATACTGGACACACAGAAGTGACACTGCTGTGAAATTGTGCTGATGTATAAAGTAAAAACTATTAAAAGTGGGTTAGCTGAAATTTTGGAAAACGCAGTTCTGATAGAGCCACAGCTACTTATGAGACTGTAGATAAAAGGCAGTGTCAGCCATCATGCTGGTTCTGTTTTCAACAACAACAACTAAGCTGTCTGGGAAATCCTGATACAGCCTTAACTGGTCCCTCGTGTCCCTGCCAGAGGCCAGGAGCCAGAGGAAACCTTAAAACACACAGCGGGGGGAAGAACACCGAACAACACAACACAACGCTGAAGGAAGGAAGTGCAGGAAGCGCAGGAAGCGGAGAACCCAGAGGTTTTAACCATGGCTGCCTTTGAACCTCTGAATGGGATACTTGACATAAAAAACAAACTACAGACATAAACTCTGTAGTGTAGCACACCGTTTATCCATACATGCTGACGGATGTGACATCACTTTGTATCCCAACATATCAGTAGGTTTAATAGAGGACCATGTAAACTCCTGCTAGAGAGATATTTTGGGGCCTTAGATTCTATGATGTGATTCTATTTTTGCTGTTGATTTCTTAAAGAAAATGAATTGCCTTAAAATACCACCAGACTGATCATTACTGTTTTAGTCCTATATGTTTTCTCATGTTATTTCGCTTATTTTAAAGAGTAACTGTCATAATATCTTGCCAGTAACGACAGTGGGTCCTGATTTCACAGACTAATCCAAATGCAAACCAGCTGGGGACTGCTCCTCTATGGCATGAATGGCCACAGGTAATAAGAGCATTTGTGCTGCCATTTCAACTCCGGCAGCATATGACAGCCATGGAAATGCTTAAATTCATTCCATGCCGTGAAAGTAGACACCTGCCATTTCCATTTGAAAAACTGTCACTTTTAGAGTGCGGCTGCAAGTCCACTTGTTAATTGACATCCCGACTCTTGGCTTTTACATAATGTCCAAAATTGGTGACTTCCAAAAGACATTACCTATAAATATCCAGACATCAGTACAACACCCCCCTTTTTCTCATAAAGTGCCGGTGTTGGATGTTATGTCATGAGCCCCATTTTAGCTATAAAGAGATAATGAATGGACTGTGTGCCCATAAATGTATGATAATGACACTCCTCTCAGTTGCCCTAAGTGCTCAGGATATGGTATGGTATGAAGTTCTGCTACAAAAACCTTGGAACATCTCTACTTAGCGTTAAATGAGAAGTGCTGACTAAAAGCAGGTTTTTACCAAGACATTTGAGGGAAAGTTCCCTTAACCAAGGAGACTTCTTAAAGGAGGACGCACAGATCCCACATGCCATGCAATGTTCATGATGTTGCTATCACATCACTGGAAAAACAATATTGGTGATAACATTGTTTTGATTGCAATGTAGGGTGCAAGTAAAACAGGGGGAAAATCGCATGCATAAAGATCAAAATGGGTGTTCAAAAAGATCAGAACAAGAAGATTCTTTAGAAATGCTGATGAGATGAGATTTTTTCCCCCTTTGTAGACACCAAGTCTGTGATGTGTACTGAGAGGAAAAGAATATTTTTTTTCTTTGTGATGGATGTTTACTTTCCCGATCCTATGAAGTCAGTGAGTAATCCGAGCTGAGATGTGAGCGATGGAAGACATGAAATCCCATCTCCTAATTCACACATCTCAATAAACTAGATAAGGCCTCCCTCTGAAACACCGCGAAGTCCAGGGCTCACTTTTCAAATCCCTGTAGAAGTCTATTTGAGGACACTCAGACTCATAGTCAAGGAGAAGCTTCCTTGAATGGGATAAAAACTGAGTGTGACATGAGAAAATGAAAATGCGATTTAAACTGGATAACATGAGTCTTGCATTAGGGTCTCTTGGGAGTGCCTTCTCTGGAAGAACATATAAACCTGCTGGCCTAGCATTGCCTTTGACTTTTAGTTTATTCATTTGCACACAATAAAACAAGAAAAAAAAGAGAGGAGGGAAAAGAAATTACAGAGGGTGCAGGTGAGATGAACAACCCCAAGGGGCTTCTAAAAACATCCCACCATAAAAGAAGCAAAGAAACGGAGAAAAAAAAAAGAAGACGACAAAAACACAGCTGAATTGGATGACAGAAACTAAACGAGAAGGAGAAGGAGAAATACGGTATGTCAAAAAACAGACTGGCGATGCATCAAGTAAGGGAAATAAAATCAATTAAAACACATCTAATACAGAAAAGTCAAATCTTGACATTCCTTCTCTCCTGCTGCTCCGCTGCTCTGTATCCATCTCCGCTCTCCTCCTATAAAATATTTAAAAAAAATACCAGGAGGACTCGACTGCCCACTCACTTTAAAATTAAAAAGAAGGAAAAAAAGAAAAAGTAGTCGCTTGGGAAACACTCATGAGTGGTGCCCAAAATCTAATTTGACTCCAGCAGACACATGAACAGTTACACCTCCCTGGGAGACTACGTCAGGTAATATAACATTGTGCAAGGTAATTAGCACAATATAACAAAAGAGACACTTCCTTAAAATTTGCAAACACATCACCAATTGAAGAGGTGTGTTGAGTTGCACATTACAGCGTACACACTGCTGGAATTCATGCTTGCGTATGTGTGTGTGTGTGTGTGCATTTATGTGTGTTTGTTTCATATTAGGTAACTCACTTTGGGCCTTAGAGATGACTGGGCCACTTCATCATGAGCAACACAAACACGATATTGATTTTAGAGCAGCTTGATTGCAACGTCTCTCAACGGAGTTCACCTTCAAAGGATGGGTGAGATCTCAATGGACACTTCAGTGGAGGTCATCAGCTCTTCTACTAGCTGAAGGAGTTGATTCTTTGCAGACAGGAGTCTTAGTTGTACAATAATTTCTCTGAGGCACAAGAGGCAGAAATAATCTCATTGGTTGGGTTAGGGGGCCAGAGATTTTCTATCTGTTAAAAAACGGATCGAGCCAATGTATTCTCTGTTGAGCTGATACATGACAAATGATGGAGAGAACGGAGGGCTGTCTGTCTTTTTATGCAGCGTTGGTTCATATTTTTTCATACTTTTTTTTTTTGGACCACAGTCTACGTAATTAGAAAGTGAAGCTCACCTTTTCTCTCTCCATATTCAAAACGGAAAATCAATTAATTTCACTCGTACACAGCTTCCCAGAGTTGTGCAGTATGCACCCACAGCCTAGAGCTTTTTCTTTTCTTTTGTCTGTGAACGAGAATAGCAATAGCAAGGAGCTTGCGCTTATCGAGATCCCTGTTTCTGTGTTTACAGATTATCCACCTGATGTTTTACACCTCCTACACCTGCATTTCTCATTCCAATCAGACAAAGAACGGAAAGTGATGGATTCTTTTATGAACTTCATGCGTTTCATCCGTTTCTGGACGCCTTAGACCTTTATGGGCGGAGCCAAATAACCACAGTTTTTCTGGATAAGTAACATTAGACTGAAGCCCAGTGAAAAAAGGCAAGGGGTAAGAGAGAAAGTAACCAATAAATGAAGCCTAGTGCTCTTGCTACCAACTGAAAAAATGCAATCTAGCGATACTCAATTATCTAGGTTAGCTAGTTAGCCTAGCTGACCTTCCAAGTTCAAACTAGCCAAACTAGCATGTAGCTGTAGGTAGCCGGTCATTGCCGTTTATATACATATATATATATATACATATATTATGTATTGACCAGAGTTCCTTCTTTGCCATTCAAGTTTACCAGTTACCAGAAAAATGGTGGTTCTTTGGCTCCGCCCACTGAGGTTTAACTCAATGAGATTATTTCTGCTTCCAGAGCAGCTCTATCCCTGAAAAATGTTTGTATATCTCAAACTCCAATCTGTTGAGTCTTACGTGTACATAATTAAACATGACATATTAACCTCTAAAATCTATTGTCTGCAACCTGACACATCAAAACGAAACATATACCTTACTTAAGCAAACTTCCATGCCACGATGTGGCCTCTGGACGACTGCACACCTCTTGAGGACTAACCCTTGGCACTTATGTCCCTGAGCCT
The DNA here is from genome assembly GCF_048128805.1 of Centroberyx gerrardi. Classification (NCBI taxonomy): domain Eukaryota; kingdom Metazoa; phylum Chordata; class Actinopteri; order Beryciformes; family Berycidae; genus Centroberyx; species Centroberyx gerrardi. Next base: position 29,085,091 of record NC_136001.1, read on the forward strand.
TCTGGAATAGTTACAATACACAGAGTGATTTCCTCAGGAGATCATAGAGGGCAGGATGAGCTGAACTGCTGCTGTGCCTGTTCCACCCGTTGTCTCTGTGGCCTGGCCCGTAGTACAAAAGACTAATGCGTTAGCCCTTCTTACAGGAATAATGGTAGAGGCTTGTGCTCAGACACCCTCCACTCCCTCCCCCCTCCCCTCCCCCACCTTTCACCCCCCCCTTCACCCAGGCCTAGACCCTCGGGACCTCACTCCTCTATGGGGGAGGGTGGTGAAGCCCCCCCCCCTCCCAACCCCACCCCACCACCGTCATCTCCTAACAACCCAGCCCACTGGACAGACACACACACAAGCACCCTATTAACAGGCCTTTGTCACGCTCTGTTCTCATGACTTCAAGTTAAAACAGCATACGTGTTTGTGTGTACTTGTGTGCCTTGGGTGTATGAGGGAGTGTGTGTGTGTGGGGAGGAGGGGGGAGGGGGGGATTGCCCCCAGGGGAGAAGAAGAAATAGGAATCAGACAGATGATCAGTGCCACAAGCACCTTGCTGATCCTGCCCTATCCTGTTCATTCAGTTTTGAAAAATGATTTAGTCTTCTGCTCACTGATAAATCTGCCCTCCATGAGAAGGAGCCTGCAGCATAATAGCAGCAAAGAGCACCAAGTTCCAAATAAGATGTCAGCATTTTGAAAAAAAAAAAAAAAAGAAGAAATGGCACATGCTCTTGCAAAATGAATGATGGCACAAGGCATGAAAGTCTAACTTGTATTTTAGAGGAGAAACATTTTAGAAGATAAATCGTCTTTTCATATAGAGTGACAACACAATATGAACAGCAGGTATTTTATTTATGTAATTCTTTATAATATAATATAATACAATATAATAATATTGTTTTCATATATTTGTTTGTTTTATTCAAAATGGATAGAATTTTGACCCAGTGGAATTAGAAAGTAACCAACACACACTTTGATTTGCCCTAGAGGTCCACAAAATGAGATGCTACTCAGCACTTGTAAAGAGAGACTGGTTGGACACCAGAGGCCATAAATAAAGTGCTGTGGGCGATGTAACTGATGCTGAAGAGGCCTGACAAAAATCCTCCCACTGCACAATAAAATGTAAGCAACAGATACATTTGGACTCCAGGAGGTTAACCTTTAAATATGCCTCTCTCCAAAGTTGAGTGATGCAAGTCAGCAGCAGAGTCTCCATCACAAAAGCGCAACAGCTGCAGCGACAGAAGCAGCGTTTCTAAACCACAATAGACCCCCTGCCAATGCAGCCTCATTCTCCCTACAACATCTTAAGAAAGGGGCTTGTCTTTTCTCGAAGAAGACTCCGCGACTTTTGCTTAAAACGGAGGAATCGAGACATCTGCCGACATACTTTAACATTAATATGCATCATGCAAATCACATTTGCACAACGTTGCGCACACCATACGCAGCCTATGCTGGCACGGCAAGTGGTGCCGCAGGAAGATCAAAGTTTGTTTTCTGTGGAATATCATTTGACGCATTACACAGGGTCGATTCATTTGATCAAATCCATATTATATAGCCCACTGTAGCCTGGAATAACTTAATAATTCTAATGGCAAGGCAAGGAATACCAGATTCCTTATGGCCTTATAAAGTGAGAAACATAGATGCAGTCATGTTCATAGCTTGACCCAGACTGCATTTTCAGATATTTTGGTTACATGCCCTTGAGTGTGTCTGCATCCTAACTCATCCCTATGCCCTTGCAGAGATTTTATGAATGGAAAACAGACTGAAATAGACCTTACACACATAAAAACATCACTATTCTTCCATAGATAACGTTTAAGTGAGGGCTTGGATGATACGGCTATCAAACATTGAGTTCCATAACATTGATCCACCTGTTCTTTTTATTAATTTTTTACTTTGCAACAGAAAACGCAGCCTCAGATGAAACTAATAGGCTACAGCATTGGAAACCCTAGCTGAGTGCTCTCACCTTGTTGGCATTCCAGTCTGACGTTCCCAAACGCACAGGTCCTTTATCCAGATAGCCTATACTCGTAAGCTACGCGTCAATAAATAAATAATAAATAAGATAAATATTTCTGCGTTAAGTAAACGGCCTCAGCAAATATCAAAATATATATATCTATTTATTCCTTTATCCTATGGGTTCAGCCGGCGGCTATTTACAGCGATTTGTCGTTTCTGTATCCGATCAGATGCGAGTCCCGAGGCGCCTCGGAGAGAGGCATGGTGCGGTCTGCAGACAGAGCTCCAACCTGCAACCCAGCGACCGGTTTGTTGCCCCGATATGCCTCCTCTCCGCTCCCACTGCTCCTCCTATGGATGGAAAAGGAAAATGATAACAACACCTGGCGCTGTCCAGACCAGTCAGCTGATTCCCGAGCAGGCTATTGGCCGAGAGCTGCTGTCTGTCACTGTCGGCCGAGCAAAGCAGAGCACCATCTGCTCCGGGCTTGTTGTGATGAGAACAAAGGCAGGCGCAGGGGCGGCGGGGCGGCGGCGTGGGGCGAGGAGGGAGACACACCAGGGGGGGTCGGGGGGTGGGTGGGTTGTATGGGGTGGGGGTGGGGGGGGGGGGGGGGGTTACACGATATTAGTGGTGGAAAAAAGTCTCTCTGCTCAGCCTCCTCCTCCTCCATGCTCAACCCTCGACGGAAGCTTCTGCATGGTGCCATAGTTTGTTCCACTTTGTCAAGAGGACAATGTACCTTTGTTTTACTAAGGGGGAAACATCTGTGATCTGTGATTTCTACCAATAGTACCAATAATAATAATAAACTTAAAGGCTATAGTACTTATCTAAAATCACAGTTCACAAAGTGCTTAAGGCAATAGGGGTCACAAGGCAATAAAAAGGTTATAAAAATAGGAAACACAAATAGTTAAAAATAAAAATAAATTCACAAAATCACATAGAAAATGTAAGAGACACAAGATTAAAAAGTGGGCAAAAGCAAAAACAACCGCAAGTCTCTAAAAATGTGTTAGTAATAATCTGTGCAATTTTCATAAAAATAAATGTCCATTTTGCTGCTCTACTGCCCACTGATATAACACCATCGTGATTCAACCTGTATATCCAGTTCATGAAAGTTTTTACATTTGCTGTTCTAAACACCCGGTGTCTGGTAGGTCTTTCCTGGGCAAAATCCTCTGGCGCACAGGAAGTGATGCATTTCTGCCAGTGCGTTTGGAATAAACAGAAGAAGAACTGGGTAGTTAGCATGAGCAGTGATAGCCACCATGGCTGAACAGACAAAGAAAAGAGCGCCACCTACAGAAACTCGAACTTCATCAACAGAAAATCCAAGGAACAAGCAGAGATCCTGTGCAGACCCACAGCGCACCCTCTAGAGGCCATCTGAGGAAGTGCAAGCTCCTGCAAACTGTACATGAGTGAGCGAGTGAGTGAGTGACCTGACTTTGCCACTTTCTGCCCCCGGCCGCATGGCAAGCCGTGGGAAAAAGACATCACAGTACCGCCCTCACTGTTTGATTGACAAGTGAACTCTGGGAAAGTGTAGTGCAACAACATCACAGCATGACTGCTTAGCAACAAAGATGTCGCCAAAATAAAAAAAAGGAAATTGTCTTGAAAAACAGGGGATACTTTTACTTTTAGGCAGAGCAATGTCACATTAAATTTGTGCTCCAAAGCAGCATAAAAATTCACATTTGCGGTACCCTTTTCACCAAACGGAGTTTTAGCAACTTCCATCAGAAAGCATCCAGTTTCCCCACACAATTGATCCAAGAGGCTGGTGTTGTAGCATGGCTGACCTTTTATCTCATCTGAGACTCTTACTCCTAATACAAACCAAAACCCCAATGTTCATCAGTCTGGCAGTCACAAGCCCACATTTATGCAACCTCACCAGTGAGCTAGCTAACATAGGTTAGATAATGTGGAACCAAAGAAAAAGAATACAGGCAACTGACTGAGAAGCACTGAAATTCTATGACCCCTTAACTAAATGTTGGTGTAGATTCAAGCATGGGATTAAAACTCTGCTGTTCAGTCTCACTGGCCAACTGGGCTAGTGCTTAGAAGAATCGTAAAATCACTTGCCTCGGGCGAGGTTAAAGTTGTCCAAAGCACTATTAGCTCGATGTTGTAATATTCTCACAGAGGCTACACCATTGTCTTCTTTTAATAAGCAGTCTAAACCAACTAAAAATATCACCATTTGTACACCTATCGCCATGTTAAAAGTGAAAGAAGGGGTGCCTAATTAATGCGGTATTTAAATTAGTCACTTAGTTTACACATGACATATATGATTAGACAACAGTATAATTACAAACAACAAACATATGCATAGGCAGGTGGTAAGCAATATCATGCAATGACCTTTGAGTGTAAATTCAGCAGAATACAGGATCGCATTAAGCTGGTGCTCAAGCTGAAAAGCATCCTAGCTCCATTAGCATTTGTGCGACCATGTATGATGGCATCAGCAAAGCATTAGCAAGATATGAAGAATCCATTTGCCCAGGGTTGCACTGAGACAAAGAGATTATGAACCCACTCTTGCAGCAGTACAGCAGCTGAATATGCTACGTCTGCTCCTACACAGGCCTGTTGCCATGTCCCAAAGTGCATGGCAACCGCAGGAAAGCCAAATGAGATGTGAAAGGGTTGAAGTGGAGGCCCTGCATGAATAATTGCTCTTCAGTCCACATCCTCATATCCAAATCCTCCCCTCAAATCCACATGCTATTGAACCTCTCTTTTTTAGACGTGTGGAGCAAAGCGTAAAGCACGAACATTATCTTAGCTGTTGTGAGGTTTCTCATAAACATCTGTTACACTGTTTTTTATGTGGTGAAAGAGCACATCTATCCTGGTGAATGCCTGCTTTTTCTTGATGCAGCCTTCACAAAGAGTTGCATGAACTGTCCTCTAGAGTCAATTTACTCGATGAGTGTCCTTCACTTTGAAGCACCACCGTCTTAATGCACTCCTTCACATGAGAGACCGGCGTATTCTTCAACTCTTGGGTGCAGGAGGCTAGACGAGTTTAACCGCAAAGGCACAAACACTTATTTTAGACACTTATTTCACACATATTTTGGATTTAGACGGAATATCTTTTGAAGGTAACTGAAGGCATTTTTGCAAGTCATTTTTTTTTACCACGCAATTGATGGCTCCAATTATTGCCAATGTATAGTAATGACATAAGCGTGAGTATGTGTGTGTGTTTCTGTGTGTCTGTGTGCTGGTGGCTTTTATCATTTTTGCTCTTCTGTTGTAACCTTGCTTATAGGATATATTAGCCAAAGTGGATATTATCATGCCAAGCAGGTAGACAACATCTAAGAACATAGCACAGGGAGCCGCAGAAGGGCTTTGTTGGGTGGATTTTCAAAGCGAAACAGTTTAAGCTGTGTACCAGGAGGTAAATATTGCAGGCTGTGCAAGAGCGTCTACCTTCAAAGCCACCCTTGGTGAGGTGAAGGGAAAGGTGGGTGGGTAGGAGGCAGGTGGGGAGAAAAGCTCTTATCTTCACGCCTCCTCCCTGGTTCCCGTCCATGGAGAGATGAAGACAGATGGCCCGCTCTGCCCCTGTCAGAGCAAGGAGGCTGTGGAAACAGGCTGTGTGCAGCTGGACCAACACAGACGGATCCATCCAATAAAGGTAGAGGGAAATGTCAGGTAGTCTTCATCGTGACTGTTTTCTCTTTCAGCACGCAGACGTGCAGGTGGGTCTGCTTTTAGAGTGTCGCGTGACGTCCTATCCACAGCAGAACATCTATGGGGTTCGTACCAAGATCTCCGTGTGAGTAAAGTAGGGATCCATCCTGTAATGAATATTTCTGCAGGGATATGTAAAAATATGTTCCCCTCATTCCATTTGAAAGAATGTCATTGCAGCCAAAAGGAGGCGACTACTCTGCACTTTTGAACACCTTTCATCATACAGCCGACTATGAGGTCCAGGGCATATAGAGGAATATAGAGGAATATCTCGTGAAATGGAAATTGGGGATCATGTGACACCAAGATAGCTGCTTTGGTGGTGATAGACTCTTTGGCAGGCGTGCCTTGCTTTAATTAGCAGCCATTCCGTATTCAGGGTATCGAGTGTTGCTATTGATTGCTCCTGTTAACTTGTGCAGTAAACACTGTGGTTTATCAGGCCTTGTCATCTGCTCACAGGATGAGACTGTGTGAATGCTAAGCTCTAGATCACATAACCAGCTTCAAAAGCGGCCCTGGGGAGTGCCAACAACAAACGCATTTTGTGCTGGGTGTCTCGGTTTCCAATACCCCTTGATCTCACAAAGGGACAAAATCTGGAATGGCCAAAAAGTTGTCGCTCTCATGGCTGCCAGCTGCAATCAAATTAATTCTTTGTTTTATGGCAACTTAAGGGGGAGTGAGGAGAAAACAGAGACTTCACTGAACATTGCCTATGTGATAGGAATAGTTAAATGCAGTATTCTAAGTGCTTGGTTATAGGCAGTTGAACAAATATGGGTTATCTCCCTGTTTAAGCTGTGTGTAAAGTAATGGCACTATATTGTTTATTATTAGGACTTCCATTAGCTGACACCATGGCAACAAGCAAGTCTTTGTGGGCTACAGTGCAGAAGGAGAGAGGATATATATAGAGAGAAACAAACAAATGGTTTGGTGGATCTGTTCTCATTTTCAGGTGGCATCAAGTGGATGTGGAGGGCGGTGTGAGAGGTGGATCTGGGTGTGAAAATGATTGAGGGCCAGACCCGGCCGAAGCCAAGCCCGATATGACGTGGCATTTGGCTGGCAAGCCTCCGGGAGGTCAGGCTGTCAGGACAACTGACAGTCAGTCGAGCCCGAGCCAAGTGATGCTGCTGGGAAGAGGCAGGGGCAGACGGAGCCGTTCGCTGGCTGGAGCCTCAGCGTACCACACTCCCATCAACAACACTCTCATTTAGCGTGACTCACTCCGGAGCGGGGCTGGCCAAACACGGGCGTGCCGGCCAAATGTGCACCCTCCTCAAAAAAAAGGTGTAAAAGGCTTAAGAGTGTAAAATATTCTGTATTGTTGCTTTGGCCCTGGGCCCACTGAACCATGTTGAATTTTTGCCCTTGGTCGCGAGTGCCATAAACTTTAGGCACCCATGTTCTAGAGACTGCAGTCCACTTAGATGCTACGCTTGACATGATTAAACATCTGCCTCACACAAAGGCATGGCCTTTCTTTCTGAAGACCGTAACCTCTTCAACTGCCGGCCAGCTCACTCTCTCTCTCACTCTCTTTCTCTCTCTCTCTCTCTCTCTCTCTCCCTCTCTCTGTTTATCTTATGACATACTCCACTCGGTCTCAGAGCTCACGTTGCTATTTCCTACGGCAAGGCAAAGTATCCTCTCAGGGCTTATTGAAGTGTCTACTTTTCTGCTTAGCATGGATTTCTCCTTCATAATGCACCGCCGCAGAGGTTACAATACACCTCACAAGCTACCCTCGCTGACTGGTAAAAGTTTTTCTTTTCTTTTTTTTTTCTGATTTAATTTCCAGAGGAGAGAGAGAGCGAGAGAGAGAGAGTGTTGTGGAGTGCATAAGGCAGAGCCACTAAAGGATACAGGGACCAATTTGTCCTCTAATCTGTTACCTGAGGCTGAGCTAGTGCAAATCACAGATATGCTGCTGATGAGTCTTACTTTCATCTCCTGTTAACGATCCATCACGGGCTGTAATAGAGGTAGATTAAGGACTTTTAGATAGAATAGCTTCAAAGTAGTAGGCAGTGGAAAAGAGGATGAATATTTCCCCTGGATACAGTGCCAATAATCGCCTCAATGAGCCAATAACAGTCTGCGACAAAAAGCACTGTACGTACACTCGACCTTTTCTTCATGAAAGCAGGTTAAATCAAGGTGAACGCAGATAACCATATGCTCTGCTTCCCCAAGACACTGGAGGTCATTTACTGTGGTTATGTAGATAGTGATCTATTTATGGGAACCTCTGTCCTCCACCGTCACATAATGTGTTGTGTCTCCTCGCTGTCACTAATCAACACCCAGGATCAAACGGATCCTGTGTGCATGTTTGTGCATGCACCGTTCTGGGTATGAGTGCTCCCGCTGTCCTCCTTCCCTCCCCCTTGCATAAATATACCCAAGGTGGGGGTTATGAATGAGTGATACGATATATTGTGTCTATATCCAGCCCCTGATGCTAATGCAGTCTGCTTTTATGTCCACAGGAGGACCGAGCGACGTGGGCAGTGACATTACAGGTGGAGGGTGAGAAGGTCAAAGGGAGGAGCCGTCCAGAAGAGGTCAAGCTCACAGTTCGTCGGCTGATGGCTGCTTAGCTTGCTGTGGTTGCCGGGCAGATTTGACGGCTTGGCGTTGGCTAGACAGCCTGCTCTCTTTCTCACTTTTTCTTTTTCTGTCCTCTTCTTTTCACCTCCTTCCCTTCCCGTGTAGCAGCTTTCTCCCCGTGATGAACAGATTTTTAGAGGCGTTTCATTTCTCAGTCACTTCCTTCGCCCTCTCCAGTCATGCTTTCACACATGATGCATATATATACATCCCGGCAATAAGGCAGGCAATATGCTCACATCCACACATGTAAATACTAACTGAATCCATTTAGACTTCTAGATTGTATAGAAAGGAATTGCCAAACAATACTCAGGTCAGCCCCAAAAAACCTAAGAGGATATTTCTGTATCTGCTTCAGGGCTGTGCATGGGCTTTGGAATATGAATAAGCAAACACAGAGTAAGAGGGTTTCTCTGTACACTGTCACTCGTGTGTGGCGATGGCAGTGGAACAATCCGCATCCACAGGAATCACCCATCCTATCCCAGGAGAGTGCCGCTGCCTTTGCACCACTGAAGACGGTAGAATTGAATTTACACAGCGCACGCACAAGAACACGGTCTTTAAATATTAATAACCTCTGCCTAGTAACCACACATGAGCTCTCCATGGGATGCTCTACCGCTATTGCCCACGGAACAGTTAAGACATGTCAAGCTTGAGAGAGAGAGGTCAGCTTTTTGCTCAGAAATAGAGATATAGAGGAAATGGAGGAAGGAGGGAGGGAAGGGGAGAGAGGTTTGCAATTTCAGCGCAGAGAATGCAGAATGACTACCGCCAGTGAAACTCAAACACTCCCACGGGAGCCCAAAAGACAGATCAAAAGCTGGCCGATAATCTGCTCTTGCCTTCCCTGCTCAGCCTCTATCTCTTGATAAGTAGTGAATATCCTCCTGTGATATCTCAGGACCTGCAGGGTAAAAGTTGGGAGTGAAGCTGCTGTGTGAGTGGATGGTCCGGTGCCTGGGACACTCTGCCGGGAATCACTGCTCGGCACTAAGCTTCACAATTACATTCCAGGAGGCCGAGTGTGCCAAGGTGATTTCAGCACCATGGACAGAGGTGGTGGGCTAAGCATGGGAATTCACCACAAGGAACTCACACTACCAATACAATACCTTCTGTTGTAGGTTTTCTTACTAGATACAACATGGATATTTCCTTGAACCTCAAACTGTTGGAAGCTTGTCATTGTGACGTATTCCAGATACTACAGCTACTCCTAAAAAAATGCTTTATTTTACAGCCCGCTAATTATGGTGTAACTAGTTTGTAATTATGGGGTACTAATAAAATAACAATGCTGTAGTTACAGGGTAACAAAACAAGAAGGCAATTAAGGGGCAATTAAGATGGCAATTAAGGGGTAACAATTTTGTAATTATGAGAGATTTATAAGGTAGTTATGGTGTAACTGTTTTCATAATTACTGCATACTTAAAAAAATTATTACAGGGTACAATAACGTTATTAGGAGGGACTAAACAAATGTTATCGGTGCTTAAAGGTTCGTGCACTGGAAAAAGGCCATTGTAAAGTGCTACCCATGTTTCTATTAACTACATGGGTTGATGCACAGGTTGTTCTAGAAAAAATAAATTCTACACCTGAAAAGCTGACTTGAACATGAATAACTTTTGTTTTTATTTTCCTGAAGTATCCACTCAGATATGATAGTAGTAATAGGTAATAGTAATATATAGTAGTAATAGTAGTAGGTAGTAGTAAGATTAGAGTGAGCTAACTTGTGGCTTTAAACAGTGAAAGTGCAATAGGAATTAGCAATTAAATAGATGTTTTCTGCATAAAAAATATGGTATCTTAATACAAATTCCAAATATTCAGTTATGTGTTTAGTTTATAAACCATGTACAAAGTGGGACATAGAATTTAGAATGTCAGTGTCATAAAGGCAGATTGACCTGAACACAAACACAGACTCACAGTTTCATCTCTGATCGGTGTTCACCTGCACATTGAGACAGAAAACTCACATTGCATTCATTTGGAGAAACATCAACAATATCTACCTTTTAGAAAGGAAAACATGGAGAGTGATTTCAATCTTGGTAAGCCACATGTATTTATAATTGTATTATTTAACAGGAAAAGATTAGTACAGATGATTTTGCTGAACAGACAAACAAGAGACACACAGTCAGGATAGACTAGTTGTTTGTGTTGAAGGATTTGCATTTGTGTCCAACTCTTCCTTAGCTTGATTTACATTGAAAATTCACAGTTAGATTTGTTGTTGAAACAAAACTGTGATGACAGGCATAAGATGAAGCTATGATGAAGCATGTGGACCTTGAATGAAGCTACATCAGGTGGCCTCATGGTTATTTGATTATTAAGATACATTTTTTTAAGAGCCATTGCATTTCTTTCAGCATCCATTCAAATGGTTGCTCAACTCAATGCCCTTAATGACGATCGCCATGAAAACATCAACTGCATGTTTGCGAAAGTCCTGAATAAGGAGCAGTACCTTTATGCCTCTAGTTTCTCTGGAGTGACTGCTGAGCTCGACTGTGACCTTTCACCTCAGTCTGCTGTTGGTCTCGGCTCCAAACCTGCTTGTGGGTTTGAGAGCCTCAATATATGCGAACCAATAGCCAGCACAGCTTCATCAGCATACAAACTTCTCTTGGATATGGACAAAGAAGACCTTCCTCCCACAGAGAAAGAGTCTCCTCTCATGACCGAAGACACAGCTGTAGGAAATGCTGGAGCATCAATCCACCCAGCTCAGCATGTTGAGGCTCAATCCAACCTGCTCCGCCTTGTTGAGGCTCCATCCCATGAGGCTCAAATGACTGATGACTTCAAAATCATTGAGAGATTGAGGCTGCTTCAGCTCTCCTCCATTGGTTTTGACGATGGGGGAACCTGAGAATTTCACCTGAAACCACAGCCTGTGGTTTCAGGTGGTTTCAACTGTTTTTGTTCATGTATCTGTATCATGGTATTTGTATAAAAAGTCTTTTGTTGAAAGCAAGTTGTAGGAATGGATATTTTATTCCAAATTTTCTGAGCACAAATCCTCTTATGAGGCCAAACATTGTGCAAATATCTCCATAATCCACATACAGTAATCTGATCAGTGTGATATGATGTCTGCTGAGAATCCAGTTGTAAACACTGCTTTGTTTGACATTTGATGGTGTTTCCTTTGGCATTGTCATACTCCTTTGTCGTTGCGCTCATACACCATATTAGTGAGATCAGAAACTGTAAATATTAAGAATTATTATGTTTTACAGAGATTGAAGGATCGCTACTGAGAATAGTGTCCAGCCAAAGAAATGCATCAGGGATGGATGCTAATTTAAAACTTGAGATGTATCTACTTTAATGAAAGTTCAATAATCTGGATCTGCAATTTAACCCTTGTGATATCCTCATATTCTGTATGCTCGCCTTGTCCTCTAACTTTAACCCAAAATCTATTTTGCATGAAGAAGCAACCTGTCACGTATCAACAACTTGGGGAATAACTGTGTTTCCCAACCTCATCGTCCAGGAGACTGTACACCGCTCGTTTTTACTGTAAAATATACATTTTAAGTGGGCTGGTACTGAAGGCTGGTACTCTTGAACCATTCAGAAACATGCTTTAAAGATAAAACAACTTTTTGATTATGATATTAACACAAACATTTGAATTAAACATGATGATATGTGTCATTATATATATATAATATGACATCATGTTTAATTCAAATGTGGTGAGGTATATTATATTAATGCAAACATCAAATTTTACCCTGTAAAACCGGATTAATTATCTGTTAAACTTCATACTCTAGAAATTTTTGAGCCCAAACAACTCCAAATCCTGAACTAACTGAAAGTAATCAGATTACATTGTTGGAGTAATCCAGTGCATTACGCTACTAATTACACTATTAATCAGTAATATATTCAGTTTCCAACAGTAAACTTTCCAGCTCCAGGTCAAAGCGAATGGGTGATATTCAGAGTTTCTGCAAGGCCATGTTGATCATTCCAGCCAGAGTTGCCCTTACAATAAGTCTGTTAAATTGAACGGAAAGGACAGCTCATCTGTCTTTATTTGCCCTCACCCCCCAGGGCTTTTGTCCTTCTCTGGGCCTGTTCTGCGGTACAGTAGAGGTTTTGGGTAAGGATCTCAATGTCCCGAGCCTATTATAATGGCCTGACTGCAGACTACTTCCATTTAGTGCTGGAGGGTCAACATGTCTTGTTTATTGTTATTTTCTCCTCCACTAGCCATGTCTTATTTCACTAAACAAGGGCATGGAGCGGATACAAGTTTTAATGAGTGAAAAAACAGAATTGTTGAGTCCAGCAACGTGATCAACTGAGTTTCATACCAATTTTGTCATTAAAATAAACAAAAACACAACAACAAAAAATATTCACCCCTTCACTGGATCTGATAGGGAAACAACGAAGCATGGAATTAAGGAGCTGAAAAAGGCATATTCTGGACACATGCCCAGCCATGTGGGGTATCAGGGTGCTGCCCAAGGAAGTCGGAGGTTTCACATTGTGCTAGATGAATAGCAGAAGCCTGCTACCATTAAGCAGGCTGAAAATGCTTCACAAAGGCGGTGATTACACCTGCTGGCCCTCAGTGGGCAGAACACAATGCTGCTCTTTTAAACGCATCGGGGTGACATTTGCAAAAGGGGATTGAGTATGTGTTCGGCCCCCTCCCATGACTGGCGCTTCAGACAGAAGGAGCTTAGAGGCCGACCTCATGGGGATCACACATACAGTCCAAGTAGCGAGCAGCAGTCTGGCTGGCAGCTTGAGATCTTACCAGGGTTGCACTGATTGGCTTCCTCGCCCACCAGGCCATAAACCCTGCTCTTGATTAACTGCCCACTCCTATTTCTTTCATTACTATAATGATTAAAAAACATCATCTCTCTCACACGTCATGTCTCTATGTCTCTTCACACCATGCATTGTATACAGGCATTGTTGCCACCTATAAAGTCAGTGGGTAGATGACCTGTTGTTAATTTGTGAGCAATCAGAAGCCGACCAGGGTCCGTACTCAAAAAGAATAATAATGCTGATCTGATTACACATAAACTTCACTATGAGTTGTACATATCAATGATTATATATAACAAAATATAACAAGATATAACTAATATGTAATCAGTTGTTATCAGGGATGGGACGATATATCGAAATTCATTATATCGCAATACAAAAAGAGAGGGCAGAAAAATGAAACGCAATTAGTTACATTTTACTAATCACAAATGAGACTGAGAATTTCACAAGCTCTCCATCAAAATTATATTATTTGCACATTGTACTTACATTTTTACATTGTAGTTTACATTCTAGCAAGCCGATGCCATTGCTAGAAAGATTTATGGCTCAGAAATAAACATAATTCTGCGCATTCACACTTTGTTGTCATTGAGGTTTTATTTATTACACTGTATCACGGTTGTATTCGATCGTGAACCCCATATCGCATATCTAATCGTATTGTGAGATGAGCATATCGTCCCATCCCTAATTGTTATAGTAATTAAATCCCTAATTGGACCCCTTAATATCCCTTATTGTCTACGGTAATTCTCTATTAGGATAAATAAACCGAATCATCAATTAACAACCATTGGTGATTTGAGTAATGGATATATACAGTCCTTCAGGGTAGTACAGCTAAAAAGTAAAAGATGATTGCTTGTTTCAATATGACTAATCTTTTCTTTTGATATTTTGCTTTTTACCACATGCATGATGACTTTTGCTGGTGTAAGTGTGGTAGTGGCACACATTGTGTTGTTCACAATGTCCACAATGGACTATGTGACCACGTTATTCTCCTTAACAACAATCAGTCCTCCTGGCCCTCTGCCCTTCTGGCTCAGCTATTTTGTGTTGGGGGCATATGGCACTGTAGGATGGGCCAGGGGGACTGAGAACTCCACAAAACAGTCCATAGTAACATAATGACTGGGAAAGCTGCACAGTTAATATATCTGTGTGAAATTAGGACTATTTTTTAAGTTGAAAGAGTGTAGATGTAGATTTTGCAAATTACTGTCACTATGGACAAAAAAGTCTCAGTTGCTTGATACATATGGGTTCTAGTTTTCAACTAGATTTCAGGGTAATGAAGTATAAAAAAAAAAAAGGTTTGACACAGTCAGTCAAGTTAACAGCAGAAGGGGAACAGAAGGGCTCCTCTGCAGAGAAATGATATTTTTAAACCCTTATTTCTCCAGGGAATGTTTGCTAATGCTCTTCTTCAGCAAGGCCCTTCTTCACATTCATACAGTTACATCCACTCACACCTGGGAGCTGCCCAGCCCAACCACAGCCTTTTACTGCTAACTACTAAGAAGCCTCCCTGGCGCAGTGGGGGGTTAAGTGCCTCACAGATACCTCGACGGTAGTTGTTGAGGGAAACACAGCAGTAGCAGTACCTACAAATTGTGTATTGCAGTTTTAATTTTGCAAGATGACAATAGACCCTATCTGACTGAGCGAGGGCTGTGGTGGAGTTGGGGGTTGGGTCGGGGGCCTTGTGTGGTGATGACTTGCATTTCTATTATGCTGTTGCTTAAATTGTCACTCTCCGTGGCCAACAAGTGGAACTGATGCCATGTAAGGTCTGGCAGGGCTGCCCTTTGAGGCAGAAAAAGAGAGCAGAGAAAGAGCCGTGTGTATTTGCATTCTGCGGCGGAGCAGATGGAGCGTCTCCATCCATATGCATGAGGCGGGCGGCTGCCTGCCGATCACCTTGACCCCGCTGTGGGACTGTGACCTTGGGCTCTATGGAAGAGAATGGGACCGGCCCAAGCCGGGGTGTTAAGGCATTATCCTGCGGCTGGGAAAAGTGACTGAGCCTCATGACTCCAGTGCGACTCTGATTGAGACTGTGGAGGAATGCAGGCCTGCTCTTGAACATCTGCCCGGTCACATACTATTCATGTTGGTGGATGATGGATGGAGCGGGGAGGAGAGAGGGGGGAGTGTCACAAAGACGCTTCACTGGGTGAAGCAGAAGCCCTAGCAAAGAAAACAAGGCATTGTTTTGTAGGGAGGGATGGAGATTAAAAAAAATCTAGTATGACCATGTCTGTTCTCTAAAAGACTACACCATGTGTGGGAAGAGCGGAGAGACTGTTACCTAGAACAAACTTCATCCGGATCTAACAGCAGATAATAGCTTCACAATTTTCAAAGTGTGATTTGGGTAAATATATTGCTGTCTGTGCAGCTTTTACCTTAATTTAACTTGATGCTAAGAAATTGAGCAACTGTGTAATGATTCCCCAGAATTTGAGTTCTGTTATAACATGCAGAGAAACAACAAAGGCAGTAATAGCCACTTAATTATGCAATTAACCTTTACACCGTGCCAGGGAAACTAAAAACAATTACAGTGAAAAATGGAGAGGAAATGACTGCAATCTATAATTCAAATGGACTTTTCTCAGGCTTGTCTTGGCCTTCCATGGTTCATTCTGTGGAAACTGATTTTTCTCACTGTGATGGGAATTTAATTTCCCGTCTTCAAAGGCCCGTCTGTCCCAGAATGCCAATTGAAGTGACCTTTGCATAAAAAATATGGAGGCACACAGTGACATGCCATTTAGTAATGACACGGCGGAAGAATGAACAATATCTATCAGCGGGTAGATAGCGCTAAAACAGCTGCGACGTTCATCCGATACCACAGATACAGTCACACAGCGGTGACAGGGGCTAGATCTCTAACTAGACCTCTGACTATAGTGCAAGACCTATATCCAAGACTGTAGCAGTAAGGAGCGGTGAAGTAAACGCACCGTAAGAATCGGGGCCATGAGGATTATTACACCAATGTAGTACTTCCAGAGATCTGCTGTGATTAATGAAGACCTATAGCTTGGCCCTGAGAGAATAGTAGGATATACAACCCTACCAATACATAAACTTTATTTAATCTGCTGCAGTATATCTCTACTTTGACTGCACCATATTTGTCAGTATTCCCTGTACAGACACCGGCAACACATTAGTCACTGTAACCAAGGGATCCCCATGTGTTGGGGGAGGAAGGGATGGGGGGGGGTTGGAGACAGCAGAGAGCGCTTCTGCCCAGATTCACATGTGCTGTACATCCCTCTGCAAGGGAGTGCAGGCTGGGAAAAAGGAGGGCATGGTGCCATTGTAACGCACAGCGAAAACAAGGAGTTTGCCTTACAGGCAGTGTAGGAAAAGTTCTCTGTGGAGACACTTGGAGTGTGTCTCCTTGAACATTCACACTGCTGAGGCAAGCAGAACAAAGAGACAGCAAACACAAGCTGGGAGATGACACTGAGCGTAGTGTATGTGTGTGTGTGTGAGTGTGAGTGTGTGTGAGGGCAAAGAAAGGATATCATTGACTCAAACCCAGCGGGGTTAAACATCTGATAGGATTGATCTTGCAGTGAGACCATGCACGATTACTCTAATCAGAAAGACACTTGCCTGCATTGAGATTACATTGTCAGTTTCTGAATATCAACACTATTGGGTATTAATCAGTTCATTCAACCCACGATACTGGGAAGCACAGTCAGGACGCATTATCTGGCGGTGCAGCAAAACTGGCGACAAACTGTAAAATGTGTTTTTCCACAATGACTGTTGCTGGTGATGCACTGGGATCCCAAATAACATTTAATTCCTGGATTCATTGCCACATTGTTTGCTGTAATCATCTAATTCAATTTTCTACTACCAGAAGCCTTATTAATTAAAGCCCCCCCACACAATTCTGTGACAAATAGGATTTGCACTGTCTGCGTGCAGTGGGAGGTCTGTGTATCTCTGTCTGTACTCGTCTATTTCAGCACAGTCAGGGGCGCCTCAGCCTCATCATGGCCCTGTCTGCACCACGCCCCACAGAGTCCGGCTAGTGTAGCTCTCACCGCTGCCTCATGTGTCTCTCTCATGTAAAATATGACCCTTTCTTGGTAAGTAAAGCAAATTCTGAGGGGTTATATTGGTGTATTTCAGTTATAATTCAATGAGTAATTTAAAGGTGCTGCATGTGGTCTTAATTTTGAGAAACACTAGCACTAACACTGGCGTGAGATAGAGGCTATCAAGCATCTCCACCATGGTCTAATTTGTTTACAGTAATTATACCAAAGTATCGCAATTAATTTGACAATATATTGATGTTTTAAAAAAGGCTACACCTAGCACCTGCAACATAAAAGAGAACATCAGGGCTTCAACTTGCCATTTTTCAAATTAGACTAGTGGAATTAAATATGTCAAAACATTTGTGTGTTACAGGACATAATAAATGACAATTCAGGAATTCAAGACCATATGCCACTATTTTGTATTTACACCTTCAGCTTTGGCTCTGTGAGTTGCATGGTAAAAATCAGGCAGCTCCACCAACAGTACTTGCAGCGTGTTGTCAGCCAGGGTTTGTAATGTGTGTGTAAGGTGTGTTGGAAGTTGGAGAACTGACCAAGGCATAGTTAATTACATTCTTGTCCACTTGAGTTTCAACACATCCCTTAAGAAGAAGCTATTTAGAACACACTGGGGGCTGCTGCTGCTCACCGCTCCTCTGATCTAGTTTCTGACTAATGCATAACATGTTCTCAACTTTCAGACTTCAGTGAAATAGGTGTACGGCTGCGCTTGTGTGCATGCATGCACATCACATTTAGCAGTTTTAATAAGTGCTGATTTTTCAGTGATTTATTTGTTGTTGACAAGCGTTTGGGGGTCAAATCTATCAAAAGTGTTAAATTAAAGTAAGACTACATTTACTTTCTGGGAGTTTGGCCCATTGGTCACCCAGCATCTGATGAACGGAGTAGCACCAAAATCATCTCTGTGTCTTTGGTAGATAGCTCTATCTGGTGTGCATGCTAACACTTTAGCATACAGTATGTTAAGTAGTTGTAGGCGACTAGCATTGTATGAAGATAAAGCATTTAGTAATCCAAAGTTGGTACTGGTTTATTCTATGGCCTGTAGATTCATAACTTCTGAAAATAAAATCTCAATCTTCATCATTAGTGAAGTCCAGTACGAATCAACAGCGCAAAAACCTGTCACGTATTTTTACACAATGACTGTTGCTGGTGATAGACTGGGATCCCAAGTAACATTTCATTCCTGGATTCATTGCCACATTGTTTACTGTAATGATCAAATTCAATTTTCTTATTAATTAAAGCCCCCACGCAATTCTGTAACAAATAGGAGGTCCTGTTTGCATGCAGTGGGAGGTCTGTGTGTCTCTGTCTGTACCAGGTCTGTACTGCAGTTGACAAGTGTTGATTGGAGGTTGGAGGCTCTGGGGCGAAAACGCAAGAAAAAAAAAAGTGTTAAATTAACTCAGATGGGTGTGGAAACACTGGCATAGTGGGGATTTTTACACTCTTAGAATAAAATTAACAGCGACGATTTTGCTGTGTGTGTGTGTGTGTGTATGTGAATGGTGAATGTATGAGTGCATCTGTGGGTGTGGATGTACATGTGTCTACGTGTGTATGTGCTTGGTAATGCTTTGCACCCTTCTTATCTGGGCCACAGTGTCATATAAACAGCATATATAGTGGCAGAGGTGTCCAAAAACACCCCATGGACTGAAGTGTTGCTTTACTACCCAGGATAGCAATCATTCCAGCACAGAGCGAAGCTAGGTAAGCTCACTGCTAATCAATACTATCACTGTCAGCGCCTCCTTACCTGGGGGAAGGACATATCTGGTGCTCATCCGCTGACTGACCTACTTTCCAGCTTCAGAGTCAGTTGCGCTCCTCTGTAGGGCGGAGCAGCAGAGCTGGAGGATCTGGTAAGCAGCCACGGGCTACTCCATAAAAGTACTGTCGTATGCTGGTTTGGGCAGAGTGGATGCGCAAGACTGTGGAATCGCCGGTGAACTGATTTGAGGATCTGAGCAATCGACTATTATTTTAGTTTGTGACAACAAATGCCTCGCTATGCTCCCCTTTCTGCAGGCTGTGTTTCACCCTTTTACCTTTTGATTCTCTGCCAGAACCAGGCTATTGACCGGCGAGCCCCGGCAGAAATGAAAACCCCTCAGTGGGAAGAACCTCAGTTTGGATTTCGGCCCCAATTCCCTTTCTCCTTTCTCCTACTATTTCTCCTACTATTTGATCTGTCGCTGGTGTTGAATTTCTGTGGCTCATGCGTGCCTCCACAATCACACAAATTGTCCGCATGAGAAACGCACACAACATCCATCAATACAGGTGGTGGTGGTGAGGTACAGGGTGTCAACGTGTCCAAAGGAAACAAATGGTGAGAGCAAAAATACCTTCTCATTAGCCTACTGCAGACCTCAGCAGATGTCCTTCAAGTCGCTCTCTTTCGAGGAAGTTCACCAAGGATGCTTTATCTTGTTCCTGAGTCACTTATACGTCTGTCCCAATGGACACAGACTAGTCACTCTACTTAATATCTTTCACCTGCCATACTCACATTTTATTTGGCATGACTCCATTTGAATGGCAACTACACTTCACTGCCTGTGACAGCTGAGATGCTGCTGCTTTAAATGCAGGAAGGTCCCAGTCATTCAGCTGGTAATGCAAGCGGTTTACACAGAATTTGTGCCAAAGCCCCCAAACAAATCCTCTGTTCCATCAGGGTGAAGATCTGCAAAATCAATATTCTGATGATAACATAGAGAGCCAACTAAAACACATGCACTCATCTGGTAATTGACTTCACTGAAATGCCATATTTTTCACACAATTTCATTTTTCACAATAAATCACTCAACCTCTATCTTTCCTACACTTCCCTTCACACTGATAGAAAAAACTGATGACACCTTATTAATTGATAGCGCTAGTAGAGTGAACACGTACATATATAAGATAGGAGATGACTATCATTATTAGAGCCTAGTTTCATCAGCCTATGACCTGAGGCCTTGTATTTCCCTGGAGACCGTAACCAACCTTACAACCAGCGAGTTTTCTCTTTGCTTCCACCAATCAGATACTTTCCCTCTAGCAACCCATGAAATGCTGATGGGGCAAATCTCTGATATTATGATATTATGCATAGTGTAACATACCATTATGTATCTATGCACAACCCAAATAGCATAAATTTTTAAATCTGCATACTACATGTAATGCTATGCTGGCATTCTTAAATTATCATGTACGTATGCACATGTGTATTGGCAGTATTTCTACCACTGATAAGCAAGCATCAAAGGAGAGTGAAGTCCACTCTCCTGTACTTACATCACTCACACACTCTGATGCACCTGTATTTTCAGTATGAGGAGACTGTCGTCCATTTTAAGGGAATAGATGAGGCGATTTGACATCGCATCCTGTCGAGTAATAATCACACTTGTTTATCATTATGTGCATATAGTCAATCTCTCTGTTTGGATACTCTAGTCTGGGTATTCTAGCCTGTTTGTTTATTTGTGTTTAAACCTTTATTTTTAGTCCTGGCACACCCTCTGGCTGGCCCTTCTGATGTGTCTTTGATTCCCGTAGCAGTGGATCATTGTCCTGGCCAATACACAATGGGGGCCAATCAGCAGCTGAGTGTGGTTGACATGGTTACGCTCTCATCAGTCTCTGGGTGGATGTAATAAAGAGTAATGGAAGTGCAAGGGGATGCAGAGTGCTCACTCCTCATAGTCCTTGATTAGGGATTGAGGTTTGAGGCTCATGTGGCTCCGTGGAACTTTGTGGCCCTGCAGAGCTGGCAGCACAGCAGCCACTTCCACCGCCGGACTCTTTCTGGCCTCTGGCCTGCCGCCGTCTTTGATAAGCATTTAGTATTCAGCTGAGGCTCATGGACGACTGCCCATAAACAGAGTAGCATTCACAAGCAGAGACCGCTCTCTGGTTACTTGTACCGTATCAACGGCAGGTGGCTTGAGATGAAATGGAATATTCAGCGCTTTTTTGTTTATCCTCCGAGGATCTCAATATCAAAATTATGCCGTTGTAGTCCTTTCCCTTGGTGACAGGTGGAGTGTGAAAAAGTCGTCATTGCAGAAGAAATCGAGGTTTGTTTTTTGGAATGGGGAGTCCTCTCACGTCCTCCGTTTTGTGATTCTTGAAATAATGCTTTTCAAAGTCACCGGAGGGGAGATGTTGACAGATGTAGTGATGATGTTTCTAAAATGATTATCTGCTCTGCCCAGATGGATGCAGGATGCTGTGCATGTTAGATGACTTGCCGCTTAGATTGAATGAAAAGGTCATTTACATTAACGGTAAATTAGATTTTGGATCAGCTGATGGGGACTGCAGCAGAGGAACACACTGTTTAATACCAGGTTGACTGTATTAGCAGCAGCCGTTCACTCCCCCCCCCCCCCCCCCACACACACACACACACACACACACACACCAAGAGCTCTCACCAGGCCGTCCAGTTTTATCAGTGCTGAATGATTATCCCAATAACTGCTCTCTCATTAATGCAGAGGGATAGATGGGATAGATGTCTGCAGAGAGAGAGAGAGAGAGGGAGAGAGAGAGAGTCACTGGGTTGCGACCAAATCAATGTTCATCTTTGTCAATGTAGTTCCACACAGAAACAAAGAGGGAAAACAAATTTGCTTGAACGAACAAACACTGTTATAGATACAGAATTTCATAAAGAAATCAGCACTCATGTGTACCTGCCCCGCCTCACACAGCACACGGGATCGGACCGTATGAATAAGTGACGGCTCGGTCCTGTTTGTGGCTGCATCCTTACTGCGAGGCAAGCTTGTTTACAACACTGCACATCTGCATTACGCTCTACTTTCAAACTTGAGTGAGCTTATGTAACCTGGTGCTCATCTAATCTGATAGCGCACATGAACAAGAATGATCTATGCTTTTTTTTTTTTTTTTTTACCACTCAGCAAAGGGTACGCGAAGTCCTGGTTGGCTGTACAGTTTGTGAGGACGTGGATGTGATTTTGCAGAGTTGAAGTCAGGCAAAAAAAAAAAAAAAAAAAAAAAAAAAAGTTGAGACATGCTGACAGAGCCTTGGCTGTGATGGAGAGACCCCATCACTCCTCTTCCTCGTCTTGTCACGCACTCCTCCCATCATTGCAGAGCTTACTGTCAGGAGCAGAGCGGGACTGTGTGGGTGAGCGATGGCCGCTGTGTCATTCCTCCCTTTCTGGTCCTATAGATTGATTCCCCTGACAGGAACCCCCCCACTAGAAAGAGAGAGTGATGAGAGGGACACAAAATCAGCGCCTCAGGTAACTCTGGTCTGGCAGTGAAGGCGCTGAAAGAAAAAGCCTGTTGAGACTTTGATGCAATTAGGAGAAAAGTCCACAAGCTATACATTTAAGTCAGAATTTGGTCTCCAATATTTCACTGTGGAATCCAACAAATGTATGGAAGTGAATCATGGAGTCCACTCTGTCAGATTTACACTTGTTGGGACAAGAATCCTAAAGAGGCGCTGCAGAACTATGTTGAACATCCAAAGAAAAACACTTACCAATGCATGCAGTGCAGCGTCAGTAAACGCATTCCTTAGAATTAAATTTCTTCTTCTTAGTGGCAGGTGGGGGATTTGATTTACAATCACAACTCATAGTCGGCCAAATTGGAAAACAAACAAAAGATGCTTAACTGGAATATTGTTAAAATCAAGCCCATACCCAAAACAAACTCCATCCCTATCTGTCCCTAAATCATGAATATGAATGGGCAGAGTACTTCTTCACTGTCAGAGATACAGATGCTGGCCAATTACAGACTGAATGTCCACAGTCTAGCCATAAGGAAAAGATGACACAAGAGGTCCTGGACACCAAAAGAAGAAAAAGTACATAGTCAGTAAACAACATGAGGTGGGTACAGGATGCACTTTTCACAAAATGTGACAAATATAATAAATAGCAGAGGGGACTATTTTGAAGAAATAGGATGACAAATTCTCAACTTCAACAAATTTAATGACAGGGAAAAACAACTAATTAGGAGAGTGACCCTTAGCAAACTTAGCTGCACAATATAAAAACTTATCTTTATCTACTACATTGGCAGCATTGGTACAACTGTAGCACTGTTGTATACTTGTTGTTATTTGTTGTATTATCTTGTTTTAACAGTGTTCTCGCTTTGACAACAAAATAAATCTACAGTCATGTTGTGGAAACATTTTGAATTTGAATCGAAGATGAGAAAGCAGATATCCAGTTATGACAGATAAATTAGTGATTTTACACCTTGAAATCCACCTTGCATTCTTCATTTGTTTGTTTGGTAGACACCGCAACGCACACGCACACACACACACACACACACATACACACACACACACACACACACACACACGGTAGATATTTAGTTATTGCTTTGCCTTCTCCTGTGTGATGAATTCCAACATGATATTAATATTGAATTGGACTAAACTGAATTAAAGTGAATTGAATTGCAAGAGTGAGATAAAATAAAGTGAAGAGATAGAGAGAGAGAATTGAGTGAGAGGGAGAGATTTGCTTTGACAACACATCAGCGCATTAGAAAATGAAACATGCTAATTGAAAGAGCCCACTGATCTTCAGACAGCGACACCCAGTCAGCCCCAGCATGAAGATCACAGTCGTGGGACAGGCTATGGTAATGCTGTGCTAATGGTCCTCTCCTCACTCACACACCACATGATCAGAAAGTTTGGTGCAACTGTTAACAAAACATTTACCCGTACGCCCATCGGCTGGACCAGAGAGGAAGGCGGGTAATGAGGACATCCCATCCAAACAGTCTACACATGAGGGCCGTCCTCCAAGTGGGACGGGTGACGCTAAGCGGCCGTAAATGCTCTTTTATGGGATCATTTAGTGCGCCGGAGCCCACAACACTCTATAAAAACCGCATTGTCGCCATGGAGATGTAATGGGGAGAAGGGGCCTGTAAATCAAAGTGAGTAAAAATGGAAGCTGATTCACATTAGTGATGGCTAATTAGCTCATAGCGACGACGGCTGGAAGCTGTCTCCTGCTCGCCGGTGCCGTATGTCTCCCAGACACGACTTCTGGTGGCTCGGGAGAAGCCCCGCCATCGTGTTTTCATGGGTCATTTTACGTCTCCCCGGGGCGCGCTGAAAATGACTCATTTGAAGATTTGTTTCGCAAAATGCAAGAACTAAATCGATGTGAGCGAAGAGCACAAAAGAGAAGGAGATGACCTCATGCTGTCGGTCCCATAAAGAGACACATGTTTTGGTGGTTGTCAGAACAGCAGCTAGCAGCGTGGGAGGGATTCACCTCGTTTGTGAGATCTGGCTGCGACTCCCTGTTCTCTCCGAACACCTCTGCGCTCCTTGCCGAGAGAGGAAGCCGCATCCAGGAGGACGCTCAACCTGGATGATTCATTCTGAAGGCGCTCTCCTGACAAGAGGACCTTTCCTCTGCTGATAGAGGCAATGTGTTCTGTCAGGCCTTTGAAATTCAAATGATGTCTTCCACTTTGTGTCCCGCTGGCGGCTTTGAAAGTCCTCATAAAAGGAGAGCAACAGAGATGGGACCGACACGATGCGCTCGCTGAAGGATAACAGAAAGGCAAAATCAACTTCATCCTAAAATAGATGACAGTGCCAAACAGGAAAGACGCAAATAGAGCCTCAAAAAGCCAAGCTGACTTGAGTGTGGCTATGATTTTGATTTGTATAGGAACGTGACTATTTTTGTACTGGTATTACCATTTTTAACATTCAGTATTGTCTGCACCCATCATATTTTACCCTTGTTAAGATGAAGGACTGATATGAAAAATATGTCAAGCACTTTTTCTTTAAAGTCACAGTGAAATGAAAAATTACCTTGTTAGCTAATAATATGCAACTATTTGACAATAAATGCCAATATATCAAATATATCAAAATCCCTTTACTTTTACTTCCTGGAAACAGTGTATCTTTAGTGGTGACTTCATTGTGTACCAGTAGGCGTACATAAATTTGAGCAATCCACCCCTCCGTCCCTCCCATCAAATAAAACTGTCTTTCTCTCCCTAACTGATATCCCATTGGTTTACACTTATCCCTTCCCACAATATGTCCCACCCCGATATCCTGTTTCAACTGGAAATACGTCAAATTATGAAAGCAAGATGCTTTTAAAATTCTGTTTTATTGTGACTTTAATATTTATATGATGTATGCATTGTATGCCATGTGTAGTAATATTCATTGAATAAACTGCGGCTCTATGGTATGTGGATGAAACATGTAGTAGAGTATTACATTTTTTTCTATGTGATAGATTTTTGTACTTAAAAGATAAGTTCTATGATTTTGGATGCATATATACATAGGCTATATACTATATATATATGTACATATACATAATTTGGTAGAGAAAAATAGTTCCATGATTTCTTTTCATGATTTCAGTGAAAGTGTGCGTAATAGAATTGTGTCATGAAGTCAGAGCTAATTTTAATTTATGTACTTTACAAAGTCAAATAGTCACCCATGACAGAGCATGGAGTGCACACATTATTTACAAATTATAATAAACTTCTATTTACCCAATTAAACTGCAAGACAAGTGAAGTATGGAAGTATTTGCTGTTCCTGCTTTTCAGTCCACAATTGAAATAATTTCACTGCCCAGTCCTAAATATTTTCATATCGTTCGGCTAATTATCTCACGTCCAAGTGTAAGGGAAGCCACATTAATCACTAGAAGTCAAATTAACTTCACTTAAACTGGCAATAAGCAATTTCTCATGATACATAGCAGGGTTATGACTGATATTATTATTTTTTTACTCTCCCAGCTTGGGTGGGAAACTGTGTGTGTCGTTTTCCTAGTCAGTTATTCAGTGTCATAAGTATCATAATCTTTGTAGTCGCCTGCTGACATGCAGAGCCGAGGTGTGGAAATGCTTTGAAAGCAGGCGGTGAACCGGAACACAGAGATACATATCAAGCAAGTCTGAAACAAATGGAGTCAGTGAACGGTTACTGACTGCACTTATCAGGAGTCAGCAGTGCTCTATGCAGAAAATTGATTATTCAAACGATCACCTGCTCATGGAGACATCTAAATGAGTAACAACAAAGGTATTTGAGGAAAGTATCATCGGTATACCTCGGGACATCGTTTTGGAAAATGCGTCTGATGCTCTTCGTCTCGACTTTAATGCCTAAATGAAGGGAATCTCTGGCCCTTAGTTTTTTATTTCACTTGGCTCAGCTTTACAGGGAGATGGCAGGTTGTTGCCGTTAGCGGGAGATGTTTATGAGTGCAGAGGGACAGAGGGAGCATGCCTGTAAAAGCTCCCTGATGGTGGCTGGTAATGGTGCATGGTTTGTCAAGTAGACTACACGGCCTTATTCTTGCAAAAGCTTAAATATGCCTTTTAGAATACACTCAGAGGGGATTTTAGAAGCCATTAACACCAAAAAAAAACACCTCTGTGGCTTATGGGTTTATAGGTTCCTAAAAGACCAACAATTAGGCCAAGCACAATTGCGATGACTTCACCAGGATGCAGCCCCGCTGAACAATCAGCTCACACCGATGAGGCCTGCTTCATATCAGTCAAGCTGTGAGAAAAAGGGAGCACGAAAGCTCAGATCCGTGAAAAGGGAACTGAATGATATCCTCTCTGCTTACAAATTCCACGCCACAATCCAGTGACTTTCAACACTCTTCAATCCATATCCCTTTCAAGGGCCACAGGTAGTCATCGGCAGCCTAAGCACACAACACAAAGTACACAAAGATTTCCATTTGTTTGCATTTCATCTCTGGAGCTAATGCCACAGCCCTGCATTGATGCTTGCTCATTGATACAGTTTATAAGTCCCCTCCTCCAGTGAGTTTCAGTGTAGAGTAAAAGGACATGATAACTGCATCAGTGATCCCATAATCACACAATTAAACAAGCTGCAATAGTGGAAGAAATACGAAAAAAAAAACATTTTATCTATCCAGCACATTTGCAATTTTACATTTTACAGTAAACCTGCTTACCTGAACTGAAATGTGTCTGTTGCCCTGACCATGTTAGTTTTAATTGATTTTTATGTGCTATTGTATATTGTTTTAGATTTAAATATAGCATGACATTTACAGTAGTTTGGCTGACAAATGGATTAAAATGTGTCTGACATCATCTGTTATTATGATTTCATGTGTTTATAAATTGCATATGTTTATGTACTCCACTGCAAGGTTTTGTAATCCAAAGTATAATTTAATGTAATTAAAGAGAGGAGGTCCTGTACAGGTGTACATACCAGTGTGGTGGATAGCCAGTTTGGAAGATAATTATGCATTTTAAGAAAAGTTCAGTACAGACTCATTAAATCTGACCCAACAGAGCAGAACCACCTTACCAATATTTCCTGGAACCTGCAATTTATGACAAAGTAAGCAGCTAGAATGTAATGAAGTAGAAGGAAAAACACAACATGACAGGATTGGGAGAATGAAAAGCAAATAAGGGCAATAACTAAAGCTCTTAACCAGGCAAACTCACTAAGAGATGATTATTTACAGCAACGGCCTGCGAGAACATAGCTGCAGTGGGCGGAAGTGTTACATTCATACACATAATCACACCTGGTAGCTGTCCAGGTCACGCTCCTTTACTGCTGATGACTGAGCTCAAGTGGAGCGGTTGGGAATTAAAGGAATAAACCAAGGTTTTGGGAGACTGGTCTGTTGGTCAACTTACCCATTAAATGATGACAACATAGACACCAAAATCATCCCTATGTCCCCGGTAGGTTGGCTTCGACACACTATGCATACACTATGTTGAGTGATAGTAGGAGACTGACATTATCCAAAGTAAGAAGACTGACCTTTTAGTAATAAAAAGGTTTAAGCGTTTTTTATTATATGGTCTGCAGATTCATTCATTTTCTTTACCCGCTTATTCCGATTCAGGGTCATGAGCTGATGGAGCCTATCCCAGCAGGCACTGGGCAGAAGGCAGAGAGACACCATGGACAATCACACTCACACTTACACCGATGGTCGATTTAGAGTCTCCAATCCACCTGACTTGAATATCTTCGTAATGTGGGAGGAAACTGGCGGAGCACCCAGAGGAAATTTACCCACGCAAACCTGGGGAGAACATGCAAAGAGCTGGAGGCGGGAATCAAATCTTCCTTGCTGAGAGGCGACGGTGCTAGCTACTGTAGGTTCATACATCTTAAAAATGGAGTATCATTAACTCATTACAGCTGATGTAGCAGGGTTTATTTTTGGAACTATTTCAGGAAAAGCAACTATGTATTAACCTGCTGCGTAGTCATTTTTATCTGTACAGTCTCATTGCCGACCACGTTCACTTCTTATGGAAACAGGGAAAGTAGTCTGTTGTTCAAAACAGTATGTTAATTTTTGTATCCTATTTTTGTAAATTTGACCAATCTTCTACAAAACTGCCAAACTTAGCTGCATATCATTTAAGATGACTTAACATTTAGCTTTCAAGCTGCTACACGTTCTCATTTTCTCACTTTTGAAATAATGCTATCACTCAACACAGTATATGCTAAAGTGTTAGCATAGAGCACCGGAGGCAACAATCTACTGGAGACACATGGATGATTTTGGTGTCTATGTTCTCATCAGTTAGCGGCTAAGTTAACAAGTGGGCCAATCTCCCAAAAAACTTGGTGTATTGCTTTAAAGACATTCCTCAACGGCACTTAAGCAGTAGGGAGAGGAATATGTTTTGCATCCACTTGTCACCCAGATTTTCCCATAAGTCACAAGCTTGCTTTTCTAACCATTAGGTTACTACCGCCCCAGAAAACACGCAATGGATGGCAATAATTCAGATTAAACTCTCTGCGAAACACAAAAATTACATTACCCCCCCCCCCCCCCCCCCTCTATCTTCTGTGTGTGTGCTAAATACAGACCATATGTTTGTGTCTAAGGGCCCTGTGGTGATGGACAGCAGCATAGACGGGATATGACAAAGTAGTGGAGATGAGTGCCCAGAAGGGTAAAGTTGAGGGGGCCTACAGCATCCGGCACAGGTGCTTGTCACAGTTAGTTGTTTGTTTTTGTGTGTGTGTATGTGTATGCCTGAATGTCAGAATACGTGGGTTTCTGTGTGTGTTTTTGTGTGTGTGTGTGTGTGTGTGTGTGCACGTGACTGCCTGTCTGCTTGTCTGCGCAGTGTGTGTGTGTGTATATGTGTGTGTTCCTGTGTCAGTGTGAGGGGTTTCTCGGTGGGAAAGTGCCAGTGTGTTGCAGCATTGCATTTCGAGGTTAACAGGAGCTTGAGGGGAAAATTGCCAAGGAGCTGACAACAAGCGTAGTCAATCTCCACACAGCATTCTCACAGTCCACTTCAACAGTCTGACGCTACCTGTGAAATTTGCTTACAGAACTGTTATTACTGCTATCCTACAGTACCATCAGCACTACTGTTATCGTCTAAGTGCTTACTAAGTCTGCCTGTTCCTCTATCAGCGACTGAAACAGCTGTAGCCCTGCAGTAAATTCCTTTATGGGGCCATTGTATGTAATGTGATGCATTTAGGGCCGTCATTTGGGCCAGTGCGTTCCTGCTCCAAATTTGTGTCACTAAAAGCTCTTTCATCTGAGTCATATTCCTCTTGAGAGCGAGAGAGAGACTGTGTGCATGTGTGTAAGTGTGTTTTTTTGTCCACCAGTGAAATATCATCCCGTTGATTCAGCAAGTGACAGCGTCTGTATAATTTGTTGGCTCGAAAATCACATAGTGACACCATAAGGTATTTACAAGAGCAGTGTCTCCTTAATCGCACTGGAGACTGGCCAAAGCATAGAGGGTCATTTGATCAGTTGTTTTGTGGTTTATGATGTAAAAAGTATAATGTTATCCTTGCAAATGGGTATCTATATTCATAGCTCCCATAATCAGCCCATTTATAGTGACCTACAGTACCAATCAGAGTAAATAAACTAAACTGACCTGCACATTAGACCCTGTTTCTATCAAAAAAGTGTCACAACTCAGCAATGTTAGCTCCCATTGCCATAAACCAAGTGCCCTGGGTTTCTGCAAGTTTTCTGTAACAAGGCATATCAAATTTAATAGCTTCATCATTTTCTAAAATTCCTCCCCTATTGCCCCATGTAATTTCAGCGTCTGTCTGGTTTGCAGTCTTTCCCCCGCACATTATCTTGCTACCCAGCATGTGGTTCTTTTTCAATTCTCGCAGAATAAAAGTCCTTTCTGATTAGAAAGAAGCTGGATGACCATTGCGATGACTGATAAATGTTGTCGTCGGCAGGCAAATTACGTCCCAAATGATTTCAACATCTTGTGACACATTACCTTATTTCCCCCATCCCCATTCAGAGATCATGGCTCCGCTGCTGTTGTGACTGCAGCCTCTCGGCAAAGTGATGTAACTCTGAGGCCAAGCCCAGATGGGAGGCGTCCTGTAATCCCAAACACTGGGATCCTTGTCACTGGCAATTCGAAATGCAAAACATCTCCAGCCGCTGTAGGGAAGGAGTAACCCCAGGGTGCCCCAGAAGATGACAATCCCCCTCCCTCAATTATTCAACACAGAAAAGAACTAAAAGTATGTGAAATGTATGATCAATTATTTACCTAGCTCTATGCATTATTGACTTGGCAAGCTGGAACATTAATTGTGACTTTGTTGTCTGTGTCTGTCCAACAAGAAGGAGCATCAGTGTATAACACCTGCAGATATTACATTTCTTTGAATGACCCCCACGCTTGCAGAGATTGCCGTAGGGTGGACAAGTGTTTTGTTTGTGTGTGTGTGTGTGTGTGTGTGTGCATGCACCCGTGCTCTTGCCTTGATTGCCTTCTATTGCCGCACATTTTGTCTTACTAATTTGTTTTTCCTCCCTGCATTGATTACCACTTGCTTTGGGGCAGATCCAACGCATGGGATGGCCTATCATTTCCATCATCAATATGCATGTGTGAGTCTCCCGACCTTGAGAGGGTAAACAGACAAGACGAGAGCTAAACAACTTCCCGAGCGCGCTTCCCCATTTGTTTCCTAAGGGCGTGTTGTGATAAATAGCTCTTCCCCTGCACGCAGTAGGTGTACACATACAGTAGGCTGCAGTGAACTGTGTGGGGCTGCATCACCAGGGATTCTGCTATGCTCGGCTAATGCGATTTGAGGCAGTGAGTTTAAAGAATTTCTAATGAGAGAAACGTCTTCACAGCAAATCAGTGTAAGCTGCAGGCACATCAAAAGGGGCGTCAGATCTGAGGCAAACTGATGAATATTCTGCATGGCAACTGCGACTTTGACAAAGCCAAAAATGTGCCTTTTCAACTAAGTTGTGCCCGCTGCACGTCAACTTCACAGCTAAGCACATTCTCTATTTATTACCAAAGAAGACAGGAGTTTAAGCCCGCAGGAACGGCAACTCATACATTTTGGAGAAGCTTGCAGAAGATGCGTTGCTGAATTGTTATATGTCAGGTTATGATTGCTATTTCATAACGGTCAAAGTTCTTGTTTGACTGTTCTTTTAACTTTCTCCCAACTTCATTATAATTGCGAAGTACTGATGCATAGGAGAAGGGTGAGGAGGGGAATTTGAGGGGTTCCTCCAAGTCCATTTTTACCAGGCAAGTTGATTAAGATTACATTCACACACAGTACAAAACACCTTGTATTCTTCAGCAGTGACATTCTTGTGACATACTGCACTAGACATGGATTTGTGCATTTGTAGATTTGACATGCATTTCTCATGATTGACCGAATGTAATGAAAATGATCATCACAGCAGGCTTTTCATTTTCCCTTAAACATCTTAAACGAAGCCTACAGACAAATAACCATAAGTGTTTAAACTAGTCTGAATTAGAACAGTCAATACAAATTACAGAGAGTGCATGTTACACATCACATCACCTAAACATACACAGCCACCACTGTGTTAAACTATGAATGTACTAAACACTCCAATTTACTGTCTTTAAGATGACATTTAAAAACATGACTCACCCAAGTAACAAGTGTTTATCTGGAGGCTTCTGCCATTGAAGCATACAGCCTACAAACATTATACAATATTCACTAGACAAGAGTAACCCTCCTTGTCTGGCAGACAGCCTAGGGTTCAGAAACAGCAGAGTCCTGTGGGAGGTAATCTCTGTTGGGAACCCAGTCTGAAATCACACTGTCAATTTTACACATGTCATGTGGGCCACGCTGAATCACACAAGGCAATTTCAGAGTTGACTCCATTGCAGGCAATGTTTCTGGGGCCATAATTGGATAAGCTGTCTGCTGGGGCTTCAACAATGGAGCTGGGCCTTACTGTACCTGCTGGTGTGTACGTGTGTGTGTGTGTTTGAGCATGTCTGTATGCTTGTGTGTATGTGTGTGCACCTGAGCAAAGGCATGTGTCAGAGATACACTTATATGAAGACCAAGCATGACCACTTCACATTGCATCACTTTGCTCTATCAAGTCATCGCTTGTGGGCGTTTAACTGGATTTGTTCTAGGGTCAAGCGATGGGTCATATACAGCTGTAATAATATCTCTTCCATTGTCCATTCAAATATACGGAAGCCCAATGAGGACAGTATAGTATATATTTTATTTAGGTATTTTTCCTGAGATAAAAAGTTAAATGTGTTTGTTTTCTTGAGATATCAAGTTATTTATGTCATTATCTCGAAATAATACATATTCTCAATGGGCTTCCGTACAAAGACTAAGCGGAGCACTTATATTTTTTGCGTCCATGGTCGACTCTGAGGCTGCAGCCTGATGAGCTCATTCTGTTCCTCATCTTTCAGCCAATCACAACAAGTCACCAACCAACTGTTATCCAGCTTAGCGCGTTGGTTTTAAACAAGAGGAGGATGCAATGTGAACTAGCACAGTACGTATTATCATTTTGTATTAGCCTCTGAGGCTAGGCAAACCAGCCTGGAAGGAGGATGCAGTGTAAACCAGCACAATAAACATTATAATTTCATATCACCTCTGAGGCTATCTGACAAACTAGCCTGGAAGGAGGTTCGCATCAGCAGTTAATCAGACCATGCCTTCGAGGCACAATAGACCGCTCATCAACTTGTGAGGAGGCTGGAAAACATAAACACACTTTGAACTAGCAAAGAAGGTACCATGCTATAAGTTCACAAATACAATGCAAAGAAACAATGCACCAAACTCATTGTAAACTATGTGCATTGTTTGTGGATTAACATTAATGAATTGAATTAAACTAGGTAGCAGGCTAGCAGTATAGATGCTAGGCAGACCTTAGCTTGGCATCAAAGCATGCTAGCCAAGGAATAAGACATTCCCAAAAATGCTAAAAATTACGTACAGACATGCCATTGCAGTGGCGTTAGATAGGGTTAGCTTGCTGGCTAACAAAGAGTTTGTTTAAAGCTAGCGTGCTAAGCTGGCTAACAGTTACTTGGCTTGGGAAGTGGCTGGTGACTTGTGTTTGGGTGAACGATATGGGGCGTAACGAGCCTTTGAGTCTGCAGCCTCAGAGTCTACCATGGCTCTACCATGGTTGCCGCTCTGTAACCATCATGCTCTGTAACCATCATGCTCTGTAACCATCATGCTCATGCTCTGTAACCATCATGCTCATTTACATAATATTAAACTTTATGAACTTTTGCATGTCGCATCACCATGCACACACAGTTCCTTAATTGAATGGAGGCAAACTGTTTGCCTCGTTAAATTGTGTCTGTCAAGACACAACAGAGGGAAAGAAAGGGATAGTGACCACTGATGTAAGGGTTTGATAGATCTTTGCTAAATGGAGAATTTAAGAGAGATTTATTTTGAATGTGGGGTTTAATGCTGAGATCACTAGATATCCTTCACCAAGACAGATAATGTCCTGGGTCTAACTCTGACCATATTCATCTCTTTGGAAGTGTAGTGGGTAACATGCTTCAGTCTGATGAAGACTGAAGCGTTCAGCAGATGTGATGAAGTTGATTTTTTTGTCTTTGTGGGGTGTTGGGCTTTTAAGTGTGAAAGCACTGTGCTAAAAGTTATAATTGGATTCCAATGTGTTATATAACAGGTTTTAGGTGAGATCTTATCTTTGCACACTCTTATGTGTGTTAGGCTTCAAGCAACAAATATGTCTTTATAATAGTCCTTTTTCAACGGCTGAAAGCAACTTCAATAAAAACCCTCTGGGTACAAATTATTAGGAACCCATGAATGCTATTTTAGAAACATAGATCTTAGAGATAGATCTTGAGAGACCTGCATTTTTCTCTTCAAAGACCTGCGTAAGTAAGTGAAAATGAAACACCAACCTTTCTAAGATTAGAAGTGATATTTACATGCTGCTATGTTCTGTTCTTACCTTCTGTGACTCATTCAGTACATTGCAAACTTAACAAACCGCAATTGCATTAAGTTGCTCACCAGACGGCTTAATGCTAATCCATGCATGGCTTTCTTATTTACATGTATATCTTTTAAATACATGTTTAGTTACTGTGGAAGGACATCTGATACCTGTCAGCACAATTCAGTGATTAAAAAGAGCATTTCTCTTTCAACACAATGTGACAAGTCACCAAATAAAGGCACAGTTTTCTGACAGCTAAAAGAAAGTGGAGCACACAAATAAAAACATCAGCATCTCTTAGCAATCGTTGTGAATATGAGAACATCGTAGAGTCTGTGAAGTTTGCCTGTTGTGTCATTTCTCTCTAGCTTTTCTATCTTTGTGCAGATGCAAGGGGAATGCTGTAGCCTCTAGTTGAAGGCAAGCTGTGTAACCTGCCCTCATCTGCCCAGTGATTCACTCATCTCTTCTGACAAGTGGCACTTATGGCACGGTGAGTGTCTCTAAACTTTTATAAGGCATCTTAAACCAAGCATATGGCAGCTGACAGAACAACTCATACATATTAAAAGTGTAGGCGTAATTGCCAGGCCAGAATAATAGGCTGTATAGATCACAAGTGAGCCATATGGCTATACTGCACACACTATACTTGTTTGTTAATTATTGTATACTTGGCTGTAATGCTTGGGTCCAGTCTTGGTTCTGTTCTCCACCACTTTTCTGACATCTTGGTCTTGTGACTCGGACTTGTCTTGGTCTCAGCCACTATTGGATGTTGACTTGACTTTTCCCTGACCATCTAAAAATTTAGAAGATCCGTTTTTTCCTCATTTAATGTCAAGTCAAGTTAATGTTAAGTCCGGTTTCGTTCTTGGTTCCGGTCTGCAGACCACTTTTCTGACATCTTGGACTTATCTCGGTCTTGTGCCTATTTTGACCAAGTCTTGACTTGATCTCCACCCTCTTTGGACCTGACTCCACTAAGGTGGTCTTGACTACAGTCCTGCTTGTTGTATTAGAAATATATCTGCCCTTCTCTTTATGCAAATTTCATGTACTCTGTTGGATCCTTACATAAGACGTATTAATTTGTTCCCATCAGTTTTGCTTCACGAATAAAAATGATGGTGTAGGCCTTTCAATGTTCTCATCTGCCTTTACTTGCAGCAAAAAAAAAAAAAAAAAGTGGCCAAACCCCTGAGCAAATCACATAGGCATCAAAACAGTGCCTTAGGCCTGAGTCATGTACATCTGGGCCCTGTTATTGCACCCAACTCAAATGACATCCCACAGTGCGCGGACACGGTAATCGGATTAGCCATGGTCTTGAGAAGACAAACATAACATGTTGTGCTCTATCCCAAGACTTCCCCTTGAGCCATCATCTTCATCAGGTGCCATTGTCCCTTATCTCCTTCCCTCAGCGCCTGTCCTCCGGCTCTGCTCTGAGGCCACATCACTTGCAGCCAAACCAATTTACCCACATCCAACAATCCAATCACTTCCACAATGTATCTGTGTCAATGTCAGAGAGAGAGGGGGAACTGTTGTCCAGTGATCTTTGAAATGCAGTGGATTGCTTGGGGGGAAATAATAGAATTGTACACTCTAAATGTGTAATCTGACTGATGGCAATAAACAACAGTAAAATGATTACTTCATCACCTGCTCTGAACCAGATATGCCAGATGCAACCTTATGGTCAGCAGTCATCTCTCTAAATAATGTAGAATAACAACATATTTTAAAGATAATATATATTTTATACGCAATTATTGTACAATTTGTAAAACCACAAGCTGTTCCTTTTATCCATCGTTAACAATTTACGAAATACCTTCTCCCTTTTTCATACAACTCTTCCCCCTCTCTCTATTGCCTTTGAAGTCCACTAAAACCCTACAGGGGAGAGGCTGTATTGATTGCTATGATGGCTGCCTGAGGAGTACTAGGTTGTAATAACAGCTTGAAGGCATGTCCTGGCCTGACTCCACCACCCCTGCAATGCCATATAGGGATGGGGAGGGCACAGGGCAGGAAGCACATAAATAATTCACTGTGTTCTCACTCTGGCCCACATGTAATTTAGCTTGTATCCCCAATGGCTCAACCAAAAGACCCAGAAAGTGCTCTGTTTTGCCCATTCAAACGGGACCCTCCAGAGTGATTTAAACAGGATGCTGTGCTACCACACCTGTGGGACTGAGACAGGATAGGGCAGGAAATAGGTGAGAAAACTACAGGACTCATGAATATTCATAGCATGTATGAGGCGGTGCTGCAGGAAGGGGCATGACAACAGGACCGAACACTTAGAGCATTCATACCAGGGAATCATGCCAGGAAATTAAATAATCTGCCCCTAAACTGCTACAATGCTAACTGTCTATCATTAATTGTACATCTATTGCATCTTAACTCTTCTTCTACGTTGAAATTTATATCATCCATGTTCTGGTCACTAGGAACCAAATAGATTTATCACTGTAGAAGTACAGTATTGAATAGGATCTTGAAATTTGGCACAGGCCAATATGCACATTTGCTTGTTTTGAAAACACACATTGACATGTTGCGCATGCTGAACAATGCTCTGTGTAATGCCTTGCAACTAGTAATTGTGAGAACCAGTAGCGCCACCTACTGGTCAATGAAAAGGTAAATGTGCAACACTTCTCAAGGCAAAAGTTGGTGAATTTGTATACTTTTGTATGGTAAACAACAAAACATGGCATGCTAACATATTGTTTGCCAGTGGGATTCTCCAGTGTTTGAGAATCCATAACTACCATACTCACATATCTGTATGTGCCAAACTGAATGTGATACAGTGCCATTTTATCAGACCGTCTCTTGGACAGTTTTGGACCATGTACAGTAGTGGTACCTTAATACCAGAAGGCAAATGGTATACATTTTGATTTGTGTACGCTAGCATCCTGTTTGTGGATTTCAGTTCGGCGGTCAATACAATCATCCCAGAGCTGTTGTGAAGCAAGTTTGACCAGCTCAATGTACCAACCCCTCCACCCATCTGTCAGTGGATGATGGAGTTCCTAACACACAGCTGTAACAGTATGTGATGATGGGCCCTGCTGTCCGGGTCTGTCTCAGTGAGCACAGTTACCCTCCAGGGTGTACTCTGCCCTCTCCTCCACTCCCTGTGCACCTCGTGACCCCAGTGACCCCTCAAGCTGTTCAAGTTTGCGGATGACACCCCTTAGGGCACCTAATCAAAAACAATGAGGAGTCCAACTACTGTAGAGAGGTTGCCAGACTGATTGCCATCTTGGTGTGCCAACAACAATCTTGAACATAAAGCTGCACTATAGGAAACTTCACACATTGACAGCAAGAGGTAATTGTTTGAAAGATTTGTACTCCAATACCTAGACATCATGTAACCTGATGGTAGTAAACTACACACAGCATGCTCACATTTGTAAATCCTTTATACCAAAGCATACCAAAGGGATGAGAGAGGTAAAAGATCTAATGTTAGAGTCCAGCGTTCACTGGACAGAGCGCTGCTCACTGCTGTTTAGGAGGCAGTTTGGATTTCACTCTTAGGTTTTGTTGGTGAAGTGTCCTCCCGACACTTTGTGATTTAGGCTGATAAGATGGGTGCATTTTTGCATAAAAATCTTGCAGTTAGAACACTCTCAAAATGCTGGAGATGAGGATTGACTTCAAAAACCCACAGGCCAATTTCCCTTTGGTAATCAACAACGCTACTGGGAACATAGTGAAGTCATTCTAATTCCCGGGGAAAGCCATCTGCAACACCCTCAAATGGGATGAAAACATCTCCAATCTAATGAACAAGGCCCAACAGAGGATGCTCCTCTTGCGTCAACTTCAGCGACTCAATGTGTCATTACCAAGCCTGGTCTAATTCTACAGATCCATCAGTGAAAGCCAGGGGTGCTGCCAGGAATTCTGGGCCCCCTGACAAGATGTGACCCTGCAGCTGTAGCAGCGCTGCTACACTGGAGCAATAATTTGGCTTTGAATGTATACTCTTAGTGTGTTTATGTTAAGTCTACTCTCGTACAGTACGTCCTGCCTGCACTATGTGTGAGGTCCTGTTATGTTTTGTCTTGTATAAGTCCTTTATTGTGTAATGGTTTTATGACGTGTCAGCTAAAATTAACCAGGTCAAATGTCTTGTGTGCCCGCTGTGCCGACTTAAAATGATTCTCAGTCTGATGCATCTAAATGTAAGACTTTAAAACGTATTAAAATGTCTTAAATCCAGCTATTAGAAGTCTTATTTTTTTCACCATGCATTGATGTGTTTCTCTACGCTGCATAATACAGCACAGGATGGTAGCACAATATGTGTTCAATTCCACGCATCATTAAAAAGGTCTTGAAAAACAAAACTGAGTTGGCTAGCTGAGTGTTGCTATGTGACCAGAGGAAACTAGTTGTTACCAGTATTCTGACAAAAATAAATGTATATCCATGTGCATGATGTGTTGGTTTCCGTAATGATTAAAGATGGCAGTAGAGAAAGGTAGGTATAGTACAAATCTGATGCGTCAAAGGATCTCAGCTCAAGAAAAGAATGTGCTGCAGTGATGTACACATGAGATATTTTGAACAAATAGTTCTACAGCCTCTCACAAGAAGGGCTGCAAGCGTTCTACACAAGGTTCAGCACAAAAAGATCTGAATGTTTTTATATTTTCAGATGTATAAAAGACAGATGTGCATGGTACTACAATGATAATGGTAGTATGCAGGATATTAGTGAATGTATTTTTATTTCCACTGAATGTGCTGAATATGCTGTGGATATTATGTACACAATAAATTCTTTATTTAACATTTATTTATTCAGGTTAGCCCCTCTAAAATTAAGGATCTCTTTTACATTGGAGACTTAGCCAAGGCAGCAGCAGCAGCACATTGGACTGCAGACAGTAAAATAATAAAATCATTTCATAATACGTAATAAATAATCTCAAAAAGCAAGAGCAGTAGGAGAACAGAGGAAGAGAGAAGAAACAATTTCCAATAGACCCATCTTCTCTAAATAAATAAACAACTTGATATATAATTAAAACTGAAAAACTTTTATTTGGGTCATTTAAAGAAGAAGAAATTACTTTTTTGTCACACTGATTCAAAGCAAAGCAGTTAATAATAT
Source organism: Centroberyx gerrardi (assembly GCF_048128805.1). NCBI lineage: Eukaryota > Metazoa > Chordata > Actinopteri > Beryciformes > Berycidae > Centroberyx > Centroberyx gerrardi. The sequence continues at coordinate 29,124,901 of NC_136001.1, forward strand.
GGTTTTCTTATGTCCAGACAGGGATTATTTCTATTTAGATATCACTTCAACTACAAGATACAACATTCAACACAGAGTTTACTGTGCTACCTTGCAAATGTCACCAGTATGCAAATATTCTTCAGTAATCCCAAACCATGAATAAACCCTTTCCTCTCATTCTGCTAACACATCTGCACTTGTCAAAGCAGCCATGTAGAATAAATATTAACATATTAATGTTATGAAATTTTAACTTGTGTCTGTAATTAAATCCAATCAGCAGCTTATCAGGTAAGTGGCTATAATAATGGCTCATCAATAATGAAGAATGATAGCGCTGCTGGAGCTAATTTAATGCACACAGCAAACGCCGGAACAAATGTTTAGCTCTGCCTTACTGTAAATGGAACAGAGAAATCATAGCCTATGAATTAACAAGTCTAATATGAGCTCTGCGACAGATTTTTACGCAACGACTTTGAAAATCCTGGAAATCAGTTTATGCATGCAGCTTCACAGCGGGGGGGACGGGTGAAGTGTTCACTGGAGGAGAGCAAACTTCTGCAACATTTTTATCTGATCAGCTTTGTTGTGGTAAAATCCCTTGTAATTGATGACAGGGACGTGTTCTCTCCAGCAAATCAGTTTAAAAGGAGATGACGGATGGAGACAGGGGTTGCTGGGAAGACGCAGCTCATCAGTCTTCTGTTTGCCAGGGTGACGGGGGCATGGAGCTGTCATTTTCATTCGCTCTGCCACTTGCTCTTCTCCTCCGCTCACAACTCAATCCACACCGGCCTCCTCCGATACACTCTGGATTAGTGTTCGGATCTTTAGACTTTTTTCAAATTCATAATACATCGAATTCTTGTACTGCCATCTTGTCTATGGCAAGTTGCCGACCAGTCCCTGTGAATTTAGCACCAATGTTTTGGTTGGCTAAACTGATTGATTGATAGCTTCTATCTGTGTTGGTTGCTTGGAGTTTTAAAGTTTTCTTGGTGTGTAAGCAAGCAAGAACAAGCATTAAAATGGAGTGTCTTGACATGCAGTTTGTTGCAGAGTTTTCTTTTTTTACTATAAATTTAAACAGCATTCTGCATTCCACCCTTTCTCCCATACTCTGCTGTCTATCTACAAAGCCTTCCACTGCACAAGCGCCTCTATGTTGCTCTTATTAGACAAACAAAGCTTTGCAATGCCACTCACTTGTGAGTATTTCTCTTCAATCCTCAAACCATCCAGCCATTTTTCTCTGTTCTTCCAACCTGCTGTTTTCCCCTCCAGTCTTTACAACTCCGCGGTGCTCAAGCCTGCAGATCTCACTCCTCTTGCTCTCATTTCCCTTCCAGGCTTTACAAGCTTTCTGTGGCTGGGGAATAGCATTGAAAGCCTAATATTTTGACATTGGGCGATTTAACTTTATAAGAACTTAATGCTTCTGAATCCATACTGGGTTCTATCATAGCTTATCGCGATCCTGCCAGGAACTTAAGTATTTTGGTGAAAATGGATATGAGTGATTATTTTTCTGTTAAATATATATATATATCTATCTATCATCTGCCTCATAAACACTGCCCCACTCTCGGCTCTGTTCTAATCGCTATATTTGCATGCTGGCGGTTTGTCTTCATTTGAGCGGGAGAGAGAGGGGGGGGATTGGGGATGAAGCCAGTGGCCTTCTGGGACAGTGGCTGGTTGACAGTGACTGACAGCTGATGACACAGGAGAGATGAGAACAGAGAGAGGCAGACACTCCTCCGCCAGGAAGAAAACACATAAAATGTGACATTCACTAAAGGTCAACCTCCCACCCTGCCACAGTACAGGTGCTGCAGCGCAATGGATACAGACTACAGAGGGATGCATGAAGAGCGGGAAGTAGGCTTCACACAGTATACAGCCACTATGCCATCAGTGTATATGCATTCAAGCGCGCACACACACTTGCACACACACTGCTCTATAGATACAGGCAACAAAAGCCTAATCTTTATTCCATGGCCATTGATTGACTACAGTGACAGTGCAGGCAGCTTCATCAAGTCCTTTGTAGCTGTGCTGCAGGATGGAGGCTGGGAGGACGCCAGAGGTTAAGAGAACAGCTGTGAAACTCCCAGACACCCAAGATTCACCACATCCTGCAGCGCCTGCACTCGTTGCCAAGTCTATGGCCACTGATGTCTGTGTAAATCTTGCCTCTTCCACAGAGAAATGATGAAGCACCAAACATCCTATTGAACTTCCATGTGGAAATTTATGACATACGAGATTCATTACATATGAAATTTACGGCGTAGATGTAGTGAAATCTGATTTTGCACACACGTATTGGTTGTTGCCATTTGTTGTTTCGTCTGCACTTTTTACGCTTGTCATGACGCTGCTTTCTTGAACAGGTGGTGATTCTTAATCTCAGTGTGACTACCCGGTTAAATAAATGTTAAACAAAACCACTCACAAATGAACACTGCTGGATAGGAAGCTATCCTGCTTCGCCGGCTTCGTCTGCATGGACTCTGAACATGGCTATAGGTCAGGGGAAGGATCACCACGAGTTTCCTGGTTCACGTCTATGGCAGAGAGTAGTCCAAGTGAATGATGTGGATAAATAATACACACACCTCTGCATCCAGGGAGCTGATTATGCTGCCAGGTTAGGCCCTGTGTGTCCTGCTCCATGATCCACATGCTGGGTTAGATGCTCCTCTACCGTTGGTTTGAATTTCACCTGGCCAATCAGAAGGCAGTGACAGTGGCAAAACACAAGTCTGAAAGATTGTTGGCTTTTTCATTGTATCCTATATTTCTTGGTGGCAAAACACTCTTTCATTTTAGAATTTCAATTTACTCTTTATTTTAGCTGGATATTATTTAGTCTGGAGACTGTATCATAGCAGTTGGATAAATACACAATTGATAGATACACACTGGTGGGAGTGCTGGTTGACAAAGTGCTGAATCATACCATGTGTAGTATTGACAGCCTGTGCCTCTGACCTTGGGAGGTGTCTTCCACCGCCTGATTGATGGCAGATAGATGCCAAGCACAACAAAGATAGAGTGATCGATCTGTCCAGGCTTCACCAGGCCCCGACAGATCCCCGCTGAGGGAAAGACCTCAACGCTAAACTGTAGAAATACAGAGGAAGTCTCATATTACATGGAATTCCACCATGTTATATGGAAGTATATTGTCTTGTGGCACTGTGTCAGTTTTGGATCTTTTGTTCTGCTCTTGATTTTACTTTTGCTTAGAATGCACAGCGACCCCAAGAAATGGTTGTTTGTTTCACTTTGCACTTGTGTCAGGTGGAATGACAATAATGTTGAATTGAATTGAACTGAACTGAACTCAATTGAACTGAACTGAACTGAACTGAACTTCATTTCATTTCATTTCATTTAAGTTCATTTAATTTAAAAATATAGGAAAATAAAGCAGCTAAAAAAAATCCCAGGTATGAATGAGAAGCAGGTCCTGAAAACGAGCAAAGGTGATCAGTAAAACTACTCTACCCGGGATAAATAAAGGTTAAAAAAAAAAAGGTTTGCAATGCACAGGTGGCAGAATAATACTGAACTTAAGTTGTTCAGCTTCAGTGGAATAAAAGACAAAACGGCAACCTATTTTACCAATTCACTGGGTAAATTCAGTGTCCTTGTATTCCCCTTGTTGTTCTTGGAGTTCCTGACAAAAGTTTGCGGGGAGGGATTATCATAATTTACTGATCCATTTTCCCCACAGTGGTGCACCTCAATTATCCACGGCTCTCCAAAACGTATTACCCCCCCACCGCCACCCCCTCCACCCCCCCTCATCACAGGAAAATTAAACACGTCCCAGTCGCTGCTTCCCGGTGTTTGTATTATCAACAACCACAGACCTCTCTACCGCAGTGCATTTGCCTCTTTCGTCTCACCACCCATCTCTCCATTCTCCTCCCAAGTTACAAACCATCAAGTCCCCGTCCTCCATCCCCAAATTACAGCATATTAAGTAAAGTCCAGTTGGGGTGTTTCAGCAAAACCTCAATGCTCAATCAGGAGCTGACTTCACTCTGCTCACTGAAAGTACGTGTTCAGTGCTTCATTTTTCAAATGACAGCGCTGACATCTCCTGGACAAAGAGCGAGCCTGCAGGAACATACCTAGAGGATGTACCCAAAAGTTATTTGCCTGTTCTCTCAATTCATCTTGAACATATCCAAGAGCTCTTTGATGTTTTGTTTTTTTACTAGTTGCGCATTACAAGTGTACAGTTCCTCTTTAATTAATCTATGATTTTTCAAGAAAGCCATCAGCCCTATCAAAGTGACTGAGAGATAAAAGCAAGCGGTGCAGCGCCGGCTTCGAGGTAGGTGCAAGTTTATTCATTGAAAGAATGAATAAACTTCCCACCTACCTTTGATGTGAAAGCTCATTTGCGCCTCATTCTGAAGACTGTGGATTGGCCATCTAACTTTGATGGTGTAGGCAAGCAATTTCCCCTAGAGGTCACTCTGTCTATTCCTATTTATCTGTGGTTTATTCACTTCAACTGACAGCCATGCCTGATCATAAACCATCAAGGTAGGATGCATATGGATGAAGACAGTGACAAGCCTAATGAAAAACAAGACTTTATAGATTAGAGCTGCATGTTGCCCTTTAGGTTTCTCTTCAGATGGAAGCTGTTGATCTAGAGCTCAGCGTCCCATGGTTGCTCATATTGAACTGACCCCTGCATGGCAATTGATTGAAAGTGAAGAATTACATGTCCTAACCAAAACAGGACTTATATATCATTGATTTTATTGCTGGTAATCACATTATAACCTCCTTAAATGTCAGTAAACACATGACTCACCAGCTATGGCTGCTCATTTGTATCATTGTGCTGCGAGATCTCTGTCATCTATGGAAATCACCACTCACACCTTATCATTCTGATATAGCTCCCACTGTTAATTTGAGGCTTTGGTGAAAAACAGACCACACTAAGTCATCATCTCCTCTAACTGTCAGACATATCTATCGGGCAGTGCTGCATATTTGATTGTTTTTCCTCCTGCTAGATGTGTGCAGAAATGTACATGAGTGGATTGGCTGAGTGCTAAAGAGCCTTGCCAAAGAATTGTATCTGATCATTTAATTATCTTAAAAACCTCCATTTCATTTATGAGCATAAACTCTAACAACTTATGGGTGAGTGGTTCATTTTCATGTGAAAATAGAAAATGGATTAAACAATCATTGGTCTCAGTCATCCTTTGTGCTGGAAATGAAAAAAGCAATTGCCATTTGCAATTAAAAAAAAAACGTGTAAGATAAGAGAACAGGGGGCGTCCCGGTGGCTCACTGAGTAGAGCGCGTACCATATAAGGCTCAGTCCTTCCCGCAGCGACCCGGGTCCGAATCCAGCCCGCGGTCATTTGCTGCATGTCCTCCCCTCTCTCTCTCCCATACCTTCCTGTCTCTCTCACTATATGTATCTGTCAATAAAGCATGAAATTCCTGAAAAAAAAAGATAGGAGAACAATAAAAAGCACTGGTGAACGTGAGATCTGTCTTAATGAGGCTATCGTTCAGGCCATTTTGTCTACATAGAGCTGCCCACCCTCGACCTTCCTTTCGCTCTGATGAACATCTTCATGGTCAGACTCGAATAACAGCAAAAGCACGAGAGAGAGATACTGATCTTGATCTCAGCTCCCCCCAGTGTGCGTCTTTCTTTTTCCAGGTGGCATTGGCAGTGTTGACTTGAATACCATAGGACTGGACACAAGGTTCGACTCCCAGCGCAGGCCTTCTCTGGGTGGAGTTGGCATGCTCTCCCCGTGTTCACATGTGTGTGTTCTGGTTTCCTCCCCACAGTCCAAAGACATGCAAATCAGGCGGATTGGAGACTCTAAATTGCCCATATGAATGTGTGTGTGACTGTAACTGTGTGATGGGCTAGCAACCTGTCCAGGATGTTTCCCTGCCTTCCACCCAATGCATGCTGGGATAGGCCCCCCGTGACCCTCAATAGGAATAAGCGGGTAAAGACAATGAATTAATTTCTTAATTTAATGTACAACTCAGATTCAAGGGGTTCTTCAGCTCATCCCTGTAAGAAATACTAGCTGCTTCGTAGATCAATTTATTTAAGAAGATTCAAATACAAAGTTGTACTTAGAGCTCTAAATCCAAAAGAAAACAGAGATGAACAAGACTAAGAGTCTAACAGCCCCGTGACGTTGAATTTTGTGGAAGCGTCTGTGCCGGGAGTGGTGAACAGGCTGACCGACCGACAATAGCATCCATAGAGCCCCTGCTGTGTCAGGGCTAAATATAAACATCCAAGTTGTGTGTACATCATTGCTCAGTACACTTGGTACTTGCTACTTGGCAGCTCATGTGGGCTTGTGTGATGGGGTCGTTTGTGTTGGTTAGACGAGGGAAACCAATATTTCTAACAAAAAAAAAATGTTCAGGCCAAGTCAGGCCAGGGTCTAGCCAGAACCACATCACTGAACTTATTATTCTAGCCGTATGGTTTCTGGATTTTAATCAAGGACTTCACCTCTGATCACCAACCTACAGAAGAACCAACTGAAGCACATAAATGGGGCATGTGAATAAACGACTGGCATTTATGGAAAATTTTATCTGTACAGCATCACCCAATTGCTAATCAGAAATTGCACCCAGAATTTCACGAAAGTTGCTCCAAGACATATTGTAAATATATACATTTACATAAGATCTACTGTGATAATACACTCTGAAAATATATCAAGACGTTAGAACGGCAAGCTGATGAAGTTGATTGTTGCTGACAAAGGGTTAACTAAGATAAGCTTGATAAGTGATGCAACCTTGATAATGTTTGTGTTGTGTGAAATGAATAGTTACCACCGTTTTCCCACTGGAAATAGCAGAGAGCTGTAGAGTGGAAATGGGCAATTTGAGTGTTATAAAAATGTTTAGGGTTGTTGTTTTCCTTGTAAATAATTGTTAGCAATATTTCAACACCTATGGCCCTGAATAGCATTTTTGTGTTGGAGTAGCTGCCTGTATGATCCTAAACTAAAACCACTGTAGAGGAATGTGGCAAGCAGGGTGGTGATTGAGCATTGGTCAGAAGGCAGCAAGGGCCAGGAGTCTCTCTTTGTGTTTCAGTAGACACTGAGGGAAGAAGCTGGAACTGAAAGCACACAGACGCACAGTTGTATAGCATCATCCTGTTACGATTACCAACTAGTGAAGTAAACAGGGATCCTGGACCGGCTGGATGGACACCGGCACTGCTTCCAATGAATGCTGATGAATGCCCCTTCTCCTATAGCAGCTCCTCAATGCAGGCAGGTGGAGGCTGCAGCTGAGGATCTACACCTGTATGAGGAACAGGTGGTGCTGGAGCAGTTTAGCGTAGGCCTCCTGAAAGCGACAGTTGACTGCCTCCGGTGCCATCAAACCTCCACGGGTCCTCGCTGCTGGTAGCTGCTTCGTCTCCACTGCTTTCACTCCTCCCATCCTCACAGCTTGCCGTACTCACCCTTCTCTCTCTGTCTTCCTCTCCATCTTCCCAGGTTCCTGTCTCCTCTCCCTCCTTTCCCGGTAGTAGTGTTTTGCAGAAGTGCTCTCGCCCCTATCAGCATGCACTTCCACACTCTCCAACACATAGACTCCTCCCGGGGTAGCCGTGTGGACCCATGCCTTTCATTTGCCTGAACAGAAACGAAAAGTTATTCGGGCAGAATTGAAAGCCATGCTGGAAATGGGAATAAAAAAAAGAATCCCACGGCGGCTGGTGCTTATGCTCAAGCCTGCTAACACTGTGTGGACTATTGCAAGGTGAATATTCGTCCAAGGTCCATATTCGATGCCTATTCAATGTCCGGGGCCGACAAGCTGCTGCTTCAGTGAGGCACTGCTTGCTTTTGTGGAGAAGGCCAAGGACTTCTGGCAGATTCCCTTGTCATCAGAGTCCCAGGAGAAAATGGCTTTCTCATTTCGTACAGGTTGTTTACACTTAAGGTTGGGCTTTTTGGAGCACCTGCTACATTTCAACAACTCATGAAGCAGGTGCTGCCACATCATGACTCATATGCTGCTGTCAATTGGCAGCAGCTATGCACCTGAGAGCTGTGCTGGAGTCCTTGAGGTGGGCGAGACTCATGGCCGACCCAAAGAAGTGTTCAATTGTATCCGTGAGTATCTCAGGTACCAGTTGGTGCTGTGTCTGAGTCTGCCCTCAGATAGATAAGACAGCAGCCATTGCAACTTGCCCTGAGCCCAAAAGTCCATAATGGAGGTGAGACAGTTTCTGGGGCTGGCGGCCACTACAGGTGCTTCATACCAGCATTCTCAGCTGCCTGACTGACAGCAAACCAAAAAGGTGACTCAGGTCCAGTCCAGAGAGAGTGAAACAGGCCCTTTGTAGGGGGCAGCTCCTGCGCTCCAACAGGCCGCGGTCTTGTACCGACTGTTGGACTCATTCCCAAAAGAGGGAGGATTGCACCGGTGTTACATATTTTCCGTTTGCTTTTGGACTGTGTTTTATTTTGGTGCTGAATAAAATATGGACTGAGCCGGAGAACTCTCTCCAGTGTCCTTCCTCGTGTTCGACTGAGAATTGCTACAAGAAATTAGAAGTCATTGCAAAGCACATTATTTTATACTTTGGTGCTGTTACTGCTTAGATGTGGTAGAAATTATTATAGGAGTTTAATCGCTTATTCACTACAGCTAAGCAGTTAGTTTCTGTCTGTTATTCTCAGTCTAGATGATAATGATAGTTTCAATTTCTTCTGTTCACTGCCTGCTGTGACTTACTGTGTTACTCACTCATATTGCTGGACACCCTTTCCAAAACCATCAAACTTCTGCCTTTCTACTGACACAGAATTTATACCTGTGAACCTAAATAGATATAAGTTAAAGGGGCCCTGCTTATGAATAATTAACAATTAACAATTAACTTTTTTTTTTCTAGTAAAATACACATATGTACTACTAGATAATAGTGCATCAAATTAAGGAAAATAAACAGAGACAACTTAGCAACTTAGCAACATCTAATGTCCACAACTGCATTAGGAATGCAGTTGTGGACAATAACTGTACTGCTACACTGTAAAGTTAATAATGTTAATATAGCAAAGAGGTTTGGGTAAAATAAAGTTGTCAATGTGCAATTGCTGAGCTATTCCAAAACATTTAAAAATAAGCAACGAGTGAAACAATGTTGAGCTAAAGATTCACACTGACAGACTATCAAATATCTTAAATTAACCTTCAAATCTTGATTTATCTGATGCCTAGACATTGCTGTGAACCTGCACTATTGTTTTTTTTCCCAAATCAGGCAAAGTTGGCGCAGTCCACCGAACTTGTTGCAATAAGATCTTATTGGACTGCCACTGCCTTGTTGTTTGAAGGCAACGTCCCATGATACCTTGCATGTAGTGTTTTAGCAATGTGTTATGGTTAATGGTTTTGTTGTTGTTATTCTAATTACACTTTCCAGTATTTCTGTTTTAGCGTATTATAATTCTATGTAGTAGATGACCAAAGTAGTGATTGTTATATCCGTGAGCGCACTGTTCCCCACTGAGGAAGCATTGCAGGAGATGGATGTGTTTTACTTGTAGGCTATAGGCTACGAGTGACAGACTTAACTACAAAACCTTTCACAGTCTTGCACTATAATCACAATACATAGGTCAGACTCAATCAGCCTCTTTCCACTGTGTAAAACATGACTGCCATGTGTGAAGTCTTCCTTACAGGCAAGCAGCACAGATGCAGCATCCCCCTGAGTGCTATTCTAGCTGTGATTAAGTTGCTCTGTGAGAATAAAGTCAGTGGTCCAAAATCAATGCACAGGCATTACTGTTGTTTTAAGATGTACTATAAATTCAGCTCCATGTATCTCCTTTTACTATGAGAAACTGTGGTCGATACTCCCGCTGAGAAAGTAGATGGCAAAGAACATTGAGAATCAAATGGAAGCTTCATAAACAGTGAGTAAAATCAATACACTGAGCCTTAACTTGACACTGTAACACATTCAGACTAGAACTCACCATGTAGCTCCCACAATCCAAGCATCAATCCACAGCCTTATTGTAGAGACGAACAATATTCACCATTCAGAATTGTTTCAATTCACTCTATATTATATTCCATACATCCCAGTGGGATTTTCGCATGTAAGATGGACAAAGAGTTGAGAAAACAGGAGCGTAGCATAGAAATGTGGGGCTCACTTAAGGCATGGCATTAGAGTCTAGGTCCTGAAGATGAAAAAAAGAGGATCACAAACCCACTACTGTATATGAAAATAAATGAGGTGCACTTTCAGTAAATTTTCCTCGTCTAATTTTACAAAGAAAATCAACTGGGGAAATTGGACTGGGGAAATGATATATTCCCCTTGCAGCTCAAGGAAATGGCAAGAATTCCTGACACGTACGGTCGTATCCAGTGAAGCCTGATCAAGCAGCCGAGTGCCACAGACACATGGAGGAACGTGTTACATAACAAGGGGATAATGGATTCTCTGCTGCTGAAAACATGTAACACCATTTTATTCCTGCCGAAGAAGCCTAAATGGTTCGGTCTTCGTAATAGTTTCAGACCGAACTCCTTTAATTTTATGATGACTTCAAATCATGCAGGGTGGACCCTTCAGAAACATTTTGAAAAGGCTTTGCACTAGTCTTTCATATTTAACCATTAAAGATTTCAAAGTAATTATAAAAGTGTCTCTCTGAAGCCATTAATGAAGAACTTTCGAGGGGGGCAGAAGGGTCCCTGTTTTAAATTTAGACAATGGGTGATTGAGTTGGGGGAGGAGATGATGACAATGAATATATTTCATGCGCGCGTGGGGAACGGTGTGTGTTTGGAGGGGGGTCGCCGGTAGACTGTATATGTTCCCCCTGCGCTATCAGAAATGATATCCAGAAATAACTAGCAGTTATTTTTGCCTCATTAACATCTGTTACAGTCTAGTGCAGCATTTTGTATTTTTATCACGGCCCTCACTCATTTGTCTTTGAAAAATGTGCGAGGGATGTCACAGATTCTTTATATGAGATCTTTTTTCTTCTTAAATTGAGACGTTTTTTTTACTATTTCAAACAAGCAAAATCAGCTTAACGGGAACAAACCAACGCATTCTGTTTTTGTCCGGGCTGAGAGCGGGATAGTGGTGTTTTCTTCTTCCTCAATCCTCATAACGAGCCACCTTCCTTCACTGTGTCTCCTATTGACTTCCAGAAGCTACTCACCAGCGCAAGATTGCTGGCTTGAACGCAATCAGCCAGGGGAAAGCTGTTTGTCCATTGATTTCCCCAGCTGACTTGGCCATGGTCCCATGCTTCCTCAGTCTATCTGGACCAGGCAGACACGGGAGCCTATGACAGGCTCATTAGTCACGCTGATTCCCATTCAAATTAATCTGTGGCTATGCATATCATCTGGATGAATTATTAATGCACTGGGCTACTTACGGTTGTTGTGTTGAAAAATTAGGAATAGCAAATAGCTTGAAGAATCTGATGGTGCTGCAAGCTCATTCACACTGATGTTCAGTAATGCTCAGAAGATAATTACTGTAGGCTACATGGTAAATGTCTTGCTTGTGTTTCATCAGAAAGATTTCGTAAGAGTCAGATTGGGTTTTGCCAAGGTGTTTAATGTTGGCTAACCTCTGAGTCACCAAAGGTTAACCTACCTTCTTCCCTCAACATGAGTTTTCCAGAGATTGTTTTGATTGAGGGCGACAGGTTTCTCTCCATAGAGATTAGCACAGGCTGCTGTCAATAGCAGATGTTATTACTGATCAAGCATGAACAGCCTAAAGGTTATACCTTTTTATTAGATTCTGGTTCACTGGTTTCTTTTGTGTTATCCTGCAGGTCAATACCTCCCATGATGCCTCCTGTCATTGCTATAGCAACAGCGTGCCAAGACATTAGGACTGTATGTCAGCTTAAATTCTGGTGTGTCTATCACTTACATGGTAAGACGAGCGTCTGAGTGCATCCAGTCCATCTGCAGTCTACACAAACACAGGCTACAGCATCCACTCTGAATCTGATTTGAAGTACCAAATTGCTGGTTCATACTTGCAATCATTCTGCAATTTGCTGAAATCAATTGGCCCACAAACGTTGCTTTAGGGGAAACAAACCACTTTGCACCACAGCACATCAAACATATTCCTCTTCAGATACTAATTTAATAGACAGAATAATCAGAAGGAGACTCTTAAGGAAATGGTTGACTATTCTGCCTTGACAGAATCAGCCGTCTTAGGTATTACGTCTTATAATGCTTTTGAACCAGAACCAGATGAACCGGGTTCAGAGTTGGTCATCTTTGGGAAAAGAAATTCATGTTGCTCTCACTTTACTAGCAATCGTTCTTTGATCATGATACGCTGAAGGCTTAGTGGGCTCACACTGTTAGGTAACTAAAGATGATGGCTGTGGTTAAGCTCATTTCTTACCCTGGTAAATAACCACAGCAGAAATGCCAATGTAGTTTGCATCAGATAATTATTAACATCTATTAAAAGAAACCTGTCCAGAAGTGTAAATCACTTGTTTGAAAGGTCTGACCTCTGTACTGGGTAGATGGAAATATGATTATTTTAAATGAGAAAATTGAATTGCTTTTGCTCATTTCCTGCCTAAGGTTATAGATCTGTGAGTGGGGGGTAAACAGGTTACAGAGCATCAACTAGAGGCCGGGTGCCTGACCCCGGACTGAGCAATATTATCACTGTTTGGTAAGATGCCCCCTAAGCAATATGGACATTCAGTGATGCAACCGGCTCAAAGTTAAGTTTGGATGAACAGATATGATAAAACACATAGGATCAGTAATCATCGTCTAACCATACACTCTGGACAGAGCCATATTGGATTTTCAATAGAAATAAATTGGCCTTGGGCTGATGGTAGGTTGAAAAACCCATAGTTAATATAATTATACACTGCAAGCCTCTTTCAATTCGCTTTAAGTGTGAGCTTTCAGCCATAGGCAACTTTTGTGAGAACTATGGAAAATGGAGGGTGAAAAAAGAAATTCAACTTTTATCTCCCAGTTTGTGACAGTTTGTGACAGTGAAATGCAATTCTCTGTGTATGATCTGCTCAGCAGCAGTTATAAAGGCTTTTGAACGGATTTGTTGAATTGATTTGGATCCTAAATTAGCTACTGGCAATTTCCTTCCCGCACTCAATTCAAAGACATTAAATAGCAAGTGGGAAATGAGAGCTGTCATAAAAAACACTCTGAAGCAACTCCAAGATGATCATTAGTAACAATATACCATACCTCTTATTCTTATCTCTTACTTGACTCTGAAAGCAAAGTGTCAGTAAAGTAAGGGGCTTTCAGCAGAACCTTCAGGGGGAAAAAATTGTTCAAGTAAGACAGAAAACACAAAAACCTCTGATATGAGCCTGCATGTGTCTAACCGCTAAGGGTAAGAGGTGAGGGAGAAGAGGGAAAACAATAAAATCAAAAGGTCTGAGACAGTTCCTAGAGCGTTACGGTGCTACTGGCTTCAAAGCTTATTTATCCATTCTGCAGTTTGAGCTGCGTTCCACCGTCAAAACTGGGTGCTGAAATCCAAGAGTGGAAGTATTTACATTTATAGTTACTGGAATTGAGCCGCTTTTTTTTATGTACTTGTACTTTTTTGAGTATTTTTTAAAGTCAGTAATTTCACTTTTACTTAAGTATGTTTTTTCTGAAGTATGGTACTTTGCTACATTTTAAATCACACTCATGATGATGAGTACAGATGTTGTGGCTCATAAGCATCAGAAAATGGACAGCGAATGTCAGCAGTCAGCAAAGAAGAGAAGAGACTTCACTTTGTTTGTGCACTTTATTTTGAAATTTCCAAATTTTCCAATTAAAAGGATCTGGTTTGAACTCTGTCCTCTCGTTCTTTTGGAATTACATGGGAAAGATCACAACTAACAACGTTCTCTTTTCTAAAAAGTAACTCAGTAACTTTTACTACTCTCTTACTTACCTCCACCTTGATTGATACAAACCCCACAGAGGAGCTGATCACAATACCTACCTTGTTGACAGTAACATTACAGTCTCCTGTTCTACATATTGTCCTGCTGTAGTGTGTCAGAATCGACTTATACAGAATAGACTATGACTCTACTAGACTGTTAACCTCCTTCTGACAGACTGAGGAGGAAGAAGAGACGCATATGCCTACACATCATCCCCCTAAACGCTCCCACCTGCCTCTTCTAGCTGTTTCTGTCTCAGTGGTTCGAAGGAGTTTTGACTCAGTTTCACTGTGTGTGTGTGTGTGTGTGTGTGTGTGTGTGTGTGTGTGTGTGGACGACACGTGATGATGCGCTGAATCCGGCACTTCTTCATATCCGGGACCACTTGGCCACAGCCAAGTCCATCTCTTTTTACCGTTTAGGCTTTCCTCTCTCTCTATCTCTCGGTCTAGTCATGCGCCATCACATCCATATTAATTAGCATGGCAGAATAGAGAGCAGAGTCCCTGTCAGTGTGGAAATCAGTGAGGAAAGCAGCACTAACGAAGCTCGGTTTCAGACATCGGCATCATTTGTGCAACTTGAGTGTTCAAGTCATGAGAGAGTTTTGTTTCTCTCTGTCTCTTGTGTACACTCACACACACACACACACACACACACACACACACACACACACACACACACACATTAACACTGACACCTGATAATACTGTGCAATTATAAGTTACTCTCATAATCACATGTTTTTTTTTTACCATCATTCAGTGGCATTTATAAAGGTATTGGATGTGTTAGCATTTTTTTTTTACAAAATCAAATCACAATCAGATTTACAGTAGCCTTAAATATAACAAATATCTCTATATACTGTATATCTATATATCTATATGAGTTCTGAGTTTAATGAGACAGTTGATCTGTCACTGAAAATACTGCTTCAGGCTATAGTATTTGAAAGAACTGACAATCCTCTAAGTTAGGCGAAGCAATTCATGTGAACAGTGCAGTCTCTTCCTGATCTGCAGCTTTATGAATTCATCACAAGGCCACAAGTCAGACCAGAACCTTTACACTGATGGTGAATGCAATGCATTAGGCTATTCATACACATGGCCTCGTACTGTTCCCTTTGAGTGGCATCCTTGGTACCTGTGACAATGTTGTTGGAACACATCAAAGTATTTCCACATGTGTATCCTGTTTTTTCCATGTCCAGTGTTTCCACTACCAGCCAGGCTTTCCAGCTCTCTTAGATCCTCATCCAGCAGGTGCGAGTCGAGAGTTTTTTTGTTTTATTTTCTAAGTTAGTTTCCTGTTCTGGGACCAGCTAGATCTACTGATGCCATGAAATCATGAGGTCAAATATGCTATAAGTACACAAATACTATTAAAAATATGAAGCAATCTTGTGCTGGTGAGTACCTCAACGTATTGGATACCAATCGAGACATAATTGTATATTATGCAAATCAATATACTGCTGTTCTCCCGACCAGGTAGTAGAAACAATGACACTACTACTGTGAAAGCCAGAAGATATTTTTTTTAGGGCTTGGCGTGGTGAATTTATTTACATAGCCATTATTACTTCTTTCTCAAGTTGGTATTCACATAAAACAGGCCCCCTTCCATCATATAGTGAGTTTGGTATGAATTTAAAGTGAACGTCACCCCATGAAGCTCTGCAGAAGTCACAGCTTTCATGCATAAACTTGCAGGGCGCTGCTTACATCCCGGCTTGAATAGAAAAGGCCACCAGAGTTCCACTGATGTTGTCCCCTGTGTGACTGCCAGCGTTTTCAGAATAAACTCCTGTGGGAGAATGGATTTTATTCAGTAGCCATGCCAACCCTATACTTCTCCATAGGAAGGCGCTTTTGAATGCGAATGAACTAGAATAGCTGCGAAACCCCAAGAGATGGGTAATGATGTCTTGTTATCTGGCACACAACCACTCAAACACGCATTAAATATAATGCGCGTGTGTGTGTGTTACAATACAACTCTACACAAAACCTGCACAAAGCACAGAAATACCCTGATGGAAATTACTTTGGTGACATCTATCTACTAAAGTGAGGAATCTCTGTCTGTGTGTGTGTGTGTGTGTGTGTGTGTGTGTGTGTCCTTCGCATATCTCGAGAACCGTTCATCCAATCTACTTCACACTTGGCGGGTGTATTGCTGGGGACCCAAGGACGTGCAGTGTCGGATTTGGTGCAATTTGGACACGCGACACGTTCAATATTAATAAACTTTGCATGAACAAGCGAACAGCGCTCTGTGCAGCAGCGGGGCTAACGGGCACTGCACTAGTAATTATAGTTTTATGAGCTTTGATGTTTTCTGTAGTTGAGGATTCAAGCCCAGTGAAAATGGCGCCGTAGAAATTAAGACGCCGCTAATTTTGCTACATCTGTGGATGAAGGGAAAGCTGTTTTGGCCAACTAAACCCTGTCCATGATCTTCTGCAGCCCAGTCAAACCAAACCAAAGTCCCTCAGTCCTGTCAGTGTTTCCTCAGCATCTAAACAGCAGCGTGTCACAGAAGGACGCTCAAACATGAACCTTGTTAGCCGAGATATGGAAACTGAATGCCATCCTCGTTTTTAGCTTCTCATCATCACGTTATGGAAACCAGAGGTAATGAGCCTGATAAGCACCACTTCTAGGCACGAGGGGGACTTGTTCCTGAAGCTGAGGGAGGAGATTCAAGTCATGTCGTCCTATGTGAGGTCCCCAGAGGGCCGACAACAAAGTGAAGGATGTAGACAACAGGCATATTGGCCTCCCATTACTGTTGAGGGACTATTCATTAAAATGAAAAAGACTGTAAGCTTTGTGGTCTGGTAAGTATTGTTTTCCACCCTGAGAGAGAAGATACTGCAATGCTTTGGCAGTTAGAACATTTTTGGGTAACGCTTTATTTTACAGCCCGCTAATTATGGTCTAACTAGTTTGTAATTATGGGGTACTAATAAAATAACAATGCTGTAGTTACAGGGTAACAAAACAAGAAGTCTGGGAATTAAGCAGTAACAATTTTGTAATAATGAGAGATTTATAAGGTAGTTATGGTGTAACTGTTTTTGTAATTGCTGCATACTTAAAAAATAATTACAGGGTACAGTAACATAATTATAGGGCGACAAAACAAATGTTATCGGTACTTGTTTCCTGTAGTTATGGAGTAAGTATTTAGACCCTAAATTGTTTTATAAAAGAATTATGAAGGTTTTTATTTTACATTTTATAGTATTATAAAATTGACATATTTGATATATCATCTCAACATACTGTATATTACATTCAATAAAGCTCTTGTATGTTCAATTAAGTCTGTTACTGTGTGTTGAAGTTCCATATTTTTTGTGTATGCTATATTGTTACAGAAATGTTGCCAAACAGCTGGTCTAGGGTCTCCTCTCCTAACATCGATTACCAGATGGACGTAATGTGACTTTCTGTTAAACTGTATTTACTGTGGGGCAACCTTGTACTTACTTGTAATTACAGTGAACAAGAGGGGAACAAGCACTGCTAATTACGTTATTGTACCCTGTAATTATTTTTTAAGTATGCAGTAATTACAGAAATAGTTACACCATAACTACCTTATAAATCTCTCATAATTACAAAATTGTTACTCCTTAATTCCCACACTTCTTGTTTTGTTACCCTGTAACTACAGCATTGTTCTTTTATTAGTACCCCATAATTACAAACTAGTTACACCGTAATTAGCGGGCTGTAAAATAAAGCCATTTTTGCTTTTTCGATACAGTGCAGTGGCAATCCTCTCTCACTTGTTCTAGGCCTACTGCCACACAGGTAAATTAATTTTCCACAGTACTGGAATAGCTTATGTACAATTAACAAAGAGAAAAATGGATGGACTGCATATAAGAGAGTGATATGCATTCTTCTGTTTTTCACAAGACAGCGGGGTGCAAATAGAGAGCAATCAGAGATGTAAGCTTTACCTTTATCTCAGTGGACATGATAAATGAAACTGAGGCATGAATATGAATCTCATTTGGCATTCATCACCGCTTCTGTCCCATTGATATGCCATGCCACAGCTCTGGGTCCACAACACACAGTATTTTTCGCCCTGCTCTCCTTGTATTGACCATTTATTTTCTCTTATGTTCGGCCAAGGCAAACATCAGTATCTTTGAGCTGTAACACACAGGACAGTTTGAGAAGTCATGCCAAATGGTATATATGAAGAGGCGTAGGTGACATTTTAGCCAAAGCTGAGTATTATATATCACTGGAAAGCTCTTTTTGAGTCTGACTTATTCCAGTGTATTAACTTGTGTATTAACCTATGGAAAAATTTTGTATGTACACAATATTACTGTGTGTCAAATGGCTTCATGTTGTTACACCGTTGTAAGTACATTATGTATTAGGGAGATTTTCATCAAGTACCTACACAGTAATATTGTGTACTTACAATACTTTTCCACAGGTTAAAACACTGGAATAAGGCCATTCTAAAGACATTTTTTAATAATAAACAAAATTAAAATAAAGGGGAAAATCCAAAAGTGTGTGAAAACCCCAGATTAAATTTGGTACAAAAGGGGCGTAACTGCACTTAAAGGATACGGCTGGTGTTTTTAAATCAATTTCTTATCGTCAACAAATCCTATAAAAATAACAAAATCAACAATGCATTTGCTCTACTCCCGTTACTTTACGACTTCCCACGTTCCCTTCAACCCGGAAGGCATTGGCTCCAATTGTAAGCTAAAAACCTTTAAATACAGCTCACGAAGACATAATTTCAATGTGCAGGGTGGACATACTCCCCCCTGTAATTATTCCCATTCAGAAGTGTGAGTCACACAATGTAGCGGTGCCCTTTCTTTATCGGAGACAGTTTTCCTTCACAGCCTACATTATGTCTGACAAAGTGTGGTCAAAGTGGTAAAATATAACTGAAAGGATCATTATACGCGGTAATCAAGTTTCTTTATGTGAGGCTTGAAGCAGAGGGCGCCGAGGTTGTGATAATGGGACTTGTTTTTCATCGCTGACCCTTGTGGCTCTCACCTGTCTCCTTGTCAGTCTCCTGTCTGGCCTGCACCTCCGCCTC
Source organism: Centroberyx gerrardi (assembly GCF_048128805.1). Classification (NCBI taxonomy): domain Eukaryota; kingdom Metazoa; phylum Chordata; class Actinopteri; order Beryciformes; family Berycidae; genus Centroberyx; species Centroberyx gerrardi. The sequence goes on from NC_136001.1 coordinate 29,144,016, forward strand.
CTCTCCCCAGAGCTGCGGACACGTTCCATAACGCTCATCGCTGGCTGCTAAAGATCCAGTGCAATGATTTCAACTCAGTTAGGAAAAGTTTGACGTTGATTTCTAACACTATGAGCATCACTGTCTTTCAGTTTTTGATGGTTAGATGGTACAAAGCTTTCCTCTGCAGCCAGTATTTCTATTTTTGGGGAACAAATATCCAGTGTTGGAACTTCGGCTCCCAGCAACAATTGAGGCGCAGAGATTTTGGCTAGTTTGGCAAGTAGCTGGCTGGCTGCTGTCTGACAAACTATTTGGCACCTCATTAAGTATGCATACAGTCGACCAATCAAAGCATTCATGAAAACGTGGGTGTAGGTGACATCATTTACACCAGGAAGTAGATTGGAATTCTAAATCTGTTAGAGGGAGGGTTTTTCAAGGCGTTACTCAAATTTCCACACTGCTGACAGTTATGATAATTTGTGTAACTTTACATTAACAGGTCTTTAGTTCAATTATACCATGAAATTGAGAAATGCAATTCTCATTGCACCGCACCTTTAAGACACAGAGCACAGCGCAAAGTTAGCCGAAGCAACTGTCTGCCCCCCAACAGGTATCGGAGCTGCTGATGTTTGTCCCCTGAGGTGTTAAGCTGACTTATGAGGAGTCAGGATATCAGTTTCCGCCTCCTGTCCCGTAGCTTTGCCTCCCGAACCTCCCGAGCACAAACCTCTCCGACGCACCGTGACCCTACATCTCAGCATCAGAGCTGTACTGGGAAACGAACGCTTCCCTCGGGCCCCCGGAGATAATAAGGACTCAGACACTATTCCTGGGAAGAGCAGCCATCACGGACTGCTTCAATTTAATTAAGCAGAGGTCAGGAGCATGAATTATACAGTGCCTTATTCATCTTGGCGCTCTCTTTAAAACTTTCATGAGATGCTCGCACTTGTGTAAGATATTTAAATCCCCCCCGGTGAAACATCTGGATCCCGGCAGCTTTCATCTTCTCTTCCAATTTCTTGCCGGACATGTATCCTTGGTGTGAGTGATTGAGTCATCCAATATAAAATATGTAAGAAATATATATATTCACAGAGAAACGTCATTGAAATATGACATAGTATCTCAACACGCACATTTGCAAGATGCCTTGAGACATTTTTAAGACGGGTTTATACATGCGTCCTGCAATATTTCAGCATAAGACGAGTCTCAAAACGTCTTCACTGATGTATCTTAATCAATGCAATGTTTACAGTAGATCCGTATGCAGTACATCTGTTCATTAATGACTGATGCAATGGGATAAAAATGCAGAGCAAAACAATAAAAAACATTAGGATTAGCATGGGATTCAGCATTATGGCAGCCAGGTTAGATACCATGTGTGTATTTTTTTGGCAGCCTGAAAATCCCCAAAACAATGTGATGTTCGCAAGGCAACACACACCCTGAGGTCACCCTTAGTTATGAAAATGAATAAACGATGCCTCAAAAATCAAGCCATTACACGCAAAGAAAATATGTATGAACATGTGGAAGCATTCATGCTGATGACATCAGATCTGTACACTCAGGACCGTGTGTATGGTTGCAGTTTAGTGTGGTGTTTTTTTTAAAGTTTAACAATATATTTTGCTTCATATATTACATTTAACTTATGTTGTTCTGTCAAAGGTGTTTCCATTAAAGCTGTGATGTCAGGAGGCACAAGGGGATTTTGTGCATCAAGGGAAATGAATAGAGAGTAGGAGTCTGTCTACTCTCCTCTGTAAGGTCAAGCAACTGTGTAACCTCCATTAACATACATGATTATTAAAGCAATTCCCATCATTTGCATGGAAGAAGTGAGAGGATTTAATAAACACTTCCCGCCCCTGACAACTACATAATAAACGTCCCACTTTATATTTTCATTTACGTACAGCATTTTATAATTTACATATGAAATGGATAAGTGAGGGCCTGTCGTTGTGAATCGAAAAACTGCATAGCAATTTGCTCATGTGGCTTGTTACATAAGAGGCTGTTTCAGACATGCCAAACACTCCCCTGCACTGAGTCTCTTAATAGTGAGTGGATCCATTTGCACTTTGAACATGCCTCATCAAGTGCCACAACAGAGGGAGACTTAAGGCTACGTTCACACTGCAAGCCTTAGTGCTCAATTCGTATTTATTGCTCAGAGCCGATTTTTTTGTTTGGCTGTTCACATTATTTTTTAAATGTGGCCAATATCAGATTCCAGTGTGAACTGGTCACGGTCCTGAACTGACCCGCATGCACAAAAGAACAATAACAAAGACGTCACACGCAGCACGCTGTCGTACGGAAGTAAACATGGAGGCCACTGAAGTCAGCGTTTACGGTTTCATTTATAAGTTGATGTTCTTCTGTGGCCCCGTTCGGCCATTTGTTTCGATATGCTTTCAAACACAGACCGGTTACGATACGACCCCTCAAGTTTTGCTTGTACAGAATTACAGAAATACTTATGAGGTCTAACACCTCACTGTCCCTCCACTGACTTCCTCCATCGCAGCCGTCGTCCATGTTTGTCTTCACCGAGCGACTCCCGCCAGCGCAGAATTGTGACGAATGTCGATCTAGAGTGACGTAAAAGTCGCATGAATTCCGATATGACTGTTCAGACTGAGGTCGCGTTGCAAAAAATCAGACCTGTATCTGATTTAGGACCACATATGAAAGTGGCCCAAATCAGAATTGAAAAGATCAGATTCCATGTGATTTGTGCTGTTCACACTGTTATGAAAAAAACAGATCTGAGTCACATATGAGCAAAAAAAATCTGATTTGGGCCACTTTCGCCTGCAGTCTGAACATAGCCAAAGAGATAATGGTGGTGGTGGTGGTGGAGGGTGGGGGGGTTAACATGTAAAATTGATCGCCAATTTCCCTCACTGTCTATGACGTCAATGAGACATTCAATTCCTCGTTATCAAAAGAGATTTTCTTGTGATCAATCATGTTTCCTGAAAGAGTCACTTCCTGTCAGCGCCTGCACGCTCTCACATCTCCACTGTGTTTTTCATGTTGTAGCCGTGGATCGAACTGTCGTCATCGCCACAGCGTGTCCATGTTACAGTAAGAACGGAGTGGCAGAAAACTCATTACCTAGTGTTGCCATGGACATGGACATCCGCTGCATTATCTGCAAAGGGCCGCACCAGCATCGTTTTCAGTCATTCCTCAGCTCATCATGCTCACATGGGAGCTTACATGAAAGCCTGGTTCACTACTGCAGAAGTACTACTACTAGCTGATCAGAATCAGAATCAGAATTCTTTATTATGCCAAGTATGTTTGCACATACAAGGAAAGTGACTTGGTGTGGTTGGTGCATAAGGTACATAAGGCGACACGATAAGTAAAGAAATTTACAATATAAGCAATATATCAACAAAATATAGCAAAATACAAAAAATAGCAAAATATTAACAAAATATATACAAAATACAAAAAATAGCAAAATACTAACAAAATATATATGTTGTATTGCACATGTTAATTATGTGGTGAGGTAGGAGATGTTGGTGTTGCAGGAACAACAGTGCATTTGTGTGTGTGTGTGTGTGTGTGTGTGTGTGTGTGTGTGTGTGTGTGAGTGTGTGTGTGTGTGTGTGTGTGTGAGTGAGTGTTTGTGTATGCGTGCAATGTTGTTTGGGTTGGCTATTCTGTGAGTATGGGGGAGGAGGAGTAGGAGGAAAATCCCTGACCTGGGCCTTTCACTCCTGCTTTTTTCCTTCCCTTTTGTTTTAATTACCTGATTACCTAAATACTACCTAATGGCTCCTGTTGATGCAGCAGTTCAAAAAGGACTTGTCAGTTTACGCCGCAGCTGAACCGCTCCCAATTCTGATTTTTAACCTCTGTGACACAGATCTGATGTTTTCTAATCAGTCTGAACAGCTGAAACCTACATTGGCGTCGCATTTTTTTCAACTCCGATCTGGACCATATGGATATGTGGTACAAAATCTGATCCCAAGTCATGCAACCTACATGTGACTTGTATGTGAACGCTCAAACTGGAATTTTTCAGTGTTGCCATGACGATAAGTAGATTTTAAGTCATTCACCTGACAAAATTGCTATAATATTTGAGCCAGTTTTATAGCATGGAGGACGAGACACAACAATGGAAAGTAGCCGACTTGATTGGTTTTTGGAGAGACACTTCAATTCAGCCAAAACCTGAAGGCACATACCGAAACCAGAATGTGTTCAAAACAAGCAGGAGAAACATAGATACAAAAACAGATGTAACGCCTTTTGTATCTGTCGTCTTTTCAGTATCACTGTCAGTTCATACTGGTATCCGATATGGGTTACCTCCTAAAATAGATACAGTCATCCAAAATAATCAGATATGAGCAGCAATTCAGAACTGAGCATGAAGGTCTATGGTGTGAACGGAGCCTAAGAGCCGGTCTAGAGGCTTATATCTGTGTGCATGCCTGGGCATTCATTGCAATAATCTTAAAGGATAATTCCTGTTATTTTCATGTGATGTTCAAGTGGTTCTTTATTCTGAGAGTCAATTGTGAGAGGCAGCCATGACATGTTACGTAATTCTTGATCAAGTCACTTTAAATCATCTTAAATCAGTGACAACACATTGTTTTATGTTAGATGATGATAATTTTACCCAAAATTCTGGTAGTGGGAGTGTCTGGGTAGTGTTGAAATTACAAAACATAAAAAAAAAAACATTATATAAAAAGGAAAGTGGTTTACATTGGGAGGAAGCAGAGTTACCATCAGTTAAGGCCGACTTGGGATTTGGGTATCAACAAGTGATGATGGATGGCTGTCACACTGACAGACAATTATATGAAAGCTTAAGCCTCTGGAGCATTTTTAGGTGTATTTTGGAGGCTTTGGTAACTACCAGGCAAGTCGATTTCAATTCAAATTTTCTGCTGAAGCAATGGATTTCTGCTGATGGGACTATTGTCAGGTGTAGAGAGAAAGTCATTTCCAGCCAGTGGAGATGGGTAAAAACTACTCAATATCACCAACACAGACCTTTTGAAGATGTTTGACTCAAAATGTCTCTCAGAGCGCCTGCCTATAGTGCTAGAGAGGGATTCATTATGGTTCACAAACCACTTCCCCGTTTAATTTGACTAAGTGCTTTTGAACGATTGACTGACTGCAGGAGTCCATTTAGACTGTTACGGCAAATACTGATGTTTTGTAAATAAATTCATGCACAACTTTTAATTGCAGAATAATTATTGCTGCATTGATTAAACTTAAATTGGACCTATACATGCTATGGACTTCTAATGCATCTTTTTCATGAAAAATAAATGATTCTAATGATTCATAAACTACATTGTTGAAGACTTGAGGGTGCAGGTAGATGTAGCAGTGCATTTTATTGTGTATGCATAATGTACACATAATGCACAAATCACATTGTGATCAGAAACATCTGGAGACCTGAGGCCTCTCTCTCTCTCTCTCTCTCTCTCTCCCTCTCTCTCTCCCTCTCTCTCTCCCTCTCTCTCTCTCTCTCTCTCTCTCTCTCTCTCTGTCTCTGCTGGAGTGTTGACTGACAGTTATTCTATTAGTGTTAAAGGTCAGAGTTGAGTCCCAACCAGCTGCCAGCCAGCACTGATGAGGACGACAGCTGAAGACTCACGTAGAAAGACTTCTGTTGGTTTGTTTTTCCAGACTTCAGAGGTCATCACCTCAATAGATTGCACTGCTAACTATTATAGTAATAGTTTTAACCTCTCCTTCCTTCCTTGTTGGTGTGCTGCAGGAAAACAGAAGTCTCAAGAGTACCAATAAATCTGTCATTTGTAAATCAAAAGGCACATGTTGACAATATCCTTGAAACTTCTTTACTTTTTACAATGACAACCATGTGCATACTGCTGGGAAGAAAGAAAACAGACACATGAAAGATCATGATGGTTTATTTGGCAATACCTCAATGATCATCACTCCGCAGAAAGAAAAAAAAAATCCTTGAAAAATGTAAACACATGATGAATGAATGCAACAAGTTCACCCCCATCACATGTAATGTAACATTCCTGGTGAGCATCTAGTTGCTGCATGCATGATGACATCTAAATAAGCTTCATATGTGATTTGAACTATGGACTATTTCAACCTACAACTATTAGATGTCTGTCATAATCATACATTAAACAAACATGGACATTAAAATGAGGCATAACAGATGTGAAGTCGACTGACATCTACAATCATATTCAAAGAACAAGCACATTATCACATATTTACAGGATATAGCATATTGCAAGTGAATGCCTTTCAAATCACACTTATAATACTTTGATTTTTCAAAATATCTTTTATTCTGACTTATTATATCATCATTTAGCAACAAGATCAACTGTGACAGAAGCTTCCCGGACAAAAAAAGCACATGCAATTAAAATATTCCATTGACATTTTTCTCTTTGTGTAGAATCATTTTATGATTCTAGTCTCTATTTACATTTGTGTGTCTGTCTCTCTGTCGCAGTCACAGAAAGTATCTCCTGTGCTGTGGCTCCAGAATAAAATAAAGAATACAAATTGTAGTTTAATTCACTGAAACTGACATCAGCTGCCCACTTGTCATAATGCCCTCAATGAAAAATCATTATAATATTCCTGTAATGTTCCCAGAGGGATGAACAGTGTTTCTGCAGTACTCAATAGTGATAGTGACTATGGTCTTTTATATCTCCAATGCGTCATTAATAATATTTCAATATGGACTTACAGTGTGTCTGGTACTCAATAATGAGTATATACTGACTTTGCTGTACTTAATGGATTTTTTTTCTTATCTTGTATGGCATCACTATACTATTGCTACAGCAACTTTTATGTTTTGCTGTGATGTTTGTGCTACTGCATCCTTATAAAACATATTACAGGATTACTATAGTTCTTTTTCATCAGTGAGGGCTTCTTCACACCGTATTCAACCGGCTGTTTCTTTCCTGAGGTGAGAAAAGCATCAGAGGTATTTGGGCTTTTATCTGGAGTCCGACAGGCTCTTGAGGCTGATGTACAGGGAGCTGACCATGGTGGCCTCCTCCTGGATGGACTCCTTCAGATCCGGCTGGTCGACGCACATCAGAGCCACCAGTCTCTTGGGCAGCTTGCCGCTGAACAGCAGGTAGATGCAGGGGTTGGCACAGCTGTTCAGGCTGGCCAGCAGCATCAGTATGGTAAAGGTGGCAGCTGAAAGTACAGATGAGGGGATGAGAAAACTTTGCAAGTGCACCTATAGTCTTTGATTTTGTTTCTGTTTAACTGGAGAGGAAAGCCAGGGAGAAACACCACCTACACTTAGTTTGCCCACCTTTTTATTTGCAGGAACAGAGTGCAACCACCTTTTTAGGGCTGATATAAATCTATATCTCACAGCTGCAAAGTCTTGGGCTATTTCTTTTACACTGAATGGAGCAGCAGTATTTCCTGGATTATAGGGTACCTGGTATGAAAATCTATATTATTATTATATAGTTATATTTCACTGTCTGTTTTGATACACTTGTAGGACCAGTATCTGGAGACACACACCCAAGAACTTTAGGCGAGGTGCAGACTTTCTGAAAAAGGCGTCATGTCACAACTTTATTAAAATATGGGAACATAATAGAGTGCAACTTCTCCGTTTTTTTGACAATGAGTCTTTACAAACTCATTTCACAGGAATGTATTATGAAAAAATCGTCCATGTGGTAAAAGATCATTTTGGCCAAATATTCAAAGATGTTTTCCCTAAGACTCACATTCCTTTTAGCGTTACCAGATGCTTTTAATTTTTTTTTAGAAATTACTTTTTTTTTTTTTCTTCAATTTTGGTGGTTTGCCTCAGATCATACACCATCCTTTTTATTTGCCACATCACAGCTGATAATGAGCAGTGATAACAAAGTTTGTCATGTCACACATTCTTATTTCTAAATCCGTTTTTATTTCTAAAGTTGGGAACTCAAAGCCAGATCCAACCCCCTGCCGTCTTACTCTCAGTGGGCGCCTCGGTGTCCCAGACGGACCACAGCTGCACGGTGAAGAAAGGCGTCCAGCAGACGATGTAGGCGAGCACGATGACCACGGTCATCTTCACCGTCTTCACCCTCGCCTTGGACACCCCGGCCACGCTGCTGGCCCTGGAGGACAGCGGCTTACTGACCTCCCCTCCGACCTGGTGCATCTTCATGTGGAAGTTGACCCGCACCGTGCGGCAGATGCGCACCTGGCACGCGATCACGGTGAGAACGGGCAGGACGAATATCACCAGAGTCGTCCAGGTTACGTAGGCTTTCAGTCCCCACGGCTTGATGAAGTCCGCCCAGCAGTCGTACACGCCGGGCGCGATTTCGACCCGAGAGAAGATGAAGACTTGAGGCAGGCTGCCGACGAGGGAGACGCACCACGCGGCGCACACCGGACCGTTCCAGCGCGCTCTGCGCCTCTGGAAAGTCACCATGGGGTTGCAGATGGCCTGGTAGCGGTCTATGGTCATCACGACTATCATGTAAGTGGAGGCAAACATGCCGACCACCTGCAGGTACTTCACCGCGCGGCACACGATGTCGGGACCGACGAACCTGTCCGTTATGTCCCACATGAGTTGGGGACACACTTGGAAGAATGTCACCACCAGATCGGCGACGCACAGGTGGAAAACGAACACGCGCATCCTCGACAGCTGCTTCCTGCGCTTCCACAGCACCAGCAGCAGCCCGAAGTTTAGGATCCCTGCAATGATGAATATTATGGACAAAAGAGCTATTTCCACTTGAGCCAAGCGTTCGTCCCGCGGCTGATCCCCAGGTATTCCACTCTCCAAACTGATATTACTGATGTTTACACTGAACCAAGCCATGGTCTGACCCCCAAAAAGACAAGTGAGTGAGTAGTTGAACACCGTTATATACCCATAACAGAGGAGTCCAGCTGAGTTGGAGGCATATCAAAAAATAAACCACCAAAACAATTTATAGAGATGGAGCCTTGAACTCTGATCCCACTGATTTGAATGTGAGTGTGTGATTCTTCTATGAAATCGTTGTGGGAGTCAGTAGGTACACTTCCAATATGCAACAAGTGCTGTGTGGCTCCAGGGAAACTGAAGTAAAGGAGTGCAGAAGGCTTTATATCTCCTCATCTCCGCAAGAGGGAGGAGCAACCCTGACTCCACCACACAAAATGATGTTTGTTCCACACTGCCAAAGATATAGAAGTGTAGTAACATTATTTACTTTACACACTTTAAACGAAATAATGACCCTTGGTGGAGCTATAAGCTTTACTCTTGCCACACAGGGCAACATCCTTTCATACAAAATAAAAAGATGACACATACAAATAATAAATCACATCAGTTAATGTGGTTATTCTAATTAAACTGAAACAAATCAAAACAAATGCTTTGTTTTCTAAGTCATCACTTACTTTTAACAAATAAAATGAACAATTTTCTGGTTGAATGGAGACTGAATTGTGAATAATGAATTCTAATGACACAGCATTTCAAATCACACTCCGTTCATAACCGACTCACAACTCCCACTCCTGTATTTATTCATCGTTACCAGTCAAATCAGTGTGTAAGCGGCAAAATTGAGATTTGGATTGGCCGAGCATCAGCATACTACCAGACTGCAATTTTGAGGCCAGAAATAAACAAATGGCAGAGGTGCGTAATAACGCAGATGGTGAAATCAGTTGCATTACAAACTTTCTCATACGGTGGCAGCTGTGACGCTGAGAGCATATTGTGCAAGATCTCTTTAAATTTGCATGGCGATGGAGATTAAATTAAAATCGCTCTGGGAACATTTAGGACAAAATTGCATTCATCAGCGCACGTCTGAGCTCTCGTAGTGTCCTCTCTCGACGACATAACCATCAGTCTGGTTAACAGCTGTGAGTGGTACAATGAGATGTCTGACTCGGTGATGCAAAGCCCTTGTTTCAACTCAAGTCTTTCTGTAGACTCTTCGTCTCACACACGCACACAAAAAAAACAAAACACATCGGCTTCCCCATGTGTTTCTGATCATTCAGGGCTTGACGTGACTGAGGAGTTCCTCTTTGTCCATCTGGTAGCGACTCTTCTTCCAGACGTCGCGGAGCTCCTGCAGGCTGGTGCCGATCTCTTTGCCCGAAGTGATGCCCAGCCTCCTCAGATCGTGGCCGCTGACGGGGAAGCGAGGGATGGACCATCTGCAGAGCTCAGCCAGCAGCTTGTCCTCCCCTTGGTACTTGAGCAGCTCGCACACTTTACTCTGGGAGTCCAATTCCCGACTCTGTAAAGAAGACATGGTTTGAATTAAAAAAGGCAATCCACCCTTAGATACTCTTACGCTGTTAAATATCATCATGTTCAATGCATTCCAAGAGTTATTTTGTGATGAAGTGTGGTTTTTTTTTTTCTGCATTGCATTCTGGTCTATTGAGCCTACTGTTGGTAGAGAAATTGGCATCTCTACTTCTTGTACGATGGATTTCTCTCTGGAAGATTGCTGAACGCAGCCATGTTGATGTTTTAGATAGCTGAAAACTTTCTGCTATTAAACTCCATTGTAGCTGCGCTGGAAATATCTCGACATGACATCATGTCATCGATGTTTGGCCAGATATCCACAAGAAAAATATACCACCAAACACTAAAATGGGCCCAGCAATGCAATGTATATCAGCAAAAGCTATTTCTTTTAACAGTGTGAAGTGTTGAAAGTGGATTTTTCCTTTAATTCAAAGTAATGAAACCTCATGAAACAGACAATGACTGGTTCCACTGGCATATAAAACAATAGATGCTGATGAATAATCCTCTCCCACTAGAGCATGTGTGTGAATACTAATGCCTAAAAGCAAATAACTGCATTGTTCTGGCCAGCATCCCACTATAAATCTCTTCTGTCATTTTTTGTAAAACACACATGAACAATAGACAGCAGACTGATTATACTCACAAAACACACAGTGACTGGAGGAGGCTCAGACTTACATCTATGATGAAGTCGGTGAAGGGTCTGAGGCTGTCTGGGTCCTCCTGGCTCTTGCGGAGCTCCCGCCTGTGTTTGACCAGGAACAGAGCCAGAGTCTTCTCCTCCCTGGACACCTTCAGCCGCACGTCCATCTTTTCCACCTCCTCGGGGCAGCGGAGCAGAGCGGCCAGGATGGTCATGGGCTTGGGAGAGTGGTCCTTAGCGCGCCGCCACACGCGCTTCATCGCCTCAACATCGCCATCTGGAGGCAAACCTGAGGACGAGCAGGGACAGGCGGCATGAGCTGGACTGACATTTACTGTAGGCTACAAAAATGAAAAAACTGGTGACTAAAAGTGTGTTTGAGAATATGCTTTTTTTTCCCCAGATGCACGAGACAATCCAATATAATGCAGGGTGATTTGGATGTATTTTTAACAGAACTGTCAGATGAGTTGTTTTAAGTATGTGATCAAATTTGAAAATTACTGCTGGTTAAATAAAGTGCTTTTTTTGGGCACAACTTCATTGTACACCTGTTGTACTTGGAAAATTAAACTAATTCTGATTCTGACAAAAGTGTCAATGAAATCAAATTATTTTGAAGACATGTAAAACCAGCTTATGTTGGGGGTTCATTTTTTTTTTTTTTGAACAGCTACTGAAAAAACACCTCAAAGAATATCAATATTTGTAAAATACTGTAGCTAGTAATTATATTAGTTTAAAAATGTATTATGTTATAAGAATCACTACACTGATACCGTGATAGGCAAGTGAAAGAAGGGTTAGAGTACTTTTTGAGAATCACTTCAATGATTTTTTGGCTTGTTTAAAAGGTAGCCTATTTGCCAGAGCCAAAACAAGAAAATTAAACAAGACCAAAAAAAAAAAAATAGATCTGGGCATAAAATTGTGTTTACAGGGAAAGTCTGCTGTCTTGCTTCTTGTTGCAATATGGCATTCCTTTGAGATTTAGGCAGGGACAGTTTTTCTTTCCACACACTGAATAAAAGGACAGAGGGAAATATCTTATGACTTGTATGGACAGAGGCTGAGAACTGCTTATGTGTTATATATATGTCGTTATTGATTTAGAATTACAATGCATTTGACTGATAGCGTTCACAGTGCCATAGTTTTGCCTGTCTGACTGCATTTCTCATGTTGGTAAAGGGAACCCAATAAAGCAGACACTCAGTCATACACTCTGTATACCAAGTCAAGAGGCATCACATCAACTCCCTCCCTCACCGATGTACTGGGCCAGTCCCAGGTTGTACATGAGCTCCAGCAGATGAGCAGCATGGCTGCCGACCACCATCTTCTTCAGTTCAACCCAGATGCGCTCTCCTGATATGGCTGCCAGGCCGCGGCCGTTCTCCCTGATGGCCTCCAGCGTGTCAGGCTCATGCTCACCAGGCTCCGACGCCACCCTGCCGTAGAACCTGCGTGAAAACAGAGAAAGCACAAAAAGGCATGTGGGAGATGTAGGATAAAGATGGGAGAACAAAGAAAATAGTGACTTCTGGTGTAATTGTTCTTAGTGTTCCTGTACTCAATAGGAGTATGTGCTGGTTGGTATTCCTCGAGTTGCTGAATAGTTTGTCATGGTTGGGGTCAATACACTTTCCATTCAAATAGATAATGAAGATTCTTTTTTTTCTTTTGTTTTTCCATTCTAAAAGTTCTTACTTCCAGTTTATGAAGAAACTGAGAGCAGAGGCCCTGTCATTAATTGGATTGCTTTTCAGTGTATATTTTGAATTGAGTGAGTTGAAAGTGAGATGATCCCTACAATCTATAACAACATGTCAGCCTACCTGAAATACCGCAGTATTCTCAAGTAGTCCTCTTGTATCCGTTGCTCGGCGCTGCCAACAAACCGAACTTTCCGGTTCTGCAGGTCTTCATATCCTTTGAAATAGTCATATAACATGCCATCAAGCCCTGTGAGGAAAACAAATGCACCAACAAAACATGGTGAGGAATTTTGGCACAAGTGTGACAAGAGACAGTGATAAATCGATCGGAGTATCCAGTTTCCATTTTATTCAGTAGACAGTAAATGCAGTGAGATACCTAAAAACATAGAGTTGATGGTGAGGTCTCTCCGCTCGGCGTCTTTCTGCCAGTCGGTGGTGAATTCAACCTCGGCGTGTCGTCCATCTGTCTGAACGTCCACTCGCAACGTGGTCACTTCAAAGTTCTCATTGTGTAGCTATGAAAGACAACAAACACATCAACAGATATGATGACACAAACGATGAGAAACACAGCACATATTGCACTCATGTCGTGACAGAAGAGGAAGCTTTCTGCTGTAATAAAATATCTAATATGCAACCTTGTCACCAGGCATTTATATGCTCATGAGTATTCACTTGGTGGGTATTCTGTGCATTATGGCCTTTGCCCTCCTTTCTATCAGAGCCTCTTTCAGGCTGCACTTATTGATACTGAATAAGAATAATGAACAACAGAAAAGACCAATACCAACACATACAGTATATTACCATAGCTATCCAAGATGCTGTAAGAGGCCAATAGAGCTGAAACTCGTCCCGATATAAACAGAACCAAACTGTGAACCAAACCAGCTACCATCTGAATCATGAGCTTATAACAACAGATTATATACAGAACATACATATTGTTTTTTAAGAGGGACGAGTAGTACATATGTCATTGATTCTCTTTCAACAGTGATACTAAATAATATAATAATACAATACGATAGTGATTACTGATTTGTAATATGTTTTTCCTCTGTGCACACTCTTCTCCTCCTCACATCATGTCAGCAAAGGAAGGAAAAACAAGTGGAAGTTTTTAAACTGTAAAGGTTGCACAAGTCAATGACAATTCTTTTAAGTTTACATTCAACAGAAAGTTAATATTCCTTCCACTTTTTTGGTGCTTTTGTATTATCTGACCTTCCAAATATAATATATATTTTTTAAAAGTAGTTTACTTTAGTTAGCAAAACTAGATGTCTCGAGGGAAACTTGGCTGTAGTTCATCTATAGTCCAGAAGCAGAGTATGGCTACATCCTGCATGCTCAGCCAGGCCAGTATCACACTTGTGGGTAGCCTCTTACTCTAGCTGTAATGGTCCCGTGCTTCTCTCCTTTGTTGTTGATCATCCTGATCCCAGCAGCCTGGAAAATGCTCTTCATCTCCTCTGGTGTGGCGGTGGTGGCAAAGTCCACATCCTCTGGCCGCTTCCCAGACAGGAGGTCCCGCACAGCACCGCCCGCTATCCTCAGCTCATACTGATGCTTCTCAAACAGCTCTGGAAACATCACACACAGATTTAGTGGACATTTGGTTGTTTTTCTCTGAGGCATTGGTAGCATTAGCATTAAGTTTGTTTTCACTAAAACGCGAATCTGCGGATATATGAACATGTTAGCAAGCCATTAAGGCTATGACGAATGTGAAAAAATCTCACCTGCTAGTCCGTTCAGTCCATCCGTGAACAAGGACTGGAACTCACTGGTCTTCAACTGCATGGTAAAGAGACTTCTCCAGAACAAACCTGGTCTGCCAATCAGCTGAGGCCTCAATAATCTGCCCCACATCTATGCAAATAAAAAGGAAACCTGCTTGTTTATGTGTTTGCGTAGGTCAGTCTCATTGTAGTCATGCTTACGTGCCTCAGCAGCCCACATGGACCTGTCACATTGCTCACACACTGCCAGCAGAGGAGCAACATCGACCGAGCATTTCCTATCAACATATACATAACAAATATACTACTAGGAACTGACCTGCAACAGAGTGCGAAGGTTTTAAGCCGATAAAAAGCAGCAATCACTCCATGATGTCCCTCAGTGAACTGCCATCGAGCATTGCAGGAAGTGCTATCATAACACTCGGTCGTTGACCAATAGGGTATGGCCTCGTCATCGGAGGGCGGGGCTTAAGAGAGCAAGCCACTACGCCTGAACGCAGCCGACTCTATTATCGCGAGATTCCTCTCAGCTCAGTGATCTTCCGCTTTCTCTCTGCTGTCAGAGAGATTAGTAAACTCAACAGGACATAAATGGCTAAAGTAGAGTTGACGCCGCTCAGACCGTGGGACGATTTCTTCCCTGGTTCGGAAAGATTTGCCAAACCGGATGTGAAAGACTTGGCAAAATGGAACAACAGAGTGGTCAGCAACCTGCTTTATTATCAAACTAACTATTTGGCCATGGCCATCATCGTTTTCCTTGTTGTTGGGTAAGTATGTTAGCCTTGTTGTCCCACAGTAAGGCATCATTTTGTGTCCTGTCGCCGAATGTTGTTTAGTTTCCAAGTCGTTCGTCTGTCTTTTCTAATTTATTCACTTGTAACCGTGGTCTTCTCAGTGCAAATTCAGTATGTATGGCTGTATGTATGTATGTACAGGATATATGTCTGTTAAATGTTTGCATAGGAGGAGTGGCTTGCTATACATATTTGGTAATAAAATCAAGAGGATGTGAACTGCTCTCTATCTATGGGGAGAAGAGCTGGAATGAGTCCCAAGCTGTCTCTAGTCAGCATCCACCTTCATGACAGATACTGCTAAAATAGAAAGATATTGCCCCAGCTGTCACATCTGATGAGCTGTGTTGTGTTTGAGTGTGAACCTGGGAACCAAATTTAAGACATGTAATCCCTGGGATCCCTGTGTCCCTGGGATCCAAGCAAATATAAACCTATTAGTACATCATGTGAGATGTTGGGAACCCAGACTGAATAGCAGAGACAGGCCTGCAACCAATTTTGGGTTCCTGACACATAGAGGTCAACATAGGCCTAGATTAAAGGCATAAACCTGCAGACTGAATTGATGAACCCCATTTTCAGTTTAAAGATTTACCCTTTCATTTGGTAACTCTATACTGGGCAGATTATGCTTAGTTTAGGGGGGGAAAGATTAGGTTTCTCCTTTGGGAGGAATTTCTGGTTTAGTTGGCAGCTTTCTAAATCTTGGCCTAGTTTTCTAAAAATAGTAATGGCCAGTCATGGCCTGCCGTGTAGCTGTGATCACATATTGTTGCTATGGTCATGAAAGCCTCATAAGCCTGTTCTCTAGTCAGCTGCTGCATTGTAGATAGGAGACGTATAAGAAAACAGCACCTTAATCAGCTGTCACTGTTCCCCTGACTAGGGGAAAGTCCAGTATAGAATATTTCCTCAAGGAGTCAATAACGACCCTAATAACAGTATTAGACTTTAACCATGGTCGACACATTCAAGGTTTGTCACGTTTCCCTATGTGGATGGACCTGCTGCATAATTACTTGGTTCATGAAAGCCTATAATGTTTCGCATCAGCATTTTCCATTATACCCATGTCACACAGCTATATGCTAATAATTCCCTGTTGGTATTTTTCCATTGTTTACTCAGTCAAAAGCTGGAAAACAGTGTACTATTCTGGCTTTTTTGTACAGAAATGTTAATTTTGCTTACAGAGTCATTTCAGTTTTCGGACACACCAAACGATACCCGTGTGGGAAGCTGCCATTTCTATACATCTGGGTCCAGTCATCTGAATGGGGGTCATGTTGTTGCAGAAACTGCATCTGACCACTAGGTGGAGGCAGCGACTATAGGAAACAAACGACTTGTCTTGAGCAGCACTGACCCCTGCTCTCGCCCGTCCTGTGCTGCTGCCCTGCAGGTTCCTGAACCCTGTGGGGATGTTCATGGCGATGGCCGTGGTGTCGAGCGTCTTCCTGGGTTCAGTGTGGGCCGGGGAGAACAAAGCTGCGATCAACAACTTCAAGAGGCAGAACCCCTCGGCGTTTGTGGTCGCTGTCATGGTCGCCAGCTACATGCTGATGTCTCTGCTGGGAGGCGTCATGGTCTTCATGACAGCGATCACTCTCCCTCTGGCTTGTAAGTAAGAGATGGAAATATTGAAAGGTCACATTTAGGGAAGAAGAGTTTAATTTCCCAAATGACATATCCACCATTTGAAATGAATTGATAGCTATTCCTACAGTATATTTCTGGCATAGAAGTCATCACAGAATGTGATTGAAGTTATTATCTGGCTAAAGACCCTTGCTTGCATCATAACATTATTGAGAGTGTAATCATCTGTGCATTTGAAGTATTGTGAAATGAACCTCAGGCAAGGCAGCGCTTCCAAAACGAATGAAACATGTTTTGGAACGAAACCCCTCCAGATTCTCTCAGAGTGATGTTCTTCTAGTTTGACTCTTGAACGAAGCTGTACGGCTTTAATTTTGCACTTTCAGACTGCCAGATGAAGAGATTCAAAACAACAATAACAGTCGCTCCCCCCCCATCTGTCTCTGCATTACAGTGATATCTGCGCACGCTTCATTCCGCCTCCGCAACATGAAGAACAAACTGGAGAACAAGATCGAGAGCGCCGGGCTGAAGAGGTCACCTATGGGCATTCTGCTGGAAGCGCTGGGTCAGCAGGAAGAGAACTTGCAAAAGATCCAGAGCTTCCTGGAGGGAAAACTAAAGGAGTGATGGGAAAGATACACACACACACACAAATGCACACATGGCCCATCTTTTGTTTTCTTTTTAGGTGTTACAGACTTCACTTGAATGATGAGGAGCAGCACGTTTGTCATTTTAAACCTCTTAAAGTATATTATACATGCAGTGTTTTCACGTGTGTGTGTGTGTGTGAGTGACAAGTGTGTCATCCGAAGGGCTTTATCTTTTCCTCAGGGTATTTGTCACTCCACCCAGAACCTGTCGGGGCACTTCTCTGAAAACGTGATGAGGGCGTCGTGCTGCCTCACATCACTGCTATGCAATGTGTCAGTGTCCCTGTGCAGCGTAACTGGAGAAACCTTCCCGTATGAAATGACTTACTGACAACATGTTTGTTCTATATATGACTATTTGTATCGACCTGAAAATATGAAGCGCAGCGACAACTCAAAAGATGAAGGTCACTTAATTTGAAAAGAGCTGCACGACTAAAGTCAATGCTGCATGGAAGAATGAGCGATTATCCTCTTATTTAAACTCAGCTTTAAAGTGTTTTGTATGCTTACTCTGGAATGTACAGATGCACACCGACAACATAATGTGAAAATGATGTTACATTGGGAAAAAGCAGGGTTATTTTATATTCCGAGCATCTCATTATAAGGGCAGGCGTGCTGTTTGTTTATTCAAATTAGCTGGGTTAAACAAAACCTAAAGGTGTTTAATCAGTCTCAGAAACAGCCAGTCAGTCTTGCCAGTGTTATGCTGAACCGAAGTCGTGAAACCAATGCGAGCTTTGTTTTCGGCAAAGATTAAAAAAGTGCACACTCGACACACATCACTGCCAAGATGCTCTAAAAGGATCTAAAGTGTTTCAAGTTTGCCCTTTTGGATAATACGTTTCTCCTCATAAAATGTAACAGTTTGCTTAACTGCGTAATTGAATGCAAAGCAACCAACCTTTTCTAAATGCGAATAAAAAGACCCAAACAAAAGAGAGCGGGCCTTTGCTTTGTCTTGATGTATGAAATAGATGCATGGCTTAACATTCTGAGGCGGGCCGCTGTGTAAATGTTTGAAGGGGGACTTCAAAGGAGTGTGAGGTCTTAACCCGTGTCCATCGGTATTCCCCCTGCACCTCTGAGTGTGTTATCTCGACAGTGGCCCCCCTGGGTGATGGATTGGCTAACTTTGCTTTCCTCTCCACTTGTCCCAATGCTAATCAATGGGCTGCAGTAGATTATAGTGGGGGAAAGCTGAGCGCTGCACAGTGACAGAGCGGATTCATCTGCAGTCAGTCACCTCCAAACCCGAGTTAGTCGCTGTGTCAGCTGCCTCGGCTTTTTTTTTTTTTATACTGGATTCCATTTGAAATTGACTGCAGATAACGAGAATGCATCTGGAAGATAATACTCTGTTATTTGGTTTTCAGTGGCAGCATGCAGGGAGAGGGGACAAGATGACTTTACGAATGATGGTCATTTAAAAAAGCAGCACTCGTGAAATGATTGCTTTAATCAAAATAAGCACATTATTCACATTTTAAACCTTTGCTTACAACATTACAAAAAGCCATCTGTGCTTTTGAAATATTGCTTTTCAGGTAGCATCTTTTCTGAAAGGCACGCATGGCATTTTGGAATGAACCCCCCTTCAAATAGAGTGGTTGTGAGAGAGAGAAAGCAAAGCCACGCTCCCTGAAGACCTCTGCATACTCAGGTGTAATAGTATGCCAGGGGCTCTCTCTCTCAGTTTAAAGTTGGTCTTGAGCCGCAGGGCTTTTCTCTCTGTGCTGCAGAGGTGTGATTTATGCCCTATCCCGCCGTGCCTCCTCCTGCACCCACATTGTGCAACCTGCTGGAGCGTACACAAGCACCGCTGGTGATAAACTCAAGTCACGTCTGCAAGGGCACAGAGGAGGCCCTTGTTCTCGCTCCTCCTCGCAGCTGCTGTGGAAGGATCCTCACCAGCAAAACACGTGTCTGCTGGCTGCAGCACACCCCAACAGGTGTGTGTGAGTGTGCGCGCCTTTGGTGTCTCTCCTTCTCCGCAAACAACACGCGTGTAATCCTGCGAGAGGAAACAGTTTTACAGTGTTCAAAACAACACTTATCCTTTTGTGGTGTGTTTTTTTTCTGAGTGAATCATCAATATGCAACGACGCACTTGTAATTTGGGGACGACCATAATTGCTCCAAATCGTAGTGCGCTGTGAGGCAGCAGAAGTCGGCGCAACACAAAAAAACACTGTGCTGGTTTTGCGCAAGCCGTTCAGCCGGGGCGCTGCTCTCTCTCTCTCTGCGTGCGTACAGGCTTTTGAACTGCAACATCTGCCTCTTGTTTTCATTGTTTCGACAGCACCATCGGCATGAAATGGGGAGTAATCTAGCACAGGGCAATATGCAAGTCTGCTCAGTCAGGCACACTTCAAGCTGCCTGTGTGTTGATCCATCACCCCCCTGCACCACGCTCCTCCTCCTCCTCCTCCTCCTCCTCCTCCTCCTCCTCCTCCTCCTCCCCACTCCCAAGCACTCTTGGCTTGCCTGAGAGGCTTTGGCTTTTGGCTGGCTAAGCTGGTTAGCTAGCCTCATCACTCAAACAGTCTGTCATCCAGCAGATCCGGCTGCCTGGACCTACACTACAGCTGATCATGTAACACATTAATGATGACCCGCCGCGACCTTAGCAGTCTGTTGTAGCTTCATCAGAGCACTTCAATCCTCTCTGCTGGCCGTACGGACCCCCACATTGCTTTTTTTTTTTTTTGCTTTGCTCCTTGAGGGAAGGTTATCCATATTATCCCATGAACAAAGGCCCAAGTGCATGTGACCGGCCCGCTAATCCCCCCCTCACAATTTGTCAGAGTCATTACTCCCTGGCCAGAGGTAGAATGTGCTGATCCCGGGGAAGCTATGTGGCCCACTAACATGATTTATGGTTGCTTTAACCTGAGCTAGGTTGAGCCGCGAGGGGGTGGGGGGGGGGGTGAGCTGTTCATGTTTGACACCTATCTGCTCTCGACATCAGGGGGGTTTTTGTTTGTGGCGTGTAGACGCA
The DNA here is from genome assembly GCF_048128805.1 of Centroberyx gerrardi. Classification (NCBI taxonomy): domain Eukaryota; kingdom Metazoa; phylum Chordata; class Actinopteri; order Beryciformes; family Berycidae; genus Centroberyx; species Centroberyx gerrardi. The sequence continues at coordinate 29,164,523 of NC_136001.1, forward strand.
GGGAAAGTACATAGGAGCCCATTGTTTATGTTGCAGAGTGTCAGCTGGAACAGCCTCCCCTGATGTCTGGCTGCAGCTGGTGTAAAGCAAAGAGGCAAGGAGACAGAGGGAGACAGCTGGATACAAAACACTCTCTCTCTCTGTCTCTCTCTCTCTGCCTGGGGTAAACTCAAGGAGCTGGAACCCTGTGAGACCCCCCTGAGCTCACTCAAGTCAAGAAGCAGAACACGGAGCAGCACTACTAGCCAAGTAAAGCTGGTGAACTGTAGCCTTTATAAGAGGCACCCGGTGCTGGATGAAGTGGTAGGATGCACTTGCAGGAAGAAATGAGTGTCGGCTGGGGAGGGAAGGGAAACGAGGTGAAGGGTCGTAGGCTGATCTACAGGGGAGCGGAGGCCCAATACATGTGTGCAACAGACTAACTACACGGACGCCTACGGAGCGGGCTTAGTGCTGTAAACACTGGCTTGTCATTCACGGGGAGGACAGAAGAAGAAGTTATTGCCACTAGTGGGTGTGTCAGGTTTTAAAGACGGGTTGGGTTGGTTTATGGCTTAAGCAGCCAGAAAACCAGCCTGACAACACAGCGGTGGGAAAAGAGAGCAACATGACAGAGCTCTCCGTTTTGCAGCAGGAGTGTTTCAAGAAGCTGGATTAGACAGAACAATTAAAAACATCATGAACATCTAAGTTTTGGTTCATAAGTAGCTCTCATCATGACTGATTTCCATTCCATAACATAATATTCAAGTTAACTTACAGACTCGAAACAAAATCATCAAAATGTAGCCAATTCTTCACAGTTATCTTGCTAACTGTATAATCCTGCTTCCTTGAATGCACCCCAGATAAATTGTTTACAAACCATTTATATTTGGAAAATGCAATTATGCATTCCAGTTGACCAAGACCACCATCCTTAGCCAATGTGACAAAGCATTTTCCTAAGCCCTGTAAGTGGAGAAAATCATTGTACTTTCTTCAAACCCCATTTCACTAATTGAATTGGCTGAGCAGACATTAAATTAATTACCTAATTTAATGGATTTGGGTTTAAATCCTGTTTTTCCTGAACTCAGTGGGATGGGATTTTTCCCGTAGATTAAATTTCCCTCGGATGCTTCCAAGGCTCTCGTAAAACAAATATAAGCAACAAACCAACAAATTGATTCAAATGCTGATTTTTTTTTTAATTCAAACAAATGCAATTATACAAATTACTAAGAACCAGCTTAACAAAAATTGTGTACTATATATTACATGCTTTTTTCAAATACATAAAAAGGCTCCAAAAAAAGACAAAACCAATGTATTTACAATACCAACATGTACATACAGCTTCTCTGGAGAGAAATTGGGAGCACCAGTCCATGGTTTCCAGCATGGATACAATAAGCTTAAAAAACCTGTAATTTCTGTCTTTCTGCAATGACCAATGAGATGTGACTTTAATGTATTAAAAAAATCTGTAATATCAAAGATGGTGAAATACTCAAATGGTGTCACAAAAGTATTTGGCTGAACTGTATTATAATTACTGAGACTGAGAAAAGTCCAATACTTAATAAATGACTGCTGCAAATTTGAATGACAAACAATAGTACACAAAGCAGTGCATTAGTTACAAGCAATGCTACGACATAATTGGATCTGCCGACTGGAGAACGTTTCAGCAGGTAGCCATCTTTGGACCCATTTTTAATGAGTCCAATCCTTCATTTCAATAACGTCCCATAAATCCTCGACAGATCCTTCATAGTTACAGTGTTCGTACATGTGTATAAGTGGCAGAATAGGATGAGTCATTCTCGTTTGTTCGTCACGGCTCAGTATCCTACTTTAGGGACGGTCCTAGTCCTTGGCTTTGCAAAGTCAGTATCTGTACAGAGCAACACTGAGCAAGTTTAGGAGTCGAGAGTCCCCATTCCCTTTGGCTATATCACACAGTCACAGCAGCTCTTCCCTGGAACAAGTTCAGTGCACAACACAAGTGCCATCACCACACACACTCGCAATCTAGCAATCCGGCACGTGTAGATGCCCTGCGGGGTTTCTTTAGGATGCACACGAGGATCCAGGTCAGTTTGGCAGCTGCGTCGAAGAGAACCCAAAATGCAAAGACTATATTTCCTTTATGGGCTGAATTCCACAGAAGTAGTTCCTTGATTCTTTGGATCCCCCTTTCCAGAAAAACAGGTAAGTGCAGTCTAAGGCACAATGACAACTTCTCAAAGTGAAAATGTCACACGTTATGATGGCAGGTCGGCAGCTAAACTATTGTTCCTGGTTTTGAGTTCTCGTGCCAGTAAATCTGTTCCTCCGGATCCAAGTTACTGTCTATTGGGCTGCTGATGTGTGAGTCCATTTGGTTGACATCTATGTAGGATCTGTAATGAACACACAGGATTCAAACACATTAGACTGGTGGCAAACAGAATGTAGCTGCTGACTCACTGAACAAGAGGTTAGAATGAATTAACCCTGGGCTGTCAAATACCATGCCTCTTCCATCTTGAGATGTTGTGACCCTAGGTCAGGAGCTGAACTCAATAGAGAGAGTAAAAAACATTCATGTACTGCTCCGTGTGTTTCAGGCAGGTTCATGTTAATCACAGTTGTGGTAAAAATGTTGAGGAGCAGTTGACCTCTTTCAGACGAGGGTAGACCCAGGGTCAAAACATTCTCACCTAAGAGAACAGAGCAGATGCGCACACACACACGCACACGCACACACACACACACACACACACGCACACAGCGTTCATATACTAAAATGTTCAGGGGTCACATTTTCCCTCTGCCACAGAAGTGCTCTCCCACCACCACAGGACACCCGGAGAAATTAAGCAAAAATCAGAAAGGAAAGGAAATCGGAAATTAAATGATTTTGAGCTTTCTTTCAACCCCTGTGACATACAAAAGGACACATCACCATCACCATCGTATCCATGTGGGGTAATTTCATGTTTTGGTCTCTCACCCTTTCTTTTGTGCTGTGCCTTTGATTATTGGGGGGGAGGAGGGGGTTAATTTTTCTGGTCAGTAGCATAGGCAACAGCACCACACCTCTCTAATGGCCCTGCAGGGTGCGCCATCCTATCACAGCTCCGCCACTCAAACTCTGGGGGACATCTGTGCATGAGAGGGGCAAAGGTCAAGGGTGAATGGCAGCACATGGGCGGGGTGCCTCTAAAAGGGCCAAGGAAAAAGGCAGGCAGCAAAGGAAAACAAATAATCTCAGTGGTAAAGGCACACTGTAGAGAAATGTGACCGCTGGATGATAATATGGCAGTTGGAAGGAGAAATAGGGCAGCCATGATGTGCAACAGTTGTAACAAGCCATGCAGTTACCTGATCATACGTGACGGGGAACGATCAGACAAAGAGCGCAAAGTGCAGAGCTCACTTCAAAACATCAACAAGCAGGCTATGAAGTCACGCTGCGGACAAACTGGTAAGAGCAAACCCACAGGCTCTGGCCATTGCCGTTTACTTACTATGGCGGGCTACCCTTAGCAAAGGACACCTTACTGAGCCTGTGCCCTCTGGAGGGTTGCGGCTGCCCGGGGCCGGAGGCCACCCGCCTGGCTCGACAGCCAGGGGAGGAGGAAGAGGAGGGAAAGGAGGAGGAGAGCAGGGAGGAGGTGGAGGAGGAAGCGGAGGAGGAAGAACTAGCAGGGAAAAAGGCACAGCGCCTCTGGCCATCAGGGCTGTACCAGGAGCCCTTAAAAAGCTGGGAGGCGCCGTATCTATAAGAGAGCAGGGGCCGGTGGACAGTTAAGGAGGAGAGGAGAACCACACTTAAGCTCTGTGGAAGAACTGAGTGTTGGCTGCGCAGATCCTATAATCCCTATGCTGCACCAGGCAGCCATGTTAAGTAGGTGGAGAGCAGACTCAGACTCCACAAACATCCATTTCATAACTTAAGGGCAAGGCAACAGAAAAGATAACATTGGCTACACATTAGTACAAAGTATTGCTGTGTGTAGGGATAACACAACCAAAGAGCAGCTTATATTTTCTGCAACCATCCATTCTAGGTAATTAAAAACTAGCGCTTAACTCTGGGGATAAGGAGGATCAGGGAGTGGCTAATTGGATAAGATGCTGAGTTGAGGCCAAGTTTTTTTTTTCTCACCTGTTGTGGGCGGGGTGGCTGTATTGAGCTGTATTGTAAGAGTAGGACTGCGGCGCATGCATTGGCATGTCGTATTCTACCATACCACCGCCCATGTGGCCGTGCCAGTTCCCAGTAGAGGAGGCTGAGGACACTGAAAAAAACGAAAAGCAGAAAAAAAAAGATTCAGGGCTTAACAATTGACCCACTTGCATGTAAAACTAGCATATTCCATTCTGAACAGATGTAGTACAAAATACCACACTATGGCTTTCAAAGTCAACTGCATAAACTGGAACACCAGCAGTTACGCATTCAGCAGAGAACTGACTGTAATATACAGTGCAGTAGGCTAACCTGATGAGTAGGAGACGGTCCTGTTGTTGTGGCAGTAGGGCGCAGGCATGGTCTGATAGCCTAAGCTCTGCTGGGAGCCTCTGTCGTAGTCGTAGTCGTACGCTCCCTGCTTGTGCCCGGTGTTGCGGTGGTACCAGCCTCTCAAGTGTTCGGCCACCAAAGCCTTCTGGATGTTCTTGGTCACCTGCTCGTTGCTTCGGGGCACCGGACGGTTCCTGGGTGGCCGCAGCGTGGCGTACGGGTTCTGCGACATGCTGTCCATCTCGTCATTACCGTAGCGGCCATACATATCCTGGCTGTGATAGGCCGTCGGGGTGGGGTGGTAGGACGGGTTGACGTTATAGTGTCCCTCCATCTCGTTGTCGTACATGTAGACTCCGTTGGAGTAAGGCTCCGGTTCTGTGTAGCCGGGATAGCCCGTCACATAGTAGGCCGTCGTGGTGGGCCGGGCCCGAGGCTGGTAGGCGTAGCAGCGGGCGTCCGGCTGGGCCAGGTTGGGCATGCTACCCGTGTTGGCGTACATGTCCTTCCTGTGGCGGCCACGGGCTCTGCGTCGGTGGGTGTGGTTACCGGGGGCGCTGTACTCCACGCTGGATTGGCTCGTGTAGGAGGAGCCGTCGTCAAGGACTTCTGTGCTGTTGCTACGTCGAGCTGGGGAGAGGGGGAAGGCCGGCGCAGGGGGTTCTGTCTCCGTCAGGAACTGAGACTGGGACTCCAGGCTCCCGCTCCGCTGGCGGAAATGTTGTGGGCCATCCTCGGACCTGTAAGTGGAAAACACCATTACTATATCAGTCCGTCACTGCCATCAGTGGCATGTTATATACTAAATAAGAAACTAAATACCAAAATGAAAACACTTATTTATAGAATAGTTGGGTTTTAATTCAGATGTATCAGCAAAACACACACACACACACACACATACATTTGGTGTTAATTTCAACAAATCTGTGTGTAGTAGTGTACTAGTTTGGGACAACACATACTTTTCAACAAAACATGTTAATTACATCATGTGTTGCCTCAACATGCTTTGTTATTAACATAGGTTGTGTTGAAAAGTAACAGCAATGTGTGTTTTCCCAAACTAGAGCTTTGTAAGAGAGCACAGCTGACTTTTGAACAGCACAATGGGTGTTTAATTGGCTCTCAGAGCTGGTGATGAGGCAGCTGTTCAAGTGTGTGTGTGTGTGTGTGTGTGTGTAAACAAACATGCAGATGGGTCAATCTCTGAGGCTGTACCTGAGCTGGGTGCTGCTGTAGGCGTTGCGGGTGAGGAGGGGGGTGGGGGGCATGCTGCGCGCGTCACGTGGCTGACGGGAGGCCGGTTTGTACGGGCTGCTGTGGCTCGATAAGGCGTTGCGGTGATTGTAGTGGAGCGATTCCTGGACGTGGCCATAATTTAATCTGGAACACAGATAAGAACAATGCTTTCAGAGCGTTCACTTCTTCAGGGTAGAGCCTTTCATCAAGATAAACACCACTCCCCTCTTCCCCTCTCCTCGCCTGCTCTCGCAAATGCAGAGAAGAAAAACATAACAAGCCTCTGTTTTCCTTGCATGCAGCATTCTAGTCATTGCTTACACCTGAGTGACTGAATGTCATTTCATAGCTCATTGATCTTTCTCTTCATGCAACAGCAAACAAATATCATTATAGCAACACTGACTGTTTAAAATGAGTTTAAATCCCTGCATCACAGGGCAACACATCACCCATATCATTTTGTAAACATTCATGCCGTAGCTGCCATTTAAACAAAGTTTCCAGAGCAACTTTCCTGTTTCCCTTTTTCTCCCCCCCTCCTCGGCTTGGGATTGTTGTCTGCTCCTTAACAGGCAGCAACATGCTCGTTCCCATCTATTTTTAAAGCCGGCGCGTTTGGGCTGATAAGAGGGAGATTGTGGGGAGGCAGGAGAAAGAGGGAGGAGGTGACTGGCAGGAATGTAGCCCTGGTTCTCCTCTACAGGTCTGTACTAGTTACTTGCTCTGGGCCTTCCCCAACAAAAAAACAACAGTCAGAATTCACATCGGGAATTAAAAAGTATTGACATGTTCCATGGGTGTCTGAGCCCACTGCCTACCTGCTGTCTGTGTTCTGGTCATTGGCAGAGGCCCGTCTGTCATTATGGTAGTGGATGTCCAGAGTGTCCGCATGGTGGGGTCTGGGGGAGTACTGGACCGACCGCGACCGCTGCCTCTGGGAACTGAGCTCATCGTCTGTGGGAAAAAGCCATGGCTCAGTTAAAACTAATTCTATAATGCAGATATGGGGAGGAGGGAGTAAACACATGCATGGAGACTCTGCAGCACTCACCATCATCCAGCGTGAGGCTGTCAGACAGAGAGCTGAGCTCTGAAGGGTTGACATCATCTGATAACAGAGGAGAGAAACTGGTCTTGAGAGACGCCTCTGATATTGCGCTTTTCATGCAAAGTGACACTGGTTATTTACTCAATTTACACTTGATAAGAATTCATGTCCTGAGGTTTTCCCTTTGACTTTCAGACCAGCACAGATAAGATGCTGCAGGAATACACACTTTGATTCCTCTGTAAGCTAAGTGTAGCTCAAATCATGTTTTCTCTGTAGTTGTTTGTGTGCTGAAAAGGCTCCTTGTACCTGCTATGATCAGTGAGGCTCTTTGCGTGGGTTTCTTCCCTGTCTTGATCCTATAGGCGTTGATCTCCACCTCAATCTCCTGCAGCTTCCTCATTGCATCCAGACAGTTGTTTCTCCTCTTTTTTTTGACCGTCTTACAGAGGTCGCCCTCGCCGGCTAGCTTCATAGCTGCCTCCACGATCTTCTGCTGCAGGGCAAACCTGCTCTCCAGGTTTCTCAGGTGGGGGTCCTGAAGAGAAATGCACAACACACACAGTTAACAGGGGGGATTTTCCTGAGGCAAGAACTGACCCTGGCAATGGCAGCAAACCATAACAACTTCCAAGTTAAAAAAAAAAAAAAAAAAGTCTGTTTTACTCTAATGTATGCAAACATTATGCATTATAAGCAAACTTTTTCCAGCCTCAGAATACATGTAAAACTCAACTGTCACATACTTTTAATCCTCATTTGAAAAAGGTTAAAAATGATCTTCAATTCAATAAGTCTATGCAAACGAATGCAGTAGTGTGGCAACAGTGTTGCGACATGCTACAATTACATAATTACATATTGGGCCTTTGTTATTGAAAATTATATATCATATGTAGCCTTACTTAGAAATATAGCACAATAAAATAAACAACTAAAATCAGGCCAAGCACCCTGTAACAGCTACACTAACCTCGTCATAGGGGAAAAGGTCGTCCAGCTTGAAGGCTGTTCCCATACGCCGTCGTACATGTGGGGCCTTTTCACCTGTTGCCAAGGGATACTCTTTAGGCAACCTGCCTGTAAGCTCCTGCAAACAAGAACAAATGAAGGGTTTCATTCCAAAATGCTATATGTCCATTTTGGAAAAGCGTTGCTTCCTGAAATTCATCAAGTAATATTTGAAAAACACAATTGATTCTGTCCTCAAAAAATTTATACTAAACCATTATGTGCCTAACTTTCATGCCAGCAGCCAATATGGGAGAGTGGGTGTCTCATTTTCTCATTTTGGAACGAAACTCTTCAAATAGTCAGCTGAGATTTTGCATGCCTTCAAATTTCATTTCAAAACAGTGGAAAGTCAGTCAGGGGCACTCACGGCTTCTCTCATGCATATTTTCTTCAGTTCTTCCAGTTTCTGAGTCAGTGTGTCTTGAAGATCCTTCTCTTTCTTTTTCAACTCAGCAATCTTTTCTTTCTTCTGCTCCTCACTGACTTCGGAGTCAGCAGAACCTGTAATAGCCACACATCTGATTAACTACAAATTATAGCAATAAATCAGCACTCATCAAGACGTAGCACAGAACAGAAGCCATTAGGGGTTGGTTTGTTAACTGTTTGCATACCGGCTGAGATGAGGCTCCCGTTGCTGGCCATGATGAGTTGGTCTTTGCCCTCAATGCTGGACAGTTTACTGATCCGTGGGGCACCGATCTCTGTGAGGTCCATGGCGATGTCTCCTGAACTCCTGGTTGTGGAAATCTTTGACTGAATGGAGGGAAAGGATGAGGAAACAGAGAGGAGGAGGAGGAGGAGGAGGAGGAGGAGGAGGGAAAAAAGGAACGGAGGAGGCAATGTCAGTATTTCATCTTAATGATAGCGCAGTGCGATAGTGGCGGCTCCATTTCCATGCTCAGGACTCCAAGCTCAGTGCTCTCTCATCAATCAGTGTGAGCTCTATTCCTGGATGAACACTGACACACCATCTGCTTCTGAGAGAGACAGAGGCTGAATAACCTCATCTGACTGCAGCCCCACACACACTCATCCATCCCCACCATGAAATGCTCATCACACACCACTCGTACTGTATAATAGCCCTGATGCTCAGCAAATATGTACCATAAATACAAACACATGAAGCAAGAGTGCGTCAAGGACAAGATTTGACACCGGAATTTCATGATTAAGAAACAAGAAGGACTTGCGGCCCTGATCACATAGGACGCTTTTTTGAACATCCTGCGCCTTTTTATCAATTTGTTTTCAATGGTTGGGTCACAAAAAGCATGCGTCTCGTCCAAACTATTCATCTTGCATTTTGGATGTGGCACATTTTGGGACACTCCCCTGGGCGCTCACTTTTTGTTGCATAGGAACAAGAATGATGTAACGCTCCTTACGCCCTTTGAGCTATTCTGTTACTAGCAACGCTCAAAGCTGTGCTTTGCATTTGAGCATTAGAAAAAAGTGTCTTATGTAAGTATAGACAAATGTAAGTACAGACAGAGCAGACAGACAGTAGTGAGATTGTGCCTGGTGAGCCTTCATCAGAAAACTTCAAGAAATTAGGCTCTTCGCACACTTGTGCCAGGAGACAGGTGCGTGGGAGAGGACCAGGAAGCCGACAGAACATACAAAGAGACTCCCGCACACTGTCTATACTTGCAATTAAAACATTTTATTGAAAAATAGCGATGTTTCAGTTCTGAGACCTTCGTCAGGCCGTCAATTGCCTGACGAAGGTCTCAGAACTGAAACATCGCTATTTTTCAATAAAATGTTTTAATTGCAAGTACAGACAGTGTGCAGGAGTCTCTTTGTATGAGCCTTCCTAAGAAACAGTATTAGCCCCAGTTGTTGGGGGTGGGGAGTCAGTGGAGGTGGAGACGAGAGGAGGGTGCAGACACACTCACTTTGCTCTGCTTCCTGTCCAGGTAGAACTGGTGTTGACTGATGGCCATCACCCAGATGGTTTTAATCAGAGAGTGGCTGGCATACCATGTGTGGATAACCAGGCCAGTCTGCCCGAAAGTACGCTTGGTCACTGTCCTTCTGCAGAACACAAATAGAGACACACTCATATTATTTGTGCTACTGCAAGGAGCAATTAAGTGGCTGCATACAAAAAACTAAATGATATTACTATCACAAGGCTATTACTGACATCAAAGAAGCCATGAGATTAGAAAACAATTCTTATTAAATCCAAATAAACTATTTGGTGTGACACAACATATTCATGAGGAGCGGAGCAGTGACAGCAGCTCACTTTGGATCAATGGGATTTAATTACAGCTTTGTTGGCTTGTAGTGCCATGTTAAACCTGTGTGAAGAGCAGAGGGAAGTCCTGCAATAACCTTAGAATAATACAGTGGTCCTTTAATAGCAGGAAAGCACTCGTTTGACAGACAGGTAACGGCTATTAACATAGTGCCCTAAATGGGCCAGAGGCTGCAGATGCCCTTCACGTTGTCCGAGGTGTAGGATAAGGACATCTGTAGCAAGGGAGCGGTAGCTAAAATGGGAACACTTGAAGAACAGGAGCAGACCTACTGAGATCAGTTAAGATAAATTAAGTGGTTTGCCTTCTCTGACCTGTGTGGGTCGTTCACTTCGACTGCAAATTTCTTCTCGCGGAAATACAAATTCTCCAACTGCTTCCACTGAAACAACTGCAGAGAGAAAGAGAGAGATAGGGAGAGAGAGAGAGAGAGAGAGAAAGAGAGAGAGAGAGGGGAACAGAGAAAGAAACAAGACACACCACTGAGTACACAAGCCAACACAGGACTGTTGATTTGAGTGTGGATCTATATAGAAATGTGGTTTGATGGACATTGCTGTAAAACAAACATTCACATCCATTTACTCAGAAATGCTTGAAGCTTCTTATGCAACAGAGGCGATCCATCCTACCAAAAGACAACGCAACAGGGAGAGGGGCATCAAACACCTAGCTTTGTTCCAGCCACAGCAGCCAGCCTATTGGCACAGCTTTCCGAAACTCTTTGTCAACTTGCAACATTAGCGGAAACAACAACATAACAGCTGAAGCTGTGAACGGGGCTCAGTCGGCCAGCCAGTCAAGTGTAAGGTCAGGCTAACAGAGGAGCAATATAACGCTGCTGCAACTGCAGGGAGCAAAGTCTTGCCGGGCCAGGTTTTTCATTTCATTCTGCCCTGGAGGAAGAGCTCTGAAAACAGGGCAGGGAGTTCTCCAAGTCAGGATGAAGCATTTGCTTCAGTGACACCGGGCTCACTAAAGAGAGATTTGGAGCCGCTTGCCTGTGAATGACTCTTCCCTGCGCTCGTTTTGTGAAAAAGACGCTGCACAACAGTGTGGCTGAGATTTATGTAGGAGGAGATTCATAACCACCGTTTACCTGATAGCAGCCCAGAAGGCAGTACTCTAAATTACTCTGAACTACAAAGGGATGTAATACATCTTACTGTACCGTCCTTTGGGTGAGAAATCACAATAAGCTGACACATCTCTATACATTAGAATGGATTTTTGGCCCTATTCCCCAAACATGATTTTAATTTAACAGACCAACTATACTGCACTACATATCTTCCATTACAAAACTATGGCTCATACAATGACAGAGTGCCTGTGTCTAGACCACACCAAGCAGGTAAAACACCCCACTGAAGAGAGAATCTGGAGAAACACACTGAAGAAAAAAAAAATGTAAAACCCACTTTCTTCAAACAATCTTGACAGGTAAATAGTGGACAAAATGGAGGGGCTTACCGGGGAGTGTTTCTTTTGCGCTTATCAAATCCCTGGTGAATTCTCTGGGTTTGTATTGAATCCTCTGGCTCTGAGTTTCCCACAGGGCTAGAGCTTCCTCGAACAATACTCTCTCTTGTCTGCTCTCAGGAAGCCAGATAGGTGTTGCAAGAGTTTCAGCTGAGCAGGCCACGCCCCTTTAACCCCCCCCCCCCCCTCCCTCTGACATCACAGACACCTCACGCTGCCTTCATGGCTTTGTACTGCTCTGCACCGCTCTCTCCTCTCTTTTCTCATTTATTCTCTTTAACTCTCTCTCTCTCTGTCTCATTTTCTCCCTCTCTCTCTCTCTCTCTCTCATTCTCTCTCACACACACACATACACACACACCATGCCATGCTCTCTCTGATTCTTTTCCCTCTACCTGACTCACTTCCTTTTTGGTCAAACCAGATGAACAGGTTGCACACACAAGCATATTCTAGGTCCTGTCTTCCCTTGTTGGAAGACACAATTTCACCTCTAGTTTAGTCCGCTTCCTTTCAGCAGCAGATCAGCGATTAAAGGTGGCCGTATACTCACTGTGGAAATGAATTTCAGCAGGTTTGTACAAAAGAAAAGGCCATGTTTGCGGAAAAAACGAAGCGCTGCATGGGCTTCAGACTACGCAGTGTGCGCAGGCTTGCTGGCCAAACTAGTCAAATTTTTCGCACACCAGCCCCCACTGTGTGACCATCTGTGATTGGTCAAAAATATCACGACTGGTTGTGTTGCCTCTTCTGGTTCATTGCTTACATCTTTTTTCAGCACTAGATAGAGTAAAACAGCTTCCAAAACCTCAATTTCCCACAGCCGTCTCTGTTGCTGTTCTCTAAAGCTATGTTCACACAGACAGTGCAAATCCGATTTTTTGGCATATCCGTATGTTGGCATAGAAACTGCCAACATATAGCCAGAATCAAAACGGGTGAAAACATGGCTATCTTGCTGCCACCTGTTGCATTCAGAGGGCGAAATTAAAACATGTCACTATTATGCGTAAGGCTGCATTGTTACTATGACAACCAACATTGATATGGCTGCAAAGACTTGCGCTGTTAGAACACACAATGTGGACAACGGGGCTAAAATACCAGATTTGAAAAACAAATCAGATTTTCCTGCTGTGTGAACATAGCTTAAGTTTTGGTCACCGCTTCCTTCTGGGTAATCCTCCTCCACTTTTCGTAATGTCAATGCCACACAAAGCCATGTTGTTTATTGAGTACAATCCACACTAGCACCCCGCCTCCCTCCTCTAAGGCAAACATGTAAGGAATCTGTTACTTTGGTCTAATCATTAATAGCGGGGCCCCTGTGGCAAGGCCCCTCTTCGCCTCCATGTGAAGACAGGCCAGTATCTGTCAGGCCGATGCAGCACGGCCCTACCTGACCAGGAAAAATCTCTCACTGCCCTTCTAAAGGTGGTACTAACACTAACCAACTAGCATGAAACACTTTAAGGGATAGCTACAATATAAGAGATGGCATACTGCGACCTTAGTTAGTTTTTGTCAGGAATGAGACCATCTATTTTTTATGGATTCTGGCCATTTGTAATTTGACGAGTGTGATACTTCTGTGAGCCATAGTCAGTTTATCCTTTTTTGATCCATGAAAACACTGCATAGTAGCATTTTACAAGTCTTGTACTCCCCAGTTACGACATACATTTCCCAATAAAGGCTCATGTAATGTAAAACTAAGATCAATAATGTATGGTTTCTAGTGAACCTATAAAAACATTGCCTTTGGGATACCGGGCATGGCAGAGCGCTCCACATGCTGTTTCAGATGATACTGCGGTCCTAATCAATTACATAGCCAGTCTGCCAGTGAAACGAAGAGCATGGTAATTAATGAACAATGGGAATCAGCAGGCACTACGCTTCCCACGAGCTCATCCCATTGTGGAGGGACACCCCACTCTAATTCACACCCCTTGGTCACTATCACTTAGCATCATTTACATTGTAATGACAGATAACGTGTAACGCGCACTTTAACTGGGTCATTCACCCTATTACAGAAACTCAACACATGCATGAAACTATTAGTGAACTCTCCTGTGGCTGCTGATGAAGCCACTGCCAAAATATGTCAAGGATGTGACACACCTTAAACTCTTAAAAACTGTTCAACCTTCGCACACAAGCTAACAGCGCGCTAATATACTTTTGATCTATGTGAAAAACATAGATCATTAAAATGATTCCCATGCAGCTAGGGAAAATAAAAGTAACCACGTTCTTCAAATGTGCTCACAAACACAGCGTAACAGTCACACACGTGATTCAAGTAAATGTACAGAATTTCCCTATTTTCAGTATTTACATCTCCCTTGTTTTCGCCAGACTTCTCATTAGAGGTGGGTGGAAGTGTGCCAGAAATGCCTGTGGTTTCAGATGGGCTCAGGATGTTCAGATCCAGACCCAACCCGTAACCAAAGGACCCCCAGGGCTGAGAGTCTGAGAAAATCATACATAGATAAATATGTGTCAAAGGCCCTGACTCACACGCCTGTACAGGATCAGGTGCGCCCCACCCTCCTCATACCACGTCACAGCTCTGTACATTTCCACACTGAACATGATGCATTGCTGTAAGCCATGTAGACTTGACAACAAACAAGACACAGGAATCTTATCTTGTTTAAACTCATGATAGACTGAGTTTATGCAAAATGAAAGCAAGTTAGTGGGGAGTAGATCTGTTGAGTTTACATTTCAGTGACATTTTGGAATATTTAAGAAGATATTTTATGTCATGACACTATTACCCAAAAGCTGAAAGTATGTCATCCATAGTAAACTGAAGATTTATTTTGGGTCTGCTGGCTCATCATATTTGTGGACCAGCATATGGTCGTAAAGAGTGTCCCGTTACCCACTGGGAGAGAGTGCAAGGGTGACAGGGAGGAGAGAGAGAGAGACAGAAAAGTCTCATGGTTTAATTCAAGCAAGAATAAAGTCTTGGCATGCCGTCTTAGAAACACACTTCTCTAGTCTAGGTACTGTTGCTGTGGTGCTCTAGTTGTATTCCTCATATTTAATAGTGTGTATTGAACTTCCTAGATAAAACTCTGTACTTCTTTTGGCATCTCCTCTTTCGTCTCGTTCTCCTCCAAATCTCTGGTATACATCATCTATGCCTTTTACCTATATAGACTGTGCCCACATACATTGCATGGACACATAATGAAAATGACAGGGTATTCAGATTGCTAAAACTGCCACCTTCTCCTAAACACAGCAGGGAGAGCGGGCTTTTGAGTTTCAGCCCATTCATTAAGGAGTGATGAAACTGACATGCATGCAGTGAAAATAATGAGAGGTTAAGCTATTAGAGCTGCATTCAGTGAATGTCACTGAACTCCAGGACAAGCACATTTTGGAGAAAAATTTGGACAAAAAAAAAAACTAAAACAAAAACCCTTCTATCCTGATGGCTCAAAATGCATCCCTGCACAACTGCAGACCTCCCTCCAACGCCGCCCCTCAACCCAGCCCCAAAGCCTCTCTCCAGCCCCCCTACCAAGGTGATTGTGTTTTATTGCTTGATCAATTGTGTGCCCTCCAAGAGACACACACACACAATGACAGGCAGCTTCGCATAATGAGTGCTGCATGCTGAGAGAGGGGCTGGGTAGGGGGCAAGGGGGGTGGGGAGGGGGGGTGGACTGGGCTGAATACAAAGACTACCAGCCAAGACAGGAAGCACTATCAATATTCGCCAGATGACAGAGGTCCCCCTTCTAGGAACAAGGAAAGGAGTTGTGTACTCTCAAACAGTAAGAGCAACAAAATAAGCTAATTAAAAAAGCCACCATTTTCCCCCCAGAGGAGAACTGTTGTGGGGTTTTGGCGTGGGTGCCCCCTCCTTGTGTGGAGGAGTTGGAGAAGGCAGAGTGGAGTTTTGCCTGATGAACCCCCCAACACCCCAACAACCCCTTCCCTGTCCCCCAAATTCAACTACGCACCCACCCACCCACCCACCCACCCGGCCTAGGCTGGCAGAGTGCCAACCCCAGCCCCAGAGGCCTGCTGCTCCCCACAGAGCACCATAATTACACCTTCCACTGGGAGGCCTGGGGAGAGAGAGAGAGGCACTGTGGCCATGCCTATTAATGCCTCGGTATTCAATGTAACAGCACACCCTGCTAAGTCAACAGGCTTCTACCATATACAACAGCTATGAGGACGGTAATGAAAGAGGCTGGGAAGAAATGTGTGTCTGGGCTGCTACTAAATAATATCTCTCAAACAAAGGGGAGGGTAATCACAGACACAAGTTGTTATTTGTGTATTCCCGCCTCCACACTTTGTCTGACCAGCTGTTTTATAATCCTTATGACAATTCATTCCACTGTTGCTATCCCAGTATTGGTTCTAATTTGCTCTTACAACTGTAACCTTGATTGCACACCACCCATACTGATACCCAAACTTTTCTCCCTCTATCTTCCTTTAACTTTCCGCTAACTCTGGCTTGGGAAACACGCTTTTTATTACAACTATTGACAGTGTGGTGGATCATTAACCAGCTAAGAAGAGGTGGGTGATGAATAGAGGGTATGTGACTGGCAAATGAGGGGTAACAAATGTAATATGACAGCTAATAACGTCCTGCATGATGAGTTTTACTTAAATGTTAGCAATCACATAGTAAGAAAATGTGTCTCAAGTGGTAGAAAATTGTGTTTTGTAATAAAACTCTTCTAATAGAAACAAAGTCACAATACAGTAGCTATAGAACGAGATTGACTTACCTTTCTTGGTTTCAGCTTGTCCTGTAAATCGTACTGGCCAATGCCTTTGTAACTGACTCCCAGCCACCACGGTATTCCCTGCTTGTCCTGCATGAAAGCACACACACCACACCACTCATTAGAGGCAGCTTTATTGGTTAGGAGTTTGAAAAGAAAGGCCTGTTACCAAAGCAATTACCCCATTAGGCTTGCAGCAATAGCAACACAAGAAGAGATCAAATACATTAAGAGAGCCTTAAAAACTCTGCAAGCCTGACTGAGTCATTTTAACACCACTGTTTGATCTCCTCAGACACACTGATTTAATGAGTTTAGGTAGGAAAAGTCAGTACATGTGGCTAAGAGCAAGGAATGGAGGCTTCAGTTTTGCTAAACTAAACATGTTGTGTTGCACTGCTTAACTGGATTCTTCACTTTTTGATTTGAGATTTTGTATTAAGCCCATTTGTGTTTTCTCTTATCTGAACTGAAGTAGCACAGAGTATAAATGTTTCCTGTGGCAGAGATACAGGTGTTCCTGCTTTAGCTGTAGCACAAACTTCAAATAGGAAAAGGCCTCAAGTTTGCTGCATCTGGGAAAATGTTATAAAATGAAGTGAATAAGGGTTGGGGGAATAAATTAGATTATATGTAGACAAGGAAGTGAAGACAGCATGTGACAGAAGCATGTTCAAAGGTTAAGCTACTGTATGACGCAGGGCGGTCTTACCTTCACTGGGTAATAATGGACTCCATATGTCGGCAGGGACTCCACTAGGGCCAGATACCTTCAGAGAGAGTGGAACAGGTTAACAGCAACTCAGCCACTTACACTTCATCATTGTCAACTGGTGGCTGTTCTACAGCAGACAGAGTGGGATTTAAGCTATAGTCATTGAGAAGCCACAGTCATTTACAGTGGCAAGCCGATCGATTTGTTTCAGGGCCGTGACAGAGGGAGGGGGAGTCCATTGATCAACTCAAGGGCACAAATCATCCAAGTGTAAATGACCCAGGGTTTCTCTGAGTTACAGTGCAGAGGAAAACACAGTGGAGGACTGTCACCCTCCCATGGCTGGCTGGCTGCCTACTCTAAGAGCACCTCCCCTAATTAATGACACATTCTGGCATGGTGACAGCCACCTCCTTAAACAACCACAACAGGGCAGACAGAAGAAGCTGAAGAGGAAGGGCGGTTGTGGGTGTTGGAGAAAGGGAACTGTGGAATTAGAGGGAGTCATGCACTCGGGACGCAGAAGTTCACTTGCCAAACTCAACTCATTTTAATCCAGAAATGCATTTGATTCCATAACTTACTGCACAATGGCTTGTCCTCTGCTCAGTCCCTTCAGTTTCTTGTAATGCTCGATCACTCTGTCCTCACTGCAATGGAAAGATAAAACATTTAATGAATAATCCATCAAGTGTTACACATCCCAACCACAGAGGGATTGTGAGAGGGCCCTTTCTCTGACACACATTCTGTCTGGTCATGCAGAAAATTCAGTCTGGCCTACTGGCCTGCCGATGGCTCTCATCTCCCTCTCCTGCAAATGCATCCAATCAAGCTCCCACTGTAATCATCAGCTTTAACAGGGTGGTGAGATTGCAGACTCACTGCGGCTTAAGAGACAGAGAGACAGAGAGACAGAGAGAGAGACAGAGAGAGGGCCAGACACATACATGTGTGCACCCGTGCACCATATGACTGTATTTTTAATTTGGGCATTGATCTGAATCTAACTGCTGATCATTGTGGGCTGCAGCAGCCTCAGACGACCGTTAGACCAGAAGGAGAAGGGCTGGCAGAGGGGCAGAAACAGCATTGAAGAGACAGACAGCAACCTTTTAGACAGTCGGTGGCTGGCAGAGCCTCTGTCAGCACCTCCCTGTGCTCTCTCAGGGCTAATGGGCAAACGTAATTAATACAACCCAGGCATTAATTAGTCGCCCCATCAGAGACAAAACAGTCTGCCTAGTGCCCAGGCAGGGCTGTGTGCACCTTACCGCCCATCTCATCTGGGGAAATAATTGCTTTGTGCAACCAGGTGTTACTGACCGCTGAGGCCATTTGACGGCTGGAGTGTAGGGGTACGTGGTGGTGGAGGGGGGCTGTAGTATTGGCTGAACTGTGAGTATCTATGTGGCTGTGTAAACCCCAGGGATTAACCCCCTACGCCCCCATGCATTTTGTGGTTTTCAGAGCCCCTAATAGCTCAGATAGCTTACCAGTAAGCCAGAGATGGGTGCTCCCTCAGGACTTGGGTGGGCAGAACTGGGAGCTGCTTCAGGTCTGATCTGGCAGTCTCAGCACTGGGGGGGAAAAAAAGGAAGATTTCATATAGGAACAAATAATGCATTCACAATAGAGTCCTTTCTACAGCTGTTTTGACAGAGGAAAAGAGGAACTCATCTCTCCTATAGAGCTGGGAGGGACACAGTAAGGCACCAAAATTACACTGTTGATTGATCAAAGACCTGTCATTACTGACTAATTACTAGCTCTCCTATACATGAGAATCTCGGTGTTCATAAATCTCAAGTGTCCCGTTATGACCTTAACACGAACGTTACAGAGCAGCATGTGGACCGTATGAAAAGTTAAGGTAAATATTTACACAAGAATCTCAACTGAAATGCTAAGATAGCGTGGAGAGCTGATCTCCATGTGTTTGTGCTTTCACAGTGTGGTTTGAATTTCTCTGTCTTAACGCATGACAGCGGTAACTCACGCTCACAAACCAAAGGAAAAGGTGCACTGTCAGGATATTTTTTTCATTTCTTATCTATAAGAGCACCGATGCTTGCCAAGACTAGGCTTGATCCTCACTCATGTCTTGCCAGAGTTCATTTATAGAAGCACATGGGGGCCCTTTTAAGTCATAGGGTGCCTTTTAAGGGGATTTGAAAGAAATTTCAAAAGAATATCAAAACCTTTCATGCAGGTTCTCAGAAGTAATGTACTTCAATATTATCTTATAAACCATATTATGTTGATTTACAGACATAGATTTGCCAGTGATCATGCCATGATGCAACAGGTAGCTCTCGCCCACGACGACTGACGAGAGTGTTAAGCAGAAGCTGAAAGTGATCTAATAAACACAGCAATTGGCCGTGCTATCTGTGCAGACAAACTGTGGTGTATGTCACTGTCAAGGTCTATGATAGTGAACTATGAGTCACTCCAACATCATGTAGGGGGGAGCACTTGGTCTACAATTACTGCCGGACAAAGAGGGCTATGGCTTGGCGGGCCAGTCCACTGGAGTCCTGAACAAAAGCCATTCACCACCACTTGGCAGACTCTGCCTGTGTTGAAAGGTACTGTATGAGTCCCAGTGCTGTTCCAAAACAGGGTCTGGCCTCTCAGACAGGACTCAAACCTGCAGGACCATAGACCATACGTCATATAAACTATTAGGACATCCTTGAAACGGTTAGATCCACTTCCATTATACCAGCTGAGCGTATAAAAATAACCACGACGTCAAAATAAAGACATGTGATCTTGTTAGGCCAATAGCCATTTGACCTCAACTTGACTTTTATGAACATCAGCTTTACTCTTCCTCTGAGATCCTGAAAGATTAATGGAATTTAACAACCGCTGACACGGTAGGGCAGAACCATAATGATCCAGTTATGTGAACCAGCTTACTAAACAAAAGCAAAGGTGAACCGCTCCAAAGGCAGAGCTACTTGAATCACCCCTCCCCGTAGCTACCTCTCCTAGGTTGACTGGGTTTTGCTGCCATGGCAGTTCACTGGGAGTTTGATGGCATACATTTTATGGGGCGCTGGGGCCTGGCGTTGTCGGGGTGATCTACTCCGCAGCCACACTGCCCTGTCAGCAATCTGGAATTCATTACTATGTCTGTTATCTCCCTGCAGCGTGGGGGCAATTCCTACACCCAGTACGGCCCAGCCCAGCGCAGCCTACCCAGTGTGGGAGAGATAATACTCATGTGTCAGCTATTCCAGTGGGCCAGAGACGTGGTGACTGTTGAGGGAGCACAATGAGAGAGCCTGTTGCTGTGAATGAACCACTAACTACAGGCTACACCTGCAAATAGAACTGAGGGCTAAAACTGTCCGGGGTGTAATATTGGCTCATGTGTGGTACACTTGGAAAACAAAAGACATTGTATTAATCAAACTTAAAGTAATAATCTGCAACATTTTCACATAAATAAATGCCCATTTTACTGCTCTCTGTGGCCGATTGATACCATACAACAGTGATTCAACCTATAGGCTATAGTTCCTGAAAGCTTTTACATTTGCTGTTCTAAACACCTATGAGGTATCCCTCTTTGAATTAGCCTGCCCACGGTTTCTTCCATGTTTTCACTGAGGGTCTAAGGCTGGTGGTGCCGGTTAGGCTAGGCAGGTTAGGTAGGCTTGTTTCCAACATGCTATTTTGTTTCCTGTGCTTTGTTTTGTTTCCTTGTGTTATATTTTGTTGCGTACTGTATTGCATGAAGGGCTACATAAATAAACTTGACTTGACGGGGTCCCTCTTTCCCTGGAAAAATCCTCTGGCGCAGAGGAAGTGGTGTGTTCTACATTTACGGAAACAGAAACAGAAGAAGAACTGAGCAGCAATAGCATGAGCAGCGATAAAGGAACAGATGAACAGATAAAGGAAAGAGAGCCGCCTACACTGGGCATAGGTTGAATCACTATTGTTTTATATCAATCAGCAACAGAGAGTAGCAGAACAGACATTTATTATATTATAACACAATGTATTTTTGTTTTAGCAAAAAGTAATTCTGACATAAGCACAAATTCAATCCCAATGGTATAGATTAATTCAGTGCTCGGCAGGGGGTTGGCCTAGACCACCGTAATAGCATCACTATGGTGAGCTCTCCTGACGCCAAGTCGTCTACCATTGGGCATCGGGTCTGGCTCATCCCTCTTAACGCAGGCTGGTTGTAGGAGGAGGAGGTCTTCCTGACTCCTCCACAACTAATCTCACTGCTCCAGGGCCCTTTGCTGATACTGTCTAGAGGAGACACATTTATATTATATGTTTTATGAGGGGATTTACTGGCCCTCCTCTCTCACAGAGGTAGAAATGAAAGGCATCACAGACAGAAATGAGACATATTACCATAAAACACCTGGGGATGCACCAATACAATAATAGTATCAGATATCAGGCCAATACCATGCTCAAGTACGGTATCGTATTAAAAAAATTCCCGAACACTAGAATCCAATACCAAGAGCCAAGTGAAATATGTCAGAAATTAAAGGCAAGCAACTTTATTTTTGTCTCATTTTTGTCCAATGACCCCCAACTGATGGTCTAAGTCTACAGTGTTAAAAAAAATGAACTCGATTGCAACTTCAAATCGAGCTATTAGAATCGGTATGAGCAGGGAAAACAGTGGTATTTGTGCAGAGAAAGAGAAAGTAGGCTTCACTTGGACACATTCCCATCCACACTGATTCTAACAGATTTGTTGGCAGGTTCTCTTTTATTGTGCTTTCACAGTCAGGACAGAGTACAGCCCATCCCCACACCCACATGAGCTGGAAAAGTTGGGACTAACTCAAGCAGACTACACACTTCAGGGAGAAGCAGTCTTAAATCAAAATCCTCAGGCATAAATCTGCATTGAACATCAGTGGGCAAATTGTAATACATAATCACCATAGGGTCAGTCATGCTTGTAAATAATAGGGTGGTTAACGGACACAAATAGATGCTGCCAATTTGTTTTTTCTTTTTTTCTGAGAGAGAACAAAGACGGCGGTTTGACAAGGGCTCAAACTGCATTTTCAGCATTATATATATGTCACCATTCAAACCATGCACATACAATTCCTTACGGAGCACAAAGCTTTGTATTCGGATAATGCACAGAGGCCTTTAGGGGCGCCGCGCTGGGACAAACACACAGGTTCTGCTGCTACAACCTGCTCAGCCACTCACTCAGACAGACCAGTGTTTACTGATCGCAGCCAATGCCCTTCATTCCTACAGATGGCAAAAAACAACAAACCTTATCAGCAGGTCGAGCCTCGTGAGAACAAGACCTTCTACACAAACATTATCTCCACCAGTGAGGTGATTATGGATGTTTTGTGCAGAATCTCCCAACAGTGTAACTACACACAATGTCCAGGGAATGTGACATTTAGTAAGAGGTGATGCATGTCAGATTGAACAGCCTTTTACAAAGTATCTCATCTTCCCATGGTGGAAACTACAGCACTTAAACATTGAATCTGCTTTCACAGGCAACAGTTTGACAGCAAAACACAAGTGTGTTGATTTCCAAGAAAAGGCAATGTTTAGAGTATGTGGATGGCAACAAGCCAGCTTGGGTTCAGTTCAATGTCACAAGAGTAACACCAAGGCAATTATTAACTGAGGGAAGTCCAGCGTAAAATAAAAATCTGAGCCAGTGAGGTTGAATATTAACTGACTACACAGCCACCATTCACACACTGAGCATTGACCAAATAACTCAGCCATCCAAAGCCTACTTCCCTGTCAGAGCATGGCAACAAACACCTCATAGACTGCTTATTGTTTGCAATCAACTGCAGATTGTAGGATTATAAAGTTTATCCGTGTCTGTATATACCCATACTGCAAAAACGTCAACATAGGTTTGGAGATATGTTTCAAAATATACAAAAAATGACTAAAAATTGCATGTGTGCATATGTAGATGACATTCATTCTACATTCTCTTCCCATGCATATTCCTGTTGACAACATTTACAAATGAAAGTATAAGGTCACTCAAAATATATTTCGAATGAATGTCATATTCATGTACAAAAACATTGTGGCCATCTTTGGCATACTTTAAAACATATCTCTGACCATATTATTTACATGTGAGATGTTTTTATTCACATTAAGTTTTAATAGCATTTAACAGTGATAGTAGCTCCTTACCTGGTGTATTCTCCCTTGGCCTCCTTAAAAAAAAATAGAAAAAAAGTGCTACCATGAGAAAAGCAGAATAAGAAAATGGATACTGAAGTTACACAGTGCGCTACCTGCACAATGCACAAACCTGCACAATTAAACATGAATACAGTGGCTGCATCTTACTGTCTTTACCGAGTTAGCATAAAATCTCCCTCATAGCAGAATCTCTTTCTTCTCTTTATAGTAGAAAAGAGTGGCCAATTCCTGAACAATAGCTGCAACTAAACCATCCTCAAGAGACAACTGTTTTCAAATGTTGCAGGCACCGACCGTTTTGAATCACATTTCTGGAGTCACAAAATTTCAGTATGAAAAGCTTGCGACAAACTCTTTCTCTTACCTGCAATGCGAATGCGGCTAACTTGAAAACATTTTCACTCTCCACTTCGATGGACTCCTGTTGTAGAAATGGGGGAAATTAATGCGGTTGGAAGAAAAAAATATAAGCAAAGTGCAGCCCGTCCGAAACACTTGACTTGACTTGAGTGCAAATCTTCTCAGTCCCGTACCTCGTCCCACCGTTACCGACTGAACCACTGCCGCAGAGAAAATACGGTGTTTGAAACTGACTGAGAAGTCTTTCTAACACCGTTTCTTAAAATTGCAAAGGCCGCGAGGATTTATAAAAACAACCAAAAACTACAAGGGTGAGTAAAAAAGCCTGGATAAGCGTTTTGTTTCAGGCTACCACCCCTCAGTGCAGTGGTACGGTCCGAAAGCAGGTTCAACAGTCTCCGTCTCCCATGGTGACCGGTCTGCCCTCCCCGCGAAAAAAACACTGCACTGCAACATTGGATCGCATGCTGCCTTCAAGTGTTCCTCGTAAGTTCCTACCTCCGCGGTGTCGCTGCACTCGTGAATTCACATGAATGCATAAATCGGACCCTGTAACCAGGGGCGTCAATTTATCAAATTCAAGTTTCAAATTGAGGGGGTACTATCTGCAGTGGAAAACCAAGTGGTACTACCAAAAGCGAGTAGAGTCGAGTCGAGTTGAGCCGGTACCATACGGTGGAAAAGCGGCTATAGATCGTTCATGAGCGCTCCTACTCGTAAAATCGATATTTCCAATAGCACTTGAAGGCAGCACAGACTACAGGGATCACAGAAGTAATAAAGAGCAGGTTGTAAAGTGTAGTCTTGATAGAAAAAAGATTTCCCTGGCAAGGAGCAATTCTGAACAACTGTGGCTTCTATAAAATGTAACAATCAGTGTAAATCAAAATAATGTTACAAAGTGCAACCTGTGAAGGCAGCATTTCAAGGGCAGGTTTGTCTAGTAACTCTTTGTGATGAATGGGCAATGTGTAATAATCAGTAGGTTAATTATAAAAACATTATAGCTACACCTTTGCAAATGTACATTATAATCAGCAGGATTTTCAGAGCTGGTAATTGGAATATTGTTGTTTCATAAATAACAACATTTTTTAATAAACAACAACAAGTCTGCAATATATTGATAAGGTCATTTTTTCCCATCAACTCCCTCCTCCCATTTTAGCTTCTCAGCTGGATGAAATCTGTTGCTTATAAATCTACTTGGATTATAGGCTTCATCTTATGAAACCATTGTGTGCAGTGATCTGGATACTAAAGGACAGGCCAAATTTAGTTACTCGTTTTTGAGGTCACATTAATGAAATTAGAGAAGATATTTCACAAAAAACAACATTGTCAAAAGAAACTTGCAATAAAAAAAATATACACTTACATTAAACACTGAAGATTTAGCATTCAGAAAGAACAGCTCCACTGTTGTGTTGTCTTTCAAGAATGTGATCCTCTCAATGTAAAACCTGCAAAGAGTTGATTCTGGGTCACATAACTATACTTGAAGTGTCAGTGCAGTTTGCCAGTGCTTCAACATGATCATATCCAATGGTGATATTATTGCAGCGGTCATATAGCAGAACTCCAACTATGTTCCATCAGCGCCACCTGCTGGTTATGACCAGCCCTACACTATATGACTTCTAAGGAGGCGATGGAGCCACTGCACAGCTCTCAATACACCGACCTGAAATGTCAAACTGAGCTTCAAAGTTGGCCTCACGTATGTAAAAATATCATGACAGGCAGGCTCAATATAGGCTGATGCTCTGGAAAGCAGCTTAGTATTACACTTTTTGGAAAGCTTTTGCACTGAGAACACTCACCTCACCAGGAACCTGAGCTCCAGAGAGCCGCTCTTCTTGGAGAAGTCATGATCAAGGACCCTGCGATCCAACTGCAGCCAGTTACTCTGACCGCTGAGGAGGGATGAAAGCATGAATCATATGCTGGAATGTGACTTTCATATTTTTTCCCTCCCTATTTCCTTCCCCTTCCCCTCGAAAGGCCTTTTGCCTTCTGCCCTCAATAAGAATTTGATCTTAATCAAGCCGCCTCATTAAATAAAATAAAATGAGTTCAATCCAGAGTAAATAGACAAATGCACACACACACACACACACAAACACACTCGCACACTAGGCAGTAGTTTGGGAATGTACTTACGTGTCATCGATGAAGTACAACCCAAAGTACTCTTTCTCCTTCAGGTTAAAATGTGAAGACACCAAATCTAACAGATCACGAGACAGCAGCTTGGGCTGGAAAGAGTAACAGCGAAAAGTTCAAATGTTCAAATGTAGCATTAAGACAATAATCTGGACAGGTTTAGTTTATTTGCACAGCGATAAAAGACAAAAGTGACGTGCTAGGAACAGCGAAAACACAATGATAAAACACAGAAAGAAGAGGAAAAACACATTTGTTTGTTTAAGACCCACGGGGCTTACAACACAAATGAAACAAGCAAACAAAAACTCAAGGAAAAGCAGTGAAAGAAAAAATTCGACAAGGGAAACTAAAGTGACAACAAAAGTTAACAAAGAGGAAAACAGTATAATAACAAAAAAATGTATAACTGATAGATAAGGGAGATGAAATAAATAAAAACAATCCTGATGTATTTGATTCTGATCTTATCTTTTTATTCTACTGTTTCTATTTGTTTTTGGTTTATTTACATACTGTTTTATATATATACTGTTTTTTATATACTGTTTTTATTGGTTTATATTGTGTTTTATTCTTTTTGTCTTTTACCAAAGTACACAAGCAACCACTAAGCTAAATTCCTTGTATGTGCAAATATACTTGGCCAATAAAAGGATTCTGATTCTGATGAAGACTCTTTGATTGTAATTACCTACACATCAACAAATCCTACAAAATTCCAGTGCATCACCATCATTTTCAAAAGCGTCCTGACTGAGGGGGTGAGATGGAAGTGTGCCGTACCTGAACCAGCAGCTCCAGCTTCCGGTCATCCAGCAGGTGAACCTGGCAGAGACGGCCCTCTGTCATCTGGAGGAAGAGAACCGACATGAGACACGAGACATGAGAACTCCCGCAAGACAACTCTCCGTTACTTCCTCCACCTTGGCCTCAAAGCAGCGCTTCCCATATTTTGGCCCCGGGATAAAATGGCTGCCTCTCTGCTGCGAGCTGAACGGCGGCTCACCGCACCTTTATGTTTGTCCTGGTGGCGGGGGAAGCAGAGCCACTAGGCAATAGTCCGCATGGGACCTGAAGGAGATTAAAGTCGTCACAAGATTGTAATCCTTAGTTTGTTTATTGTGCATACAAAGTGCAGAGTGCTGCGGAGACGTTTTGGCATATAAACCTCAAAATAAGGAAGACTTTGATTTTCTTTTGCCATGCAGGTCCCATACAGACTGTTGCCTGTCTTTTGTACCCGCATGTCCTTCCTCTGCATCAGCGCAAATCACTCAAATGTCATCATCCAGGCTTCTCCTCTCCTGTAAGGAAAGCCATCTAAAGACAATGAAGTCGTTGAATAGTTTAATTGCATTCCCCCTCTATTGTTCAAATGAATGTATTTAAGAATTCATTCTGCTGCAGTCAGCAGAACTGTGCTTCAGTGAAGAGAAAAACATATTCTAACTATTGTGTGGAGATGGATGATATAATCAAGTGATATTTCAACGTCCATAGATTCAGTCACCACCAGCATCCGGGCTCTTATTTATGATTTATTTGGAATATTTTTTAAATTCCTTTGTATATGTTTTGATAACATACTGTAAATATAATCTTTTTTTTTTTTGGCATGCATAACTGCATTGTCGACTGTGATGCTGTTTGTTTTCCTGCATTCAGGGTTGTAATTTTCAAGTTTCCATGTTTTTTTTATAAGGATAGCCTCTTTTTAGGAACAAAAATAAGTTAATCATAAATAAATGAATAATACATTTATGTTTTTTTCTGAAAGTATAATCACTTTTTGTTGATATTGGTGGTTGTGATGCCTTATGATCACCACCAACTGGAGGTCACAGTTCGCCCACCCATTGATTTACCATGACATCACTGTTTATAGTCCAACAATTCACAACGTCTCTATGAATGATAACCATAGGCCTAGAATCATTTGTAATATCAGAGACCAAATCAGCATAGTTAATATGGTAAAAGTATGAGTTTTAGACTAGGTTGTTAAAAATGAGTACAGTCAGAAACTATGAATACTAATGCTGCTTTCTTATTCCGAGAGAGAATATTTTTTGTTCGGGACTCATTCATCTTCCCAGTAATATTTAACTAATCTCAGTACAAACGGGAAGAGCCTCCCTGCCCCGTGTGCGTGTTCGCGTTGCCTCTCCAAAAAAGCTGTTTGCAGCCCAGGAATGCGGCCAGGACGACATTTATTTCAGTGACTAAGTGAACAACATGTGGCATCCAACTGCTTGAGCTTGGCCTCTGCGGTGGAAAGTGAGGGTCACGTTGACGTCCAGTGTGACCGCGGGGCGGGAAGGCGGCTTCTGGCCCCGCCGTTAAACCTCAGTCTACCAGGACACATTGTTCCCTCCGCCACAACAGAGCTGTCATTTCACTTTTACACAAGCGACGCTCCGCTTTGTTTTTCCAACGCCCCAAACCTCACTGAGATTTACTGTTCTGTGGGCAAAGCCGTGCGTCTGAACAAAGTGTTTCCCTTGCAGTCACGCTAGCTTGCGATTAGGCTAACTTTCTCTCTGACATACTGTATTTCAACACCTACTCACTCTATGATGTGAGTAGCACAGCTGGAATTTTGTTAAGCCCCATATCTCAGCGATTCAGAAGGATATGGAACCTTCATCACTGATACACAGGCTAAAAATCAATAAAATATCAGTGCTGGAGCGAACCTCATCGAAACAACACAATTCTATGTGATTTTCCTTGATAGAAAGAATTATTGTGGCTGTTAATTACACAAGCTCCATTGTCTAGGAAGGGATTAGTCACTATAGTAACCCCTTCAAGGACTGGTGTGGCTGTCCAGTGCACAATCCTTATTGGGGTACATCTATCAATGCTGCATTGTGGCAGGCCAGTGACATCAAAACATGGAGAAACGGACAAAGGCCTTCAGTTAACGCTCCCAGCCGGCTACAGCCACCGAATTTCAGATTCACCTTCAAAATCTTGTCTGTGAGTTACGGTTCAATGTGATTCCCAAACCCTAAGTCCATTTCAAAAGGATTCATAAAACGCTGGGGAAATGCTTAAAAACAGGCATGACGCCGTAGTTTATCCTGTGGTGTGGAATATTCACAATCGCATTACTTTCCTCCACAGCAGCACTAGCAAAGCTTTTCAAAGGCAATCTTGAGCGTTTTTTTAAATTTTTTTTAAAAGGCTGACAGGGATCAGTGGCCTCAGTCCAGCTGAAGAGAGGAGCAGTGCTTTGGAGGGAGGTTTCCCCGTGATAAAAAAGGAAGGTCAGATGATGTGTCATGACCGTGACAGGGAGGTCATCCCCCTGAAGCCCTGCCATTATGGGCGGGGAGCCCCGATGGTGCTCTCTTCACACGACCCCCAGCCACTGACCTGCCCAGGCTTAGCAGGGCCCACCCTGCAGCACTGACCAGGTCTGCAAACCTCCACCCTCCCCTCCCACCTCCTTAACCCTTTGGAACCATGAGCACAGAATACTTGTAACTGCGTCACATACTCTAAATACAAAAAAAAGTAACTATGCTCAATGCGTTGCCTAGAAAAATGTATTCTGATTACAGTCACTTGTGTAAAATTAGAGGATTATTTCTGGGAATGCTTTTACAGTGAAAGTGTGAAACACAGAAGGCCATTTAAACAGAGGCAGGTGTTCAACATCCTTATATAATGTGGCACAGAAGAAAATTTGTGTTTGTTTGCAAACCTGAAATACATTTCCTGAACTTTGTCATTTTTACACTTTTTCTTATAAAAAATGGAAAAGCAGTCTGAAGTACTGAGTTTGATGATGAGGTAACAAGGTAACTAGTAACTGTAATGGAATACATTTTTAAAGTAATCTACCAAACCCTAACCATAAGTGACATCCAATACAAAATCACAAATTGGTAACAAGACATTTTCACATCACAATATTCCAGTTTGATGTGAAAATGGGAAACCTGGACACTCCCGTGTTTACAACAGAGCACTTTCAAGGAAACCCAGAGTTCACAAACACAAACCAGGCGTTAGAGGATGTTTAGTGTGTTGCCCACACAGACTGCATTCAGGTGTTCCAGCAACAATGAGCAGCATTTCAAAGACACAACTTTGAAAGTTCTCCACTTCAGCCAGACGGTGAGATCAAACGGCCGGTCATGCTGCTTTCTAATGACTGCCATATGTGCTATGAGACAGACCCTTGTTAAAAACAGGCTCTGTGACTCACCGAGCGGCAGCCTGCGTCTCCTCACATCCACACAAACAAACACATACACAAATGAGCCACTAGAGAATCAGCACTGAATCACTTTACCTGGGGTTGGAGGAAAGTGGAAGGGATATCAAATAACTAGTTAACTATTATAACATAAAGCATAAAAAATGAAACAACCCATCTGGCACTGAGTAATTACCAACATAAGGTGTCAATAAAGCAAACAATAAAACCCGCCACTCATTGCCAGTATGTACAACCTCTTCCTCCTTTGCACAGAAATCAATTAGTCAGTCAGCTCCAGCTCCAGCTCCAGCAGTTAGCATACCTGGTAGCATTCCCCGATCCTGAGCCATGTCTGCAGGAAGCGTCGGCACGGCATGAGCCCATGGTTGTACCACCTCCTCAAGGTCTGGTGTGCCAGGCCCCAGACAAACTGGCTGCCCGACGCCACCAGCTCCTCCACGCCACATACGATGCGCACAGCCATGGCTGGCAGCGCTTTCTCCTTGGCGGCCAGTTTAGCCCCCCTAACTGACGAAGCCTCGCAGTTTTAGAGCCAGAAGAAGAGGATCGGCCACTGTCTCTGCTCTGCTGTCAGAGAGCGACAGTCCTAGAGGAGCATCTACAGCACACACACACACACACACACAAACTCTACTATGTCTTTCAGCTGATGTAATGTCAGTGAGAGTCGGCGCTGTGGAGAGGCTGGAGTGGAGCAGCGTGCCTCAGGCTTGGTCCTGGGCCCCGGTCCAAAACACTGCCTCATAGAGCGCAGGGGAGGGCAGGACAGAGCCGGAGAGCCCCTGCCTTCCCCTCCAGATAAACACACTTGTATACAAACACAGGCTACACTGAAACAAAGTCCGGCCGACCACTCGACCCCCCCTGCTCTCTCCTCATAAATACTTTTCTCTGTGACTCACAGTACAGTGGTCATCCACCCTTGGATTTTTTTTTTTCTTATGGCTGTTTACTTTGTTTTGTTTTGTTAGGAGTTTTCCTCTTCTGTGAGGTGAAGATCACATGGTAACTTTGTAGAATTCAGATTCTGTAGCTCTCGCACACAATAGAGGTAAGCTGCACTAAAACATGCACCTTATGTGAATGACATCACCTAATATTTCATTGCTATATCACAGTATGATAACATATTTCAATTTCATTGTCTCCAGATGGGCGTGGGAACGTCAGTCATTTTGCCTGGGAGGTGGGAGCAATTTCCTGAGGACACCAGACATCCCCACCCATCACATTCTGCAGGAAAACTAAAAATAATTGGTCGTATTTAGATCAGCAGGGACGGTAGACCTGAAAACTAAAACCGAAACAGTTTACTATGGAAACAGTACTATGGAAAAAAACAAGCAAGGAAGCGAGGAAAAGTTGAAGCGAGTGAGCCTAATAAAGTCACTACCAGGCCTCTTCCTGTGTGTGTAGCTGTGATTAATGAGAAAATATCGCACACAACCCAAACACTTGACTCAAAACGTATTGTTGAGTCAAATCAACAAATCAACAAAGTGTCACGTGAACACTGAGAAAGGCGAGACAAAAGAAAAGAGGAGAGGGGAACAGCTCCCAGGGTCGATGTGCTGCAGTTCATCTGGAAACAATATCCTGCTGTTTGTTTATGTGACCCCAGTTTCCAAGAATGCTTAAGTGTCCACAGTCAACACATAGAGAACATGGTGCGTTCCCACTGAGCATGACCTGAGAGGCTAGACGATCTGTAACTACTGCATCTGCAGTAATCTCACAGGAGGAGTAGCCAGACGAAAGGTTACAGAAGCAGACCTGCGGCTGAGAGTTTGCCAATTCAAATTCCCCCCAAAAAACCTGGCAGAGGAAGCGGATGAGTGATGCTCTCTTCTCTGCCTCATCAGCTATTATTGAAGAGGCCGGTGCAGCTGCTCAGTGGGCAGCAGTAGAGGACTGTGGATGTAATGGTTTGCAATGAGCTTTCCTGTAAAAAAAAAAAATCAATCAGGCGTGCTCACTCAACCGACTGCACTGGATAAACAAACAATAAAAAAAAAATCCTAACACCTTTCAAGATTAGTCACGCACCTCATTGCTTTAACGCGCGCAGCAATGCATGTAAGGTGTAAATCCACTCCGAGGCATACATGTTGTTGAATGAACATATCAATTACCGCGCTCGTGCAGGCACTGAACCGGCTGTATTGAACGGTGGCAGCTGTGATGCTGGGGCTATAGGCAATGGGATTATAAGCGAGTCTCAATGAGGAACGTAATCTTACGCATTCATCCATGCGCAGACTAATCTGCGCTATTCAATGTGTGGAAAATCAATCCAATGCCCTCTGTGAGACACAGTTTACTCTTTTATACTATAGGTGTTTCACTATTTAGCCTCTTGACATATACAGGAGGCTGTATGGAAATTATTCAAATAAACATAAGAATAATAATGTGCAGATTTTGACTGGAAATGACAGTTTTTGAACTGTTACTATACTGAATACAAAGCCAGGGGAACTACTTCATTCTTCATTCTAGACATGACAACTGCCGTCATTTCCAAACATTAAATTTGTATAATAAAAAGCAACACCACACAATGATATGACACAGTATCAATGTTATAACCCGAGCATCAGGGCATAGCAAGGACTGGATGGATCTATTTCTGGAGGGCAGAATTCATCAGAGAAGTTATTCTTAGAGCGATAGAGGGAATGGAGGGAGTGTATCTAACTAACCATGATAAACACGGACAGGCACATGTGCGAGGCCACAGCTGCCTCCAGCGACAACAGGCGCGTCAGACACACATGTGGCGGACACAAGCCGCTCTTTATCGAACACACGTGTCACCAGGCTTGTAGAGGAGAGCAGCGTGCTTGTGTCCACACTGGGTTATACATATTGAAAGTAGTGTTGTCCTCTCCCAGTATTGACACCTCAAGTGGTCAAAATAGAGGCTGCAAAACTGGGTCAGTGCACTTAAAAAAATAGTCATCTTAACAAGTCGTTTAGTCTTGTATTCAGATGTTGAAAGCTTATTTTTCTTGAAACAAGTGAGAAATTCTGCCAACATGGGTGAGATAATTCCACTTGTTTCCAATGCAGTTTCACTTTCAGGAATTTTCCATAAAATCAAGGACATCTTAAAACAATAAGGCAGATTTTCACTCCACTAGGATCAAGAAAATGTTGCTTTCGTTGAAACAATTTGACCCCGTTGGCAGATTTTTTTTTCCACTTGTTTTTAAGAAAAATACAATTTTTAAGACTCCAAAATAGATGAAATGACTCGTTAAGACGGATATTTTTCAAATGCTTTTTGCAGCGTAGTCAGACGACTCCTTCCAGAGTAAGAAAATACTAAGAGTGTTTTCACAACACTGGAGCATGCAGGCGTCGTCTCCATTGAGAGTTACGCACATGCACACATGTACACACACACACACACACACACACACACAGACACAAACACAAAAATGCCCGCAGGCAGCAGATAATCCCAGCTGATATCCATGCTCTATAATGGGGTTTCGGTGGGGTGAAGACGTAGGTGGGGAGCGAGAGAGACACAGAGAGAGAGACAGAGAGAGAGAGAGAGAGAGAGACAGAGACAGAGAGAGAGAGAGGGAGAGAGACAGAGAGAGAGAGAGGGCGTCCCGGGGCAAAGTGAGAATTGCCTGTCTGCACTAACTCTTAAAGAAGTAAGCAGTCTATCCATGTCTCAGTAGTCCAACTGAAAAGACGCAACTCCAGCTGTCCAGAGCCAGGGTGGAAAATCCCCCACATCAATTCCAATAAATTACTTCATCTTGTCATTTGGAACAGCCACGATGGGGTCCTGTTATTCTCAGTATTGTCTGCAACAGCCTTTAAAGGTGCATTTCATCAAAAATACATGTATATAAATCCTCTATATCCTCTATATGAATCAACCTCAAATAACCTCAAAACTATATTTTTCATACAGTAACCCCCACATTTGTCACATGGACAATTCCACACTCCAAAAGAGCTGTGTTTTCAATTTTGGGATATATGAATAAAATATGTCAGCTTGTATTTTGGGGTGAAATGCCCTTTCGGGTGATGTTTTTTTTTTCACAGGCATCTTCCATTGGCTGGGTAACTGTCATATATCAATCTTCCTCTCCCTGTCTCCAGCCTGGCACCACGACCGTAAACAGCATGACCTCACACCGGCAGCCCGCCCCCCCCTCTGATGTCACTCCAGTAAACATTTCACTACTCAAGTCATATGCTGCGCACAAGACTCTTGCTTATTTCAAGGCTCCTTCTTTTCTTCACGACTCCAGCAGCCCCGTTGTCAAGGTATCGTTGTACTTTCTTTACCCTCAGGCGGAGTACAATCAATTGTTGTGCATGAGCAACTGTGGCTGACACCGTTTAGAGTTCACGCTGCAATGCCCCTTTATAGCCAGCAGATGGGGAAATACCAGTCGACCGCCATGCCACCCTTGGGAACAAAAAGAGGAAATACATTTAGTGCTGGAAATTGTGTGGTAAATTATGCCCTAGCCAGAGGGCCTCGCTATTACCTATACGCCAACGCTGTGCCTTTCCTCCTAATGTGAGGCTCTCATTTAACTCGCAATGCTGGGACTGAAAGTTAAATGAGAATAAGGAGTGGCTGCCTGTTACAATTTAGCCCCGTCCTCTGTTCAGTCCCAGAAGTTCAGTATTAATAGGCCTGGCTCTGTTGAGAATACAAGGCGGGGCATGACAGGGGCGGCCGCGCTGCCAAGATCATCACGGCTCCCCGTCCCCAGGCTCATTTCAATGGGATGGCAATTACCATGTACAGTAAGTGGTAAATTAATTGTCTAAAAGGGGAAGGCCTCCCACTGAACGTAGCAGAGCCCGAGCAGGGCAGGGAAGCAGCTGTCACCCACACCGGCCTGCAGCTGACGAAGCCACACAGAGACTGCAGCTGACAGGCCGAGCAGAACACATACTGTACAGTACACACACACACACACACACATACCGGATGGCCCAGCGCTCACACTGTTCTCCCAGTTATACTGCCCTTGCCTCACACCTTGCCCTCCCTCATCCAGCTATAGCTCCCTGGCTGTCACCTCTGCTTAGAAGTGGAGCAGGTGGACGAGGCTGTCAGGAATCATGAAACTCAATAGGTGCGTGATTTGTCATCATAAATCATACATGAATGGATTAAAATATCGTCTCATAAAACATGAAAGTGAATCGTCTCCGGTCATGCATAGCGTATGTGTGCCGCCTTCGCGCGGGCTTTGCCGCTGCGCGCCTCATGTGTACGAGTGTCTACAAAATGAAATATCACGTATTCCCTATGATCTGGCTTTGTTCGTTGTCCCGCTACACAGACTGGTGGCGCGTCCTTCACTGCCAGCATTAAATCAACAGAAAAGCAGCTCCGGATTTGAAGCCATGTCTATCCCGAGGCCTACAAATTTAACAACCGTGTCCGTAGCGCGAGAGATCCCCATTATATATCTCGACTGAAATTGTCACCGCATCTGTTTAAGACCACCAGACATCTCAACTACACCCAATTAAAAGCCATGTGATAAAGCTCCAGTTGGCGAATGAATGGGGAGAAAGAAAAGGTTTTTGTGTGTGTTTAGGCGGTACAGTCAGGGCCCGGCTTTGTGTGGCCCGGCGGGAGGGGCGGAAAGAGAAAAGGAGCGGAGGAGTGAAGCGACGGCCCGGGGCTTCAGTCTGCCACCGTCGGCCCATTGGCTCGTCTGTTTTGCGGGCCGGGGATTCGGAGCCAGCTCCTCTCGCTGTACGGGACGGCGCTCGGGGTGGGGGGCACATGGGAGGCCACGGGCCATGGCAAAACCATGTGTGTGTATAACCCAGATGCTAAGAAGAGGAGGAGGTCAGAGGGGGACGTGGAAGGGGGGTGGGGGAGGCTATGGCGGGGACAGAGGCCGCGGTGTCAGCCAGCAGCCGCACGCTGTCTGCCCCGTCAAAATTTTGCCCCCGGGGGATGATGGGTGCCCAGATTTGGCCGAGGCAGTTCTTAGAGGGCAGAGCATAAAGAGCCCGAGTCACTGGTTTTCAATATCATGCGTGAGAGATGGAGGATATGAATGGCCTCTCTTAACATCTCCACAGGCGTCCAGACAGAGACAAAGAGAAGGCAATAGAGATGAAGCAGGGGAGGGGGGGGGGGGGGGGGGGGGGGGGGGGAGGGGAGGGGACACCAGAGAGGGGCTGTAATGAGCCTTGAGGCGGATGAGGGGATTGAAATTATCACAGGGAGAGAGAAAAAAAAAATCAGAGCATGATTTCAACATGGATGGTTTCTGACGATGTGTCTAAGATTCGTCATGTACTGGTTATTTGGCTGAAACAAGTGATAAATGTGTGAAAGAAGTAGGTTGCAGATGCACTAACGAGGAGCCAAGCATCAGATGTTTGCAGAGCGTCGGCATGTTTCCCATTTTCATTCATCTTTTATGAATTCTATGAATCATCTGGACAACAAACCGTCAGAGTTCACCCGTGCTTCAGAGCACTTTCGCATGCGCTTCCTCTCTTGCGAACAGAGCCGTGTGGAGAGGCATTAGCACATTCTGTCCCTTGACAAACAAGTGTGTGCCGTTTCCATTCGCAGCGATGTTGGGAAATTACATTGTCCTTGCTCTGTAAATTCAGATGAATTACAACCCTGTAGGACAAACATAAATGAATTACCACCATCATGTGCCCAATTTCCATCTATTATTTGAACGGTGCCCATGGGAGGGTGTGCGGGGAGCCAGAAAAAAAGGTCACTGTTCATGTCAAACTGCCCAGTACACGAGCTCACATGCTAATTTTTCACTGCGGAAATTGAACCTGATACTAAACTTTAAGCATCAGCCAATATCATAATACCAAACAGCAATCGGATCCATTACTTTTACGGAT
Source organism: Centroberyx gerrardi (assembly GCF_048128805.1). Classification (NCBI taxonomy): domain Eukaryota; kingdom Metazoa; phylum Chordata; class Actinopteri; order Beryciformes; family Berycidae; genus Centroberyx; species Centroberyx gerrardi. The sequence continues at coordinate 29,201,428 of NC_136001.1, forward strand.
CAAAGTAGAATTAGACGACTAGTGTGGGCTCATTGGAAAAAAAACATGATCCATTTTGCTTCACCAGAGAGTTTTAACATCCTATCTGTGAAAAACAGCAGAAATCAATTAACTTTGTTTTGATTTCTCTCCCTCTCATTTTAGTACTGGGGGAATTCTTTGACACCAATACACTAGTTTAGCCTGGTTTTATCCAATACCAGTAACTGTGTCTGTACATACATACTGTATGTGGAGTCATGAATACTAAAAACCCCTAGAAGGGTTACAGTTCTCTTCAGTTAAACCGTGTCATTTACTCAGCATGTCTGCATGCTGAAGTGTCTGAATCCATTTTGGAGATAAGATCACCAATTAGAGGATTTTTGGTGTTTGATAGCTACTGTTGTATGATGTAATGAGACCCTCTGGCTTATCGCTGTCAATCCAATTTACTAAACTACATAATCAGATCAGTTACATGGCTTTATCTGGGCAGACGAAACACGCATGAGGAATCACGTCGGATCCAGAACTATGTTGAAAACTGCACTTTACCAGTCACTGCGCTGCACAGACACATTGCAGAACCTGTGGCACAAGTACACAGCACTTGCAGACACAGAGAGTGGTCTCAGAGGATTACTTGCCTCTGCCCTGTCAGTATTAAGCCACCAATATGGCAGAAAACCTCTATTTTTGTCCCACTGTATGAAATACAAAGTCTCTCCCGGCGGGCTGAAAGCTCTCTCAGGTTCCAGCTCTGTCAGAGCGATTTCAAGAGGTGCAATGATCTGAAGGAAGGTGAGTTCACAGGGAGTCAAATGGGGATTTATAACTGTGTGTATCAGAGAGCAAAGGGACTCAGAGCGCAGCATCTGTTCCTGCTTTACTACAGCTAGAACTTCTAATTCAATACTTTGACTGTTTACACATTTCTGTCCCGCAAGAGTACAGAGATGAAATCTCTCCTTCCTGGTTTGAACCATGCATCTGCTATACAGTGGATGGAAAACATATCTCAAAGTTATTCAGTATTTTATTGCCAAAAAAAACGTACCAAATGTGAACAAATAGACACAGATTGGAGTCTTAGTTGTGCAAACATTTCAGAGCTGCTCTGCAGGCAGAAATAGTCTCATTGGTTAAATTAAGCCTCAATGAGCCAAAGAACGACAGTTTTACATTTGACTGAAACCCATGGCATGCAGTGAAAAAGGCAAGAGGTAAGAGAGGAGGAAGCTAATATTATGAAGCTTAGCGCTCTGCTACTAACTAAAACTACTGTGTAGCCATACATTATCTACTGTAGGTTAGCTAGTTAGCCTAGCTGACCTTCCAGGTTCAAACTAGCCATGCTAGCCTCATAGGTAAGCTAGTTGGCTATCCTGCTGATCTTCTACGATCATTGTCATGAATGAATGAAAAAAATGTTTTCCGATTTTTTAATATATTACATATTATTATATATACAGTATATATATTTATATTTTTTACCAGAGTTTCTTCTTTTTCCATGCAACTCGCAGCACAAACCACAATTGTTGCAAGTGTGTATGGGCTCCATGTTTGTTTTGGTACCAACGATCGCAGAAAAATCCATTCTCGTGAGAGAACTGCATCTGCTTATTCTCAGTCTTTTTATATGGTCTATGGTCTTTAGATTTGTGCTCCTCAAAGCCAGCTGTCGTTGTGTGTGTGCATCAAGTAGGCTACCACAGAAGAGACAATCTGCAAATTTCAGTTGTTAAATGTGCGCTGCTCAATCTTTTCATTGTGGCTTGTGGTTCTTTGGCTCCGTCCCTTGAGGTTCAACTCAACCAATACACCAGACTGGCACATACAGGTATTTTAGGCATGCATCACGTCCCTGCCTCTTTTGGGGGTAAACAAACGATAAGCACCGTAGATCACAATATTAAATGTTGCCGTCAATACAGCCAGATTAGTCTGCATATTGAAACTTTAGAGTATGGCATAAGGTCATTTTATTTCACAACCCTGCCTGCCATTAAGTGTTTCCACTACATTCAAAAGTTCAAATGAATCCATCTTTAAGCATGTCCCTTCAGTCTCCTGCCAGAGAACTGGTGCAGTGACCTTACTAAGCAGCCAGATTTTCTCTCTACACATTTACTCCTGTCAGACTGGATCTCCAACTAGCACTATCAGCTGAATTACCATACCTGACATCTACTGTCAGTGAAATGCTTCACTTCATTTCACAGTGTTGGCTGCTGTCCATTTACCAATGCTACTTGCTAATGTTGGCACTCTTATAGTTTTACCCTGTCAGTATTCAGAGCATTGTTGCCTAAGTGGACTGTAAAGCATCAAGCCCGAGGATGTCAGTAATTTGATTTTACCCACGCACATTGGTAATTTCAGTCAGTCAGTCAGATGTTTAAAAAAAATCGTGGGGACTGTGGTAATCCAGTGCCACGCTACACGACTTCACCCACAATACAGCAAAACAGGCAAAACTCTCTTCAAGTGGCTCCATATGGTTTTCATTTTCATCCAATACAAATTCACATAGCCACAAAGATGAAAATGACTGATCTCTGGAATCCTATAAATTCTTCACCAATCTCTTTATGCAAAATGCTGTTGAGTTGTGGCTAGACAGACTCCAGTCTTAGTGATTTAGCGCCTACGCAGTATAAGGAAATGCATTTGTTTCCCCCCAAAAGCGGGTGTGGAAATGGTCGGCTTCTATTTATGACGTGTTACACCGGTCTGATGTATGAAATGATTCCTCCAGAGCAGCTCGGGTTTGTAGAACTAAACCTCCAATCTGTCAAATAGACATATCTGAGCAGCATCTGGCTGGAAGTCAAATCCTCAGGTGTTCAAGCAAGTCATTTCTCAAATACTAACAAGGCCATTAATTTTCCTCACGGTAAGCCCCATTTTCTATTGCCTTGCCCTGGGGACAATGAGTATTACCTTACCACACAGAGTGGCTGACACCTGTTACAACTCTGCTTATACTACACCCACCTTGCTTATAGGAACCCTGCGCACGCTGCCACCGTATCAGCTTTCTCCCCATGTCCGGGTCACATTATCACCAACTACACTCAACACTGGCCTGACTGACATCATTCATTTGCCCTGCTAGCCGTTGCCAGTGATTGATTGTGACTAAAGGGTAACATCATACGAGGTAACAGGCCGTGGCGATGGAGCTGTGAGGGACTAATGTTGCTGATGGACACCTTTACTTATTGTCTTTATAAATGCTGACACGAGGGGGCCACGCTAAACGTGAACAGTCCGGCTATTTGAGCCGTGTGTGCTGCTGCTACAATAGAGTATAGTAGGTGAAAGGGTATACCTACAGTCATGCTCATAGGATATCCCTTGTATTAATCCAACAGGAAGAGGCCAAGCCTCTTAACAGCACAATGCAACATAGAAAAGACCTCCAGATCAAAAGAAGCCTTTTTCTATTGAATTAGAGGGTTTTGTCAGACAGAGTTTCCTTCTCATTGTGTCACCAATGAGAAGGTGATTTTTCCTCTGTATCGCTGTCCTCTCTGTTCATTGGTAAGGTGCGGCCTTTTTCGATAGCCCTCTGTCCCTGTGACACATCTCAGATCGGAGCAGCAGGGTGCTTGGTTCTGGTCCACAGGGCAGGTGATAATGACTTCCCTCCTCCTCCTCCTCCTCCTCTTCTTCCTCCTCTCCTCCTCCTCCTCCTCCTCCTAGGCTGCAGCGGTGAAGGTGACTGCAGCTGGATGACTGCTTTCTAAAACTACAGGGGATCTGAGTGGGGTGGTGAGTGGTGTCTGGGAGCCAGTGTGTGTGCGAGTATCTTTATCTGTGTTGGTGGGGGATGGGGGTCTCCAGTAGTAACCCAGTAAAAGAAGGGGCTCACATAACACTCCATTAATGATGAATGCTAAGCTCTAATGGGAGAGCACCTATAACCGCGCCACTGCCTGCCACATAACACCCGACTGACACCTGCAAAGTAAATCCACCCGCAGTATTAGCGACCAAAATTTGCACTCCGAGGCTCGAAGCGAGAAATAATCTAGCGCTCCGACTCAATAAAAACAGCCAGGAAATCACTTTAGGCTTGAGATGAGAGATCGGGGATGGGGGGTTTGTTTAGACTCCTAGTATATCACATATTCACATAGAGGTCTCTGGTGTGTCTCTTCACCATGCCTCTGTTTAGCAGCCCTCTGGCACCAAACGTGTGAACCGCTCACATGGGGTTTTCAACCGCCGAGCAGTATTGATCACTGTGGATGCGAGGCTGCGGGGCTTGTCTGCTCCGGGAGCACGGCTGCTTCCCTCTCCACACTCGACACCGTGCACCTCTCTATATTTGCGCCTGGGAGGGAAATAATAGCAGCTCGGGCCCTTTCAGTTCAACCCCCCCCCCCCCCCCCCCCCCCTCCCACCCTTTCCCCCCTTGTGTAGGGAGTCTCTTATTGGTCATGATCATTCAGGCTTTCAAACATCCCCTCTAAATAATCACCTCACAGCACTCCTGGTGTGTGTGTGTGTGTGTGTGTGTGTGTGTGTGCATGTATGTGTGTGTGCCTTTGCGGTGTGTGTTTGACAGGAAAATAGCAAGAAATGGAGGGTGATTACAAGAGAGAGAGAGAGATGGATGGATAGAGAGAAGCACACAGGCAGCATAATTACAGGGAGATTCACCCCCCTCCTCTCCTCTCCTCTCCCTCCTCAACAACTGCAACAGTAGCATCTCCACAGCCAGACACATGGAAAAGGTGGTAGGAAGGGCTTTGCTTTGTTGTTATTTTCATTTTCTCAGCCTCACAGCAATTCCACCCCGCGTCTGAGAGACACGGAGGAGGAGTACCAGTGTAAACAAAAGGAAGGGATGCGCCGCTCCGGAGTGCAACGCTGCCGCTGCTTGTTAGATCTGGATGGGGAATTACGGCCCGTGGTTCACGTCTCCCTCCGCAACAACAGCGCTGCCCGCGGTAATGAACCCACCAGGAGGCGGGCTTGGAAGTGCCGTGCCAATCCTGCTAGATGCAGATAGAGCCATCTTCCCCCTCTCCATGGATCCCACAAACCAGATCCACTTCTCACCTTCTCACCTGCGCCATAACACACAGCAGCGCCTGAATTAATTTTGGCCGCGATGTTGGGAGTCTCATGAACAGTGATGTCATGGTAAATAAAAAGGTGGGTAAACTAGGACCTCCAATCAGCCATTATAAACAAAAATCAGTTTTCTGTTTTCATAAATTCATTTATCTGTTTTTTTCCTTAAAAAAAAAACCCTATCCTCCTATACTGTAACTTTTAGCAATCAGTTTAACACCACTTACTACGAGGTACACTCTGAATTTATGTCATAAATATTTATGTCAGTCTAACATCCCTACTTAAGAAGCTCTAACATGAACATATTTGGTACTGCTGGGAAGATAAACATTACTGGTAAGGGGCATCCGTATCAGTGACAGAAGGTCGAGGAACTTACCTTCAACTTCCTATCTCATTTATTTTACCTATTAATCATTACCTCACAATCATGTAAATTTCTGGGTTTGTTGTAACCAATAGGGAAGTCACAAACAAAAAAGCTTTCAACTGGAAATCCAGCATCCTACCACTACAAAGCATGTGTGTGTGAAGAGTTCACTGGTTTTAAGGTCATTTGAAAGACCGAAGAAGATAATCCTTATGGTTAAAATACTAACAACGTCCAGGTATCATAAAACAGGGATGAAGATTGCTGATAGAGAATGAAGCATAAATTAATAAATAATAATTCAATTATTCATTAATTGCTTTCTATCCATCTTTTCCATAAACAGCTGTCTTCACGATGGGTAAATGCTGATGTATTGTCCAGATTCTGCAGGTTTTTGTACCCTGCACTGTTGGAATTGTGACCAATATTCCCCTAATATTCCCCTGGGAAACGAGGCATTTACTGTGAAGTGCCCCAGTCAATGGCCACTGCTACAGATGGGAAATCTATAAATCCATCCGCGTGTCCATCCTCTAAATAATTCATAAGGACAGGATTGCATTTTGAGGGGAATTTGTTCACAAACTGCCAAGCCTCTCTCCTTAAACAGATTGGAGCTTGTCTTAATGCAGTCTCTTTCATCTAAACGATATGGAAACTGGCTCCCAGAGGAACTGGCAACCAGCTGAGAGTCTCTCTCCGGGCTTGACGCGACTGTTTTCTGCATTATTCTGAAGGGAAACAAACAGACCAACACTGAGCGGGAGGTATATATGCCGCTAAACGCCATTATTCAAACCAGACCCACATCAAACAAAAAGCACAGCCACTCAGAAATCAAACAAAAGAAAAAAGTATCTTTGCCTAGTAAAACTCTTTGTATTCGTGTTATTTTTCGCAAAACTCGTGCATGGCAATCGTAAATCTTTGAGCATACAGCGACTGTGGGATGTTCCACGGCGTCTGTGTTTCGCATGTGAAAATGGGACCCAGACTGTTTGTTTTACACAGGATGTCCTGTCTGTGGGGACAAAAGCAGACATGAAACAAGGAAAAAAGGCCAAGACATGGATTGCCTGTGCACTTCTGTGTTGGTTCACCGCCAATGAGGAACAGATTCCTGTTGACACGGTGTGAACCACGTCTGCGGCGGTTGCGTTACTGGGAGCGTTGAGGTCATACATGCTGCTATCTAACAAACAGAACAAATAGGACTAAATCTTATATTCTCTTAAACCTCCACCACAAACACACCGCTGACACATCCATCAAACTGAGCCTCTTCTTAATTCTTTAACACCACTTCTTAACTCAGATGTCCCCTCTGGATGGGGATCTGAATTGATTTCCACTGCTAAGCCTATAGATTACTGTTGACCCACAGACACACATTGATGAGAAACGCTCGGATGCCCGAACCTACATTAGGTCTCATGGCAATTAACTCGAGCAGCAAGGGTAGCGGGCCTGTTTACATATATTACAGTGGTAATCCGAGAGATCTGTGTTTGTCTGATTCTGGTGACATCTTTGGCGCTTAGATGTCTCTGCACTGCTCTTCCCTGAGATCACCTGTCAATCAAACAGTGTGTCCACTACTGTGACTTTGCCTTTTTCCTTGGATTTTCTGTTGATGCAGTTTGAGTTTCTAGGTGTCGCTCTTTTCTTTGTCTGTTCAGCCATGGTGGCTATCACTGCTCATGCTAACTACCCAGCTCTGCTTCTAATTATGCCAAACAAAACCACTGTTGTTGCTGCAGGAAACATAAAAAGCATCACTTCCTGTGCGGCAGAGGATTTTTCCCGGGAAAAACCTACCACACACCAGGTGTTTAGAACAGTAAATGAATATGAAACTGTTGTGGATTATTACTTTAAAGCAAAACTGCAAATAAACTGACACTACAACCTGCTACAAAAAGTAGAATGCATTGAACTAACTTACTGGAACTTCCTACAGCAGACACTCTTTTTTTTTGTTTTCTATTATTACTATTCATTTTCATTTCCATTCTCGCCTGGCAAAAGTCTTCGTATTCAATCGAGAGTTTGATCTATTGTCTGTGGTGAGGGAATCACTTGTCAGAACCTGTTTAGCAGGAAAACTTGTTTCTGGCAGAGGAATTGAACGATATGAACCTGCGTAACCACAGTATCACATAACTGGCAATCCTCTCGTTCGAACGCACATAAAGAACGTTAACATGAGGAAGTGTGGGAAAAACACTAAAACTGCTGATGAACAATTTTAAAGACAAAACAGGGGCTTTGAGGAGAGGTGGGAAAATGCCATTAGCACCGTTCACAGTCCCAGGTCGGCTGGATGTGGCGTTACCTCTGCAAGGCTCCGCAGTTTGCTTTCCTGGACAGAGAGAGTCCTGTGTCTAATCCTGTTTACCCTTTCAGAGACTGCTGCGTATGGATGAGGACGTTAATGTACCCTGATTGGCAAATAACTCCTATCTGCGCTGGCCCGAGCCGCAGCGTTGGAATCTTCTGTGACAGTTAATAGCTTTATTGAATTGGAAGCGCTGACCCCATTAAAAGCAACTGAACATCCTAGACTAAAGTCAACACAATGCCGCGCTGCCTTTGCAGTTTGTGTGTCTGTGTACTTTTTGAGGCCACGAGGCTGTACTGTGTGTGTGTGTGTGTGAGAGAGAGAGATAGATAGATAGATAGAGAGAGAGAGAGAGAGCACATGTTGCTCTCATGAGGCCCAAATTCAATATTGTCCCCTATACAAACCAGTCCTGTGCTTTTGTTCTGTATCAGTGACAAACTTAATGCCACTGGCTTTCCTCAAGCCAGACCCGCTGTGTCATCCACCGGCTGCAAATGAGCCATAACATATGGACCTTATGAGTGGATGACTTGCCACTGAAAAAGGTACGGCAGAAGACTTCTCACTTTGTCAAATCGCATTACTGTTATGTATAATATATGTTTTCATTTTTCCATCCAGGACTTTGTAACTCCATCTGAAACTATCCATTGCATTCTGTTTTGTTTCACCCTAGTACCACCTACAATCCAGTTTTAATGGTCGGGGGTGACACAAGACCCATGCAGGATATCACATGCTTGCTCTCTCCCATTGTTTGTGTAGCCCAGGAAACAGGATATTCACACAGAGTAGAGCTGTCTAGCTGACTAAGGCCAGAAAAGAAAGAAAGAGTGATCTTTGAAAAGTAGAGGCTGTCATAAAAACATCCATGACAAGTATATTATTTGAAGTGTTGACATGCTCATTTCATTGCACTTGGACTGTGCAAATAATCATTAACAACTACAGCACATGTTTCTCACCAGCAACAACATTCATATTGACATGTCAACAATTCAACAACCAGCTGACATCACTCAGCAGTCTCTATAGGGAAGAGAGATTTTAAAAAGCCTATAAATGTAGGCTTATGGTAGGCTTGGGAATCTATTTATATGAGATAGAGTAATGAGCAATGTCTTGGTTTAATTAGTAGAAATAAAATAAATGCTGCTGAATGGCATTCTCATTTTGCAGGTATATACAGTACTCTTGGTTCACCATTCAAAACACAGTCGTGTTTAAAAGTACCAAATGAGCACAAAGTGTGCAGGTCAAGATAACAGACATAATGCAACAGTTAAATGCAAGAGAACAAAGTCCAATGGGGCAGGGAAAATGCGCCCTATAGCGAAGGGAGCTGGAAATAATACGCTGCAGGTGATTACTAAACCTTATTGTTTTATGTTAAAATACATGTCAAGTGCGTCCATATAGGCAACGTTTGAATGACAGTCAAACATTTCTCACCTTAGTCCTTTTGTTGTGATCGGGCTGAACTCCACTTATTGTTTATGAGCAGAGGGTCTCGGCCGGCACCGGGTTAACCAAATAAATCCACTTCTCTCCTTTAAAGACGAAAGTCATGAAAGAGAGATGTTAGATTGAAGGCTGAGCTCCGGGCTCACAGATCGGGCTGGAAGTCCGGGAAGGGAAGCTGCCGAGGCGGCAGAATAACCTTGTCTCACACCACAGTCCCATCTATTCACACACCCCGCCTCCTCTCTGCTACCTTCCACCAATTCATGGGACAGATGAATTTCCCTCTGCCCCTGCCCGAGCTGAGCATGCAGCAGCTGGCCAATGGAGAGCGCTCTCTGCTGCGTAAACACACACACACACGCACACACGCACACACACACACACACACACACACACACTGCCGGCAGGGTGTAGGCTAAATAAAATAATATCAAATAAGATAAAATATAACAAAACGAACAAAAACAACAACAATAACTATATTATTATTATTATTATTGTTATTATTGTCATTGTTAGTATTATTATTATTGTTATTATTGTTATTCTTATTTTTGTATTATTGTTGTTATTCTTATCATTATTATTATTATTATTATTATTATTATTGTTGTTGTTGCTGTTGTTGTTATATTGTTACTATTGTTACTATTGTTGTACTGATGTACTACTATTGATGTACTACCTCAGCTACTACCATTACCACTGTTACTACCAATAATAATAGTACTAATAATAATAATAGTAGTAGTAAAAAGTTAATATTTGTTTTATTTTAATAAGTTTAATTTATTGCAATAACCAATTCATTATTGAATACTACTACTACTACTACTACTAATAATAATAATAATCTATCTTTATTAAAATTCTTCGTCCTTGGGGTTATCCACTTACTTTATGCATCAGGCATGGTCATTCAGCCATTTATGAAAAAACAGTACAGTTGGCCAAGCCTGGATCACCAATAGAACTGACTTGAGGCCCCTAGTGGGAAAATACGGCCATGCAGTTGGTACAGACAAAATACACACCAGCATTTTCTATTTGTTTAATCAGATATCGTCTGTTTTCCCTCTCTGAATTAGCATGCTGTTAATTTCACTGTGAGATGGTGTAGGGTGATATAAGGGCACAATATCAGCCACATCCAGACCTCTGATTTCACGGCTGGCTGGGCCTGTGAAAGGAAGCTGAGGCCGCTCTGTGTTACACATTCATCATGAACTCAAAAGGTTCATCAGTTCTCTGGCGCCTCTCTGATGAAAAGTTACACTTTGAACTGAGACTGAAACCGCTTGAGAGAATCAGAGAATATACATTATAGAGATGGGCTTATATAAGTTTGTCGGTAGGCCTACATTTTATGTAACATTTTGGACACATTGCGGATTTTCCAGTGACTACACTGTAAGGGGAAGGAAAGGAGTGCCACATTGTTGTGGAGTCATAGCAAGCTGAACAATGGAAACACCCGCTAATCCATAGAAACTGCAGGCGTGAGGAAATGGGAGGGATAAAACTGTCCAGTTCACTGTGAGCTAGTTGAACCAAGTGGCAGCTAAAAGGTGACAATCCCACAGCTATCTCAGCCTTGCATACGCATGGAGGAGAGGAGAAAGCAGAACACAAAAGATGATCCTTTGTGTCTAGGCAAAGGACTGGTGTGTTACTGGAGCAAAATGCTTTCTTCAAAGCCTAAATGAGTCACCCCAGGGACGGCCCCCATCCCCCATTTGTGAGGATTTCTGCTAGCCCGTGATTAGGCTCACCCCAGTGCCATGTGTGCACCAAGTACCCCCCTCACCCCACACACACACACTCACACACACACCCTCCTCAAATCTCTGCTTGGCCTCAGCTCCCATTGAGATTAGCCCACTAGCTATTGTCATCATGACACTTCCTATATACACACATTATGGTAAATATGGTAATACGGAGACAGCATAGCCATTCATTCTGCTGAAGGATAAAACCATGTATGGTATTCTTAGGGAACTGTGTTGTATAATGCAAACAAAACATATACAAGATGGGAGGGGAAAAAATGTCTATATTGAAGAAATATTCCAGGCCTACTGAGGGAAATAATTTTAATGACATCACATGATGCCCCTCCGTGTGTTTTTTCATTTTGTAAATCGATGAATCAGAAACAGATAAAAGGCAGCCAGTGTCTCATTAAGTCAACAACACATAACTGTAGTCAATCTTAAACAAACGAGCAGAGGGTGCAGACAGCCTGAGCGAGGAAGCCGTTGTTTGCACAGAGGGAGAAAACTATGAATTTTAACTACAGGGGGATTAGGTTCTGCTCATGGAACAGCTGTTAACATGGAGAGGTCGAACCTCCTGAGAGCGGCCCCCGACTGACACACTGTCCCCGTCTCATTGGCCCATTGTCAATGTGCATCCTGTCTTCTCAGTCTTAGTTGCATCCACCCCCCTCCCCACCCCCCCTCTCTCTCTCTCTCCCCCAGGCCAGATTAACTCGCCCCCCCACCATCAGCGTTGACCTTGATTGACTGGTAATGTCATCCTCTTTTATGCGCTGACTGACATGAACTCTTGTTAACTTTCATGCTCGCGAAGTTCCTATTAAAAGCAAACTTCATGCGTTCCTGAATCGCTGCCTTAACAAAGGGGCGGAGGACAATGAAGTTGCACTAAGTGAGCGCTGTGTGCATGGTGTCCTTCATGGGTATTTATCCACTGACCCCCTCCGTCCCAGCTCATCCCTTTGTGGGACCTGGAAGCGGGTCGGCCCTCATGCCACCAGCCCTCATCCTCCTTGATGGCTTGGTCATTTCGGTGATTCTTTAGTATTTTCCAGGTCATGGTAAATGGATTGAGTGGTGGAAGGTCCTTCACAGTGCGTGACCCCCCTCCCCCTCCTCTTGTTGTAACAATTTCTTTTTTTTAAAGTGTGGGCTGGAGTAGGGGGGATATGTAAAACAATATTCTGATTCCTCCCACCCCTCATGTGCATTAGACATCTACTTAATCAATGTGTAATTACGTGTATCATCACTCCAAACCACTTGACCTATATTCATGCTTATCGTTTTTGTAATCATAATCTGTGTAACACTGTACAAGATAGCAATAAAATGTGTTGATTGTTTCTATGATTGTATAACCACACATCATCATATAACCATGACACTGAAACCATTATAGCCTTCAGTAGTCCTGGTCTATTCTGAGATATATTGTACCTGACTCCTTTTCACACTGTCAGATTGAAAACAGCCATTGCTCTGAACTATTTAATAAGGCCCATTGGCAAATATGTGCAGTAATTCCACTCCATGTACTTAACTAATTCTTCTGTGTGTTTTGTAATTTGGCAGGTTGAAAAAAATCCTTGGTGTGATTTATAACAAGATACTTCTGACAAGAGGGTTTTAAAAATACCAAAATTACTTTTTTGGGGTAGATATAAAACGTTATATTAAGAAACAAAAATTGCAACCTTACATTGAATAAAGCAAACATTAGGAGCCACAAAGTAGAATGACCAGACAGGTGAAACCCCTTACTCCTTTATTGATTTGATCTCTTAAATCCACTTGAGAAGAGATGTGATGGGGGACTTTTCAGCTTTAATGTTTCATGTTTTGTACATTAAATGTATTTCCCCATGTAAAACTATATGAAAATGATAGAAAAGAAAAGCATTAAACAATCAGTTGTTCATGGCTTGAAGTAGATGTGTGAAGAAAGAAAAGCCAGCACTCTTAATGTCCTTTTATCATATATTTGAATGGGCAGCTATAGAGCACAAACGACGGACGCGTTTCAGCAATAAGCCATCATCAGCGTTGGGGTAGATGTGTGTCACCTCCTATCTTCCATGCTGTTTTCTTTGTCATTTAGTTGCTGAGAGGACACTGAGTCCCTGTCCTGAAGTGTCCGGGATCCTCATGTTACCTTGGAATAATTACATTATCAAGCAGTGGGACTTGAAGGGCAGATTGCACCCGGTGGGTTATTATTAGGATGTGTACCTTCTAACCGATCCAGTCCCATGACTTTGACTTTCCCTTTGGCTGCATGCCCCAAAACAAAACGTGACCACGCTGTGACAGAATCCAAACCTTTAAAACTAAGTTTTGTGTCAGGACGAAACCGAGGAGATACGACACCAGGAAGCTGAGTAAAGATGTGACTCACACATCCCATACAAATACAGACCAACCACATGGACACTAATATACTTGACAAAATACATGGCATCCTGGACTCACACCTTTTCAGTTTTATGCACTTATGTTTTTTTAACATTGCATATGACAGTAGAATTTACTTTGTATGAACTTTTGGCTGTCACTGTTTCAAAGAAGTATTTTATTAGGAACATGTCCTGCCACTGGTATTTGTTTTTTATTTTTTAAGTAATATTTCACAAGATACATTTTATGGACTTTTGCCCATCTGCACATCTACCTTACCTTAATGATATTTTATACAATAATTGACATTTCCATGCAATATATCACAACCTTTGCTGACTTTATTTCACTTACAAGAGCATTAAGGTCACTTGTCACTAGTGAGTGAATCTGCCTTTACAAGATGTTACAGTACCACCATGTGGAGCTGTAGAGGCGTTGTGCAACCATGAGCCACATTATGGAGAGCTTCTGCCAAAATGAGCACAACTCCTAACAGCTATTGCCAGTAATATTAAAAAATATTTAGCCTGTTGTTATTTTTGGCAGTATTTAATAATATTCTTTTAATTAACAAATATCTAAAGTCTAGGCTTACCGTTTTTGAGTTTAAGTTCTGTAACCCAATAGGAGACAAACAACAGTAATATTTATTTGAAATAATTACTAATTATGAAAAGCAGAATTGATGTTACTCTTTAGTGTTATGAAGTCAACTGACACCAAAGAGTTTAAGAGAAAACTCACATAGAGCTTGACCATCATTTGCTTTTCCATTTGACTTTGGCGCCATCTGGCTAACATTGTCAACTACAGCAACATCCAGTGGAAAAACTCACCTTGGAAAAAATCTCAAGTAGATTGTTGATCACCTTATTGAAGAAAATAGTCAGCTGAACACCTGATAAAAGTGAACATGAAACTATTGTGTCATTATGTGATTATTATCAGTATATCCTCACTTAAGCAATCAATCCCTCCCAGCTCCAGGGCTGCTGCTCTGTAGCTCAGCCTGTGCTTTGACTGTGGCAGGGGGGAGAAAAGAGAAAAGAGAATTTCCCTACGCAGATCAATGAAATATCCCATCCCGGGGCGGCAGGATGGGACGGCCTAGTAGTCAGGGAGGTCGTCCACCAACTGAAGAGCTGGGGTTATCCTTGAGCAAGATGCTTAACCCCTGTGGGCTCCCGAGGCGCCGCAATCTGGCTGACCACAACCAGAGGAAGAAGACAGAAGATCTGCCTTTGAGGAATGAATAGAGTATGTCAGAAAAAGGCATAGTATTACCCGGGGTTATCTTGGTTGTGTTTGTGTGTGCACGCATGCAAATTTATGCTCCTTTCTTCTGCTATCTCTGCTCTCCATCAAGGCTGCAGCTGTTTTGGGCCTCGTCAGACGGAAGCCCTGAAGTGCTGTCCGGCTGTCCAGATTTGTGAACTGTCCGCTGTTCTTATCTAGTAGTGTCTGTGTCTGTGTGTGTGTGTGTGTGTGTGTGTGTGTGTGTGTGTGTGTATACAGGAGTGGCAACATGTGACAAATGAACCATAACCCCAGGAATAAAGACTATCTCGAAATATTACTGCTATTCCATAAACAAGTTCATGCTCGTTCAAAACACAAACAGCACTCCACAACATTTTTTTTTCTTCCTTCATAGAAAGTTGTGCAGATTGAGAGGCTACAACATGGAAAACAACAACAAGCAAAAAAAAAAACCCCGCCTCTTTGACTTGATGTCACATATTTTTAATTATACTCAAACCTGAGCTTCCTCTGACGTCATAGAGTCATTAGAAACCGGCTGGGGAGTTTTCAGCCAGTGGCAGTATTGCAGTAAATCTGGTCCCAGTGTCATCATCTTCATCCATACTAAACAGTGAGGAGAAATCTATAAGGTATCCTCACAGACTCTGCTTTGATTCAAGCAATGTTTGTGCTACACAAGTATGGAGAATACACTTGTCTGCATGCAGCACATTCTCCCTGGCAGGACAACTTCTACACAGCGTAAGAGAGACTCTGAGTGTGTCCCTCATGGCACTGAAACCAATCTATTTTTAACTCTCGGCGGGTGGTACCGTGCCTTCTTGGACCACACATCGCTGGATTAGATAATTCGGAAAGGGAGGCATTATCTGTACCGTTCTGCATTAGCTCCTATGAATAACTCATTATCCCGGGGAGAGAACACAAGATGTTGCTTTGAATTGTCTCTTTGTGAGCAGACAACTGGCCTTGTAACAAGTCGCATCCTTGCCCATCATCCAGCCAAATTAATTTGCACGCTTCACCCAGTTATGGAGGGGGGGGGAGGGGGAGTGGTGGTGGTGGTGGTGGGGGGGGGGGGGACTGTCTTTCCAGTGAGTCTCACATGAAGCAAAACAGATCTGACAAGCAAACTGTCTTACACCAGACAGTCTGCGCTGCCAAATATGTGCTAAATGGTGATTTTTTTTTTTTGTGCTGTTGGTGAGAGATTGAGTCTTAGTTCATTACTTGAAACATTGAAGAATGAATCCACAATTGTAACTCCACAGTTAAGAATCAAATCATTCGGATGGTGAACATGACTTGGAGCTACTGAAACAAGACAAGCCTGTTTACAGGAAGATTAGTTTGTTTAGCAGGAGGTCAGACCTCCCAAACGGCTTGACGAGTTGAAAGATTATGTTCAAAAATAGGTATTCCACTGCCGTGGCGTTGTGAAATGCTCTGTGAAGGTATTCAGCAGTGGTCCTCCATCTCATCTCACGCAATTAGAGGAAGGTGAAGAAACCGTCTGGAATAGAAAGCACCAATTTTAGAGGCAGTTTCAGCATGGAAATGGTTGAATCACAGCCCATGCTTCCTGTTTTTCAGTGGCTGCTCGCCGTGCTACATTTACAGCCGTGGAAACTTTAAGCTTCTAAAGGAAAACTGAGGTTAGATGTTAGTCATATTTATCAATATGTTCCATGCTATTGTACACCTGTATGTACTCTTGCAGTGCAGCCAGTGAACTAGCTGGACAGTAACTGCAACAGCATCTCACCCTGACAGAATTTGCTATATTCAATAAATAGATAGACACATTTCATATATGATTACCACGTACTATAAAGTAGGAGCGCTTTTGAGCCTAAAAAGTAGAGGCCACCAAGTTTAAGGAAGTTGAAACATTCCTTGATGAGTACTTTTGAGAGAAAAATACAAACAGTATATTTGAAACATCATGAAGTCTCTGGTTAGTTTTTATGTATGTACGTCTCCCAGAGAGGGCACTATTCTATTACAGGATCTTGGATAGTTTTATGATGCTGACTACCCACTTAATATCTAACATGAAAGAAAAAATACTATGCTCTTAATGAAAGATTAATTAACTGAAATATTTGTATTAAAGCTAAGATTCCAACTTTAAACTGAATTCACATATGTCATTCTTATAAATCATGAAAAAACATGAAGTCTTTCTTAAAACTTGACACAGTGGAGACAAGACTGTCTATTGACAGTGAATAGGAAACTGGCCTTGTGGACACTGTAACATTGCCCAGAATAATTTTTGTGGTTTGCTTTGTGGTTGAGAACTGGCATCACCACTATGAAATGAAGCTGTGTGCAAAAGCTCAAAAGACACTCTATGAGCAAATTAATTCATTACATTTATTACTACTACCCCAGAAAGTGAGACATTATGCTCACTTTAGACTAACTGTCCAACATTTTTAGAATAATACATTCTTTTTTAGGGTGGGTTTTAATTTATTTGTATTTCAGAGGAAAAAGACACAGAAAGGGATTGCAAATCTACTAGTTGAAATAGTCGCACAGTTCGTATGTGTTTGATTTGGTTTTCAGATGGTTCAGTAAACATGGACTGGAAAGAGTAAAAAGTGACACTGCAGCAAAGCAAAAGCTGAGATCAAACCCCTGCAAGCCCCGAACAGGGAGTGAGTTTGTCTGCTCGCAGCTCCTCATTGAACACAATGTGCTGTGAAGTCATACCACTTCAATGAGAGAAGATAATCTAAATGGTCTTGATAATAATACAATTCTACTGGTTTAAATCATGAATTCTAAATGTGGTTTCAAAAGGAAAAAAAAACCCAAACAAGCAGCACAATGGTAGACACACACTCTGAGCCTTAAAAATGTGGTGGAAGAAAATGCAATAAAGAAGAAGAATCCTGGTATTATAAATCGCATTTTTAATTAATAAAAAACACACCAATTGAGAAAGATAAGTATTTCAAAACACCAAATGGATTTCAATCATCAAAATTCAAGATTATCAAGCTTGTTTGAGTGAGACTGAGTGGCATTTTAAATCACACCTGCAATTAGGCCTACCTTCATTCCCCATGCAAACACTTATTTTCAACTTGGTTGCACTGCTTTTTCCTGTTTGGTGTTTTGAGCCACTCTCTTAAAATGCACCTCAAAGCAACTAATGAATAGAAAGTTTTTTTTGTGTGGACCAGTTCACACTTTTCCCCAAATCCCCATTGGACACAGTCATGGACCTGGAGACAAGAGGATAGTGTCTAGACTTTATTAACATCTCATAGATAAATAATCCACTGTTTCCCTTCAGTTCATGCACTAACAGCAGGCCCCCAGTGTAACTGCTCCCACTGCTACACTGAATGTAAACATAATGAATCCAGGCCTGTCCTTGGTTGACTTTAAAAAACTCCCCACTACAACTACAACCAGATCTTACATGGTGCTGCTGCAAACAGACACTGCAGCATGTTCAATGCAAACAACTGCAAATGTAAAGCACTCATCTTTAGCAGTGCAGCATTCAAGACATGTTTCATCTGGGATTGTGTCAACTGGCAAGTGAGACATTATTGTGTCACACCAGGAAGTCCTGCCATCCTAAAGTGCTTTAAAAAGGAGCTAATTCCTCAAACCACAGCAATAGTGAAGCGCACACCCTGGTATCTCTGTCTGACATGAAAATAAAAAGGTAAGAACCCCCTTTATCCTCTGGTAATGCAATGGTTTCTTTTTTTTGTTTTGTAGAATGTAGATGTATACTTTAATGAGTGCGATTAAGGCCACTATGCCTTCCCCTTGTTCCCATATGCCTTTTCCCATGTTTAATTGGTGGGTAATTATTAGGGACTTGATGAGTATGATCTGCTTGAGCTTGTCATTACCGCAACCTAACGATTGGCAACACATCAGCTGTGTGTCTAAGCCACACACGTACAATAGTCATTTACAACAGCCTCTGTTAAATGCTGACCGTAGATAATTGGGTTGCTGCGGTTTTAACAGAATCAACAGTGAACTTAGTAGAACTGTGCTTGGAGACAACAGGGTCAAGCTTCCTTCTGCTGGCAAAAGTTATTAGGGTTTATGTTGCTGCAGCAGAGGTTTACACACTGTATGAACTCATTCAGAACACAGCATTTAAACACGCAATAAATCCATCCTGCGTGTTCGGAGGAAGCACGAGGAGCATCAATCAACTGTCAACAGTCAACTGTGCTTTGCTGAGTCACGGGTTGTGTAGTGCAGTTTGTTAGTTAACCTCATACATTAAAATGACAACATTTAGTCTAGATAGATAATTTCAAGTGACTGATATATTTCATAATGCAGATAACAGATGTGAAGACCAAGCTAACTGCTATGGGTATTGATAGAATTTGACTCCTCTGCTGATTTTTGTTTGTTTTCGGCCAATTTGCGTCAAAAATATTTTCAAAAGTAGGTATACATTTTTATGTATCTTTTTAAGTCAATGTATTATTATCTATTTTTCCTGTTGCCAGGTACACCTATTATTTATGGACTATTGTTGACTTATTTTGTTAAAATTAATAAATAAGTTAAAAAATGACTCAAATTATACAGCTTTGTTTTTCATTAATTAATTTAATTTAATTAATTTTATAAAATTCATTTAATTCAATTTATTTAAAAATGTATACCTACTTTTGATACACTCAGTATTTGACGATCATGCCAATTAAAAAACACATTATGTGAAATAACAAGTAACACTGGAGTCAGTGCATTGCTTTGTATGAATTGGATCACAATTCATTTTTGAAATTCAGACCCAAACAAAACCCTTTAAGCTGTAAGTTGCAGAGTGAAAAGTGATTAGAGTTATTTTTTCTCAATACTTCTGGATATTTTTGCATTAAACAATAAATTATCCACACTTTCTTTTGAAAGGCATTTGCTCCGGCGTGACCTACTTAGTACGACATGCACTAACTATTAGTACAAGTCATGCCTCTGAAATTTAAGGTTTAAAGTTTGGCCTTACTGCCCTCCATGGATCATGGCCATGATCAATGCTGCAAGGTCAGCTGGACATGCCTCACTACTTTTCCTTTTTCTACGTTTTCCTTTAGGCAAATACGACCCAGTTGGAGATTTTACATATATTCATTGTCCAGCAAAAAAACATACATGAAAAATAATAAAACAATTGATCAAAATGGATGATTTTCCCATTGATGCCAATAAAAATGTTGACATTTTAAAATGCATTCTCAATAATATAGTTTCATCCCAGGTCAGACGTATTTTAAAATCTGGAAATTAAAGCTGGAAATGAATTAATCTAATGCTAATCTGTGATGGTTTACCAATGTACATACTGGAGCCTCTGCACTCATGAATGTACGTTGACCCCAATAAAGTCATCCTGGACACTCTCAGTTACATTTTCTCTTGTCATTATCATGTCAGGGCAACTTCCTCTGTCTTGTTCCTGGCTATGGAGAGTGAGACAGTGGCAAATGTCTGCTGACATAGACCAAAATGTTTTGATGAAAACACATTTCAAAGCTAAAATCAATCACTATTTCCACGATGCACAAAACCTAGCACAAGTAATAAAAAAACACGCACAAGTAATAATCATTTTCATATAAATAAATTTCTGTTCTGCTACTCTGTCACCAATTGCTATAACACAATATGATTCAATGTGATTCAACCTATAGCCAGCTCATGAAAGCTTTTGCATTTGCTGTTCTTTGCTGTGTCTGGTAGGTCTATCAAGGGGAATATCATCTGGTGCACAGGAAGTGATGTGCTTTACGTTTCCAGTTTGTTTGGAATAAACAGAAGAAGAACTGGGTAGTTAGCATGAGCAGTGATAGCCACCATGGCTGAACAAACAAAGAAAAGAGCGCCACCTACAGAAACTCAAACTTCATCAACAGAAAATCCAAGGAGAAATACGTCATAGTACTGTATGGAAGAGGATTAGGGCCACATGTGAAAAATGTATTTGAGTTCTGAATTTGAAGTCAGAATTCTGAGTTTAAAGTCAGAACTCAAATACATGTTTCACATGTAGCCCTAATCCTCTTCCGTAGTACTGGACACAGTACTGATTGATTGACAGAAGTGCAGTGCAGAAACACCACAGATTTGAGTGCTTAGCACTAAAGATGTCACCAAAATAACAAAAAATAAATAAACAAAAGATGGTACATCACTACTTCAAATAACCTAATATCTCTTGCATTTCCTAATTTGTCACTTTGTGTCAATAAAACATACTTTGACCACTGGCTCTGGGAATGTACAGGCTCTAATTTAAAGGGTGTTACTCAGCAACAAGAGATGGAAAAAGGGTTTATGCAGGTTTATGTGAATAATTAGGACAACTAGATATTTTAGGGTGAAGAATAAGATCATGGAGCGTCTCTGCTGGTTCCGAAGCACGGCCACTGGTGATGTTTAAGCGATAGCTGCAGACCAAGGCTGGATTTGACATGTCGGCCTAATTAGTGCGATTATCACACAGCTGTACAGGCTGAGAGGCTTTGAGGTGGTTTTATCAAAAGGATCATTTACCCAGGGAATGCCTCATCCTGACAGTTTATGCACTGCCAGATCCATTTAGGTTTGGGATGGGGAGGCTCTGTCCTCTGAAATATGCCGTAGATTTGACGGGGTCAGGTGAGAGTGGACTGGAGAGTAATGGTAAGGAGAGCAATGAGTTATTGCTCATTGTATTATTGCACATGAGTAAAGCTCTGAGACTTGATTAGGTGCATCGTGTTTTCCAGAGGGCACAGGCCCGCCTCAGACGTCACAACAGACCACTTGTTGGTAATCCGCAGCAGCTTACCCCCAAATCATACTCTGAGCTGGCATTACGTGTAGGAGGGCATAATCTAAATTTAGGCCTAAAATTCTTACCAAACTTATTTGGCCACTGATGGTGGGCTAATTAACAGAATTAGAATTGATTTAATGTCTGAATTCAGCTCGGGATTTCGTGATCTTAGAATTATAAGGGTCTATCTGACTTCAGGATAGTTCTTCTGAGATATTGAGCTTCGAAGTTTTCAGCATCCATTGAGTTAAATGGAGATGGGGCCTTTTGTTTTAGAAATGACACACTCAAAAATCATTCTCTTTTCTTGTTATATAGGTTTATGTGACTAACTCTGTTTTGACAAAAAAAGTCAGATACAACCTAATAATTCCATGGTCCCGTTCCTTCCCATTACAATAGTGTATGTTAGTGTATGTATGACAGTGAAATCATGACTTAAAGAGACACATTAATGGATTTTTCTTTTATCATGTAAGCTACAAATGGATGTAGAAAGCAATGTTAACACCACTTCCAATGGTCTAAACGTGCAGGAACACATGTATACAAAAGACCTAATGTCTTATAACCTCACTGAAATATATGTGTATCCCTCACCCTCATCAGAACAGAACAATAACATATTCTCAGTCGAAGAATCTCTGGCTTCCCTCTCACTCAATCATCATATTGTACTCTACTACAATACCTCATATTGCTCATTGACTCAGGATGGCTCAGAAAAATGCCTGTGTGTGTCTGCGTGCACACGAGTATGTTATTTAGTCTGGACTGAGTCTGTTCAACTCCTCCCTCTTCTCCTTGCCCTTGGGTGGGCTGGGGTCTTCAGTGATCCCCCGGACCTGCGCGGCCTCCCCAAGCGTCTCCAGAGTTCACCCCGACCGCCGGCCATGACGTCACGGGTCCAGCTCCGACAGCAGCCGGCGTTTGCCCCTCACCGGGGGCAGGAGCAGAGGGAAGACCGAGAGAGGAGGACCAGGAACCTCCCGCACCGCGGCACCCAACACACCCCCCCAGCCATCCGTGTCACGCCACCCCCCGGCCGGCCCGCTGCGACCCAGCCGCCCAGGGAAGTTCTCAAGGTAAGAACCGACACCAGACTGGTAAACGTGTACGGGTGGCAGTTCTGCAGAGAAAGGGTGATAGGGTTTTGTAGGACGCATGGAGTTGGATGCTCTCCTGTGGAACGGACTATAGCGCTGTTTGGACCCTTGATTAAAAGTGTTATAAAACTGGATTATAAACTTTCTATTTTGTTTAGATCGCTAATTAACCGTGATTATGGACTTTCACTTGAGAAATTCCTCTGACTGTGTCACCTTCTGAGAGACAAATACAGTTCTTTGAGAGTGGACTGTGTTAAATCCATAGGGGGGATTATCTCCTGACAGAATTCCTCTGTTTCCAGACATTTGGCATTCAACATGCTTAATCCTATTTGCTCCACTACATTGACGTATTTTCATTGCTTTGATTCCTGGTATGTCCAAGTGGACCCTAAAAACATGAGGATATACGGATAGGAATATGTTTTCATGAGAAAAAAGGACCATGCGCACATCCTGGAGATAAATGGGCTCAAAAACCCTTAGTAGGAATCAGGAGGTAAGCGGCAGCATTCTAATTTTAAAATATGTCTTAGAAGAACACAAGATTAATGCGTCTTAACTAGACAAACCTCCCTAGTCATTTCACTGTGTTGATGTTTGTCCAAACCAGCTGAGAAATTCCCACTGTTGGACACTGGGCATGTATTTATCTGCACTGGGTTCAGTGATTTTCTCTGCTTATTAGTTAGAAACGTATCTTCTAGCATTTCCGCCATTCATCACAGATATGCATGTGGTAGAATTATGTCCAGTATGTTCTGCAAGTTACTAAATGGCTTTGACCTCCGTACAGCTGCACGATGGAAAGATTCTTTAAGGTCATGAATGACATCAATTGCAGAGTTGTGTGAAGTAGTCTTTTGGTCTTTGACGCATGAGTGTTTATTGATAGCGGAGTATCATAATCCTTTAGTACTATAACACTTAAAGTTATTTCAGCATGAAATTTGAATCCCGCCACAGCGTAACTTGGCATGTGGCTCTCCATGTATTTGCTGCTTTTATGTCTACGTGCAAAAAGCAAAATCATTTTAGTTTTTCCTGCGAATAATATTACGAGGTCATGAGGTGGTTTAACTAGGCTTTTGATGGGAATATGTTGTATCAGTAGTACCTGCAGGTTGTTCGGTGGGTTGGTGTACATATTGCCGCGATATTAAAGCAGGACAAATCTGGAGGAACTTTCACATAAAGCAGTTTTTTCTTGAAATTATACAGAGTGAGATCCCAGTTTCCCGGGCAAACACTTTTTGACAGTTTGAACTTGACCTGTCTGTGGATTATCAAAGACCCACCAAAGCCTTGCAGGCAAGGCAAAATTAGCTTAGAGGTACCAGGCAGAGCTGCTGGACCATGAAAGTGAAAACATGAAGCTCAGATGAGTTTGTCCAAAGGCTGAGGGGGACCCTTAATTAGCCAAGTTACCTCTGACCCCTGCGGGAATCAAGTAAGAAACCAGTGCAGGGATCAAGACAAAGGCAAGCACAGTTTTACCACACACTCAACACTAAGTCAGCAAAGAATGCTCATAATTAGGCCCAATCCCAAGCAAAAAAAACCTTCACTGAGATACTGTAGGATGATCCAAAATGGTCAAAATCAGCCTAAACAATGGCAAAAGTATAGTAAAGATTTGTTTCAATCCATGGCACATAGCATACAAACAATTTCTTAATTATTCTGCATAACTTATTCACATAACCCACTTACCCACTTAATTCCCACCAGCTTCCCATCGGCTCACAATGCCGAACTATGTTTGAGTTAGACATGTTCAGACGTGTCTACTGAATTGCCAGTACACAACCATGCACACACCAGCTCTTTATCACTGTCATGTATTTTAGGCAGAGTGCTGCACAAAGTTAAAAACAGTGCAGTGCAAAAGACAAGAGAATGCTACACAGTTCAAGATCAGTAGACAGCATACAACATTGGATTCACTCAAGTGTGAATGAGGTGAAATGAATCAGAACTCAACTGAAACTATTAGTCAGGGTTGAGTATAGATTTTGGGCAGTATATCATATTCAAAAGGATCTTCTTGGTGCTTCACAAGCGCACCACAGCTGAATTGTTGCCTCTGTGCTGCAACTGTTCTCCTAATGAGTTCTGCTTACGTGTGCCTTCTCTTACTTAAGCAGTACTACTGTAGAACGGTGTACAACTTCCCCAGTGGCATTGCTTTTAGCATTGCATAGGATAAATTGCATAGGATAAATCGTCTAATGTGTCCACAAAGGAAATAGGAAAGGAAATGATCATCTCAGTTTGACATCAGTAACATCTGTGGTGCTCATGGAGCTTAAAGGAGAAGTTTGGTGATTTTGGACCTATATATAATTTGTCTCTTACATACCTGTAGTCCCACAGACAATATCGGCTCCAGAGTCAGCTGTCAGTTGAAACGGTGAGCTCCCTTGCTAGGCGTCTTGCTGCTAACAATGAGTCCAAACGGGGTATAAAGAATTTTGAAGTGGGCCCAACTTTAAATTAGTTGAGGGTGTATTGGAAAATGAATGGAAATACATTTGAAACATTTTATAGTTTGTATTACACAATACAAAATACCTGTTCTGAACTTCTACCATTATACCTTTAAAAAAACCTTTAAAAAAAAAAAACCCTACTAAAACTGGAACTGAAATTAAATAAATACTAAACTAAAACTAAACATTTATTTAAAAAAATACAAATTAACTAAAACTAAACCTTTGTAAAAAAAAACAACAAAAAAACCCAACAACAAATAAACAAAAAACTAAAATTGAAGTAAAAATTGAAAACTGTATAAAAATAAAAAATAATGAAAAATCCTAAACTATAATATCCCTGGTGTCACTTATGTTGATAATTCCCATAAAACATAATTAGCCTCATTGTGTCTACCTTTGTGGCAACCAGGGAGCTAGTTAGAAATCTTTCTTTTCTCCTTTTCTATTCTTGTCTATTAAAGCCATGAACGTCATGATGCCGTTTAGTGTTATTATTAGTACTACTTAGTACTGTCATGTACCTGACAGTATGTGGCAGCTTAACATGGATTTTAAATGTATTCATCTATTTTGAATCTATAAACATTTTATTTATGTTCATATTCCAGCCCATTAGAGCAAAATTAGGAAACAAGTACTATATGACTCTCAAGTGTATAGAATTGACGTACACAAAAAATTCCTTCCTGAATTAAGGATGGCATCAAAGACAATTAGACATTATTTTCTGTGAAACCTAGGCCTGAAGAGCCTTGACTTTTAAATACCATCAGATTTAACTCCACGTGCAGAGTTTGGTGGTTTGCAGTGACCTTTTCTCAAAACTCCAGGCACATAGAGCTGAATAATGCTTCCTCTTTGTGCTCTTCCTTTTTCGGGGTAGACCCAGCAATGAGAAGGCTTTTTGTTTATTTCACCCAACAGACTAAACCTAAAGCTCCAATCTGGAGTTCATATATACAGTAGATTCTTAAAGAAGAGCAGTAAAGATCTAGTAGTGAAGAGCAGGACACGCCAACGGAAAATGATTTCTTCAGAACTTTAAGAATCCACCATAACTAGAAATTCTGATGTGTTTGGGTCCACTCTTTATAAACAATACAAACATAATAAAAATCCAAATGTTGATACTCAACTTGCTATCAAATGACTAAAATGTGCCACTAAAATGTTGACTGAGTTTCAAGTGATACTCATCATTGTATGAAAAGCAGTCTATAGATATTCCATATCTAGGCTAGGGTTAATCTTAGAGTTGGGGTTAATGTTAGAATTATGGTTAGGCTAGGGTCAGGTAAGGATAGGGTTACAGGTTAGGATTAGGGTTACCGAATATTTTTAATGTAATGAAATAATGTAATGAAATAAATTTCACAGCAAGAAGGAGTATATATGTTCTCCCCATGTTCACATACGTTTCCTCCCACAGTCCCTATATGCAGGCCAGGTGGATTGGAGACTCTATTGCCCATAGATGTGAATGTGAGCCTTTCCCTTCAGTCTACATCATTATTGGCTTGTTTTATTTGTTTTGTATTTTAGTTACTTTTGATTGATATCTACAATTAATCTATGGGCCTATATTGACCAAATTTAAACAAGGCCAACCCAAAGTGAAAAGCCATCTGCATGTATGTGCCTGATATCCTGAAATTTCATGAAATGAGCATGATCACTTAAAATGCAAATATGTGCTCTGTGCATGAAAAGTGAGAATTACTTGAAGGAGGCATGACTATAAACAGGAAGTAGTCTGACATTGAAATAACAGTGGCACGTAAGGCTGTTGTGATTGGGGTGGAGGATGCATGTAAACAATTGCTTTCAACTCTGATGATCTGCGTTTGATTCCCAGCACATCCTAAGAAGATTTCTACCAAATTTTTAGCTAAAATTCTTCATATTTAACCATGACCAAAGAGTTTCACTAACCTTAACCAAAGTTATTTTAGTTGCCAAACCTTAACAGTTAGTGGTGAAAATGGCATGTCCAATTCACGCTATTGTCACATAATCCAATTTGCACTATTGTCATGTAGCCTAATCCAATTTACGGTGGAAGAACGTAATCTTGACGTATTTTGTGTCCACAGCGCATAGTGTGCGCTTCCGAGTTTGTGCTCATTTCACAAAATTTAAAGAGATCTTGTTGGCCTCACAAGTGAACAAGTTAATTGTTGTAGGTGCCAACCAGATGTCAGGACCCTCTGCAGTCCTCTGGGCCCTACCTTGCCGGTATAATGCTCTTCCAAGCTCCCAGCAGGGTTCTAACCGGGGAAGTGGTTCAGATCTAAAGAGATGCAGAAAACGCTATAAGACATTGCCAAGGCAGTCCTCTAAACAAACCAACATTTAACTGCAATAAGTACAGTGTTGCAGAGAATAGCAGAAAAATAAAATGTGTGCCACAATTAAATGTTTATTTACATTTATTTCAATGCATACGTAAATTGAAATGATGATAGAAATATTCAGTATCAAACATTTTGCTTACCAATGAGCCAGCCATCCAAAATAGCTTCCAGTTTGTCAAGTTGATATGTGATGCAGATTACAGGCTGTCACACATCAACTGAACATTAATGAAGTGATATCCCTTCCTATTCAAGTACGTGAAGGTGTTGGTTGAAGGAGCTTGAATGTGCACAAATGAATGAGCCACACATCATCCTCGGCAAGAGAGGCAACAGTCAGCCCTGTCCCTGAAAATGCGTTCTCACCTGAGCAACCACAGCAAACCTTCCAGAAGTGCAAATTCAGCCACTGTAATTTGGGACTGCAGCGTTGCAGCCCTTAAATAATCTCTCTAATTACAGAATTAAAGATTGATGAATCATTGATGAATCATTATTTAAAATATGGAAAATTTAAAATTATTTAAAAATTGCTAGTTTCTTTAAAATGTTGCTTTTCTTTATGCTATTTAATAATTTGAGGTAAATGTAGATGCACATTCAAAGCAGCCTATTTAATGACTGTGCAGTTTCATCAGACAAGCTGCAGTCTTTACAAACACTTAGGTGTGACCTTTGGACATACTAACAATTCGGACGTACGGAAACTTCGATAAATCCCGATTTTCATGTGTAAACGGGAACAAATATTTTCACTTGCTATAACTGCACTCCTGTGTAGCAGTTTTGTTTTGTGTGTATTACTGCTGTTATTAATCAACAACTATCTGAATTTTACATTAGCAGGGTTTCTGCAGGTTTCAACAAGTTAAATTTAAGACTTTTTAAGACCTTTTTAAGACCATTATGAATGCAATTTAAGACCTATTTCACGTCCATACTGGCCAAAAAAGTACGAAGGATATAAAATAAATAAATAAATATATAACAATAAATATTGGGGCAGCAGGATGGACTAGTGGTTAAAGACACCATCCTTAAACCAGATGATTTGTGCCCCATGTCAGCAAAAAACCAAAGTGTCCGTGAGCGAGTCAGTGAATCCCTAGCAGCTCACACACACATACAGTTATTTATTATATTTATTGTTATTGCATTATAGGATATTATAGATCTGTGTGTAAAGTCCAGAGCACCTCCGCTTTTAATGTTGGCGTAGATCCAAACGCTGTCCGGAGGTCGCTTACCGGAGTTGCAGGAGTTGCATCTGGACTTTGATGCTCCCGATGTGAAACCAGAATATTGGGTGATGGCAGGCGTTTGCTGCTGGCTTTTTACGGCGGCTTTATGTTTTTCAGACTTCCCATGCGACTCTAACGCCTTTATACCCAACGTTCCTAATTTCAGCGTTTTCTTGCACAAGGTGCAGCGGGCTTCAAATGTGTTTTCAACCGGCTTCAACCAAGCACTAAATTCGCTGTTCTCGAGCCGGATCTCGTTGAACTTGCACTTGCCCATTTTAGATGAAAGTAACGTTAGCCCACACACCACATCGCGACACACTAGCTGTGTGTGCTCCGATAAATTCTGACCGGGCTGCACAGTTTGCATTAGTCGTTATTGATTCCATGTTGGTTTCGTTTTGTAGTTTTGTTACAGCGTGATCAATACACATTTTTCCCCAAAACACATTTAAAAACGAGACTGAAGTTAATGCAACTTTATAAAAGTAACGTTAACTTCATAATGCAATAAATTTTTAAGACCTGTCAAAATCGTATTTAAGACATTTTAAGACATTTTAAGGCCTAAAATTCAGATTATTGGATTTTAGACTTTTTAAGACTTTTTAAGGACCCGCAGAAACCCTGATTAGTTTATTTTGTGTTTAAATTTGTAGAGCTCTGCTGCATTGCTTATGTAATGATAGTGCTGGATTTTGTGCCCCTTGCCCTCACAGCAAATTGCAAACTGTTGTAGCCAGCTTGGCTGAGAGATAGCATAGCCCCACATTAGGCATGATAACCAAGCTCTGTGGCTGCTAAATTAAGCTCTACTAGTCCGTACCCGGGGATGCGCGTGCCACAACTACGTGCAGACTTCCAGGGATGCGCGCGCCACAACTCCGCGCAGACTTGCCAAAAAGGCGCATAAACAGCGTAAATTTGGGAAAATGGAAAAATCAGCTCCGTCAGGCCCTGCCTATGCCAATGCTCAATGGCCATGTGCAGTTTGAGATTGATTGGCCAACCCGTTGAGGAGCAAAATGGATGCGGACAGACGGACAGTTTTCCTCATTCTATAGTAGGATTGTGTCATTTAAGCAAGTGCATGTTCCTAATCCCACATAGACTGGACAATGTTTCCCATTCTTGGAAGAGAAGGTTACATTCTTGCCAAAGTTTCTATAGCCACAGGGTAAGGAGCAGAGAAGACGTCTCTTTGTCCCGAGCTCCTCCTCTTGATGAAGTGGCCAGTCATTGCAGTAGCTGCTATTTGCTGTAAAGTTAGAGAATTGTTACTAAGGGCATCAGGCAAGAGAGCAAAACCTACTTCCTTGTGGCTATGGTGGAACCCATCACATACAGTAGCAGTCATTTAACTCAAGATCCCTCTTCACAACACTCAGTGTTTTCTGTGGTGTCAAGGATTTAAACAATTTGAAAAATAAGTGTATGACTAAAAAGGTCAAAGGCTAGATCAGTGATTGCGTAAAGGGTGAATCTGTCACCCTTTGTCACTTATGGTTAGAGGGTTATTGATGCAAACCACGCTCTCTTGAAGTCACTGAGCCATCCTGGGACATCTGATAATTTGGTAACACTTTACAATAAGGGTTAATTAAGTTCAGTAGTAGTTAAGTTAACTGTTAATTAAGGGTTAGTTAATGCTTATTAAGCATTAACTAACCCTTAATTAACAGTTAACTAATGTGTCTAGTAATCATTTACTAATGGTGTTCATGTTAACTAAGGTATTAATTTATACATTATTTAATAGTTTAAAAAGATGCTATTAACATTAGTTAATACAATATAAGCATTAACTAACAGTTAATTAATACAATAATAAGCATTAAGTAACTGTTAACAAATGTATCTTGTTAACATTTATTAAGGGTTTACATGTTAATTTAGGTACTAATATTAGTAAATGGTTGATAAAGATGTTAATTAACATGTATGTCATGAAGTCGTGAATGAATCTAAGGAGGCTAGACGCTGCTGCCTCTTACTGTTAGACTTGAGCACTGCACAACTGGTCAAACAAGGCGTCACCAGCTTTTTGCGTACTTTAGAGTGACAGCGCACTTTGATGTCAAAATGCATACCTGCTATGCAAAATGCGTACAGGTTGGCAGGTCTCTTAGTGCCTCTTGAGTGCCCGATTGCTTTATTTTGAAAGTATACCGGAAGTGCAGTGAGGGAACCTTTATTTTGAAACGGCACCGGAAGTAGTCTGTCCTTATCTAACTTTACACGCATTAGCTAGCTAGCTCGTTAGCCAGCAAACAAACATACTTTATATGTTGCAGATAACTCATAAAACTTTGTTACCAGATACTGAACCTATACAATCATAATTGCGCACGAATACAGAACACTCTTGGATCCTACTCAAACGTTAGTTGTTGCCAGCGTTTGTGAGGTGGCTAATGTTAGCTGCTAAGCAAATTCTCACTTAGCGGCTAGCTTAGCTGGTATATCAGTAGCGAAACCTTGAGGTACTTTGTAAAATCCACCAAATGTCTCAAGAGGAAGATAGCTATATTTTGGGAATGCTTTGATAACTTTGCTGTATTTGTTTGCTTTAGTACTTACATCGATTTACATCAATTTGAACAATATAGTCATAATAATACAGAACAATAATACAATACAACAATATAAACAGATCTGTTTTAAAACAAGACTGATAGTCTAACAATGGCGTAGGCAGTCGGCAATCAATGTATCAAATGGGTTCCTCTGAAAATGCTTCCCTCTTGCCTCTCCCTCTGGCCACAGAGACTGGTAGAAGCCAGGTTGGATAAGAGGTAAAATACTGAAACAATCTGGGTCATCAACCATCTTGCCCACATCCTAAACATGGCTTTTTTTCCGTAAAGATCATCAGAACAAATAACAATTAATTAAAAAAAACTCCAGAAAATGGGCTCAACATTTACCCACGCCACAGTTATCCTGTAAAACACATTGGAAAACACATTGGAATACACAAAACAATCTTCACAAAACAGTTTCTCACTGTAGGTGTTGTGGGTGGTGATGGCAGCATTAGAGAGGTGAGGGTGGTGGTGGTGGGGTTGGCCAGGTGAGGGTGGAGGTGGTGGGGGCCAGATGAGGAGGGTGGAGGCGGTGGTGGGGGCCAGGTGAGAGTGGAGGTGGTGGTGGGGGCCAGGTGAGGGTGGAGGTGGTGGTGGGCGGTGGCATCATATGGAGCAGGGGTGGCAGCACTTGTGATAGTCCTGCAAAAAAATGAAAAACACAAATCAATCACTGAGGCAAAAATTCATCTAAAATGCCTAACTCACATTATCAAAACACCTTTGAGTGAATCTGTGAAGGCACAGGAGGGCTGCTCTGCACTCTGATCACACTAGACAAGGGCATTTTTAAAAGGCTGAGTGTATGAAAATATCACAACACAACCAACCAAAACAGAAGACAACTGCTGCTACTCAGTTGGTCACTGGGTCTGTATATGGTCAGTAACAGCAGGAGAAAAGGGGATTCATAATGACTATACACATACAGTGCAGTCCATAAGTCAGAGTCCAGTCAGTGAAACATGTTGTTGTTGTTTTGACTCCACTCCAAAACATTGGATTTTAAATGGAATGAGGACAATGACATTAAAGTGCAGACTTTCAGCTTAAATTTCAAGGTGTTTAAATCCATATTAGGTTAATCGTGTACGAATTGTAGCCATTTTTAGACATAGTCCCCCCATTTTAGGGGTTTCAAAAGTAATTGTTCAAATTAACATAAACTTAAATAACGTCATCATATTTAATATTTGGTTGCAAATCGTTAAGTGGTCATTCGTGAAATTATTTTCTTTCCTGCTTACAAAGCAGAGACCAATGATCCTCAATACATTTAAATGGGACTTAATGGGATTTTAGGTGTACAGTGGACTCTCCATCAGAATACTCAAACACAGTATGGGATATGTAGTTGACTTCTGTGAGTGTTATGCTGTCCAGTCCCTGAGTATTCAAAGAAAAAATAAAATCATCACCCTCCTATCTCTATAAGTGACAGTACAGATAGGTGCAATTTCAGTGACTTTTTCCTGTCCAATTTTACTATGGGAGTCAATGGAGAAATCGGACATGAAAAAGTCACTGAAATTGCACCTATCTGTACTGTCACTTCTAGTGACAGGAGGACCAAGGCACTGGTATTAGAACTGAAGTACAGTTCTCCGGGCGCTGTGGCTGCCCACTGCTCCTAAATAGTTAGGATGGGTTAAATGCAGAGGACACATTCCATGGTATATGTAAATGTACTTGACAAATAAAGAGTTTTCTTTCACGGTTCACCTGATATGGATGTGAACACACTCAAATTAAAGCTCAAAGTCTGCACTTGTCACCTCATAGTCACTGTTCCCTTTCAAATCCAATGTGATGGGAGTCTGGGGCGTAATTTCCACTGGGGACAGGGGGGACATGTCCCCCCCTCTTTTCAAAATCCCATTTGTGTCCCCCCCACTTTTTTAACCGCAAAAATCGTGCTTAACACGCTACTGTTTGGCCAGCTGTCAGATTCTGGCTGAGAATGTGAATTGAGCTGCTGATTGTAAGGCCCTGATATACTCCAAAAAATTGCCACGGAGGAGTAGCGGACACGGACAGCCTGCCTACACGGTTCTATAGTACATTTTGGTGTCTGTGTTGCCAACTTGGCGACTTTGTCGCTAGACTTAGCGACTTTTCAGACCCCCCTGGCGACTTTATTTCTCAAAAGCGACTAGCGACAAATCTGGCGACTTTTTCTGACCATGGGAAGCAATGTTAATGTGTTGAATCCCAAAGCATTTGGCAATAAATTGGTTCCGCTGATGCCGGTTTGCTCTACTTGCTTGTCTAATCCAGAGAGGTCGGATGATCACAGCGTAGCCCCCTCCACACACAGCATAGCCCCCTCCCTCCGCTGAGAGCAGAGACTGTAGGATAGGGTCCACTTGTAATTTCTACTGGCGTATGCCGAAACTGGCCCGGGTGGGTGGAGTCAGTAAATGTTAAGTATGGATACATGAAGGTAAGAAGTTCTTGAAGGATCATAAAAAAGGGGATTACAAAAGGCATGTATTTTGAGTGACACTGTGAAAAGGTAGAACCAAAGCCTATCTAATCTCAGGTATAACCAATACTCACAATAAAGATAACTGCACACTAGATTTACATAAAAAAGCTAACACATTCATTGGCAGTGCTCTTATAGTATTGACAGTGTGTGACTTATAAAAAACTAAAAAATAAAAAAAGTTTCATATTCTTTGATACATTTTGTATGTTTGTTGTGATTGAAGTTGCAAATGACACATTATCTATCGATAGTGCCACAATAATGTACCATAGATCTGTCAGTCCTATTCTTCAAAATATATATATATACATAATTGAATAACTCAGCATGTGAAGCTCAGTAAAGTTGTGGGTTAAACAATACAGAAAGTAAGACAGTTTTTCTTATGCATATTTAGTACTATTCTGGCAGAATTTTGCATGATGACCAACTTAATTATTTCCCGGATTTTGTATTGGTTACCGTACTCCCTAAATGTATGTAGAAATGCAGGAAATGGGATTCAAATTGCACATTTTTTTCTGGGGGAGTACCCCCAGACTCAACAAAAAATGTTTCACTGGACTCAGACTTACAGACTGCACTGTATGTGCAGTAGCACTGTGAAATACAGGTTTTATTTTTGTACGTTTTTTACCGTTATTTAACCAGTCTAGTTGACTAAGTGCACATTCTTATTTACCCAGTTAATACTCTTACAATTAATACTCTTACCTTAATGATTCTGCCAATCATATTCAGCGAAGTCCCTGATGAATGAGGCGACATGCGGATTCAGGGCCATGGTCTTCCTCTGAACCGTATTCTCACTCTTCCTGCTCACCTGGAACCGGGTTAGTTAGCAAGTATGTTAGCAGTAATGGACATACGGTGCCACCGGTTGGAATCCAGAAGATGGTCTTGGTCCCACAAAATGGCGCTGCTCCCGCTTGTGGATGAAAGAGAACAGACAAGCCAGTTAAAATAAAATCAAAAAGACTGCCTGCTAACATTAATGTTACATGCAAACATCCAAAGCCAAACTCAAAGCTCCATTAAATAACATAGAAAGTTTAGTTAACTTTGGTCTTCAGCCTAAATATACTATCTAACGTTATAAAATCAAATGTGCAAATCAAGTATTTTTGTTTAAGCTATTAACAGGGTTCCCACACCTTCTTAAACATCAAATTCAAGGACTTTTCAAGGACTTTCCAGGCCCAATTCCCTCAAATTCAAGGACCCAACACGGCATAGTTTGAGACACGGATCAAGGTTAATTACTGTTACAACACTGAGAATTTTTATAATGAGAACTAGCAGGCTTTACAGAAGCTCACAGACAACAATTAAAAAGAGAGAGGCAAATATATAAATTCAAGCACTTCCAATGACCCATGTCTATTTATGTCTATTTTCAAAAACTTTCAAGGCCTTTATTTTTTTTTCTCAAACTCACAAACTTTCAAGGATTTCAAGGACCCGTGGGGACCTTGTATTAACGTTAATTTAATCAGCTTCTAACTTACTGACAAGCTAACAGGACAGCTATGCTACGCTAACGTTAGCTAGCTAGGTAACGTTAGCTGTGGCTTATTTATTGGTTACGTTACAGAACATCAAAGTCACGGGCAGTTCTTCTAGACTAACGTTAACGTTATGTTAGTGCATTTTTTGTTTGCATAAAAATATTAAGATTCACCACTCACCAGATGAAGCAGGTGCCAGGTCAGCAGACAGACACGAGACACGACAGAACAGGCTGTTGCACATGCGCTCTCATACAGGCGCACACACACCCCATTGAGAGCTAACTGAAGCGTGCATGCAAAACGTCACGCATACAAAAAAATAATTAACGTTAATGCATGGTCATCCAAAAAAATGATTACAATGAAAGCAAATATTTTTTTCTGTTTGACTAAGTAACTAAAAAAAATTCAATCTCACTAACATTAGCTAGCAATTTGATCAAACATTATACTAGACTAAAGCTAAGTTCCTACCCTAGCCTTACCTATTAAACCTCCTTGAGTCTGAAGTGGAAGTTGCAAGGAAAATTTCCTGAGCTCTGATGTTAAAACTTACAATAAAACAAAATATTGTTCACTCAAATCAAGGACAGTCTTTCATTTGAAGATGGAGGTTTGTGGTTGTTTTTCGCCGTCAGTTAATATTACTGTATTTAGATTTACAGTACAGTTTTCCCAGAATGCATTGAAAATCTACAGTAACATACTGAACACAGCTTAAACAGTAAGAAACTGTTGAGAATACAGTAATAATACTGTGAAAACAACAAAATCTACAGTAACATACTGTACACCGCTTACACAGTAAGAAACTGTTGAGAATACAGTAATAATACTGTGAAAACAACAAAAATCATTTACAGTGTGGAGTGTGTCCACTGCTCTCAACCTTAAACCTACCAAAAATAAGTCATAAGTTGGAGGATGGACAAGGAAGTGAACAATCATTACCCTTAAATAAACATTTATAAAAAACAAACATGGCTTAGCTGTGAACTTCATGACATACAAGTTAATTAACATCTTTATCAACCATTTACTAATTAGTACCTTAATTAACATGCAAACCCTTAATAAATGTTAACAAGAGACATTTGTTAACAGTTACTTAATGCTTATTATTGTATTAATTAACTGTTAATGCTTATTAATGTATTAACTAATGTTAATAGCATCTTTTTAAACTATTAATGTATAAATTAATACCTTAGTTAACATGAACACCATTAGTAAATGATTACTAGACACATTAGTTAATTGTTAATTAGGGGTTAGTTAATGCTTATTAAGCATTAACTATTAACTACTTAACTACTATTGCTTATTAAGCATTAACTAACTCTTAATTAATGTACCCTTATTGTAAAGTGTTACCGATAATGTTTACACTTTCAGGCTGAGAGGAACCATTAAAATTGAAATTTTATATGTATTTTAAACCAAGAACACAACTCTATTTGTTCCACTGTAGCCTACAACAGATACTTTTAAATATGTAAAATGACCAAGTAAAAGACCATTAGCATAATGCTAATTTTGCTAGCACCATGGAGACAGAGAAGAGGTCCAACATGAAAATGAAAAGATGGCTTTCCATCATAGGCCTGCCAGTAATGTGAAGAAGCCTAATTTCCATCACTCTGACTCAGTCTGTCACCACTTATTTTGAGTTTTAATGAAACATATAAATAATACAAATGGTCTCATGTTTCTTTTGTTAGACAACTGCACAACCATAAAAAGGCTACTTCATTCAAGGACATAAAATGCTAACAGACCACAAATGATAGTTGTATAGTAAAGTCAAAAAGACAAAACAAGAGCTAACAAGCTATACATTTTAACATTGATGTTAATGGGGAGTGTTGTCTGCCTTCCCCTTCTTTCTATTAGCTTGTATGGAGAAAAATAACCAGCAAAATACTTGTGTATTCTGACTTGTGAAATGCAATTAAACTAGGTGAAGCAAAGCTTGTTAATTTGCCTGCATGGTCATCATCAGTTATCATAGTCATTTGCTTGATCCTATCAACTCTTATTTCATGTTGTATTTGATAAAATACCAGCCATTGCTTTGTAAATAGAACCCTTCATTTAATTTTAATTATATTTTCATACACACATGCATAACTTATAACACTAACAATTTGCACTTGTACTTGTGGATCACATTTTCTGTCCTCTCAGTTGGAAATTGTGTCTCACATTGATTAGGAGTTGTATTATAACAGAAGTTCAACGTAAATACACAACTTCAACACCAATGCTAACAAAAAGTGTTAGGTGTGTAAGTTTGCCAGTGCTTGTCTCAGATTAGTCCATAATTAGTCCATCATGGGCTGGAAATTAAAGGGCCACACATGGTGGCCAGTGAATGCCTCTTATGCATCAACGGCCCCTTCTCCTCCCCCAGCAGTTTGTCCTCTACTACGTCCGCCTGACGTCTGGCAGCGGTGCTGACATCAGGGTTCATGTCTGCGAGCCCACCACTCTACACTCCAGGCCCTCGGAGCCTCTGGAAAGTGGGCTTAAGGACAAACAGCTGACCCGTCTCGCTTGTGTCTCCCTGAGCATGTGCATGCAAATTTTCAGTGCGCTGGGGCAACTGCATGAGCAGTTAAGCCAACAGAGCCCCGTTAGAGAACGAAGCCTGTGTGAAATAGGACAAGAGAGATGTGATGTTGGAAAAGAAGGAAAAGGTGACGATGTCTGATGGTGATGAAATTCCATTATGATTTTGCAGTCATTGGGTTTGGAATTGATCTACTGGAACTGACACAGATAAGCATAACTTGCTTAGATAGTTTGGTACAAAAGTTCAGACCACCATTATTAGAATTCACAAATTCTATTTCTCATTCATTGTAGATGCAATAGCTCCAGGATGTACATTTTCATAATGAGCCTCAGCATAATAATGTGAACTCTTAATTTTCGTGGTATTCCCTTGTAAATCTGTAAATGAGTAATGCCACACAGAGTTTAGTCTTTTTATAAATATTATCATTGAACCCTATCTTTAGCTTTGATTTTATTGATTGATAGCAGAGTTGCTTTCATCTGTACACGAAGGAAACAAACTGCAAGGCCTATTTGACCTGCACTCACATCATAGGAAGTCTCGATATTTCTATATGACTTTTGACCACTCTGATAAAACTTAACCTTCTCATTAGTCAGTTGTCCTGAACTAATGTGCATGTTAGTTTAGGAGTCAGTCACAAGCTGTGAAGCTCACATGCTTGGTGACCCCCTGAAGACCCAGTGGCACCAGAAGTCTTTGGGACACGTTTGTTTCATGGTGTGAAGGAACAGTGTTCATGCCTATTTTTTTTGCGACAGGAAAACACAATGAACTTAAACTAAGAATGTCTCCTCAACCGATCAACAAACCTCCAACCATTTTAAATTAAAGTTTAATATAATGCAGCTATTAATGGTTAACTGCTATGTTAAGTAGCTCACCAAGAATGACGAGGAACCAAGGAAGTAAGTGGAGTTAGTTAAGTGGCATGAATGGATCTGTTTCTTTTCAGAGGTCAAGGAGGTGATGACTATCTCTCGAAATGTTAGTAGTCCTCAAGGCATAAGTCTAAAAAGACCCATGTGCTCTCCTTGGGAAGGTGATAAACCTCTGTCTCACAAAGAGTCTATGAATAAAGCCAGAGCTAGTGTTGCTGTAGGGAGCAGAGAAATACAGTTCCTCTTAATGGTTGCCTCTTAACCCAAAGGTTTGGCTGAAGGAAAAGGCCACAGTGCGAAGGGGAGACAAAGAAACGCTCTACTATGAGAGCACAAAGGACGCTTTCTCTGGGTTATCGATGAAGGCCCTGTCAGGCCAAGGGGCACTTCCCTTGCATTTGTGTTCACCTCCCCATCTCCCAGTCAGTTTCCAATAATCCAGACAAAGACACCATGCTCTGTACTCTAGCGGTGTTACACGAGATGGTTGGCAGACCTTTTCAGTAATTAACTAAGTCATTGATATTGCTTCATCTCACATGAGGATCGCAAAAGATAACTTGTTGCGTGGGTCTCGCTCCCTTCTGGGGATAGGTTGCTCTTCAGGACATGAAAGAGTCTTAAAATGAGCTTTCATTGCAATGCATTTACTTTTTACTATTTTGTGTGCTCTTCTGCTTCTATTAGCAGATTTACAACATCACACTGTCTTTTCAGTAATTGTGTTTATGCATTCATTGGCAAAATATAAGAGGAAATATATAAGTGATGTTTCAGTATCTCCAGGAACCAAACATACTATATACTCTCATCTGGGTCCTCTGACAATGGGGAAATAAATGTGCATTGTAACAAAATACTTTAACAGTAAACCTTTTGTATTTGTAGATAGAAACACGTGACACACTGTGCTTGAAAATATTTAACTGTAGATCTGAAATGACTGGACAAATGCTTTGGTACATTTCTGGAAAATATGTCATCTCTTGTCTAGAAAAGAGGGATTCCTTCAAGGACCTTGATGAGTCATATCCTGAAAGGAATATGTTGACATTTTGAATTTTAGTCTGCTATTTTAAGACTTATAAACATTTGAGAACTTTGATGTAAAACATTTTTTTTCAAGGCAGATGGACCAAATGATAAACATTATGGTATAATAGGGTCATACAGCGAGAAGGTACACTACATGGTGCTGAAATTATCTACAATTAATCTGTTAATCTGAGTTGGCAGGGTAGATAAGTGGTGAGAGACGCACCCATCACCGACAGGCCACAGGTTTGATCCCTGCAACAGCCAATGTGTCCATCAACAGCTATGTGTCTTGACACTGAATTCCTGCATGCTCACATTGGAAGTCACTCTGAAAAAGACAGTGAGCTAAATGCCTTCCATCCCCTCTAACAAGAGAGGGCATTCTCTATGGTGTTTTATTTTTCCATGTTTCTTAACCAGTCCTGTTCCAGCATTTATTAAATTTTCATTTCACCGTTTGGTCCCATTGAGAGAATCTCCTATGCAAGGGACAAATGACCAAGAAAGCAGCAATACTACATCCTCCATAACAGATTAGCGTAGCTGCATCCACCACAACTTCAGTGTGCTGACCACTCCACCAAAAAGAGTCACTGGCTGCAAGCTGTTACGTATCAAGGACTGAACCATGCCAGAATTAGTAAGCATGCAGGACAGATAGTTAATGCTGCCCTACTTGTTCCACAGACTCTTAAATAATACAGCAAATTAAAGGTCCATGGTTGTGATTTGTACGGAGAAAATGTGGTGCTGGTATGTGTGCATGTGGCACATAAAACAAACAGCAAACAATGTGTGAGAAATAGCTTCACAACACAACTCTTCATAGCTAAACCCCCCAAAATGGGATTTTTTTGGCTCAATAAATGAGCACACCGTTCCACTGCTATTTCACAAATGACCTGGATTACCTGGACAAACATGTGCCATGTAACTGTTAAGAAGCTCTTGTTCATGTGGTCTGGATGAGTTATAAACCAGAGTTCATGTAAAGTGTTACCATGCATTTTAAGAATGTGCAGGATTTGACTGTGAACTCAAAACACTTAAAGTTCCTACAATACACACAGCACATCTGGGTTATTGTGGGCTGCAGCTAACTAACTTGCTACCAGTCTTTCTTTTGGTGCCAAAAGTTCTGAACAAAGAACATAAATGAGTTATCCCTTGAAAACAACCTTGGATAATATCTCCTTTTCCACCTTTTACCACTTGATTCTGAATAGAGATATAAAACTGAGTGACATCTCAGTTTTGGAAGTAGGATCAACTCCCCTCTCTCTTCTGCTTTCTGAATACAAGAACTATATCAAATGTTTACTATTGCAAAGTGAGTTGACCTAGGGTAAACAAAAGCCATATCTGAAAGCTGTTAGAATAGGTTTCTTGTAACCCTCAAGATTGAAACTACTTTCCCTCTGGAATCAAGTCATTAACCTAATTCCCCCCTGTAGATTTGACTACGTAACAATTGAGGGTTAATCATAATTAACCCTTCAAAATGCAAGTCTAAGAAATAGGTGGGGGTTGGTAAACACCCGGTACATTTGGATTTGAATATGGCTGGTTCGTAATGGAACAGTGAGGTCAATTGTATCCATGGTGCTCAGAACAAATAATGTTTTATACTGGATGAGCAGAACTAAAGATTAAACGTTAGTTAGCCTTAAGCAAGTTTTAGTTCGCAGACTACTGGCCAACCAGTAGAAAGAGTTCTTTGTGAGACAGAGGTGGTGACGTCAAATGAACTCTATAAAGACATAAATTCATAGTTAAGCTGGAACAACACAACAGTGGGAGGACGAGTCTCTGTCCTCCTCCTATTTCTTAACTCGCATAACTAATGAGCCTTAAGCACTTGATAAATAAAGCGAGACTAGTGACTCCTCTCTCATTTGCACATGCTAGCTTGTTGTCCACTAGACTCACCAGACAGAGGGGTTTTCTTCTGTATGTAGATTCTTTTTTATCAATTACTACAATTAAAATGTTGGAGATGCTTGAATACAGCCATTATCAGGTGAGATGAATCACTATATCCTATATTCTCTAATTTTATTGCGAATAACAACCATGGGCAGACATTTGGACTGAAATCGAGCTCAATATTAAGATAACCTTTTTTTCTCTTTTGTGGTTGCATTGGTATTAGTCTATATACTGTTATTTACTGCTTCACTATCCCTCCTGGACCATTATCTAGGCTCAGAAGTCTGCAACTATTACAAGGATGATGCTCATGGGAAATAAAGCAGTAACATAGAAATACGAATGGACACAAAATAGCTTTTATACCGCTGCGTGAGCTGTTGAGCTGCCGCGTGAACTTTAACTGGCCATCGCTCACGTGGCCCAGCTGCTGCTCCTCAGCATCCCTTGTGAGTGGAGTTTTAGTTTCAAGTAAACACAAACTCAGCTAGTGGTGGGGTGAGCGCTGCTGCCATCAAAAAATGGACGGCACCTTTAAGATGGGTCCTTTTTTTCTCTCGTAATTTTATTCAAGGTAAGATAGTGGTGTTTAAAACAAGTTTAAGCCGCTAAAAGGAGGAGACACATCCGCTAAAACAAGCCTGCCATTAGGTGGGAAAGTTTGTTTTCAAAATGGTACATTCCAGACTATTGATTTTCTGGGTAAAATTGTCTACTGGATTACTACAAACCGTAGTACAGCTTGATTTCTTTTAGTTATTTTTGGAATACTTGGCATCCAAAAATCTATAGAACATGAAGCTAAATTAACAATTTCTTTCAATTTACAGGCTTTGACTTACTAGAATTGTATTG
Source organism: Centroberyx gerrardi (assembly GCF_048128805.1). Taxonomy (NCBI): domain Eukaryota; kingdom Metazoa; phylum Chordata; class Actinopteri; order Beryciformes; family Berycidae; genus Centroberyx; species Centroberyx gerrardi. The sequence goes on from NC_136001.1 coordinate 29,244,022, forward strand.
TTGTAGAATTAAGCATTATTTCAACATGTAAAATTATGCTAGAGTCTATAATCTCAAAATCGAACTGCCTCTTTTCTTAAATGTTTCCTTTAATTATAATTGAACAGATCATGACCTATTTCTCAAAAGGATCTTTTATTTGATTAGTCTTTTTTCCTTTATGAATTAGCCATCGTTTTTGATCCGATTACTCTAACCCCGTTGCATGTCATCCATTATTCACTTGTCTACAATACGAAAAGCATATACTCAACTATATCATACACTGGACTGTATCAAAGAGTGGATTTAAGATCATGGATCATGATGCATCCATCAGAGCTGAAAACATTTTGCTTCATCTTTGCTTAATTTCCATCTTGCTCATGCAGGTGCAGTCCCACCTGGAGAACCCCACCAAGTACCACATCCAGCAGGCTCAGCGGCAACAGGTGAGGCAGTACCTGTCCACCACCCTGGGGGGGAAAGCGGGTAGCCAATGCCCCAGCCAGCCGACGGAGCACGGCATGCCCCCCGGCCCGGGCAGCAGCGCCCCCAACAGCCCCATGGCCCTGCTCACCCTCAGCTCCAATTGTGAGAAAGAGGTACAGCAGGCCTGCCGAGTAACAAACACTCAGGGGTTTGGATCTGGTTCCATTTGGGCACTCGTGTGTAAACCTTGATAAACTGTGATCAAAATTTGGTGGTATATTAGACACTAAATTAAATGCTACGCGTTTTGTGTTACAGATGGATGATGTCATTGACGATATTATTAGCTTGGAATCAAGTTATAATGAAGATATTCTCGGACTTATGGACCCAGGACTCCAAATTACAAACACGGTAATTTACCAAGACACTCTACTCTTCTAAAGAATAGAATTTGTACATATCTCTTTGTACTTTGTACGTTGACTTTAAGGATGCATATAAAGTATATATATATATTTATATTTAATTCTGTTACTGTATTTGAGTTGAATTCAAATTCAAGACACAATTCTTCTTTTTAGCACACATTACTATGACACTTATTCATTGGTTTCTCTACTCTATAGCTCCCTGTGTCTGGTAACCTTCTTGACATGTATGGCAGCCAAGGACTTCCACCTCCGGGCCTCGCTATCAGCAACTCCTGTCCTTCCAGTCTATCCAACATTAAAAGGGAATATACAGGTAATCTATTGAAAACAATATTTCCACGTATACTTCGCAGACGTAGGATAAATGGTATTATACTTTTGTTGTTCGTTTTAGAATACTTAATAAGAGTAATATGATGAGTGCTGTACATTCAGGAAAGCATTTGAAAGTCCATTTTGTGCACTTGTTCAGTCAATTTTGTATATTTCGTATTTTTGTAATTCGTAATTTTGTATTTTTCTGTGATTGATATCTTACCTGACACTATCTGAATTGTCTATGATGCAGTAAATCACACCCATCGAGTACTGTCGATATTGTATGCAATTTTGTAATGCACAAGATACTATTAAATGAATTTTTTGCCAAATAGTTACTCCAGCTCCTGGCATGATGCACGTACTGGACAAGCCTGGATCCTGCGGCCAGTATGAAACCTATCAAAGGCCAGAGGGCTTTCCAGTGGGTAAGCAAAGCAAAGCAAAACAAAACAAACAAAAAACATTTATTCATACTTTGTGAAAGCTGTTTTGAATCTGATTTAGAAATGTTATGTTAAATATTTTGTGTACAATGAAAACAATATGAATCAATAGTAATTATAAGCTAATTGAGAAGCTATTTGGAATTTCCTACTGCAATCCACAGAATATGTAACTGCTTTCCTAATCTCTGTGTTTTTGGAACATAACATGGTAAAATGACAGATTGTCACAACAATTTATCAACGTATGAAATTTATATTCATGTAATTGTATACATTGTGTGACATTTTATTGAAACATAGTCATGCAAGTTTCACTTCTCTTCACAGAGGCTGAGGTTCGAGCCCTTGCTAAGGAGAGGCAAAAGAAGGACAACCACAACCTCAGTGAGTCTCTAGAAATATGTTTCTTATCCTCCTAGCGGGTGGCATTGATGTTTATTAATATAGTTCTTCGGCATGTTACCTGTGGGACCAGACTGTAGGTCAGCCTCCCCCAATGGTTAAGGTTGACAAGCCAGCTTTCCCAATATCAGTTCAAATTCCCATGTTTATGGCAGTAATGTCGGATGAAAAGACAAACATGTTAAACATTAATTATTGCTGGAACAATTATATTACTTATAGCTTATGGAACGTTTTACATTTTGAGATTCCTACTATCAAACACAGAAATAGAATTGATTGCCTGAGGGAAGTGAATATCTGTGTGTGCATTGTTATTTGACATTTTCACCCTCTCTTTCTTTACGCATTATTTAAAGCTCTTCAAAAAATGTAATTTTGTGGTTGTACACATATCTCTTTGTTCTTGCATTTTACACCACGCCAGAAATTTGCAACATTAAAGGCAGGGAAATTCAAAAAGTCCATTTGTCCATTTGAAAATTCTTTATTTATTTTATCACTTCTAATTTCAAAGACTGTGGTTTATCAGGCTGCTATACTTATATTCTCTATTATATTTAACATTTTTTAGTTGAACGAAGGCGGCGGTTCAATATCAACGATCGCATCAAAGAACTGGGAACCTTGATTCCTAAGTCAAATGATCCGTAAGTATTTTGTTATGTACGTATGTACGTATGTATGAATGTATCTAACTATATGTCTGCCTATATATCTATCTATTTATTTAATCATTCATTCATTCACTTATCTATTCATTCATTACTTTATTCACTCTATTTTTAACATTTTCCTCTCCAGGTTTATGCCTAAAAATCCTTAAAATGTAATGGCGTATTTGCTCCGAGGGGCCGTTAAGAATCCTGTGCTGTCATGGTCAGCTGCTCAGCTGACTCTGACTGTAGACTTTGTCCCCTGTATACCCTAGGGACATGCGCTGGAATAAGGGCACCATTCTGAAAGCCTCAGTAGACTACATCAGGAAGCTGCAGCGGGAGCAGCAGAGGGCCAAGGAGCTGGAGTGCAGACAGAGGAGGCTGGAGCATGCTAACCGCCACCTGATGCTTCGTATACAGGTGGGTCAATCTAAGGTGGCAAGAGGGACCAGCTCAAGAGAGCAACCCCAGCAACCCATGCACAGTAGCTGCTGATACAGAGGCTGTATGCATCAAATCTCCCCCCAACCACATGTAGCACCATCACTGAGGTCCAGTGGAGAACTGACTATGCACAAATAATAAATGGAAAAGGAAAAGAGAGATAAATGAAACTGTCTTGTCTTAGAGGAAAAATCCACCCTCATACACTCTTACACTATTATATATGTCATCAACCTGTGATGTTTAATACATTCCGGGAGTTGTGTTGAAGTGTTGTAATTCACTTTTTTGAGTGTACCCACTCTCCCTCAACTTGCCTTGTCTACTTCTACTTCAGTTAGCGGTTTCCCAAAATGCCTGAAAACCCCCAGAGAATGTGCCTGAACTTGTTCCATTCAGTGGGTTAGGGTTAGGGTTCTGGTGCATGTGTCTTTTTTGGGGGGCAAGGTTTTTCCCCATCACATTTGGCTGTGATCAACCAATCTCAATTGGGATTGGCCAGCATGCATCGTGATTGGCTGTCAATCGAACAATCTTGATTGGGACTGCCTGTGTTGTAGGCAAATGGATTGTTGTTGTTGGCTGTTTGAGAGATGAGAGGGAATAAGACACATGCATGGTTGCCATGTGCACTTCTGATAGGTGACTTTGGGCTCTGATAATCACTTTAAATTATGGGCAGCAGCCAAATTGCTACATATGGTATTTTTTACGGTGTATGGTATACACACACACAAACTAGCCATAGCTGTAGCTGTGTTAGTTTCCCACTACTCTGCCCCACAGAGGTGTCATACTTTTTGGGGCCGTGCTGATTTGCCATTTATAGTGACACACTCCTGTGGGTTGCAATAAACAATTTGCTTTGGCCATACTGCACAGGTGGCTATTGAAATCAGTGTGGCGAACTTAGCTGTAACCTAGTTTTCACTTGTTTAACAGTATTAGAAGTCACACTGTAATGAAAAATAACTTTTTCGCCTTTGTAGCTCATTCTAACTATCATACCATACACCTATTTTACAATTTATGCCAAAAAATGACAAAAAATAACTTTAATGTATTATTATATCAAAACACCATCTTCCTGGAAAACAGAAAATCTTTAGTGGTGACTTCATCGTGTACCAGGAGGCGACATAAAAATTCCAATAAAAACCAATAAAACAATGACATCATCATTTTTGAACAATCTTACCCCTTTTTAGGACACAGTTTTGTATTTCACTCTTAGTTCTGATTCATCACTTCCTGTGGGTGGTCAAATTTGACTATGAATTGACTGAAATTAGTCAAATTTCACTGAAATTTAAATATTAATGATAAAATGTAAATAGTATTGACATATGAAACAAGGGCACAATGTGTTCTAAACTGATAGATTCTATCCGGAAATTGATTCATAACATACAGTCTTTCCGTTATTCCGTTTCTTGAAAGATTATAGTTCGTGTTCTACTGAGTCTTGCCTTTTATTTGAATATTGAAATTTGTCCTGACAGCCTTATTGGGTGGAGAAGTGTCCATACCTGACACCAGAATTTCATTGGGCAAATAAGGCAAATCTACAGTGTCTCAAGATGGGACGCTCTTCTCTGTTGCAGCCCCACTTTGTGATTTAGGCTGATAAGACGTGAACTTTTACCAACATCTTTCCTAGTGTACCTTTAAATTTGTTGAATAGATTTTGTTGGCGATATTATGTACATCATGTTTTGTTTATTTGTGTGTTCATCTAGGAGCTGGAGATGCAGGCACGTGCTCATGGTCTTGCAGTGGTGTCATCCCCATCAGTGTGCACTTCAGAGTTGATGGCTCGAGCCATTAAACAGGAGCCTGTCCTTGGCGAATGCCCCTCAGACCTCTACCAGCACACGTCAGCTCCTGATATGTCCCCTCCAACCACACTGGACCTCAACAACGGCACCATCACCTTCGACCAGATTCCTGGAGATGCTGGGGACCCTTACGGTAACTCCAAGAGCTGTAAAATGAAGGAAATGGTAAGGGACAGCGCCCTGTCGCCGATTGCCTCCAATGATCCCCTGCTGTCCTCCGTGTCCCCAGATGCCTCCAACAGCAGCAGCCGCCGCAGTTCCAGCTCTAGCATGGACGAGAAAGAGCATGGTTGTTAGCATTGTCCGATGCCACAAGCCACTCTGACCCTTTCTGTAGCATTCCTATCAATGAGGCAACTGCCATGAAGTGACTTGCAATCTTACATTTAAAGGTATCCGCACAACTAAGTGGATATAGGAACATTCTCAGAATTTTCTTTTTTTTTTTTTTATTGCTACCAAGTTGTTGTTTTTTTTTGCTCATTTACCACTGAATTTTAGCCTTCAGATATGTTACTATGACCTGAGACAGTTTGGTTTGTCTTATTCCCCTATTGTACACAGTATTTATCCAGTCTCTTAAAATGTGATGCTATATAGATGGACAGGTCCATTGAGAAACAATTTACAAAGATGCAACAGGTGACTGACAGTAGGCACCATCGTGTTTTTACTGGATAAGTGTATGTTTGTGGTTAAAAAAAAAAAGTATGTCTTCAATCTGTCAGTAGCTCCAATCTGTACATCTTGTCATCTTGGTGACATTACATTTTAACTTTTGATCAAAGTTGTTCATGTTCCCAAATACAGACTGAACTGTCCTAGGCTAAAGGGATAACATATGTGAAATGTTATTGGTAATATGTAGAGCAAAAGGTTTACTGATGTTATTGTTCAAACTTGCAAGGAAATACACAAAATATTAATTGGTATTTAGAATGTTTAAGTATTGCATATCATTCATACTTTTTACTTAGCAATATATTTCAGATTAAATTATTTTTTAGCCCAGATTCTTTATCTAATCTGAAAAAATTAATTAATCAAATTCTTGACCTCAATAGAAGAAATGGTTTCAAGCTGCCGCATTAGTTGTTTTTTTGTTTTTTTTAAATTCAATGATAGCTAATTTTGTATCATATTTATACTTCACAAAGATTTTTGATTTTCTCTTATGCATTTTCTTATTTATTATGGCCCATTAACCATACTGTATAATTGATCTTCTCTTATTTGAATGTGATCTCAGAGGTCAGAACTTTAACTTACTGCAGTTACATACATACTAGCCTTGACAAGACAGCATTACACATAGGCAACTACACAGATGAAAATAGCAGTTTATGACCAACTAGAGCCATCACAGTGTACAACAGCATTTCTTAAACTGTGGACTAGATCCCAAAATAAGACGGGTCTGTTTTGGGTCCACAAATGCCAAAAGTGCTCGTATGCTTTAATGTGGCTGGGCCCCTGGCTGAGACAAATTTTACTCAATTTGGGTCCTGGGTGATAAAAGTTTAAGAATCTCTGACATGATATATCATTATGCTCCAATTACAATGAAAAGTAAACTAAAATTCAATGAAAAAAATAAATTGAATGGAAATTGAAATGTGTTTCATAGCCTTAAGATTGCTCAAAAAGGCTCCCAACAGCCTTTGTAGCAGATTAATTTATTCATTTGTGGGTAGTCAATTATTGCCCTATTATTGCACCTTTAGATATTGCATGGTAGAGGCGTGTAAATGGCGTACATGTACACAGTCCTTTCGTGACAGAAGCTTGTGACCAGGGCAATGTTTGTTTAGAGGCAGTTGACATATCAACCACTGATGACTGTACACAACAAACTGGATGAAACCAAATGTGACACTTGTTAATGTATGCCAGTTATCTCCGACTAATACTGCAAAAGAAAACACTTGAGATGCTGAGATATTGTATATAGTCCCTTTTTTTCCAGAAAGAACAAATGACAGTGTTTTAGAGTTCTTGTGTCAAAACTGGGGTACATCTATTGATCTGCTTATTGTGTCAGATGAATATTTCACTTCATATACTGTGGGGTGAGATGTACTTAGTGAGACTGTTGTGAGACTGAAGGAACCACTTCAAACAATGAATCAAATGATTGTAGCGGTTACTGACATGTATCTGCTAAACTTAATTTTGAAATATTGTAAAATATTATTAAATGTATTGTTCTTAAACGTGCATATCATACATACATATGTCTTTGAGAAACCACACACAAGTTCCTAACATTAAATTTTTATTTTGATATTCAAGAAACATTCAAAGGAAAAACAAAATAAAAATCATATAACATAAATGGCATCAGCTGTTGATTAATAGGTTTTCTTTGTTTTCTGTTTTTCTTTGTTTTCAAAATTACTTGCAAATATCAGTCAACCTAACAAAACGCTAAACAGACTTCAGTAATAAGGTTTAAATATCTTAAAAAATCTTAAAAATCTTGTAGGAGTATTATTTGAAGTATTAGTATAGATTTTGACACATTCTCCAGCCACCAGACTCATAGGTATTTTAATTTTAGCGATAGCCACCATATTACACAACAGACAACTCTGGAAGTCTCTGAGATCAGAAAATGATACTCAAGGTTGCTGTAATGATCCTCAGTTACAAATGTTTCAACTTTGTTAGTGTGAAATCTTGTTTTTTCTGTTGCTTCCATGTTTCAAACGGCACCAAACACTACAATATCAATGACCCTTAGAGGCCGTTACTATAGTGATAGCACAACTTGTGCAGTAGGTGTAATCAGCGATTTGGTAGATGTGTCCAGCACATAGACATAGAATTATAAAACGTATGCATGTTTTTTGCATAATGTAAACAAATCTTCAATATAGTGTCATGTCATGATCGCCGAGAAGAAAAGCGGTAGAATGAAGTGTAATTGTGCAATGGTTGCAATCGGGTACAAAACACTGGACCATGTTCTTCTTGTCTTAACGTAGAAACCTTAATTCTATCTTGTATGACTAGCTCTAGATATACTTTGTCTCTCTCACCTCACAAGATGACAGAGCGACAAAGTTGTAATTGGGGGACTTTGATGGTGCAGTTCTCTCTGGGATGAGTGAGTTTATTTACCCCCTAATACCCATTTGTACACAGCCTTGCACCTTAGCCTTTTTTTCCATGTGTGCTAGTTTTTTCAACGCAGCTCTTTCGTTTGAGCTAATGGGTAATGGGTAGTGGTTCTAGGTCATTCATCTTTTGTAACACTCCGAATGGCGTGTCACGTGACAATGTGTATGTGAAAATGAATGGAGCTGTTGCTTCCGGAACTTGAAAATAGTCACGTCTCAACTCTATTAAGTAGCCTACTCTGAGACCTCTAGAGGACCAGTAGGAATTGCAGCAACATTGATAGAACTTTTCTCCTCATACACAAGTCTCTGGCACAGCCCCCACACCCTTCCCTGTCCCCTTGTATAGTGACACAAATGGTGAAGTTACATTTTCACAATAGAAGAATTAAGCTAGCTAATTAGAGCAGAGATCCAACAGAAACATCTAGTTAAGAGGTAATATCAAATTGCAAAATACTGTAATAATAATACTGCTTTGTCATTTCTTTTTTTGGCTTGAGAACAATGTTTTTTTAGCTTTCGGAGCTAAAATGTGTTGCTCGCTCATAGCACCGTCATCCATCATTGAGTGCTTCAAAATGTGAGCAAGTGGCAGGGAGGAGATTGGGAGATGCCAATGGGTGGGGAGTTTTTGTTTCAAAAAGATTGTTTTTCGGCCATTTTTGCCTTTATTTGAAAGTCGACAGTGGAGATAAACAGGAAAGATTACAAAGGTCCCAGCCAGGCCGGATTCAAAGCCAGGACATCACAGTTACATGATATGCATGCACCTTACCCAACTGAGCCAGAAGGAGGCCCTTCATTTGTCTTTAAGCTTTCCCAAAATAGCATGGTGCTAGCATTATTAGAATTCTTCGTTACAGTAGCAAGCCACTAGCAGGCCCTGCTAGTGCTGGCTTGCCTGCTTTCAATGACGAATGCTAACTAGTAATATGCCATGTTAAGGAAACTAAAGGATAGATTTATAATGCAAACTTTTTTCAATAATATGAAAAATAGCTAGCTAGCTAAAGCTCATGTTGTATTCCCTTAACCATTTACAGTAAACCTATGCTGCTATGGTATGTGCAGGTTAAGGGTCACCGCTGCTGTCTGAAGACGTACTCAGCTCATCACACCATTTTTCGTAAGCTCTGTACAGGATTTCATCAGATGTGTCATTGAAAATCTCTGCATTAAAAAAGAGAGGAGAACAAAGAGAGAACATGCATTAGCTTTCATATGTACAATACATTTTGAAATGTGGTTAAAATATTACATATATAAAGCTGTAATTCAGGGCCTTCCAATGGCTTTATTTGGTCAATTTTAGTGTAATTTTCTTGTAGGCCCCTATCTGAGATTTAATTTTAGGAAAACCTGTTTATCACAAGTGATCATAACAGAGCATCTTAATGGCACAATACCTTAAAAAGTATCTGGAAATGGTGATATGAAATGATATCACCAATTATATCACCACTTATAAGTATACAGTATGATGGGAGGGGCAGAGGGGACGGATTGTTCAAAAATCTGTGATGTATTATTGGTTAGAATTTTTATGTACGCCTACTAGAATGCCATGAGGTAACCATGTCACACCCTTTCCCAGGAAATAAAATTAATAGCATTTTGATATAAAAATACAAGAAAATAAAAGTTTAACATTTTTTGGGACCATTTATTGTTAAATAGGTGTGTATTATGACATGGGAAATAAAAAAGAGGGAAAAGACATTTATATTTCATTGTGGCTTTAAGTTCTTTACCTGCTTGCCCGAGGCCAATGGGCAGAGGCATTCTGACAAGGCCACCGGAGTGCTTCAGCCTGTTGCGAAGAGACTGCTGCACCAGTTCCATGGTACAGTCTTGGTGCCAGACAGGCAGCTCCAAGCCCACCATACACCTGATGATCCTTAGTTTCTCCTCCTCTGTCAGTAGCCCACTCTCCCAGGACACGTACACCATGTAAGACATATCGATGTTCACTGCCTCGCCATGCAGCAGAGATGGGAGAACTTTCTGCATGGAAAAGAGAAAAAAAGAGAGAATGTGATTATGTTGTTTGATTAGGATTGGTATATGTATGAAGTACTTAACAAATTTAAAAATAATCACATCTGCGTAGCTCATATCAACAAATGATTTAAATACAACTACATATTTAGTTACGTGTGCTATGAAGAATCAGTTACCATTTCCAACTCTGGACTGATAAGGTGGCCGAAGTCCACAAGTCTGTTGAGGTCATCCTCCCAAAGGTTAGGGGCGAGCTCCTCCAGCATGGTCTCAATGGCTATACGTGTCGATAGTGATGCAGCTTCTAAGCGGTTGCACTCTATGCTGTTGTCAGACTGGAACCTAGAGTCCAACAGGAACTGACCATGTGCCTCAAGAAGTTCAAAGAGCCCTCTGTGTTTCATCAAGGCCATCTGCAGAGAACCCAAAAAAAAGGCATAGAAAACTTCAAGTAGTTCAAAAAAGAAAAGAGATGTATTGAAAAAATGCATAATCCATTAACTATTTGGGTGTCAGCTAACATACCTTTAACATCTCTGCCAGCCCATTGGAGATGTGTCGCCGAGGAACGGTTTGCATGAAGGAACGGTCGAGGAAAGCAGCTACAGGTGGAATGTAGGTACCCAGCTTGTTCTTACAGTTAGCAAAGTTGACGCCTGTTTTTGCCCCCACACTGGCATCGATGTAGGAGAGCAGTGTGGTTGGGACCCTGATGTAAGGCGTGCGTCTCCTGTAGAGTGAGGCAGCCAGGCCCACTATGTCCAGGCATACCCCTCCTCCAATGGCAATGATGGGCTCTGTGCGGCGATCAAGGGAGAACTTGTGGACCTCCTCTAGGATCTTCATGGCCAGTTCCATGGACTTCTTCTCCTCAGTGGTGGGCAAAGGCAAGATCTGGTACAAGACGTTGCGGGCCTTGAAATATTCAGTTAGCTTGGAGCCGTAGATTTTGTAGACCACCTGGTCCATGACCACAAAGCGCTTGAGGGGCTTGGTGTTTTTTTTTATATCCTCCAGCTGCTGCGAGTCTGTGATGTGGCCCAGCAGCAGTGTGTCGTTGCTTGGGTCCAGCAGGCCCTGGGTCTCACTTACCTTGTAGGTAAAGACGATGGGGCTGACCACTGTCCAGGAAGTGCCCTTCTCTGTGATGCTCTCATAGCTGCCATACAAGACACATTAAACAATACTGATTATTGTTGCATGGGTAAAATAGGTGTTTTACAGTATCATGCCAACTTTTATAAAGGTTGTGATACACTGGACAACTTTTTGGGCAAGGACACATTGTCCTAAAAGTCTCATGGTAGCCACGTGGACTGATCTAAATTCCTGTTTATTGCAAAATTACAATCTGTGAACAGAAGATGTAAGTTACTTTACTGTCCAGAGGGTGTTGCTATTTGGTTGGGATGTTCGTTTAACTTTTTTGCCTAATAGCTTCTCAGTTTTGTCTTGGTTCAAAACCTTGTTTTACATGTTTTGATTCTTTCAGTGCATGGTTCTATTCTATTATTTCTCTTTTAGATTTATTCAATCAGGCAAGCTGACTGAGAACCCATTATTGTTTTCAGTTACTGCTAGGAAGGCCACACATATTTAGGCTCAAGGGCGCTTTGGTGGTAGTTGTTCTGGGAGGGGGGAGGGCTCTACAGCGCCACTCCCAGGTACATTATGCTTCCATGTAAATATGTGTGTGTGAACCAGGCTATTGCTGAAAATCAGTATGTGTGCTCTGTCAATCTTCCCTGGGTTATTATTATTATAATTATTATTATTATTGCATCATTATGCTCACTCACATGCTCACACAGTCCTGCTTGGGCCATTCATTTTACTAAAAAAATGACTAAAGATTTTGACTAAATAAAAAACAAAATACTGTCGCCATAAGTATCTTGTTACATAGTACATTATCATATTTCATACCTGATACAAAGAAAAAAATACAAAGAAAAAAATAAATACATATTTTCAACAAATCTAACAGAAATACTACCCATCTGTTTCCAAGAACTTTGCCCTGTAATGTTGCCATGAATTCACCACCCAGGTGTATCGCAGCCTTAAAGTAGGTTTATTTTAAATTCCTACTGGCACTGTGAGGAACTTTGTTATACTCACATTTTTGCGGCAGACACACAGTCCATTGTGTTCTTGTTCAGGTTCTTCCCCACTTTGCGCTTCCATGTACCTTTTACCTTTACTAAGCTAAACTCAGTCTTCTTTTCTTTATTATTTGTGTCTCCCAGATGAGTCTTCCCCATTTTAGTGTTGAATTTCAGCTGTTACGGCAAGTCTAACCAAAGGCAGTCACACAGTTAAGAAAAGGGGCATCAGTTAAGTGGGTAAGCGCTACATCAATATATACAGAAGACCCATGAGGCAAGGGAGGAGCATTTTCCTTCTGTGTGCTTCACATGTCATTGCAAGTGACTATCACACAATTTATTTAACTGTGATGTAAGGCTTGTTTTGCTAACTGCAAATACAGTATTAATGTTATATGTTACATACTTCTATTAAATCACATCCTTTTGAGAGACAAAAAAAACCTCAGAAACATTGAACCTGAAACTGGATAAATGCCAATAGCTTCAAGAGCACAAACTGCATCTTACTTTTTTATGTGTTCGTGGGAAATCCATCCATCCAGGTGTGATTACATGGTTTCACAATATACTTGTATGATGCAATGTGCTTTAAGAATCTGTTACCCATGAAGTCAGGGATAAAAGAATATTTATGAAAGTGGAAATTGACAAATTGGCATCTGATATCATATGCATTATCAGCAGTATTTCTACTACAATATTTTAAATAGTGTTGCTGTCCGATGAAAACATTTTAATTTGATGACAATGTATTTTTGACATTTTACAATGGTTTTCAAAGGGTTTCATAAGCCCCAGAGGTCGGAGAATTTGCTCAACCCATAGAGCATTTAGTTTCAACCCATTGGAGCATTTAGTTTAGGTTATTTTAGACATTCGGCAGGCCTATTTTTGACCATCTCTGGGTGTAATATTGTACTTCATGTACATCTCAGTGGTTGATATTAGGCTGATGAAACCATCAAATAATTAAAACAACCAACCACAATATAGTCCTTAATCAGGCTTCAGCAGCAGGACAAATAGCTTAAAATCAATGAGACTCAAAAGGCATAACTAATGTTACTCAAATGGTGGATATGGCTCAAGATATTTAACTTTCTACAACTGAGCTGTGACTTTTCCTGCATTCCCAACAGCACAAGGGCAGTGTTTCACATTCTAGGAATTTATGCTCTAAAACAGAAAAAAACAAAAAACAAAACTAAGCTTAACCTACTTATTTGCCCATTTTTCACTTGTGTTAATCCACAGATGAAGAACATATTGGTGATTAAAATATATTGGTGATCAGACTTGGCTGGGTCAAATGTGAAATGAATTTCAGGACTATCTCCTCTGTGCTTAATTTCTAGACACTTATCAGCAGTTTTGACTCAGCCTCTTCCCCTGTTGATCCATTTGTTCCAACCCATGTCTGAGTGCCCCGTGTGAAGGACTGTTACCAGTCATAGCTAGTAGAGTCCAGTCATAACTATGACTTGTTTGTGGTTGTCTCTGTATCCCCTGTCCCTGTGCTGAAGGCAGCCACCATAAGAATCAAGTTCCAACTCACTGTCAATTTACTAAACCCTAACATATGGCAATGTCCCTGCATCTGATATCATTAGCCATAACTTCCAAAAAGCTTCCAAATCTGCATATATCGACTAAATTTCAGGTGAGGAAACGGAACAATGACTGATTATAACTCATTATGACTCATTATAATGATAACTATAAGATCAAATTTGGATTCAGTTAGGCAAAGGTATGATGAGTGCCACATCTTGCCATACCCAACTGACACCCATGCTTCATCTGCCTAGTCTGTTGACAGGTTCCTCCTAACATAGGTGGGTTACTTGCTAATTTGCTTATTGTTGTTTCTTATTAGGCTCCCCATTAGCTGTGCATAATGCAACATCTACTCTTCCTGGGGTCCACACAAAACATAAAAACAAGACAAAAAAACTGTACATTTCATTACATTGCTTAGACTTTGAGTTATTCTAGAACAGTCTGTGCAGTCCACAGAGAAAGGAGAGAGGGGACAAAAGAAAAATTACAATATCACAATTGACAAAAATTAAAAAAGAAAAAAGAAAGAAAATAGAGAAAAAGAATGCTTCTGATATCCTTCTAGTTCTGTCTCATCCCAATCACTTGGATTCCTTGCGAACAATAGTGTCATTATTATTTTGATTATCATGAGTGGCATGTCTAGTGGGATATGTGTATTGTAGAGCTATATGTGAATTGATTGTAAAGGTACGTTGGGGTCTTTGACATGATGATGCACCTTATGAAGATGAGGACTGAGGCATTCAATCAATCAATAATCAGTTCAATCAAAGTGACTCCCAGAAGTTTAGTTTCCTCTTTTTTGTTCAAATGGGGTGTCTTTAATGATCAGATCCAGATGTGGTTTTGAGCTTAGTGAAAAATATGTACCAAATACAATGGTTTTTGTGTTTAATATTTAATTTATATTATATTAAGCACAAAATTATTGCTATTCACCCAACTGATCACATTCTGCAACTCTTTGTTCAGAGTCACAGTGAGTCCATTGACTGTAGATGCATACGTATATAATCATGTGTAAAATAGCATTGTATTTGATCAAATACGATTTTCCATACGTTTGCTGACAGCAGGCAGCAAGCCAATGGGAAAATGTAATTCTTCAGGCTGATGTTAAATATAGCCAATGGCAAATGGGACAAGCAATGTGCTCTGCTGCCATTTTTAAAAGTTTACCATCTTGTCAGTGCCTGGTTGTTTAGCATTTTTGATGGACATTAACAATTTTTTATGCACCTGCAGAAATCAAAGTAACATTATTTATCCTTCATAATTTGATTTTTCATGTTGAAAAACTGATTAATCTGATTCATTTTTCCTACCTGACTTTGATGTATCAAGCCTCAGTTTGTTTACTCTATCCATGAAGTAGTCATTAAAGTGGCTAGCAATGTCAAATGGTTTTGTGATAAATGTCCCTTCAGACTCAATAAAAGATGGACATGAATAGGGGTTTCTTCCCATGATACTGTTCAGTGTACTCAGTTTTTTTCCATCATTCTTTATGTCTTTTATCTTTGACTCATAGTACAGTTTCTTTTTCCTTT
Organism: Centroberyx gerrardi; assembly: GCF_048128805.1. Taxonomy (NCBI): domain Eukaryota; kingdom Metazoa; phylum Chordata; class Actinopteri; order Beryciformes; family Berycidae; genus Centroberyx; species Centroberyx gerrardi. Next base: position 29,259,327 of record NC_136001.1, read on the forward strand.
TGTTAAGTTTAGTCACTTACTTTCTCAGTTTACAATAGTTTATTCTATCCATTTTACAGCCAGATTTGTTTGCCACTTCCTTTGTTTCATTTCTCTGAGCCATATCATTTTTCAGTTCTTCTTCAGTGATTTGACAGTTTTGACAGTAAATTTCTTGACTGGAGCATGTTTATCATATCTAAGAATACACAAAACCCACAAGTCACACTATGCAACCAGCTTTTGTTAGCTGTGATTAGCATTAGCATTTTGGTGCTTTAGTAGATTTTAATATGCATTTGTTTTTCAAAAATAACAACAAAATATGACAAAGGACAAATCTTGTTGAAATACAAGAAAATCAGGAATTTTAGCACTGACGTAAATGGTGTTCTCATATGGTGTCTGCCTCCCCCTTTGAATTCTTGTCTATTTTCGTGAGTCATGGGCACTACTATAAATAGCAAACAAAATTGCAGGCACTCTTGGCCTAACCCAGCCAATGGGCTTGGGGTGAATTAAGTCAAAAACTCTACAGGAGAGGGGTTCACAAACATTTAGATGTCAAGGCTCCCAGAATAGACACACATTAAGCCTGGCAACCCCATTTAACCTACTGTATCAAGTCAAGCCTCCCTCTCTCTCGCTCTCTCTCTCCATATCTCTCTTTTCTCTCTCTCTCTCTCTCTCTCTCTCTCTCTCTCTCTCTCTCTCTCTCCATATCTCTCTTTTCTCTCTCTCTCTCTCTCTCTCTCTCTCTCTCTCTCTCTCTCTCTCTCTCTCATATCTCTCTTTCTCCTTCTTCCGGTGTCTACTCTCTCTGTCTCTATCTGTCTGCCTCGCTTTCTCTCTGTCTATTTCCACTATTACGAAAGATACCGACCAGGTCAAAGATACTCGAGGGGCGCACGTGCCGGATTGTTGGATTTTTTTCTTTTCTTCGTCTGTTGTACAAGCTGTCAGTCGGTCACTCCCCTTATGGGAGAATTTGCATACCTGCTGTAGCAACTCACAATATAACGGTATCAGAATATTAACAGCTACGCGTAGTTGAAAATCGTTAATTTTGTCACGCGTGTGAAAAGTGCACCATCATGCCGCCTGTAAAAGGTAAGGTTGTTACCTCATTCTTATGCCTGTGACAGGGTCAGAGTACAATCAGATAGACTTTGCACTTACACTAACCTACACAACTGACCAAGCAAACTGCAGAGTGAATGAGTCCAGTGTGCATAGTGGTTAGCTACTCATATTTCAGACAACCAAAAATAAAGTTTTTGTACGACAGATGGAGGCAGCTGCCATATAGCCTAAAAAAAAAGTTTGTGTGCTTATTAAAACTGATATTTTACCCCCCTAGTTTCTGACACCCCAATGGAACTCCTTGTGGATTCCATAAGAAAAGCGAAGGAGATAGCTGAAGGAAGTGGCAGCATCCCAGAGGAGTTGAAAGGTTGCTTGCAGGAGGCTCTGGACATAGCCAGCGGCCTGGATGACTACCTTGAGAGAATGACCACTCAGGAAAGTGAACCTCTGGCCGAACTCTATAAGTACGCCTTGGTTTCAAATCATTGTAGTCCAAATAATTACCAGTAGTAGTCCATTGTAGTCCCAATAATTGCTGCATGAAATAAGTGTTGTTGACATTTTTATGCATACTTATTCGTAGAAAAACTGTGTCTCATGACTGGGATCAAGTGCACAAGGAGGGCAAGACTATGTTCCGGCTTCCCAAGGAGTGCATCACTGGACACGTGGAAGGTTGGATGCTTACATCTGCGCACTGTAGGGATGCACCGATACCGATACTGGTATCGGTATCGGTGCCGATACCAGGCTAAAATGGAATATCGGTATCAGAGATTTTACCCAAGACTAAAATCTGATACCGAAAGCCATGAGTAACATGTAAGAAATAAAAGCAAACTGTCTTGATTTTATGCATTTGTGGCACATAGAAGCCTGTATTTCTCAAACAGTGGGAAAAACAAGGATTTTATCTCAATAATTTTGTCCATTGACCCCAAACTAAGGAAGTAAGCCTGCACTGTTCAGTAAAAGTAATGGATCGGATCGGTACTCAGTATCGGCCGATACTTAAACTTTCATACTCGTAATCGGTATCGGCATTGAAAAAGTGGCATCGGTGCATCCCTAGTGCACTGCTCAGTGGATGCGGTTGTATTCACTGCTTGTTCAAAGTTTCCGTAACAATAGCAGGAACCGTTTTTTACCATGTTATGTTAATGTGCTCTATGGTGTCTTTCTGGTAGGCCAGACCCTGAAGATGCTGGTCCACATGAGTCAAGCCAAGAGGGTCCTAGAGATAGGGATGTTCACCGGCTATGGAGCACTCTCCATGGCTGAGGGACTTCCTGAGGATGGATCCCTGGTTGCCTGCGAGTTAGAGCCGTACCTCAAAGAGTTTGCTCAGCCCATTTTTGATAAGTCTCCACACGGCAAGAAGATTCATGTCAAGATTGGCTCTGCCATGGACACCCTAAAGGTGAATGAAAAACAAAAACCCTATTATATAGCATATTCAGACTGAATGGTTCAATTGATCCGGATGTGAAGATGCAGTTGACTTGAGTCGCCATATTGTTCCTGTTATATTACAAACTAATACATGTGTTTTTCTCTTTTTCCCTTTCACTAATATCTACAGTTATAGTTTGTGTATGTTATGTCATGAGCTTTGTATAGCCAGAGCAAACACATGTTAACATTGATTCTTCTTCTTTAGTGTTAATCAGTAAAAAAAACAAACTGTGAGGCACATGGCTAGTTCTCTGATAGTGGTCTGACCCATCTAGGAACTGGCTGCAGCAGGTGAGCAGTTTGACATGGTCTTCATTGATGCCGACAAGAATAACTACATCAACTACTACAACTATATCCTGGACAACAATCTCCTGAGGCTGCGAGGGGTGATATGTGTAGATAACTCACTGTTCAAGGCTAAGGTTTATCTCAAGGACACCACGGATGCGAATGGACTGGCGCTACGAGAGTTCAACCAGTTTGTCTCCAGTGACCCGCGTGTGGAGCAGGTCAGTTTCAATTCATTAGAACGTGTCTGACGTGTTCTTGTTTCTTTTTTTTTTATGTTGATGATGCTTTCATTGTTTTAAAGGTCATTGTCCCCCTTAGAGATGGCGTCAGTATCATCCGGCGAGTACCTGTGGCCTCTGTGTGCGCAAGGACACAGGTACTGTAAGATCAGAGCTCAATGAGGCTAAATGAGACTACAGCAGAGCAAATACCGAGACTAAATCAAACACCGGCCATCATGCCTGTGCTGACGATCTGAGTTTGTTCCAGTGTCTCTCATCAGTACTACCATGCTTACTGATCATGTTTGCTTGTCTTGTTTCTCTGTGTTAGAGTAAAATAACAGATGACGAGGTTTTCCGGGGTGTCAAGGGACGCCCCATCCTGGATCGAATGTGCCTCGATGGCAAGGTGGCCTATGTGACGGGTGCCGGGCAGGGCATAGGCCGAGCGTTTGCTCATGCCCTGGGCGAGGCTGGTGCAAAGGTGGCCGTGGTGGACCTGGACCAGGTTAAGGCTGAGGCTGTGGCAGAGGAGCTCTCTCTCAAAGGTCAGGGGTGATTGTGTTAACAAGAACGCGTAACCAAAAGAAGATAAGAAGTAGACTTAAGCATGAGCTGGATAGGACATCCTGTTCCCACCAGTTCCTCATCCCGATTGGTATTATCTTGTACTTATAGGTGTTTTCCTGTTCCTATATTACACATATAGCATTATGTAAAGACAAAAAATGTAGATGGTTAATATTGATACAGGCTACATATGACTGACAATGCAATTTTCCTTCAGCTGCCTCAGGCAATGCAGTTCGATGATGGCATATTGCATTTTCGTATATCTAGAGAGCTAATACCTAAACGCTCATAATAACTGAACAAACATCTTGGAGGAAAATGTCTCAACATCATACAGTATGTTAATGTCTAATTTCCATCATAGAAAAGTGTTACAGTACTTTTCCCACCCACTGTTTTGACAACTCTGTTAAACGAGATGAGCAAGATCTCTGTTAACTTTTCTGACAGTTATTCATTTTAAGAGCTCAACAAAAGCTGGGCTCTGTGTGTTTGTCAGGAGGACGTACCACAGCATTAGCCCCAATGAGACACTAGATGGCGCTGGGATTAAATGTGGGAGCATGTGTATATTTACTGTTGCTCAATGTCACTCCTATAATGCATACCCCTCGAGTACCTAAAAAGTAATTTTACATGACATTACATTAACATATTGAATCAGTTAAGCACCAAGAAGAAATCATTTTTCTTTAGTATTAAAGAGGTAATTGTTATACAAATTCTCTTTTTATTGGCCACCCCCGGCATCTGGTGTTCTGGTCCAAATAGTGCTCTATAAAAGGCACTTCAGATGGGACAATAACCACAGAGACCAGACCACAACAAATATCCCAATGGCAGATATCCAAAGGGTATCCAAAGGGTAGCAAAACTTCATAACTCATGACTTCCGAGGCGAAACGAGACAAACAGTATTACAAAAAATCTGTCATGACCCGTGTCGTACAATTATGCAGTCCTCTAATTCAGAAGAAGTGAAACTGGTCACTCTAGGATTTAGGATGACAGACAAATCAAATTTCATAGTAATGAATGATCTTCTCAGTGCTCATGGCTTGATTGGTAGCAAGCCTGCATATCTGGATCCACTAAATTAATAAATTGGAATATAATTTGTGCACTTGAATTGGTATTATAATTTACTATAACTGGAAAAAAGCTGAAAACCCTACACTATAACAGGGCAATCAGCCAAATGTGATAAATGAACATATTGGTCTGTTACTTTTTGGGTTTTTGGCCAGCAGATGGCAGCATACTAAAGGATAAAATACCCTGTGCCTGGCCAAACATGTACTTCCTAACCTTGTGTGTGATTCTGCCTCTATTTTTGCCTTACAGAATGAAATGTGCTAAAGTAAAAGTCTAAGTAAAATGCTCTTTTATTGTATTTTCATGACTTTATATGAGATATGAGATTATATGAGATTTTTTTATATATTTTTTTTTACATCAAACTAGTTCAGCATTAGTTCAGCATTTGTTAAACTTCAAATATGTGGAAAGGATAGAATTAGTTCACTTCATGCACAACGCTTTTGAGTAAACTAGGTGCATTAAAATCATAACAAACATCTTTTTTTGATACAGGAATCAATGCAATTTCCATTGTAGCTGACATCAGCAAATCGGAAGATGTCCAGAGGATGATTGACAGCATTGTCTCCAAATGGGGAGCGATCCATATTGCCTGTAACAACGCCGGCATCAACATGAACTCAGCCAGTGAGGACACCAGTCTAGAGGAGTGGGACCAAACCTTTAATGTCAACCTGAGGGGGACTTTTATGTGCTGTCAGGTGTGTATGCCATGCTGTTAAATCCATGTGACTGAGGGTGTGTGTGTGTGTGTGAGACTGTGGCTGTCCACTACATAGACAATTTATTTGCTCCAATATATTGTAGTATAGTGTCATCTGCAGACAAACATTAAAATAAACATTCAAACACTGAATATTATATTCAATTCAGTTTCCATTTCCATTCAAAGTAACAGCTCAAGTTAAAAGATGGTACCTGTAGAATTCATTCAAATGTCACTGTGAAATGAATTGCAATGACAAATTCTACTCCTAACAATACAAATGCTTGACATTGGCTCCCACAAACAGCAGCTAGAAAAAAACATATTTTTTCTTTGACTCTTAGTAAACTGAGGAGAAAAAATAGAATACACAGATGAAAAGCTCATGGGGTCATGAGGTTACCTTTAATGTGCAAGCATTCTTTGTTTATTTACTGACTTTGGGAAACTGGAATAATGGTATTTATCATAGACTAATGCTTACAATTTTAACAGAAAGTAAGCAAAACAAAACAAAAAACTGAAACAGAGATACAATGAGGTAGACTTTAAATGAAAACTTCTGTTTCTTTAGCTTTAACCAGTCAAATTCTTAATGTCACAGGCGATTGCTAAGTATTGAATTATGCATTACTGAAACATATTAGCTACAATGGAACCATAGCAACCAAATATTTGCACAAGCCTATATGGAGAGCAACGGCAAATGTAAATGAAACAAAGTCACAGAACTGCAACAGAAAAGCATGAGTATTCCTGCACTCAACATGATTTTCAATAATTGTATGTCATGTTGCAACTTAATAATCAGAGGCTTCATTTACCAATTAGATATATTTTGGCAACTACGATGCCAAGTGGCTGGTGCCACTCAGCAAGCTATGCAAGTGATCACCATAATAGAACTCAATTGATTCTTGATTAGCTACTCCTTCAGTAATGGCTTCCTGTCCAAGCTAGTTAGAATATGACCTAATTACTAATGGTGCAACCAACGTTAGCTTCTCTGTAGTTACTAAATTTGGTTCCAAATTATCTAGTTGCTGTCAAGTGTCTAGATAGGACTTAACACCCTACCACCCTTATGCACAGCTTTTACAATCCAGTAACAGTGCACAAAATGTTATTTGAATAATATTTCTGTCTCCAAGGACAGCATGTTTTTCTGTTGATGTGTGTAGATGCCATTGGTAATATATCAGTGGCATAATAAGCTGTTTAATGTGTCCGTTTCCCCTGAATCCTTGCCTTAGGCAGCAGGTCGGGTGATGCTGAAGCAAGGATACGGCAAGATTATCAACACAGCCTCTATGGCCAGTCTAATAGGTGAGTGATGATTCTATTCCCCCACCTTCTCTCTGGAGCTCCTCCATGTCTGCTTTTAATCTCTCCATTTGGCATGGAGAGTCAGGCAGAGAGGAGGAGGGGGAAGAAGAGAGCAGTGAATACATTTCTACCATACTACTGGGGGTACACATCACAACAGAGATGTTTTTTTTTATCATCAGACAGAAAGTGTATTGTGAATCTGCTGTGGGTTAAAAAAAAAAAAAAAAAAAGTCAGCCGTAAGTAGGTCTTGCAATGTCCGTGTCTACTGGCAGACTCAAGGTGAACTTGTAGAAAACATTCAAATTGGGATTACAGAGCTTTTCTCCCTTACAACTTTTACCCTAGTTAAACTATTCTATAGTGATGCATCCACCCCCGCATACTGTATAGCAGGAAATACAAAGTGTTGTGATTGCGTCTCGCCAAGGCGGTTTTGCATCATAATAAACATCCCCTCTCTGTGGAGCTGTCTGGAGGATGTGGAAGGCAACCTGAGGTCCAACATGGGAAGGGAGGGTTCCTGTGCATCGGCAAAACCCCAGCCTGTGCCAGCGGCCTTGTTTGAACAGCGGAAGACGCTTTTAGAGTTTACTGAGAGCCTAGTAAAAGCCTTGTAATTCGCGGCCCGGTGTAATGTTCCTCCTCCAACAGGTTCCTCCAGAGGAACAGCAACACTTCATCAGCAGTATAGTCAAATCGCCAGTAAACCGCTGTGCCATATGGGCCCCAGTCCCAACTGCAGGGGCAATCTGTAAAACAGGAGCATGCTGGTAAATAGAGGCCGGCATAAAAAAAGTGATCAATTACTCACATTACGTACAGTCCTTCAGGAATTTACTTTATTGGTCTGGACATCTGTTATAATATTGTCATAATGTGTAATCAGATGGGACCTGTTCTAGCCAAGTGGAGGCCCAAAAAGCAGCCGCAAATGCCCAATTAAAATGCACAATGACAGCTTTTTGTCCATCTGCTCAATAGAATGTGTGTGTCCACTACCTCCTCCCCATCCACTACTTTTTTTCTGAATGATGGTCAGCAACTCCATGACACACGGACGGGAAATATCCACGTTGATATGGTCACAGTTTTTGTTCTGTTTGTCTGTGGTTGCAAGATGACCTTACTAAAGATAGAGGGATTTGTGAGTCTCACAGTCAGACTTATACCTGCACATCTCAGCTGCATATTAATGGACATTACAACAGACTGCTCAGCGCCTCCTTTCTGGAATAAGAGCGTATCATTTGAACTCTTTATCTGCCCAGAAGAATTCAAAATGTATAGGCGTGCCTGATAAAGAGCATGTTTTCTCCCACTTAAAATGGGCAATAAGAAGCGGGGTGAATGTTAAAGAGGGCTTTGGAGGATGCTCTCTCTCTACCTCCTTTTCCCTTCTCTGAGGATTACTGCTCTTAAAGACGGAGAAAACATCAATGCAGGTTTATTTGAAGGATGAAGGCATTTTCTGAATGGTATTTTGGAGCCGTATCATCAGGTCTTGAGCGAGGATTAGTGCTGTTAGGCATTTTGAGCTGTGTTTCCTGTCCTGATAAGTCGGATTTCACCTTCAATCTGCGTGTAAGCCCTGGGCTCTGCTCCTCCTCGCCTGCTCCTCTGAGGCCCTAGCCTACCCTTATCCAACCCAGCCCAGCCCAGCCTTACCTTCCACCGCATCCACCAGAAATTCACCCTCTGCTATCTCGCCCAACGCTAACACAATCCTCCTCAACCATATTCTCAGCTACGATACGCCAGTCCCACCCTGTACCTCTTAATTCTTTAGTAATCTCCAACTCATTCCCCTGTCCTGTACATTAGCCGTTTTCTCCTTTTTATGGGAGCGCTATATGCAGGATGCTCCAGCCTGCCTCCCTAGGACCGGTCCCTGCCTCTCTGCAGCTGGCCGGTATTTATCATCCCAGTCTCTCACTGAAGCCATTTGGCAGTCAGATCGCCGGGTGATGAGGTTAACTACTAAAGTTGTATGTAACTTGGAGCCTTCCTCGCGATGATTAATCAACCGGCAGAAAATGAGCCCCTGTCCCGGCATCCCATGCAGTGTGCAGCATCTGTGATGGTCAAGGCAAACAAATGGCTCCCCGCCTTTGTTGCTGAGGATGGAGCATAACTGGACATTATAAGCAATTAATTTTACATGGCTTCATCCGCAGAGTCCCCAGCAGCTAATGGAAGAGCTTTTATGGAGTATCCACAAGAAACCGCAAGAGCTGTAATATAAAACCTGTTCGTTGCTACAGTCTTTCTCTAATAATGGAACTATCTCAGTTTTTGCTGCCTAAAAGAATAATTCTGAAGAAATAAAACTGGTTTCTTGAACAAGGTGGAATGATGACATGAGAAATTCTAAAGCAAACATCAATGATGTGTTATAATGAAATGTTGTGTTGTGATCTAGGGTAACTCCTTTTCCACGTATCCTTTTGTATGCAGTACCCCATCCCCAGAAGCAGCTTTCCTATAACACTTCCAAGGCTGGAGTGGTCAAACTGACTCAGACTCTGGGAACTGAATGGATCGACAGAGGAGTGCGTGTCAACTGCATCTCCCCGTAAGTGTTGCCTGCTCTTGGCCTTACTGTCTGTCTCCTCTGCTTGTGCCAAAACACACCAGTCCACCTTTGAGTGTCGTAATGGATTGAGCTGCCAAAGGAAGTGGTGATTAGTGTGTTTGCTTTCATATGAAGAGCCCCATTTGAGAATGATGCACTAATTTAAGTCCTCAAACAATGCATCAGTGCTTAATTAGATGACGTCTTGAGGGATGAATCAACCAAACACTTGCTCTAATTGTTCTATTCAATTAGGGAATCAAATTAGCATCCTCACTCCAAGTGTCGCCACAACAATAGCGCCTTGTTTGTATCTTTTTGTCTGTGAAGCTGAGCAGCGGGAAGAAAAGAGAAGAACAGAGGAAGGGCTATGTGTGTGTGTGTTAAGTGGAGCATCCCTTAGCCCCAGCCATCCCTGAGCAAATCCGTCCGGTGGCGCCGGGCGAGCCGGGCCCAGTCACAGCCCCAGAACAAAGCTCTCGCTCACGCGCCGCACTCAGCTTTATTTATCGCCAGCTTGTTTGCTAATTTTAATTTGCAAAGAAGCAATTCTCTTTCCCCTCGCTAACTGGGTGTCTCAATGGGCCGCTGATTTCTTTGAAGTGACAGTCGGTAAATATGCATAAAAAAGGGACACAATTAGCGCTCGCGAGGTTGACTGCAGCCTGATTCCATTGGCAACTTTAGCCGCAGCGGTGATAAGCTGCATTATCTAGAAAATTGGCTGAGGGAAAACAGCACCTCTGATTGCCAGGAAAGGTTCCAGATAACAGGGCAGCTGAAGAGAAATATAATTGAGGTGGAATATGTTAACCAAGGTGTCACACGCTCCTTGGAAGTGCTAATTTAGCCAAATGTTGGAATTCCATATCAAGGCACAGGAATACATCGGTGAACGGTGATTCGGGCCTCACAGCTTTTAGTCACTGTCACGTCGATTGTGTGAAGAGTCAGAAGTCGCCTCGCATTAGACACAGGCGTGTTGACATGTTTATTCAAATGCAAGGTCTGTGATACATTTACTGGATGAAGTGGAGAGAACAGCATTGATTATGATTGACTAATGGTGTCGCGGGGCTGTGCTGCCAGAGCTTGAAAGCGGCTAGCTACTGTAGCTCAGAGGGAGACGGTACCCAAAGCACCACACCTGTTTTCATATAAATTCCATTCAAGTGCTGTGTCTTAGCATCAAAGTAGTTCAAGCACATATCAATCAGACATCAGAGCAGGAACGTCAGGGAGGAACATAATAAGTGCTTAACCATGGGCTCTGAGCAAATTATGCCAGACGTCTCCTCATAGCCATTGGCACTTCCTGAGACGTGCCAGTCATTAAAGTGCCACCAGTCCCACAGTAAATATCATCAGAGATGCCACGCCATGCCCTTTCTTCAAAGGATAATTGGGTTTATTTTTGTCACCAAAGTGGTGGCTCTGAAACAACGCTGTCACTCCTGGCTCTGAAGTGTGATGCCTTCTGATTTCATTGTGTTGTCTTTTTTTTTTTTTTTTGCTCTCTCTCTCTTTCTGTCTTTCTTTTCAGGGGGATTGTTGACACCCCTCTCATCCACTCGGAGAGTCTGAGGCCTCTGGTGCAGCGCTGGCTGTCAGATATCCCTGCTGGTAGACTGGCTCAAGTGACAGACCTGCAAGCCGCAGTGGTCTACTTGGCATCTGACGCCTCCGACTACATGACAGGGCATAACTTAGTCATAGAGGGTGGGCAAAGTCTGTGGTAGAGAAGGGGGTAGATGGAGAGAAGAAACTTTTCTCCCCTCCCGCTCTCCTGGGATTACGCTTGGGAATAGGTAGCACCCACACTATCTCCCTCCCTCCAATACATTCACATGGGAATATTGGATCAAATCTTACTGTGTGAAAGGAATGTGATAACTTTTTGTCGGTCCGTCTCTGTGATCGACTTGCCATGGTGCGATGAGAAGATTGGCAGCAGTTTGACCTCTATGTGTCCAGTGTGTATTTAGTTTGCTGTGGTGTATGGTATCTCTTCGGCACACTGAGAACGTTGAGTGGAAAACCCCGAAAAGACCAATCTTCTTGTCACACAACGGAAAGTTTATTGCCGACTTAAGTGACAAAACCTCTGTAGTCCTTTAAGAGAGAAAGGGAAAACAGTCAACTGTGCCTTTTAAACGGGTCCAATTCACTTTGTCCAGACTGTGCCTTTACATCCGCTGCATGTTTTCTTGACATTTCTTACACGATGAGTGCTGTTTTTTTTCTAAACCACAATTACTCTGCCGAATGTAGCTGGTAGCGGCCCTCCTAAACGGCACTAAAAGAATCAGGCCTTTTTTTATCGTATCTATTTCAAAAGTGCAGAGTGTACTTGAAAAGGAATGACTGGTCGGTACTGTGATGCACTAAGTGGAGGCTCTGAGTATATGTGTGACTTTACATAACTAAATAAACTGGCTCATCTAAGCTGTGATATTGTGATTACATTCACACTGGAATGAGATATCACCTTGACTTACCCATCTCTCTTGTGTATCATATCTAGGGTTACAGTATCCCAGTCACCCTCTCTCTCCAGCTCTTCCTTCCCAATTGGTCCTCCCAAGTGGTGCTTGTGAGCGCCATCTTAATTGCTCCATTAACTGTTGGTGTGCTGAGAAACAATACTTAAAGGAGAAGTTAGGCAAGGACATGACCCCGGCCGCTGCAATTATACGAAAGGAGTGGCCAATTAGCGTTCTCTGTGCGATGAGACACTGTTGGTGTTTATGTGAGCAACTTCAACTTCTCACTGTTGGTGACTGTACTCTGATTTACATAATTGGGGATTGGTCATTAATGGGAATGGCGAGTGAGAGGATCCCATTAAGATATGGAGAGAGATCTGATCATCTCCTCTGCTCTGTGCTATTTATCTCCAGCTACGGAAACACAGCAAATAAACTTTTGGCGCAGTAGAAATTATTAGGATTCTTATCCCTATATTTTATGGTGAAATATCAAACTTTTCCACAGTGTGAGCATGCAAGATTTTACTGAATTAGTTGAAAAAGCCAATGTGACATTTGTAGGGTATTTCCCTGTATTACCACTGAGGGGCAGTCTAAAGACAGGCAGCTACAGCACTGACACTAAGGACACAAAGTTACAACAAGAGGTTATCACATTATTTGCTATTATATGAAGGCAATAACAATGGGCTCTGCTTTATGTATCTGTGGAGAGATTATGATAAAAAAAAAAAGAACACCTCTCCAATTCCAGTATGCAAACAGCTGGACATGAGAGATGATCAGGATGAATTCATAAAGAAATAATGAATAAATACAAATGTACTTTCATTTAAATGTGGTTTGATAGTGGACAGTTACATTTCCAATGTATGAAAAATGTAATTGTGTCCATCTGTTGTCACTGCTTGCCAAGAGGTGATTGGAATAATTGTTTAAGTTAAGAGTCATTGAAATGCAAATATGAATCCATACCGCTGGTTGGTAAAGCGTAATATCCATTTGCATCTACAGACCGAATCTTTACTTAAGACAAACACAGTCAGGATTTCTATTAACCTCTGCTTTTTTTCACCCATCTTTTTCTAAGTTGAATAAAGGTGAAGTTTAGGCACACACTATAGTGAGTCTTTTAACTCACTATAGTGCAGATGCAGATGTTTTTGTTGCATTCTTGGCTGGATTGAAAGTGGAACAGGAATGCAAACTGGCCATCACAACGTCATCACACACTGATATCAAATAAGAGCAAAGGATAGGCTCTTTTCCCCAGAGTGCATTTCTGTTGCTAATCCCTCAAATGAGCTAGCAGTTCACTCATAGCATCATTTAGTGGCAGTGGCTAAACTGCTGTTTTGCTGTCATAATGTTTTGTAGCACACTAAGCTGTTTCAAAGCCCTCTTGGAAAGGTCTTGTTTTCCTTTACAATTGCAGCCAGAAGAGCCAAATCTATATTTTGAACTGCAAAAACGTGATCTCCCACCCTCGAACACTATGGCTTGCTTCATGAGGTGTAAGTGATCTTGAATCCATTATTTATGACCTCCTTTTGCTGCAATTACACTCAAGAGTGAGGCCCTGTGTACTGTACATACCACTGTTGTGCTAAACAGTTCTCCAGCAGAAAAAGGCACTTGTGCCCTCACACTCCAGATCAACTTTGATTAATGTCCAGGCCTGTCATGGCATGCAACATTTTACAGCAGCAGCCATTCGGAGTCAGCCCTCGGTCAGCGCCGAACAACAGGATGAGGCAATATGTGGTGCAGAGCAGGCCGTGTCTGGGTGACAGGGGACCCAAGGGTTTATGGATGACATATTAACATTTGACAATATCAATACACTTTTATTGATGGATTACGGCGTCCCGTTGCATACCCACTCAGTGAGACGTTTGAGGATAAAATGTTACCCCTTATAAATTGAGTTGAGCTCTCTGATGCTATCATCAGAGGTACGACTGTGCAACAGCAAAAGGAAAATGTCAACATTTATCTCCCAATAATGGTTAGTATTGCTGTGTGAACTTCAAACTTAATGACCCGAAGCAGGATTTTATTTGACTAATTGCCTGATGGAAAATAGTCTCTTTGCAACTTTCAGATCTAACCGCAACTCAAAACCAAGGACCATTTTTCTCTGATGTTTACAAGCTTTACTGCATAATAAAATCATATACAGCTTCAAAATGTATGTAAAACACGTATTTTGTTGTCATCTTCAATCAGCCTTTGTCTCAGTGGCTCAATTTCAGTTTGAGAAAATGTCTTCAAACTAGTGAAATTAACAAAGCCAACTAAGTAACAAAATAAATTGATGCCTATAGGAACCTTCACAAACTGTAGACTGATTGACATTTTGGAGTCCTTGATTCAAACTTGTGAATAACAGTGCTTATAATTATATGCATGTTTAAATGAGCCGTTATCGACAATGCATACTGTATTTGCTAAAGCCCAAAGGGGTAGAAATGACCATCAAGACAAAATAATTCATTATCCAAAGTTCATGTATATGTATTTAAATTGATTTTCTTTGAGAAAAGCATTGACGCCAACTATTGAATGGGGTTTCATTGTGATCATGAGGGGTTGCATCAAGTCATGTGATGTATGTGATGTATGTGTGTTGCATTGGTCACTTGACTTGCTGAAGGTACTGTATGGAGCAGGGATCATTGCCTACCACTGTTTGTCATCTCATGTGTTATTCATTGCAAGCCTGTTTTGCTGTTTGCTCTCCTGATGCTACCTGCTGACTTCACATGGGCTAATTTCAACTAGCTGCTGTGTGTACTCAGAAAGATGGATTGCCAATAAATAAAAGTGTGAGGACTTTGTCAACCTGCGTTATTATATCGTATTACGTTTGAATGCAAGCGAGGTGACAAACCAGTGACTTGCACAATCATGCATTATTAAGAGCTTTTTAGGAGAGCCATGTTTCACATACTTTAGTTATGTTTTGCTTCAGTGTCTTGGCCTTAAACCACAGGATTTTCCATAATCAAATAAACTCAGGAATTTCATAACCAAATCAAAGCCAGTGATACCTGACGTATTCTTCTTTCATTGTTTGCCATGACTGAAATAATACAGATGTGTTCCTTATCAATTGCAGAACTGGATTAGCACTGTAGGTTTAAGTTGCAATTTTGTCTTTACTTCACTCTACATAGCCTAAGATTAAGTTTAATACTATTGCATTTAACAACATAAGGAATTATTGTTTTTGTTTTTTTTCAAAGATGCCTCCTGTGACATCTCAAGAGGTGTCTAAAAACCAATCCAAATGTCCACAGCCTGTATCCATACCGTACATTTATAAGGCTTTTATTCAACATTAATACTGAGCCAGGGAAACATTGCACCCCGAGTTCTCTAATTACAATGCAGCTAATGTATTATTTCCTCCCCATGTGGGATTACTTTCATCTTTCCCATTAAGATGCACATTTTGTTTGGATACTCAAATTACAAACCCCATATTAAATCTGACTGTGCAAAAGGCATTGATCATAACCCCGATAGCTGCACTCCAACTTTGATTTAATTTGCACTTCCATTAATATCTATGAGACGTCCGATTGTCGTCTTGGGCATATTGATGGTATTGTAAGCCCTGCCTTCATATAATGTTCCCCAGCGGCAATGAGGAAATGTTACAGAGAATTAGGCCGAGAAGCAGGCTCAGTGGAACTGGCACTGCACTCGGAAATTCATTACCCTAATAAATAGAGGGAAATAAGCGAGAATCTTAAGAGAAATTTCCCTCTCTCTCTCTCTCTCTCTCTCTCTCTCTCTCTCGCTCCCTCTCACTCTCACTCTCTCGCCACAAAAACACATAAAGCCCTGACTTTGGCCTGAGTGGACGACTGAAACTTATGCACTTCTCATTATTGCTGCCTGTGCACCCAAGGGTCTTTTTGGGACCCTGAGAAGCCGTTCAAAAGGGCCTGATGATTCAATAGAAAAGCAGTCACTTACCACCTGTCCATCATAAGGCTTTATGCCTGCTGAGCTATTTGGATATACATGGCTGCATCTCTGAAGTGCCCTCTTTTATTATTACATTAATGAGAATACACTCTAAATCTCATTAAAATCGTCCTTAGAACAGAATAGGATGGAACGGACATCATTAAAATAGAATACAATGCAATACAATTGATCTCACTCCAGTAGTAGATTCAGTCCAAGCTAGATAAGTATCAAGGTAGATAAGATGCTGATTTCTTATGTTGATTAATGAAGTGCCAACTGAGTATATGTACTGTTCCCATCCTTTGTTGAAGCCTTGACACATTGTTTTCTATAGGGAAAACACTAGTGGAGCCAAGAGACATGAGTTATGCTGTAATTAATGCAATCATGAAGATGAAAATAGCTGTTGTTGCGTCTAGAAAACGACAATGAACAGCGTGTGAACCGAGGAGTAAAGATTCATTGTTAGGTGACTCGTAACTTCACACACCGCAGGCATCAGAAGAGGCTGCGCCGCTCTCTGAGGCCCTCTCTGAGGCTCGACAGTGTATCTTTCAGCAAGCAACATCTCTGAAACAAATACATTTTATTGCATTCCTCAGTTCCTGTAGCACAGCTTTTATTCTAGACATCTGCAAGCTTTTCAGTGGATGGTACAATTTCCCTCTTTTGTTTTCAAGGGGAGGGAGGTGTGTGTGTGTGTGTGTGTGTGTGTATGTGTGTGTGTGTGTGGGGGGGGTCCATTTCTCTTACGATTCTGCCAGAATGATTCATTTGCAGGTCATTAAAAAACTCGTCTTTTGAAAGCGTTAGGCTGCTCAGGTGGCGAAGCCTGTGCAGGGAGACACGTCGTAAATAAAGCCAGCTACATTTCAAATGCCATAAATAGGGGACACCTAAGGACCTTGCATGATTGCAGACATCTAATCATTTAATTTATGCGTGTCTAAAGGAGCCCTCATTAACATTCAAGTAGCACTCATCTGTCTAGCGGGATCATTCCAAAGGCTGCATCAGTCTCAGATGGAACGTATCTATTTGGGCAACACAGCATGGCTACACACTCAGCGAGCACCCTCTCCCTTCCTCAATGTCATGCGAGACACAGCATGTAACTCTCATAACTTACAGTATGTGATTTGTGATCCAGTGATTGTGTTGCTGTTAATGTGGAGAACCTTTGACAAAGTTAAAGTCATATTCTCTAGGTCACAATACAGTATTGGGACTGACACATCCGACTGTGTTACAGCAAATCAATTAACCTCGCTCACGCCGGCCTTGATAAAAGATGAATGTTGCGCTGTATTTACGGACGATCATCAAATAAATCGGACTCGGCTAGCCTTTTGATGAAGACAACCGAAGCCTGTGATGTTTATTTGCGAAGACTTTCTGAAGGCTTTGTTAGTGCTGTGATACTGTAACACACACCTCACTATCTGCAGAGCAGATGCATGCATGACAGAAACTCAATAATAATTGGCGTGGATTGCTTTTGACACGTGCTGGTTGCTGACAGCTGCTTTGTTCTATGGTCAGATTTCATATTTAACACATCAAAGAGTTGGGGTACTTCACACTCCACCAAGGACTGATAGCAAGTCTGACACTTTGCCGTTAAGAGAGGGAGAGATGGTCTTTCTCTGCTGGGGAATAAAGTCAAGTTGCATTCAGTGTTTTTTTTTTCACTTTCTTCCTTTATGCTCCTCATAATAACAGTCTCAACTTTGACATTAGACAAACTCATGAACGACATCCTAAATTAAAGTTAAATATTTGCAATCCTTTACTGTAAATATCATAAGGGAAGAGTCGTGTTTACAGTGAAACTGAAAGAATTATTTGGGGGAAATTCCTGCACCATGAAAGCACATTTTAAAACTGTCCCTTGGGTGAGGAATGTGTAAGCGTGTGGATTTCGTAACCGGGTGACACCGGTGCAAGTGTACAGTAAGAATGACTTGCAGTTCAATGATTTACAGCCGGTGAGAGGGGAAGAGTTGCCCATCATCGACACAAGCCTCGAAAACAGAAGGAGAGACCGATCCTCAGCTAATGCAGCTCTCATTAGTTTGTAGTGTAAACTCACAGGCCCTGGAGGAAGCTGCTGTGAGGAGGACAGTGTGATAAGTCCCTCCGTCAGCCCAGAGGACCTGCACACCCCCCCGCTTTCCAAGGTAGGGACCTTTTTTTAATGACTCCGAGTTAAACACCGCATTTAAACGGACGCGCAAGGAGAGAGAGAGAGAGAGAGAGAGAGAAAGAGAGAGAGAGGCACGCTCTTTTCTATAGGCGGTATCCAGCATTTTGATGTCTCTAACAAGAACACAATAAATTGTTCCTCATTATTCAGTAATTAACTCCAATGCGCCGGGTCCCCATCCCCCTGCGCCACGCTCTAAATCACCCCCCCTCCCTCGCCTCCCCTCTTCTCCTCCTCCTGCTACACAGCTCTTTAATTTCCTCTATCCTGCTGGGGGGGGGGGGGGGGGGGGGGGGGGGAGGGCGGCGGGGGGCAAGAGAGGGGTGGAGGGGGTGGCGGGGGTGGGGGGGGCACAGAGCTCGATGCACTCCATCATCCCCCTTGCCACGTTTGCCACCCTCTTGTCACCCTCCCACCCCTAACCAAGCCAACACCCTCCCCCCCTCACACACACACACACACACACACACACACACACACACACACCTTCCCCCCACCCCACCATCCCCATGCCAGCCATGTGTGCTCTCCCTATAGGATGCCGCACCCGGTGAAGGAGGGAGAGGTCACCTAAGCCGGGACGACAGACTCCAGTCACGTTCGGCGGGATGAGATAACGAGACGGCGGCATCTTCTACTATCAAGGCATCACACACACACACACACACACACACACACACACACACACACACACACACACACTCTGATCGCTGTCTTTACGCGGGGCTTTCCCCTTCCTCCTCTGCTCTTAATTGTTAAAATGAGGTCATTAATTGGTAGGCTGAGTCAAATCACCTGTCATTTCAGCTGGGAATCGCCCGCTGATTGAAAGGTATCATAAAAACCTGCCCAGGGCCTGGTGAGCAGTGCCTGCTGGGAGCTCCCTTTGTGCCTTGACAATCTCCGCCCATGGGCACACAACTCACTTCACTTTCTCCAGCGGAGATTAGCCGGGTAGTCTTGAGTGACACACATCCACGCGCGTGGCCCAAATATAGATTCAAGGGAGTCAGTAGTGTCAGGCTCAATTCCTGGAGGATGTTGTGGGGAGTGTTAGTTTCCACTGTACTATTAACGCCCCTGACCTAATTGAGGATGATGCTCACACACCACTTCCCTATATGAGAGTAAGGTCAAGTTCATTTGAGGGGGTAATTGTGAAATCGGCATGTAAACTAGGACAATAGAACAAATGGCAAAAAAAATGGGGACAGATGACAAAAATGCGTGATAGACTTTTAATGGGTTTAGACACGTCCTGCTGACATAGTCTGCGCTATAACTTCACTGTGTTGAGGCTCTGTGTTTTGAAATGTTTATCATATTCGAATGTCATCATTTGGTGGGGCTGTACAATGTTATTTTCTCAGACATCACAGCATTTTGGCACAACAATGAGTGTACACTACTCGGTATCATGGGTGTGACTGGAAGAAGGGAGTATCACGGCTTATGAGAAACACATGCATGGAATATTTGAAGTGACGTCAACTTAAATGCACCCAAACATTCTTCACCGTGTGACAGCTAGACTGCACGCCGCGAGGTACCGAAAGCAGTACTCTCCGCCACTTAAAAATGCTCCATTTACTTAAGAAAATCACAGTGAAAATGTTGGCAATATTAACACAGAAAGACCATTAGAAAAACAGGCCTAAATTATTCTGAAGGCACAATGCTACATAAAGCATCGGGACCCCATTTCCACATGGACTTAATCTTGAGGAACACTACATAAGATGCTGACAAACCCGCTGTTTGAAATAAAAACCCTCTAAACACATGGCATTAATATTTAATGGTGCTGCTTCCTCGGGAGGCCACTCTGGGCTGCAGCACTGTGTCTGAAGGGAGATGGTATTAGTGCTGTGTGCTCTGGAGGAAGAGCTGCTTCACACTAATGAAGCGATCAGGGCCTGAACTCTAAAGAAACCTCATATCCGATTAGTGAGCAGAGATGCATGTAAACATGGCGACGCAGGACGCGATAAGATCACTTTGTTAAATGCGAGTCTTCCACCGCAAAACGCAAACCGTGGAGCGGCACGTGGCGTTTTGAAGTGTCGCACCCGTAACAACGCATTTTATGTTTAATCATTTCAATATTACCGTTTCTTTTTTGCCCGCCACGCAAGTGTTTTGAATTAAGATGTAGAACAGAGGAGTAGTATGCAAGCTAATGGGTTAACACTATCCTCTGAGCAACCATTAGGGAGCATGCATGTGTTGTGCAGCAGTGAAAACCACCTGACCTTGTCCGTCCCCGCTGGGCCGGGATGGGACAGCATTTGAACCTGGCCAGTAAAGGACAGGCCATTTGGATGTTATTAAAAAACATTAGAGTTCCTGAAGCCCATGCTACTCCCAGAGCCATCAGGTAATTTGAAAGAGATCCAGCGAATTTAAGATGTGCAGATGTTTTCGCTTTAAAACTGGCATCTGTTTATGCAGACACACTTTATGTTCGAAAAACCACAAAGGACCTCCAATAGGTTTTATGGAGCAGTATTAGCCAGAGCAGTCAGCTTTGTAATTGTGCCGCACCAGGTAATGAGAAAATTGGTCACAAGCAGCGTTCCCTGTAGATGTAACCCGAAACATACAATTTTGCACAGCATGCTCAGTATCTACAGTATTTAGTTGTCTGTGCAGCGCTGCCTGAGCTCCTGTGCTGCTTTCAGTAGGTCGAATGCGGTCGAATGACAAATCCCAATCTAAAAATATAGTTTTAAGACCACAGTTTCCATTCAACATTATAGCACAGCTATAGTGCACCACCTATAAAAGTAGTGTAGAGATATATATATATATATAGGTAGCATGCTAGTATACAGTACTGAAGAACAAAAATGGACTCAGTAATAGCATGGGAATGTCTTTAGACTGCCAATAGAAGTATGTAAACGGTCGCATTTAACTAACAGTATTATGTAAATTAGTAAGCAATGTGTAAACCCTCTGTATTAACGACTCAATTTTTTTCTTTCAAAGCAAATAAATTCAAGACGAGGTTGAAAGAAAATAACATTGTCAAAATATTTAAGTCATAGGACTGAGACTGGCAGACTGTCTCTGAATTACTGATGATGATTTCCCGATGAATGCAGAGTAATCCTTGTTAGTGCTGCTTGACCTAAGTGCAGCTTTCAACACAATTGACCAAGGTATTATAATTAAAAGATGGAGGATTTGGGTCATTATCTCTGGGACTGCTGTGGACTGGTTCTAATCTTACCTGTTAAACAATTTTCAGTCTCTAATGGTGAATATACAATATGTCTTAATATTATGTGGTGTGTCTCAAAGCTCAATTTTTGGACCAATATAATATATTGCTATATTTATGTGTTACCCCTTACAGTCAGTAGACAAAATAATGGAGACCCCTAACACTATATGAATATTATAATTAGGAGTAGGGCCGCTATTTGCCTTCAGAACAGCTTCAATCCTTCTTGTCCTGCTGTCATACTGCATCCTGAACTGTGTGCAGTAAAGGAAAGCCTCCAGCTGTTTGAGGGTTACAGGGAGTGGAAATCTATTTCTCATAATGTTCAATAATGTTTACATCTGGTGACTGGGGCCATGGAAGTTGGACTTCATGCTGCTGTCCATGAAATCACTCTTGAATTTGATTAGCAGTGTGTATGTGGGGGCATTATGATCTTGAAATATGGGAACATCATGAGGGAACAGCATTGTACAAACAATTATGGGTTGACAACTGTAATGCCCTGTTCTCTTATCTCAATACAAAAAAACCCCCATAGATCCAGATTGTGCAGAATTGGACTAAATACACGTTTTCTTACCCCTAGCTCCTGGTTGCCTGCTAGTTTTATAAGCGATTTTAAGATTTTATTGATTACTTTTAAAGCTTGGCTAGCTACATCTCAGATCTTTCTGTGATCTGGAGAGCAGCTTGAGATCCTCAATCAGGCCCCCTGGCTATTCTGAAGTTTAAGCTTAAGACCAAAGGTGATTGGGCCTTTGTTGTTCAGGCCCCAAGGCTTTGGAAGGCTCTGGCAAAATCAGTGTCATCTTTATAATCACCTCTTAAACCCATATTTATAGATAGGATTTCATTTAATGTGTTTTTACCTGTTTTATTCTTATATTTGCCTGTTTTATTGTAATTTTTAATTGATATCTGGCATATTTATTTTTGTTTGTTGTTCATAAAGCACTTTGTTTGCTGTATGGAAAATTGTATGATGATGATGATGATGATGATGATGATGATTAGGGGCCCATGGTGCTGGAACCCTATTGTTCTTGTTTTGTCCTCTTCTTCCTCTTCTTCTGCTTAATAAGTTGCAAATCTCTCACAAAAAAAACAACAACATTACACCGATCGAACAGATGGTGGCACTATATCAAGCAACTTTACTGAGCTGAGAATCTATTTTTGTTTTTTCTTCACATTTCTTGGCTCCAGGCGAACCCACTACACATACTGGTTTTCATTTCCACCATGATATTTCCTCCATTTTGAATTTCATGCAAAATAGCTCACTGCAGACGAGAGGTAAGCTATCGTCTTTTCATTTAGTTTACCGCTTGGTGTTTCCTTGCTTGTATGCACGGATGTATGGATGTATTAAGGTATGGATGACATTAAGGTTCATAGTTTATATAGAAGCAGCCCATGCACACTCGCGCATTCAAGTTTGTTGGCACCAGCTTGAGCTCCTGTTTTTGCTGCATTTGAAATGGGTTGTTTATTTGTGTATTCAGAGCACCACAATCCATTTTCCATGCCACATTTTCTGCCACAGCAGCTGTTTTAGGGCACAGGGCGTTGCCCAAGAGCCTGAAAATGTTGCCCTATATGTCTCATTGACTTTCAATAGGAAGTATCTTCTGGAACCTGCATGAAAAACGGGTCCTGTACCATTCGTAATTGGTTTTGCATGGGGGCCCAAACTTGGCTTTGTCCATAAAGTTGTGACCCCAAAGGATTTAACAAGGTAGCAAGAAAGATTTTTATTAGAAAAAAAGATCAACAAAGAAAACAAGTAGGCCAAGGCCAAATAGCAGTTAGTCTACTTATTGGAAAACTGAAATGGTCTTCATAGACTTCAAGATTCAAAACCACTTCCATAAAACACAATCCCCCTTAAGTTCCCCTCCTTAAAATACTCTATATTAATCAATTTTAGTGTCCAGCAGATATCTCACAGAATTTATTGTCTGTGTGTGAAATTGCTTGAGGATCAGTTCAAGTGCTCCACTGATGCTTGTTTTCATTTGACTGAATAAGCTCTTCTGACCTCTGCTTTCACCTAAAGCATTAACAGACACTCGAATTAAAGATGAGATGTTTTTATTTGCAACAATATGCCAAATGGATACATTTTAGACCTTTGTAAGGGCTCTGCCCTCATGTTGCTGAAGTATGTTTAGTGAATAGCACATATCAGTAATCCTATCTGAGCGGCCCTGCAAGCCTTTTCTGGGTCAAGACCAGTTGAGAAAACACCAGTGTAGCATGACCAGGATTATCACGTTCGGTCTGCCACACAGCTTCTGGCCGCAATCTCAGCGTCTCCTTCAACCTCATAGCTCTCTGCACAGTGAGATTTCAACTTTTTAAATTCAGTTTTAATGCTAGAAAATCTACAATTCTACCTGTGTGAATGACATGCAGCTTATTTACGCTTAAGGAATCTGTAGATTGAGGTATTATATCTACGTAGATCATCATATACATCTACATATATAGTTTGACTGTATAGTATGCCACTCTTTAATAGAAAAGACTCTTTGGGGTGAACTGAATCTCCAGGTACCGAATTACTAATGCTTTCTGTAGGGATTCTGGTCCAATACCACCTCCACCACCTTGTACTCACCATATAATACTTTAGATATTGAGGACTTGGAGGGTTTACGAAGGCACAAGGGTTTACGTGACATCTTGATTGTGGTTGAGTTTTAAAAATCTAATTCAAACTGTTGATGAAATTTATCTTGTGCCCAAAAGCAATTTCAGATCCACACCCAGAACTTTAATCTGTCTCAGAACTGTATTAGAAAGCATTACCGCTACCAACAAACAGTGGGCAACTGCAGCTACAGGAGATGGCATTGCCTCTGATAACTGGACTGTAATAGCCCCCTTGTTTCGACAGCAATATTACTCTCTTGGTCTTCACATCTAATAGCAGAAAACAAATGTTTAGTAAGCGGAGATAATACAAGAACACTATGTTGTACGCCTCCTCACTCAGATTGACCTCCCAGGGAAACAGATGATGCTGGGGAACAATGTTGTCCTGTGTACCGTTCTCACACTGACATACCAGACATGCTCCTGTGTCCATTTCCCATTATGTGACAAGGACCTATTTCAGATTGAAGTGATCCAAACAGTGATCTGCCACTTGAGAGAACTGTCTTTGAGAACAGAGGTCGAGGGGAGCCGCAAGGACGAGTGTCCTACAGATGTCATATCCAACTGCTCCTATGTTTCCAATGGCACTTGAACTGAAATAGGCACGCTCAACAGGGGACAGGCTTCAAGATTCTTTTTTTTTTTTTCATGCTTCAGAAAAACTATCATGTCAAAGCTGGAGTGCCTGTTGGTGTGTCGGTGCGTGTGTCAACAGAGCAGCGATGGATTCACAACCCTCAAGGCCGCTGATGTTGGTGATGCTCCCTTGCTGCATAGTGATTTGTTATACAGTTCAAATTCAGGACGCTACGTTTAGTCAGGATGCTCATGTGCATTTCATATCTAGATGATGATTGTGTGGTATGAAACGACTTGTCTAGCCATAGCATGAGTTTTTGTAACAACCCAGTCGGAGGAGGTCATGGTCGGAGATAAGGAATCATTTATTTACCAGGGCAGTATGGGATGCATCCTCTCAACAATCAATTATCAACTATCATTCCTTCAAGCTACAGTATGCAACTTTTTGCCTTGAGGCTGTGTATTGTTAGTCCTGCCCTCCTCCCCCTCAGTTGGGCAAAAATCCTGCCCCAACACTTGCCACTTATAGCCTGAGGCTGAACCAGCATCCATAAAGCCTCCGCAGGTGTTGAAGAAGCAGACGGCGAACACATTCAATCTGCAATAAAAAAAACAAAAACGGTGATGTTCACCATGTTTGTGAACATTTGGCTTCACTATTCTTACTTTTCTTACTAAATAACAGACATGGAGACAAGAACAAAATGAGTAAAAGTGATTTAAAAGATGATACCGACTCTGCCTGAGTTCCTCAGGCAAGCGGTTCCAAAGTCTGGGAGCCCTGACGGTCACCTTTTGTCTTTAGCCTGGACACAGGAACAGTCAAAAGGTGGCTTGTGGATCTAGGGCTGCACGCAGACTCACAAGGGATCAAAAGTTCAGAAAGATATTAAAAACAATCAGTAAAATCTTAAAATCAATTCTAAAACAGGCAACCAGTGGAAAGACACTAAAATGGGGGAGATAGTGTGTGGTCCTGTCTCTTAGTTTTGGTTTAAAGCCTTGCTGCAGCGTTTTGAACACACTGGAGCCGTTCTCTACCTCTTTTTGGTTCAGGCAGGTAAACAGGGCACTGCTAGTCAAGGTGAGATTAAATAAAAGCATGTATAATCCTCTCTGTATCGCTGAAATTCAAGACAGATCTAATTTTTGCAATGTTCCTGAGATGAAGAAAGCATGACTGAGACAGTTTTTTACTATGTTGCTCAAAATGAAGGGTCAGATCTAATACAACTCCTACGTTCTTGGAGGCAGGCTTAATGTGTTGACTTAGTGCAGTGGTTGGGGTCCGGGATCCCCCAGGGGGTCACAGGATAATTTGGGTCGCAGGATAATAGGAGCAGTTGGATATGGTTTGGTTTGGTATGATATGGTTGGCGAGATGATTTACGGCATAGGAAAAAACATATTTCTACTATACACATTCATTATCATGTGTAATTTTTCTGATTTTTCTCTAGTTTTCAGCCTCTAGGCCTCCTCTGATAATCAAATGAAACAACCTGACAAGGGAAAATCATTCTTGATGAATTTTTCACCACTCTGCATATGCAGCCAGTGATGGGGGTTATGAGCCAAAAAGGTTGAGAAGCACTGATTTAGAGGACCAAGGGCAGGCCAAATTTGGCTGGATGCGCGCTCAGGCCTGATAACAAGGACATTCAGTTTTGTCCAATTTAGCTGTGAAAACTTCTTCTGTTAAACTGTTAAACTATGCAGAGAGGCCAACTTATTTAGGTCAGTCGGCTTGACTGAGAGGTATAGCTGGGTATCATGTGTATAGCAATGGAAGAAGATGCTACGCTGCCTAATTAAGTGACGTAGAGGGAACATATACAGGGAGAATAATATTGGTCCTAGAATTGAGCCGTGTGGCACACCACTGGCCACGCCCACAGCTAATTGTATATGAACCAAAACTCCTATATCATTGAAAAGCCAGTGTCAGGGAAACAGGGGGATTTAGACTTGTACACACAGGGTCACAGACAGACACAGACTGATAATGTATAATATATCCTATTTATTTATTGTTATTTTAATGTCCAAAAAGTTGCATATTGCAGCTTTAATTCTACCCTAGCTCATATTCCTTTGAACTACAGCCCTCTTAACTAGACAGAAAGCCTTCACTCTACATTGGACAGTTTGGCTTTTGATTATCACAACCAGTTTCTTATACCGATCTTAAGCGCAATGATTTTCCACTAGTGATAGCATATTTCAGAAATCTCCATAGCCAGCTCCAGGCAGTCACTTGCGTCATGGCAGGAATTGAGCAGACCACAGTCGAAGTCCATGCAAGAGTCGTCATCATCGCTGGGCGTAGACTCCACTGTGGTGACGACCTGTTTGTAGTTGGGGCAGCAGTGATTGGCAACTCTCCCACAGGAGCCGGGCGCCATGAGGATCATATCATAGAACCTGCAGAAGAGGCAATTCAGGACGATCCCTGCACAGTCAACTGAGGGAGAGACACACAGACAAGAAACAAATACAAAATGCAGCTCCCTTTATCTATCCAACATTTTGTTTATTTTTTTGCTCCACTGTTGGTCTTTCACAAAGAGAGATACAACGCTTGCAACCCCATCAGACCAGTGCAGTGAGCCCCTTGAAAGTCTGATCTGTAATGAATACTTAAATATGTTCAAACCATACCTTGGGATTTTATCTTTTAAGACACAGATCATCTGTGTTACTATAAGAGCTGCTGGTGTCTGTCTTCACTTATGTCTTATAACATTTTAAAAGCCTCCTCTCCCTCCCCGGGCGTTCCTTTACACATGCATAATTTAAGAAATCATCCCCTGCTCCCTTACAGAGAGACAGGCAAGGAAGCTGTTTGGAGACATAATCAATTACCAGAAGTCTCTCCTGTGTACTTTGCCAGGAGCATTTCCAAGTTGCATTGTGGTTGCTGTGAAACAATGTGCTGCGTGCCTTCCCAGCAGCCTTTGCGAAATGGTGCCCCCATGGGCGCGATAAAGCGTGAGATCACCGGACAAGGACACTGACCATGAACAGACAGCGCTCATCAGAGACATTTTGTGGTAAGGCGTCCTTATAACTGTTGACCAGTTCATGTTGCATGAGGAGGTAGCATAGACAGAGTAATATTCATGCAATGTGTGAGAGACTAGTATAGAAATAGTAGTATAAAAGTATAAAGTATAAAAATATATTTCTGAAAAGCATGTTTAAAATGAAAACTAAAGTATAACATTTCAAAAAACACTATCTTAAATGGATTTCTTATTAAATGTCCAATCAGTGCCTAACACTGTTTACTGTTTACTGTTTTTTTTTTCTTAATAATTGAAGTCCATAGGTACCTACAGTATGTAATCTATTATGTTGCTTCATCTACAGTACTCTCGACTCCTGTGGCCATTTTTACATTAGATTTTCTCTTTTTTGCTGTCGTTTCATTATTTAAATTATTCACACATTTTCATAATTGATTATATGAACTGCATTTAAGCATTCTTACAGCATGGTGAGGTATAAAGCTTGCAATTTGTCACATTTTTTATTCCGTCTGTGGCATTATTATTCTGTATATAAATCATAATTTATTTCATCAGTATAAAAGCTCTGTTTGAATGAAAAACTAACTAATTAATTCCATAACGGTTTTACTGAGGACTCAACACAACATTTAAAAAAATTTTTTTTTTTGCCTTAAGTAATAACACATTCCAATTAGTGTCCCTGTCCAGAGGGGTATGGAAACAGCACTAAGGCAGGCCACTATTGTGGAGTTTTCCTTTCACACTAGGACTGTGTGTGCAGTTAGAGGAAATCAGACTTGTGTGATTGAAGTGCCGGTGTCACTAACCTCCCATGTCGCTCTGCTGAGAAGAGGAGAGAGAGTCTGTGGTGGAGGAGGAAGAGCAGGAAGGCCTCCTGAGGTACATTTTCATGGCGAACAGAGGGGAAGTGGAGCTGTCACACTCCCTGGGCTGCCGAGAGTCTGCGTCTCTATTGGTCTCCCCAGGCTCAGTCTCAGCCATGGCACTGAGTCTCCAGTCGCTGACTTGAGCCTCACTTTGGATCCTTTCTGTCCGAGAGAAGAGATATTATCCCCTGAGCATCCAAAATGTGTGAGCAACAAGTAGGGTTTGACTGATTTTTGAAGGCCAATATTGATATTTTTTGACTAAAGCTGCCAATAGCTAATTTGTGCTGGTACTTAAAGGGGCAATAAGATTGATATATGATCATATATCATATATCATATATTGATATATGATTTTTACTGTCCCATAGCACAAAAATTATAATAATATATCTGCAGGGGTCTGATAGGGTTGTTGATCAATACCAATGACTCAGTGATTTCTTTGCCAGGTGCTGATTTCTGACTTTCAAAACTCACTTTCTGGCCCTGTATTCTGTTTTGGAACAAAAACTCTCCACCCACTGTAATTTCAAGACCCTACCCATCCCAAAACAACAAAGCAAATGACAAAGCAATATCATTATCCAACTCCGTCTCACAAAATTTTGTGAAATGGGCATGAAATCTGAAACGCAGATTGCGTGTTGTGGACATGAATTCTGTGAACATTACGTTCCTCCACCATGAATTGGATTATGTGACAATAGCATGAATTGTACACACTGTTTTATCTTTTTGGCTGGACCGCAACAGCGGGGCCAGCCCTATAAACGCGAATGTCTGTCACTCACTGACTGACTGACTGACTGAGTGATGAAGTTACACCATTGGTCGGCCGTGGCACGTGACACATCATAGGATCACAGAGCCAGAAATTTAAGTTTCGTTTTCTTCGCCATCTTGTTTCTCCGCTGAGATCGGGAACCCGATTCTCCCACACAGTAAGCAGGCTGACCAATATCATGCATGTAAGCTGAAGCTAACTGAAGCTAAAGTATAATCTATACAATTATATCATATCGGCGTTTATTTTGATGCATATGCGCGAGCTCAGTCCACCTGACAGCCCTCTGTTCTGTCGGCGGAGAGAGAGACACAGACGAGCATGGAGGTTTCGGCGCGCCGAGGGCTTACTGCTGACGCTTCCCGGAATTTCCCGGGGGCACGGTTCTGGCCAGTGCCGATAGCTGGGTGCCGATTTGTTCCCGGTGATCCAGCCAAGATTTTGGCGGGGGTCCCGACGCCGATGCGTCACCGGGTGTCCGGCAAACGGCGTTTTTGGCACCGATGGGTACCA
Source organism: Centroberyx gerrardi (assembly GCF_048128805.1). NCBI lineage: Eukaryota > Metazoa > Chordata > Actinopteri > Beryciformes > Berycidae > Centroberyx > Centroberyx gerrardi. Next base: position 29,289,002 of record NC_136001.1, read on the forward strand.
GAGCGATGGGGCTGGGATCGGGAGGATCAATGCGGGCCATTGGTCGGCCGTGGCACGTGGCACACCCATACACGGTCCAGCCATATACTAGGTTTTGACCTAGTCTTGTTTGTCAAGTGAAAAAGTTAGCTAACAGTTAAAGTTTAGTCAACTAAAACAACTTAAAGTTAGGGTTATGGTTAAGGTAAAGGTTAGACAACTGAAACTGGTTGGTTAAGGTTAGGGTTATGGTTGAATAATAAAAACTTTCAAGAAAAATTAAGACTTCACTTACAACAGAAAACTCCTTCACATGACTTGGGAATTGAACCCTGATCAGGGAGTTGAAGGCAGATGTTTATGCCCAACCACAACGCCCTTACTTTCCATTGTGCAATGTCAAATTACTTCCTGTTTCTAGTTTTGTGAAAGCAATCCTTTCTGGTGGGAAAACTAATTTCTCACACTTTTTGTGCAGGAAACACATATTTGCATTTGAAGTCATTGTGCTCATTTCACAACATTTCGAGAGACCAGCTTCCATTATCATAACATTTTGCATTGTGATATGTTACCTCTTCACTCTGTTGGATCTCAGCTCTAATTATCTAGATTACTCGTCTCTATTATTCGTCATCAGATTCATTTGTGCACCACAGCCAGCTTTGGATTTCCAAAACTGTGGATAATTGCCATAATCTAGGAAGTCCATATATGCTGTGCGCAAAATTTCAGTGAGATTGGATCAACTTTGCGGGAGAAATAGCAAAAATTTGGTTTTGCATTTATTTCAGGTTTTACAGGCTGGTTTTATGTAGCTGTGGCCAGAGAGAAAACATCATATCGTTGTCCACCATCATATCGATGATGGACAACATGACTGACTGACATTTAATAAAATCCCAGTATCGGCCCGATATATCAGCAAACTGATATATTGGTCTAACCCTATAGCAACAAAATCGTCTTATGACTTTACTACCAATTGTCTCTGAGCACAGTCTTGTATGATGATGACTCACAGCATCCACAGACTTTCTTCTGCAATAACCTGATTTCAAATGCCTGCAAATCAGCGGAAACTTTTCACATCATCACTTTGAAATGAATGCCTAAGTAAGTAGCTATAGCCTTTGATGCAGGAGGACAGGACAGGAGGATACTCTTTGAAGTTATCAATAAGGAAGATTATTCAGTGCATGGAAATTATTGATTGCCGAGTGTTACTTTGCGGCTTGACACTAACTTGGAGAACAGCTTGGTCATAACCCGCCCTCTACGGAAGCCTATTTGCCACGGCGTGAAACTAGAAACGGAGGCGTACGGCTGTCGGAGCGTCATGATGTGCCACTTTGGGAAAAGGCAACATCATGTAACTAAGATACATGGAACCAGCAGTTCAGTAGTCGTTAATTCTGTGGCTTCTGAAAAAGTGGAGGTAAAATGTTTGAAACCCATACTACTCGCACTATACAATGTACAATTTGTGCCTGAAGAGCACCATCTATTCTAAAGACATTGGTAAAAGACAAGTTTTTAAAATCAGAAAGCAGAAAGTGTAGTTAAGCTGTAAAATTTCAAGAATGTGGGCATAATACATCTGTTTATTAACATCTGATTTGAATAGATATTAATGAATTATTGCTTTGGCTGCAGACTGTTTACTTTTTTACCACCTATTTCAAATGAATTATTTACCGTTCTTTTCTCTCCATTATTTAACAGTTAATGTCTAATGATTTATTCACACTCTGGACACATTTTTGAAGCTAGAATGAGCAGTATTTGTCTCACCTAAATTGTTGAAAGAGAGATACAAATGGACATTGCTTAGGGCTGTATTGGCTATTTTCAAGATTTCATTAGCTCTTTTTGAGTAGGTATGAAGTAACATTGTTCAAAACAGTTGCACATGTATAGCCTTTTGTCAGCTCGAAATTTCCTTTCATCTCTGCATTAGAAGTGTCTGTGTTTTGTGATTTGTCTGTCATGACGCTGACTGTGATTGAACTAGAGCTGAGGAAGGCAGGGATTAGTATTTGAAGTACAATGATGCTTCAAAACAAGTTAAAAAGAACTTCAAAATCAATGGGGTCTGCCGTAGTCGAGCTGAGAAACAGCGTGATGCTCCTGGGTTATCTAATGAATTAAGTAAGGAGTGCAGCTGGTCCATGCCCATGACCATTAGCTGATAGAGAAATAAGGCCTGCAGGCATGCTATGCATTTTTCAGGTTTTGTTCCAATGTTACACCAAGCCTGGCTCACTCATTAGGCACCACATTCTGAGCTGAGGATAATTTCACTTCATGTTTTAAATCAAAATGCACTATGTATGTAAGCAATACTGGAACAACTAACTAAAACAGAAATTGACAACGCCCATTTGCATCATTTCTACAAAACATAATTAGTTGGACAACTTGTTTATTCCAAAACAGTGCAGTTGTTTTCAGATCAGACGTCTCAGTGAAATATCTGGCACAAGATAGAAGTAAACTTTTTAAACAATATCAATACCAGCAGCAGCAAGTCTTGAGAGAGAGAGACCATTAATACTGCCTGTCTACTCCTGTTGTCAAGCATGAAATTGACTACTGTCAGTTATTATAACATAGATTTACAAGGTTACATTAAGTTAACACTGTTTTATTCCATAGGCCTAAGTCACATTTTAGAAAACTTACCATCTCTTACCCAAGTGGAGTTCTCCTCGCCAGTGCTTTCCCTTCCTTTGTCTTTTGCATCAGCTCTTGCAGTCATTTCATCTGCCATCTGGTCCATTGCATCACAAATCAAAAATGCACTTAAAATGACAAACCTGATTATCTCTAACAAAAAATATTGGACTATGCCCGACTGAGGCCAGTGTAACTTAATGTCTCAACACAGTGTTGAAAGAGCTGGCCGTCCTCGTGCACTCGTCAGGTCCTGGGATGAGATTCTCACGCAGCTGGATGGGACCTGGTCTACCTGTCCTGTCTGAGGGATTGTCAGCAGGCAAGTGTTGTAAAGCAGAAAGTAAATACAAGGCAAACCATCCCGTACACTGCACACGGTCCATTTGGCCCGCTGCCTAAACCACTCCAATGTTCCGATGACGTTGGCAAAAAATACTGTAGATCCTCTTGTATCAAAACATCAGCGGGACAAACTCAGCAACATTTTATTAGTGTTATTTCTTTTCTTATTAGCCTGCCAGGTTTATGAAGTGATTCAGCGTGATAAAGCCAAATGAAGTATCTGAATACAGAGCATCTCTTATAATAAAAGAGTTATACTAACCTTATTAAAAAGATACTATACAAATATCACAGCAAAACTTAAGTCCCTATAATAATATTATAGTGATACCACATGAGATATACTGTATGATATGAAATATCATAAAGTAGGGTCCCTACTCACTATGGAACAATACAGACACACTTTAAGTCCCTATAGGAATATTTTGCAATATGATAATATCATAGTGATACCATAGCAGATACAAAATACAATTAAGCACCATTTAAATTCAATTATGAATACTACTGACACACTACAAGTCCCTATACAGATATTTTGGAATATCACAGGAATGTAATAGTGATAGAGGACAACAAACTATAAACACTATAAATCCCCATAGGAGTATTATAGTGATTTGATTTTGTTAGGGATAGCAGTATTTGACCATTGGTGTAAAGCAGAGGTAACACACACACACACACACACACACACACACACTAACACACATAGCACATCTCATTCACTTCTTCAAGGCTGTGATTCTGCTAAACATATGCATGAGGCAGTGAGTGCCAGTTTGTTTGTTAGGGTGAAACATGCGGTGAAACACGGATACTGAGCTGCATTCAAATTTCTCCGAATACAAGCCAACCAATTTACTCTAATTAGGCTCAACACTAGAGTTGCATTTTAATAGACGCCCCGCTGTGTTTGCATATGTTTAGAGAACAAGAGCCATGCTAATTGAAAAATTAAGATGTGAGAGTATTTGTCTATTGGGCTCCCACTATGCTACGCTCAGTGTAAATATGACTCCTGAAGAGAACTTCCAGAGAGAGTTTTTAATGCTCTTTCTCTCTCTCTCTTTCTCTCTCTCTCTCTCTCTCTCTCTCTCTCTCTCTCCTCCTCTCTCTTCCTTTGTCTCGTGATGATGATACAATGCAATAGAGGAAAAAATAAAAATCCCACAGTGTGCTCTTCTGTTCTTGAGTAGACCTATTGTGAGGCAGGGTATCAACAGTGATATACTGACACATCCCACTGCTCGGTCTTGTTGTTGGTCCTCACTGTGACAGCAGGTTTTCTTTCATTGGTCAACGTCAATCACACCGTTAGTGAGGTGCGGCGGGTGGCGTGGTTAATTTGGCTCTCGTGGAAATGTGCTCTCGGTGAAATGAGCTATGTGGCCCTGTGTCTGCAGAAAAGTCACGGTGGCTGACACGGCACCCCATTAGAGCCTTCCTTAATGTAGACCGAAGTGACGGCCTGAGATCAAGTTCAGGTACAAATTACACTACATCTAAGTGACAGCTTTCTGACCCCCTTCACCGCACTTACAGTCCACTCCATTATTTACGGTTGTAAACAGGTACCCATATGCAGCCCCCCCCCCCCCCCCCCCCCCTCCCCCTCTCAGCCTCAATCTAGCTGTGTTGAGGCTTTGTGTGTGTAGTGTATGTACTTGTTTCTTGAGCTTCCCCACCCTGTTTTCCAAGCTTTAAAGGAGCGCACCAAGTTTTTGGGAGATCGGCCCATTTACCTGTTAAGTGATGAGAACATAGACACCAAAATCATCCATATGTCCCAGGTAGATCATTCACTTTGGGGCTCCATGCTAACTCTTTAGCAGACACTGTGTTGAGTGACTGTAGGCGACTAGCATGAACTCAAAAGTGAGAAAATAAATGAGAACTTGCAGCAGCTCTAAAGCTAAAGGGTAAGTAATCTTAAATGATATGCGACTAAGTCTGACAGTTTTGTGTAGGAGATTGGAAAACAAAATATTACATAAAAATAACATACTGTTTTGAACTACCAGGGGCTATTTGTTTATATAGGAAGTGAATGTGGTCGACAGCTGGAGACTGTGTACAGCTAAAAATCAATATTTCATGGTTGCTTGCATGGAGTTCATTTTTCATTTTTAATATTTTAACATTTTACATTTTTTTGGATCTACAGACCATATAATAAAAAAACACTATCAACTCTTTCTATAAAGTCAGTCCTCCTACTTTGGATTATAGTTGCCTACTATCACTCAGGAGCACCCAAGGGAACGTTCTACCAGGGACACATGGATGATTTTGGTGTCTATGTTTTCATCCCTTGAAGGGTAAGTTGCCGATGAGACAATCTCCCAAAAACTGTATTTCTTTTAACCATGCGTGGGGGGGGGGGGGGGGGGGGGGGGATTGCGAGACTTATGCCTGCTCCAGATCACCTTGGAGGGGCGACTTTACATTTACACACTGCATGTGTGTGGTCTTGGCAGGTGTTTCATAGAGCTGAATGGGAATGATGATATTTTTTTTTTGTGGTTTTAGTTAAATGTCTTAGTTTGCTGAACATACTGTTGGTGCAGAGGTGTGCCCTTTAATGAGGTCCATGGAGAATAAGTGTCACACTTGGCTCTGGTGATGAGAGCAGACTCCCATGTCACCTTGAGGCAGACTAAGACAAAGGGAAGATGAGACTTGATGTCATATTCACTCTCTCCTTGTAAAAATGGTTAACCCAGGCAAGTCAGGTTTGTTATAATAGGCAGATGTCATCGTCTTCAGGTAAATAAAAGGTGGAAGTCAAATGTTTTATGGATGACAAATTATTGGAGTAATTGATTAATTTAATGTTAAATAGGCTTCTAACAGCATATTGTGACTCTAAATCCCTTTGCTACAAGAATGCTTGACTTGTTACATAATAATAGTCACATAATAAGTGCATTCCTGTTTCCTAACATATAATAAATAATAAGACATTATAATTATTATTACAAAAAAGATTAAGATGATTTAGTGATTGACTTAACCTTTTTAGCATGACATACAATAAGAACATAAATCAAATAAGAACATGTTGTCAGCGGAAAATTTAAATATATCAGAAAGTAAATGTCAATCATCAAATAAATGTTGTATTTGTTTGTTGCTGGATAAGTACATAAAGATTTTGTTACTGTACATTCCTAAATATGAGGATTGACTATCCCCAAATGTCCTGAAAATTGGCTTTTAAACAGTCTAAATTTGCTAATCGTATAACTCATTCATTCAGCAAAGAAAAAAATAAAGCTTGAAGTATACATTCAGTTCATTTCAGTTTATTTCTTGTTTGTGGGAATGATGATCTAAATATTGCCCAGTATTCTGTGTATTAACTGTTTTAACCACTGACTTTTTTTTTTTAACATCTGTTTGCACATCACCTTTCTTGTAACAAGAGAGAGAGAATTACTATTTAAAAAAGAGGGTAGTAGGCCTACAGCTTGCCTCCAATACTAGTATTTCCATACAGGATTAGGTGATAATCCCATATGAATCACCATGAAGATTGAACCATGCTTGAGAAGGGATGAAATACGAAATCAAAGAACCCCTCTCTGACTGACTGAGCCACTGTTGGTAAGGCACATTTGGAGAGATGTTTCAAAGAGAACATTTCTGCAGGAGTTATTCATGGGCTTCATTAACTACTACAGATTACTATGCGCCTTGTTCTGATCCACTTACAGTAGTTCTACCTTATAGTAGAGCTCACCTTGTGTGCTTTGGGGAGTGCTTCCACCCAACCCATTAAGCACACAATAATTCATTTTTAAGCCATTTTGCTCTAATTGAACATGTCTGTTATATTCAGTTTTTTCCAACATCTTTAAGGACACCTGCCTACCTTTATGACAGCCAGATAGGGAGGGGAAAGAAACTCCTGCTGGTTGACATTGAGAAGCGAAATCACTGTTTCCAAATTAAGATTGTAGATAAATGACCTTACAAAAGAAAGGAAATCAAAGAAGTATGGGAATGGGGTAAATTGGATTCTTTGGCGTCTAACAGTATATGACTTAAACCAACTGGGGATTCTCTCGACAGTGGAGGAAGTGTGAGTTTCCTAAGGCAACGGTCCCACCTGGGATCTCCTGATGATCCATGGGGTCTCCGTAAAAAGCCTTGAAGTTATTCAACCCACTAAAAGGCTAAATAGATTTTTTTTTTCTATTAACATTTAGGCTGTATTGCTCTGATTTCAGAAGTTCTATATTGGTTTCAGGCAATCTATTTCACTTTACTCAGTCAATATTCTGTATTTAATTTGCATAGCCGAAAGGTTTGTTAATGCCTCAGATCTTGTTGTATGATGGGAGATATCAACATGGAGCAAGTGATGGTAAATATGAGAAGTGTTTGGTCAAAAGAGAGTAAAGAGCTTGATTATATTCTCTGCTCTGTTGGATGAGTATTCTTCACTATATTATTAAGAATATATCTATATATAATATGCTGTATATAAGGTATATAATATCTTTCCAAAAAAATACCCTGATATTACTACTATATTTATATATTGGACTTTCCTGGGTGCCGCTTATCTCAGCATCAGATTGCCAAATACCAAAAGAGGGAATGTACTAGGGTTAATTTCCAAAATGTTACAAATCTGTTTTGGAGAATTATTTCCTGATGTTCACTGATCAGTATTTAAAAAGATGATCACATCCTCTAAAATGCCAATATTTGATCAGTAGGCTAAGTAGTAAGTAGTAATATTCAAAAGTGAGTTTTATTTTGATTCCACCAATCATTTTGTAAGAGTAGGTGTCACATTAAATGGTAGATATATCATTTTTACAATGAAACTCATATAGTACACCTGAGTTATAGCTAATACATTTGTACAGCATTTATAGAAAATGAATTGCCTTTCCAGCTTCACACAGGCGTCATGAGGAATACCCATTATTATGGACCAATTTGCTCCTTCAGATAATCAATGTTGGCACTGACTCAGTCAAGCCATGCTCCACGGGCTAAATGCTTGAATTGATCATTGATGCTTTCTCACCAATAAGCAGTTTAAAATGACTAATTGGGTGGGGCTAAGAGTAGCCCAGGCTTTTGCTATTAGTGTAATGATGATATGACATCAGACGTTTTCCGTAAAGTATTGTCTTGTTGTTATTGCGCAAGACAGATTATGATTGGGTTTAGTCAGTGCACATTATGAGATGCTCCTTAAGTAGCGTTCATAAAGAAAAGCTACTTGCTGTGTCAGAGTGATAATAAGGGTAGTGATTCATATATACTTTAGGAGTCAAAGGGAGCACTGTGTTAGACCTGTATTTTCTTTTATTTGTCCTTGCTGTTAGGGATCATGGATCTTGTGCTTCCTTTGTCCCTGCATACATCAGACTGAGTGCAGTGTCTGGATGGAGCGGCCGAGTCATTGATATGCCAGCTCTGTTTTTACACATTGTCATTTTATCTGTCTCATTACTGTCATTACTACAGACTCAGATACATCTCATTACAAGGGTAATTGGGACAAACATAAAATTCACTCCCTCCTTCCCTTTAAGTTGGATATCTTTCAAATGCTCAAAGTAGATAACGGCTGTGTAGGTCCACAACAGCTGTTAATATTTCATGATAATATAGCTTTATTTCCACTGATATCTGCCTGACTTTGTATTACTTTTGATGGTGTGTTAAAATGGAAAATTAATGCGAGTTCAAATGGACCCACTTTATCTACAGATTGTCTGAGGAAACCTGCACATGGATCTGCACCTGTGCAGCCAGACACTCACACACACACACACACACAGGAACGAGCGCACACACAAGTACTCACACAGAAGTACGGTGTGTGTACACGCAATGCATGTGCACACAGACACTCACTAGCCTGAGTCGGTCAGACACACACATGCACACACACACACACGCACACACGCACGCACGCGTTTATGTTGAGTTGGCTCAAAGTTCCAATGTAATTTTATTTTTAGCTGGTCCCCTTTTTTGTCGGAGCTCCATGAAGTCTTTTCCATCTACAACTTAGTTCCTTAGCCAAATATTGACTTTGGGATCTGATTATTAAGCAATTTCCACAAAACTTCAAATTACTATCTGAACAATTATTTTAAAGACGTTACAAGACCCAGTAGACCCCCAAGGTCTTGAAACTGATTATGCAAAAAGATAATTGCTATGAAGATTTAAAAAGAATTAAATTGGTTTGACAAACCTATAAGTTGTTAACTACTGCTCAGTGCAAAAGAATACATTTGCTGACAAGGCCACAAAGAACCAGAGCAGAAGGCTTTTCCCGTGTGCTCAGGTGGGCGGGAGGTATCGCTCTCTTTATTATCACAGCTAATGGCGTTCCAGATCTGTCCTCAATTATACAGGATGAGATGAACTATTAATTAATAATTCTTCTGATAGATAAATTGTGCCACGTTCAGCAGATGTGCCGTTCTTAGAGATGAAAAGAGCCACGGATTCGGGCTATTGACCAACACTGGCCTCGTTCTCCGCGTGTGCCTTTATAGATGTGTGAGCCTTATCTCAGCTTGACACGCCGTTATGTTCCCTGTCCCCTGGCCTGCTTTAACTGCCGATGTATCATCAGCAGTCCGCCATGTTTTCCTGATTTACTGGGTGTAAAGCCAATGTTGCATAATTTGTGTTTTAAAAAAAAAAAGATATTAATCCTTTTTTTTTTTTCCTTGCAGAAAACGGTTATTTTTTTCCCCTCCTGGGTTAAATGTACATTGCCTGAAAAATGACACATCCTCAAAGTACTTTTGAGCAAAGGCTGAATTGTATAATTTTCCCATAAGCTTGGAACGTTTAAGTGTAGAAAGGAGGAATTATATGGCTATGAATGGCTTCCTTAATAGTGATATCACTTCCCAGAACAAAAGAAGGAGGCTCTGCGCCGGGCCGGGAGTGCGGACGCTGCTCGATTGGCCATTTCCGCGGCTTCCATTAAGGTCACGCACTGCGCCACCGTGCAGGAGAGTGCATGAGTGACAACACGGCCAAGACGAATGGAAGCACTCTCCCACAAACCTCGTTAAGACTGAAATCACCGAAAAAATAATAGTTATTAAATTAATTGCAGTCATAATCTCGTAAAATATGTGTCAAAAAATTATATGCGGTTCGATTAACACATAACATGGGTGTCAAATCTGTAATAAAACCCTGATCAATAAAACAATAACCATGTTGTTAAAAGCAGTCATTGAAAGGTGTTGCTGGCAGCGGGCTCCAGGGGTGAGCAACCCTTTTAATATAAACGGATTTCATCTTTCCACCGTGTCACCTAAATCACCTCAATGTTTGTGTATACAATTAAAATAAGATAATAAATTGCAGCAATGGATGGATTACGAACGCTCTCTTCGACCCCATACATCAGGCTTTGTCAGTGGCCCAGAAAATGCATGTCTAACAATCTGTTGATTACAATGTGGTGTGAGGAGAGGCCCCGCACAGGGAGGATGATGACTGTTGCAGGATACATTATTTTAACATATTGTTATGTTTAAATCGATAAGTTTTAAACGAGCGCTAACGACTGCTATTAATTAAACTTTCAGAATCTTTATTAGAAAAGTTACCACTTGTGTGGCTGATTTAATGAATGGTTTATTATTTCATTTTGTTGGCCCTGACCATTATGCCCAAACGACTGGTCTTTTATCTTGAAAAGAAATGAGGCAAGGCGTAGTTTATTTGGAGTGCTGAGAAGATGATAACGCGTCAGTTGAAGGGCATATTTGTTTTAAAGCCTTGGAGGAGTAACCGTGAGTAGTTCTTGATACAATTTGCCTGCCTCTAAACCATATTGAAATCATTTCCCACCCCCCCACCCCCCATGCTATTTGGCCCTTGAGATATTATTATTTTTATCAGTGTGTTTATATGGAATCATTTGAGTGTGGATGTCAATTTGGAAATGAAATTGTCTGTGCAAGGGAATCATTCAGATTGGAAATTAATGGTATTGCAATTAAAAGTCGGGTACAGTATTTGGTAACAATTATGATAATGACTGTAGCTGGAGGTGTGAATTTTGCAGGGGGGGGGGGGGGGGGGTCGGGGGGGGAGGGGGGGTCGGGGGGGGTGGCTGTTAACATGAGCGCAGCATTGGGAAGCTAGCAGTAGCAGTGGAAGTGTCACTCTTACTAAGCCTCTTCCACCCTCTGCAAAATAATGGTGAATACGTTTCTACCGTTTCCCTCATAGCTTAATAGAGTAATGCCAGTGAAAAATATCTTTGCTTCTCCTTGGTAGGATGTGTGTTATTCCATTACTGCGCGCAGATAAACTGCCTTTTGTGATACTGCTGCAGGAGGCTCTTTGCTCTGAAGCTGCCATTGACGGAACGTGTCCTACATTGTGCTGTGGTAATAGAGTGGTTTATCAGCTCATGTTGAGAGTAGCTATAGGCTAAGTATGGTTGAGAGTCACAATTACCAACAGACACAACATGCTGTTTGTCTGCTCATGATTAATGCGCTGGATCAGCATGGGCCGCTGCTTTTTTCACACAGAAGCAGGGTGATGGAAGATTCCTGTGAGATTTTTTTTTCCCCCTGTTTTCTTTTTCCACACACTGCTATCAGCCAAATTGGATGATCAGTGGGGGAATTCTCCCACTCTCTGGGGCTTTCGCTGTGGTTTGTAGATTTTGCCTTCAGGTTTGAAATTCACTCAGACTAGAGAAGTCCTCTATCCAGGGACTGGCTTTTTTCAATTGAGCATTAAGTGGGGGTCCAGATGGGGGAAATAGTCGCCTTTTTTAGCCAGGGAACAATGTTTACTCTGCTACTTGCAATCCCACATCGGCAAAGATAAACCATAAATACCTGTCTAAAGCCTTAGCAGAGAATACAACGTACTGTATAGGCCTACTGCATAGCATGAGAGGGTCTGTGTTGTTTGTGTGGTGTGTAAGAGAGAGAGAGAGAGAGAGAGAGAGAGAGAGAGAGATTAGGAAACCGTTTGGGTAAAAATTTTGTTTTCCTCATGTTTCCTTTTATATTTACTTAATGACCATCAGCTCTCGTTGTAAACATTTAATGTCATTCCAGTGGATTCTCTGAAGGCGACTGGAGCGTTTTGCCAAATTTGGGGCAGACGGTTGAAATCACTAGGGCGTTCATCTCCAATTTCAATGGCTTTTGGACAAAAGCTGATCATCCAAGATATGCTTCTCCCACTGAAAACGGCAATGTGTGGTTTAAGTGCAAAGACCAGCATTGCATTCCAGAGGTTACTTAGCAAGATTTTATGGATAGGCCTGCCACATAGTATTTAGGTCTAACCCTTTCATGTTCCAAACAAATTACAATGTAATATGCTTTTTGGACAGTACCCAAAAGAGCTTATTTAAACAATATACAAGCTACCACAAGGGCCAGTCTTGGGTTTTGCGTAGGTACTGAACATTAAGCCCTAGAGCCTTAGCCTGGGAATGAGATGAGAATTACCCATCCATTCTTTAGCAGATTCAGTGGTCAATAATTGAATGAGTGAAGCCCATTGTCCAATTACCCGCATTATCTGTGGATACTCCTCTCATTAAAAGGCTAGGGAGGAAGGAGAATAATTAAAAAGATTTGCAGCATGGGCATTTAATGATCACGCTGCTTTTGCCTGATATACTCTCCAGGACCAGTGAGATCATGTGGGATTGAAGGCAGAGGAGCCCCCCTCCAGCACCCCCACCCCCCCCCACCCCCCACCCATCACCCTCCCTTATCCATACCCATCCCGCAGCGCCAACTGGCTCCACTCCGACAGTGAGTGGGCTTTAGCCACAGCACTCATCTCAGCCTGCAGGGAGGAGCTCGCACTCTGGCTCCGGCCCTGGAGGGCTTCCACTGAAACTGTGCCGCTCAGAGAGTTCACAGCTCGCCGTTTTGCATTATATTCCCATTTGCAAATTCTCAAATTCACCCTCTTTATGTAAATACACACGCTGAATATTAAAAACAGCAAGGTACATTCAAAGAGTCAAAGTGCCAAAGTGCAGTGTAAACACTTGTAGTCGAGTGCTAAATTGCTGTTTGGCTTGCAGTGCTGTTGGCAGTCGGGACACATACCTGTGGTAGGAATGCCCGAGTCAGGTAGAAATTCTTTGCACCATTAGGCTTGTGAGTGCTCCAAGGAACACCCCCCCCCCCCCCCCCCACTCCCCCCCCCCATCCCCCCTCCCCGACCCCTCCTCCATAGCGAAGCACGGCTTTAATTAGCACAATCTCAATGAATAACACCAGCGCAATTTGGTGGAGATCTTTCGCCGTGGGGGCCTGCTTACTTCAAGATGCTTTTTTTTTTTCTCCCCTCATTCTCAAAGAGCGCATCACACGGTCAAGTGCGCTCTTGCGTAGTGTGTCTGGAGGGGCCTAGTTTTACTGTAAACAGACTTGAAGTGTTGCTCAGGAAACCACAGACCAGGATGCTTTCATATTTCAATGGAAGCTGTCCAAAAAAATCAGCGAGTCGTCCCGGTGATGCAACAGCTGACCGTATTTGGGCATTTCTCCTCATTAAGGGCCCTTGTGAGGGTTTTTAATAGTGCTGTTAAGTACTGCTGAGCTTGATATTTGATGTTTATGAAACTCCTTAATTGGTGTAAATATTAGTTCAAATGTTTCCAGGCGGCTGGCATGGGTCAAGAGGCTGTGCTCTGGATGGAGCTGAGAGAGCAGCGTTTGATCATGTAGGAGCGGCGCTGGATCATGTGGTGTTTGGAGGTGGACGCTTGCCAGGGCCATCGACAGTGTCAGTGCTAGAGCTTGACAGATAGATCAGAGGATCGGTATTATTGGCCGATACACGCTTTTTCCTGGTATGTTGTCATCTGGATATAGACCAGTAATAATGCACCAAGAGATTTTGCATAGAAACTGCAATGTTGGCATGGTGGCTTTTCAAGATGTTCATGTTTGCTTGAGTGTTTTTGTAAAACCCAGTTGATATATTTACATGTTTTATAATCAGATTTGGATTATTGATTTATGATAAGTAACAATACATCTTAAACTGCCACTTGCCACTTGTTCAATTCAATTCAATTCAATTCAATTCAATTCAATTCAATTCAGCTTGTCATTCCACCCTCAAGTAAGAGTAAAACCAGAACAGCATGGACAGTGCAAAACAAAACAGTGCAATGCAATATTAACAGTATAAAAGTGAAAATAGAAATTCAAGTATTGCAGTTTTGACAGAGGTCCAATTATAAAGCGGTTGGTCCAGAGAAAGTGACTGGTGAATACTGTTGCTGGCAGGGTGTAATGTGTAGTATGTTCAGTAAGGTATAGTGAAGTTCACTGTGGTGAGCTGAGAGTCCTGCTCAGAAATCTGTTCTGCTCTGGCTTCAGATTCTGTGTAAAGATGACAAGCCGTTAAAAAAGAGGGTTAAGTTATCCCCCGTCCTGACCCACGTCTCTATCTAGTAAAAAAAACCCTGCCTAGATCCAGTTTATACTCTGTGTAAAGTTGGAAAATTGCCAGTGCAAATGTCATGGCAGCCATTATGCGCAATGTAAATATTCCATCAGCTGTGCATGAAGTTTAACTTGCGGCATGAAATGAAACATTCGGTTAAAGAAAATCCAATCTATTTGAGCTGCAGCTAGATAATAATGGCCAACAAGGAAAGATTTGACTGCTAACCATAACCTGAACAAACCTACAGTAATGTTAAATGAACAAACATTGCGGTTATCCCTGAGGCATGTCATTGGAGATACATTGTTTCCCACGGATTCTCCTGTGCAGTGTAAAGATGAAATGTAAAAGGTGATAGAAGAATGTCAGTGGAAATTAATCATACTTATCCCTGATCTGTGGTGACATTTCTAGCTGGGTCACCTGTAACAAGATGACTTTAGGGTTGAAAATAGTCTTTGTCTTTAGGGTTGAAGTAGTCCAGCCCTTAGTCACTATTTCTCTTTGAGATCCAGCACAGAGAAAAAGCCCGATCTTTTACACCCTCACATCAAAGTAACCTTATCCTTCATCGGTATTACAGTAGATCTTGATGAAAAGAGCAGCAGTACTCAAGCTGACTGAATGACAGAGCAGTACGATCCGTTTCTCTTGTGATAATGATATGATATCGATTAACTTCCACTTTGCGTTTACCCCTGCTGCTTTAAATGGTCTGGTAATTTGTTAAAAAATTGCATGGGCACACACACACACACACACACGTGCGTTTGTTTGTATGTGTACGTGTCTGTGTGCATATGTTGTGTGTGTGTGTGATTACACAGTAGAAGAAACTGAAGCAGTGTTAGTGGTTAACCTCCATCATCTGTGTTTATCCTTTTCAAATTCTAGGTTCAACTTCCCTCAAACTGACACTAAATAAATATTTGTCAGGAGATGGAAATAGTCTGTATTTGATTTTCCAGTAATTAAGTTTGCTGCTTTAAATTGTCTCGTAATTTGTGAAAATAAAAACTGTTCTCTGATGTGCAGTATTTATAACTCACTGTAGCCTTCCTCACCCGTGCTGCTGCTTATGCTGGCGACAGAGCACATAATCCAGAGGTCAAGCACCTCATATACAGGATGGCAGTGAGCTATCTCTGCCAGTTGGCCTGGTGATTAACAACCAGTCGTTGTGCAGAAAGTGGAAGCGGACCCCTGTTCCAGCACCTCATGCTTCGCTCTGTCTCCAGGACTCCTAACTTTCCAGAGAACAGAGTTGTGTCTCAAAGTTGAGCAGCTCAGGCCAAGGATTTTCCTTAACCTCTTTTGAGAAATGGACCGCGGGGTGAATTCATAAAAGAGCAGTCTGTTGGACAATTTGTCTTTTGACAGAAGGGAACATTGGAAGCCACCAGAGGGTGGTCAGCGGTGAGTGGCACAGGCGCGCCTGGGGCGGTACCTGCAGGCCATTGTGCCTCGTGATTTGTTCCGGACGCGGAGAGGAGGGAGCCGCGGCGCGGGGCCGCCATCTGGCCCCGGCGAGGGAATTGGGTGGTGAAGTGCAGGCGGCGGGTGCGCGTTCGGTGTCAGTACGGCTCCATCAGGGCTGTTTGTGAACAGATGTTCTGTGGTGCGTTCGCTCCAACTCGGCTCAGGAGGGAAGACGTGTCTATCAGTGGCTGGAGGCTTTCAGGGGAGTAGCAGACTCTGACCTTGAGGCTGCCGCATGTCAATCCCTGTCTCCTAAAGCCCAGTGAGACTTCCAGCCACTGCCCTATTTGGATATCAAATGGACAGAATATTGTACAAACATAACACATTTCATCCCAGATATGCATTTATTAAAGTGGGCACTTGTGGGCACACAAAGTTGCACAAGATTGGGTCAGTGTTAAAAACCTGATGAATTTCCAACAGGCTTGATAAAAGTCCAACTATAGATTACAACCCTCAATCCTAAAAATGTAGTGCTAGTCAGGGTTTTTGCTGGGAGATCAGTTTTCCATTCACTCAGTGTGTATTATGCTGCCTCATGTACAGAGGACAGAGTAAAATGCAAGGGCAAGAGTATCCATATCCCCTGTCTCCATCATCCGGATCTCAGCAATCAATAAGCGTTTAATCAGTCAATTATATGGCACTAATTTAACACCCTGCAGGTAGAGCCATCTCCGCGCACTTCCCCATGAAAATACAGGCCATCGGAAATTTATCTATTGGAAAATGTCACAGCAGAAAATGAAGTTTTCAAGCGGGGGATGTAAAAATCGACAACATGTCGTCTACACTGTAAGATAGAGAGCGCAAACCGGTTTCTCACAGCCAGTCGTCTCCTCATCTTTTGTGCAGGACTACAGTTCTGGGTTTTGGGGGAGGAAAGGGTTAAAGAGATGATGGAGTAGAAAGAGTTATCAAAATCTTGTGGAGAGCGTGCCGAGGGGAAAGATGCCCCATGGTAGAACAGATCCTACAAGCAGCAAGTACTGCAGAAAGCCTCTTTAATCAGACAATTTGAATGAAAAAAAAAAAGCCACGGTCTTGATAGCGAAGTGAATATTTTATCCATTCAAATGATATTTTGCCCATATAAGCCTCCTGGCAGAGATTCCAGTGTAAATGTGGGACTGCCAGCCATATTGTTACATGTGATCTGACCACTGAGAGTGACTAGCGTTTCTCTCTTTGACTGGTTGACTGATGACACTCCCAACAGTGAACACTGCTCATGTTCTGCTTATTATTTATTCAACAAATCCCCCTGCCTTCTCACTGACAACATGTTGTAAAACTGAACTCAGCACGGCAAAAAAAAAAAAAAAAAAGAATGTTTATTTGTTCATAAACTGAAAGCTGATGTTTTATTTATGGGCGATGATTAGAGAAAACAGAGCTGAATTGATGTTTACCTAATAGGGAACAAAAATAAGAAGCCCGACATAATAGCGGAGTTTGCCGGCGACCTGGCTTGTAATTCCTGGTGTCAATATTTGAATTGTTGAGGGAAGCGTTGCGGACGGGGCCGGTGTCGGACTGCAGTTTAGCTCCTCATCTATAAAAACTAACATCTGTTGAAGCATACATTAAGTTTAAAAATAACTGTACAGAGATCACCGGGTAAAGTACAGTCAACCAGATGTCGTTTTAAAAGTGCCAGATGGAACAATGAAACCGGGATTGGAAATTAGAAAGCGCTGTGAAAGGTCAGATCAATTAAGAAAGCTGCGTTGGCTTGCCATATGACAATTAAGGCAAGTTTAAAGCACTTGAGCAACGGGGCAGTGGAGTGGCTGTCGCGGGGAGAACTTCTTGGGGGCATAAAAACGTGCGCAGGACGGGAAGCTTCCTGGACTGAAGTGCATTTACACCAGGTCAAGGTTAATGACCCACACAGATAAACCTGATAGAACGCCTCACAGCGCTGCTCACGACCTTTGTCCGTCAGTATTAAGGAGCCAATAAATTACAGCCGTGACTTTAAGTGACATTGAAATTTACTCTGCTCTAATGAGAGAAAGAGAGAGAGAGAGAGGGACAGCAGAGAGAGACGGAGAGAGAGAGAGAGAGAGAGAGAGAGAGGGAGAAAGGGAGTGGTGGGGATGAGGAAGGTTTTGAAACAGAGTAATACAGCAGTTAATGTGGAGAATGTTTGATTGTTTTTAGTTTTGGATCAGCTATTCTCTCTCGGGTTAATATTTTCACGTGAAGGAACTCATTCAATCCTCTAATTGTCTCCACATCCTCCAAATTATAACGTGCTTGATTGATCCTTTTTGTTGTTCATCATTGCTACATATCATATTCAGCAGCAGGGGAAACAGCGCTGCATCTTTGGCTGCATCTTTTGTTTGGAGCCGTTTTTCGGTCGTGTCAGGCAGCTGTGGAAGGTAACGTGGCTCTGCTCTGCTGTCCCAGATGCCTCCCAGCTCCCTCAGCACCTGTGACCGCACACGGGCCACAAGGGGGCAATATTTGCATTGTTTGTCTGCATCCTCCCCAGGCACACTGATTTACATTTGTGTTTTGCATCTGCACATTTGGATCAAGTACAGTTTAGTTTGTTCATTTACATTGCAACATGCAAACATAATGTTAACAGAAACCACGATAAGCTGTTTCCTGTAGCGAGAAGCGCTCACGCTGTCTGACTAACAGGACCACAGGCACTTTATGTACAATTTACAGGCAATAACAATCGACTCCAACAGTGGCTTCTCTCTTCGTTCCAAAGTGCATTCAGTGCTTATCTGTACTTTTGGTAAATTTACCACAGTAACATCTGTTGTCTCCCTCTGCTCCACTACCTTTCCCTTTGAACTGTGGATTAACAAGCCATTGTTCTAAGTGGTCAAGCATGCGGTGTTACTGCCTGGTGCAAAAAAGCAGAAAGGCGGGAGATCTTTCCCCCGCTAAATACTCTGAACAAGACCATTTAGGAATTTCTTAGACAATTTGTTCAGCTGATTCCCCCAAAGTTCTGCTGTAAGCACTTTTGGGGCGTGCAAACGGAATTATTCATTGTATAATGATAACATAAATGCAGTGGCGACAGAATTTAATGCGCTCATGGAGTTTAACTTTATTTACTCATAAAAAAGAATAAATGGAACGACTTTTTTACATATCAAGTCTCCGTAAAACGATTCATTTGAACTCTGTCCCTATCACAATGAGAAGGATATATGTAGGGTCTGCTAATATCTCCATTTGCATGTGCTTAAAATACAGTTTTAATTATAGATAAGCCTAACCTGTGATAGCACCACCTCTAAAGCTATTGCAGAATAATATGAGACACTCGCAGTGTGTTGTTCCTCCAGAATGTTTCCAGATGAATGTTAATGGCGTTCTCTTAGGAAGATAAGACGGCCAAAGAAAGTGACAAAGCAAAAGTCCGGATTCGCACCTGACCTTACACTGTGCTAATAGGAGGAAGTCATCAATGAAAAAACCTACAGCTCTCCTAACACCTCTGTCACATATTCATAGATATTGCAATTTCCTTTTGGAGCGTGTTAATCTAAACTGTCTTTCTCCTATAGAAAAGGTCAGTGGTATCTCACCTATACCTCCAGTGCCTCTGTGTGTACGAAGCCTACTGTACACTGGGTTCAGACTGGGCTCCTTTCCCAGCGTTTTGTCCACATCGATTGTTAGGCCGCTCTGCTGGAGTGGCGGAATTAATTAGATAATTTGTATAATGGACTTAGGCACATAAAGACATGCGGGGCTCGACGGAGCGGCGGCATCCTGCAGCTCCCGTTGTCCTTGAGGAACTCTCATCCAGATGTTCAAACGGATTGGAGGCTGACCTCTCACCCGCTCCTAATTATCATCTGAATGACAACATGGCCCAGATCAATAGTTCCCAGTCGCAGTTTGAAGATCACAGATAAGAAGCCACCTTGTTGTCAGAGAGAAAATGCTAATGTAATTAATGTTCAATAATCCTCTGGCAAAAGACCTGTGTATGGATATTAATACCGGATATTTACTCAAAACTAGCCCGTGAGGGAGAATACATCCACCTGGCAAACCAGGTTTCGGAGGTTTTGGAGCGGCCTTTCTGCCGGTCATGGAGAATAGGTTTCCTGGTGAGAAGATAACTTGGTGATGAGGTCAACGGGACTCGAAGCCCCCCCACACACACACACACACTCCCTCGCCGCCCTCCCTGTCCTGTAGCTGGATGTGTGTGTGGCCGGCTACTCTGAATCTAAGCTACACACTGCAGCGATCTCTGCTGTCATCTAGTCACTCAGAGGCACCGTGACTCAGGAGCTGAAGCGCTGGAATGAATGGTTTAATTACACTTTATGGTAATGACACAGTCATGTGCACTCTCTTATGAGGTATTTAAAGGGATACCTTGACATTTTGAATTTCAGCCGCTTATTTTTCTTCAGCTGACTCTTGTCACATTATGGGAGAAGGTTTCTGCATCAAGTCTTCCAGATTCACCAAAAATGGTTGTTAAAATTGTTATCATTCCCTCAGTGAAACCAAGGGGCACAGCTTCTTCAAGCCATTCTAACAAGCCATTTTAGGGAAGAAATGTGACTGTAACTAGCCATAATTAAAAAATGTAAAGGTTTCTGTCATTGTTATTCCAGAATATGAAATATAAATACTAGCATTTCACACCAAGATCCTAATATTTGGATGATCTTGCCACTGGAAGCTGAAGAGGCTGCTCTCTGTTTCTTCCATTTCCCTCTCCAGGCCAGCAGCCGAGCCCACCGCCGCCGCTGCTGCTGCTGCTGTCCAATACTGTTGTCCTGTAGTTGCTAATGCACTGACCCCCTGATGACACCGATACCTATTCCCTCCCTGTGTTCCTCCTCAAGGTGTGTGTGTGCGCGCGTGTGCTTCTCATATTGATGCCGGCCCGGCCGCTGCCTGCCACAGCTCACAGCTCTCTGACTGACTGAGTTCATGATTAACTTAATTTTTTTTCCCTTCAAAACCTCTGCTCACAACAATGCTTCCCACTGAGGCAATAGCAATTTCTCTGAGAAGTTGCACTCCTCGTGATTCAAAATCATAAACCCAGCGTGTGTCAATGAGGATCCAATCCCAGATTTTTGCGAAGACGGATAAAACGGGTTGCGGGGAAATAGGCAGAGATGCCCAATTAAAGAAATTGTTATTGTGTAATAGCGCTGGATCTCATCGGGATTTCCTTCAGTAACCATCCCATTCCGGCTGAAATGATCTATATGAGCAGTGATGAGAGGAGGGGAGGGATGTTTATGTGTGTGTGGGAGGGTGTGTTCGTTACAAGATGGAGAGAGATGGAGTAATACAATTTATTCCTTAAGTGAGGTAAAGGCCATATTGCCTACCATTAACAGAGCAGAACGTCGGCACGGGCTGATAATTAAGTAATCCATGAGAGCATGAGCAATATAGGACAATCACTAACATCCTCTGCTCCTTTGCCACATCAAGCCACTCGGCTCTTTTTTTCACCAACATCATTTTAGATTATACTGGAAAATATTATTGCATTGTGATTTGAAACTGCTGCTGTAGAGGAAAATGTTCTGCTCCCAGCTCCAAACTAATGATTCCAGTGAGCTGAACTCATTTCAAATACACATGCCGCATGTCACACTTTTCTGATTTGCTTCTCTTTACAAAGTTTGAATTTCATATTTTGTTGAAGTTGAGTAGCGCTGCCATTGCCTCATAAGTTGCTGGTAGTGTATTTTTAAATGTTGACATTGTGTGGTTTGATGCATGTATTTAACTGTGGGTTTCAATGCTTGATTCATAATGCAGATTTACTCACGTTTGCTTTGCAGTATCCCAACTTGATATATACTGTACAATGTCTGTCAACATCATAATTATTAAGGAAATCCTCCATAATAATCTCAATTCAGTCTCAGTTTGCAGACGGCCTTCGTTTGCTGTTTGCATCTTTCGCTTTTATAAAAATGGACAACACTGACCTGCATTTCTCCATGTTGGTCCAGTTGCTACTGAAATATTTATTCAGATTGCAATTTACAACAATCCACAATTTACTACAGCAGTCTATGTCATCCATCTCCCCGCTTGTCCAAATGCATTTCCTTTGTTACTTAAAAGAAATCGAATCATGGGAGGTTTAGGACAAGACTCTTCAATTGCCATTTTCCCCCCTCCCCCCTTACTCTTCCTAACAAACGGGAACATTTTAATTCTTGCTTTCATCCCTCAAGACTGAAAATACAATTTCATGATCACCTCGCTGCTAGAGCCATGTTTAATAATTCCCAATTATGCAGCCAGGCACCTAGTCCACAGCGTGAGCCCCACCATGCTGCCTGAACAGCAGCTGGCCCACTGCTCTGTGTGTGTTCAGTCACCTTGATATCATCGATGAGCATGTTCCCCCATCTTAGCAGGTTACAACGCCAGGACCTATGCTGTTGTATTAATAATACAGCATGGTATTGTCCAGGAGGGAGTTTACTGTGTGTCTCCGGCTCCAGCCTTTTTTCTCCAATTTGTTACGCAGTTTACCCAAACACGCAGCCCGCCGCTCCGCGCCCTGCATGTGGCGGACGCTCAGACGCACAGGGACGACTTGCACTTACTGTGTGAGAAAAATGCACACGCTAGAGAACGAGTAAAAGATGCCGTTGAAAGTGCCTGTGTTTACAAGTTTCAAAGGAATAAGTGTTTGTCCTTATTTCAATTAAAGCTTCTTCTTATTTCACTTCGGTCGAGCGTTTTAGCACACATACCTCCACAGTGGTTCATGAATAGTCAAACTTGAAGAGCTGGCAAATTTACTTCTCGAAAAACTGTGGCTGTGGACTCAGAGAAATATTTATAGTATTACCGTACAAGTAGGTGCAGCTTGGATATGTAGGAGTAGCGTGTTTTCTGAAATGAAAAGTGAGTGACGTCACTGCAGATAGAGGACATATTAGGTTTAGGGGTTTGCCCCGCTTAAATGACGGAGATGAGGATAAGATTTTACTCAACAGCTTCAGGTTTGTCAGTCTGCAAAACCTGCAGTCAAACCTGCATCACCCTGCCTTAAGGAGCTGCTAACCCACCCAAAAGAGTTTCAGTAGTCTGGGTTTCAATGGAGAGTTTTAGTGTCCCATGATGATCTAAATGCTGTTTCAGAGGCTTTTCCACCCTGACAAGAATATCATTCTGGAGGGAAACACTGAATACTTGAATTTTTTGAATATTTTTGGCATGAAAACGGTCAAATTTAAAGATGTGAGAAGTGAATATTGGTGCAAAATATTGGTTTTCAGCAGCTTCAGTCCAAAAATATCGGTATTGGCCTTCAAAAACCCATATAGGTCGAACACATACAGCCTAAATTAGAGGATTCATGGATTAATATAGAGGTGGGAATACCAAAAAGTGAAGAGATTCTACTAAAAATGGTTAAAAAAAAAAAAGAACTAACAAGTAACATTTTAGGAATTTGGTGTGCACTGTTACCCAGAGCCACTTCTTACAATCGGTAAATGAAGTCAATGACAAACGAGGAGCTGAACTCATTAACTCCCGACATCAATTGTTATTGAAGATTAGTTGAGGTTGTGTTTAGCCCACCAGTGCTTTGCTGTCTTGTTTGAAATGTTTTTCTTTGCTCAGTGTGTCTTTTCTGTTTCCTTCCTGCTCTTTGTTCCTCCACTAAACATATCTCTTACTCACCCTGGGTGTCGCAACGGGACGTTCTCTCAGCCTCCAGCAACGCTTTATATCAGACTATTGCCTCGGCTTATGTTGTGTAATGCTACATTACAGTATGGGTTTGTGGTTTGTTTTCTCCGTTTTGCAGTTTCAATGCTGGTAGGCTCACTGTACCGATGTTACTGAACATTACCTCTGCTGCACCCGCTCTTCAACCATGCTTTTCTTGCCAAATGAATACCAATTTCCACCCGCTCTTAATGCATAAATCCTAATGAATGGAAGTGTATGCAAGAGAGTGGGATGGAGGTGGAAGAAATAACATCATTCCTCACCCAACACCCACCTGACCACCCACCCACACACACACACCCACACACACACGAACACACACATACACATACACGCATACCTGTAATGTCAGTGCCTGAGCCATCTATTACATTATACAGTAAAGCTATGTAAGAATGAAAATGTCTCAGTATGACTGGTTTGTTATGACACAGTACTGTTCATTACTTTATTTTTTTAAGCTTTCTTTTTTTTTTTTTTGCATGTCACCTTTAATACCGGACTCCCTCTACATATGGAAGCAAGCTCAAAATTAGTGATTGCGGGTTACGTCGAGGTCAAAAGTCTGATCAGAACCATGTGTTCTGAACATTATGTGTGCATTTTTCACGTCAGTCCTTGTGGAAATCAATCTTTGCAATGACCCACCCATGTGCTCGCAAAAATTGGAGAGCATATTTATGAGCTTACTGTATACTTGCGTGGCATTAAACATGAACGTTACCATTTGCCATTTTATTTATGAGCAAAAACCTGCATTAAAGTCACTAAAATATACACTACATTCAAGCTGTAATACTGGAGAAAACTTGCCTGAGGCTGGGTGCAGCTATAGTAAACTTTGTTTTGATCTACTTTTAAGACGTTGCATTTCCTCTATCATTTACCATATCATTCTCTTTCATGTATGATCTTTATTGTAGTCTATTGTAGTCTAGGTAGGTATTTTATGACATCTTTCATTTTCATTTCATTCATGTCCCTTGAACATGTCTGAAATCCAAAAGCAAAAACTAGGTTTGTCTACGACTTACAGTGCTTAGGCATATGTGTACAGTATGTGTGTATGTGTGCGTGCGTGTGTAAGATCATGCATACGTACACGTGCATGTGTGCATATGTGCCTATATATGTGTGTGTGTGTGTGTGTGTGTGCAGTGGGTCTTGCTCTTTGTTGTGTACCGGTGTGCTGGCCTCTTCAAAGCGATCACTCTCCATATGGTGTTGTGTGCTGCGAGCAGGTCAACTTACGCCACAACTCTGGAGAGGGGGGATTTTCTCTCCGCCCATTGTCTGCCCACAGAGCCTGTGGAGAGAGCCTGCCGCTTTCAGGGCATCACTGCCAGCCCCTAATATGGCAAATGAATGCATGAGCGAATACAAGGGTGAATAACTGAATGAATAACCAAAGACAATTTACATAATTGCACGTAGGGTATGTATTTTCTAGTGTTTGAGAGCCTATTTGCATATTCAGACTCTATAGAAATTATTCAGTCAATACTGTAGATCCGGCATGTAAATACAACTCCTTTGAATTACGGGAGAGAAAAAAAAGAAAAGAAGTCAAACAATAATAATGTTAATGATGTTTCTTGCCCTGAGGGAAGAGATCCTCCCTGCCTCCAGAGCAATAGGCTGTCAGAACAAAAAAAAAGTGTGATCCAAACAGCCCAGTGATGACATGTGCGCTCAGCAGGTAAATAACAGGCATTGGGAAAAGACCGAACTGGAAGTCTTCAGCGTGTTGTTTTCTTTTTTTTTTTTCTTTTTTCTTTTCCCCTCTCGGCATTGATCTGAGCTCGAACGAGCTGCAGCGACTCCATTTCATCCATTTCAAATGTCAAGGGTCTTTGTTTTTCACGTGTGTGATCACAGTCTGCAGAAACTCCCCGCAAATTGTCGCCACTGTCTTGTTGCGTCATTTGAAGTGCTATTTTCCCTCGTGTCACCGCGCTTTGTTATCAAGATAGACGCGGGGTTTATGCGCGCCGACGTCTTTTTGAACAATTCAAAAGCGCCACTATCACTCCACGTCCCTTTTGTTGTTGTTTTAGATAGGATAAGAGGCCGGTTAACCTTCAGTCTCAGTGCTTTGGTTGCTTGAGAATGAATGCAGGTGGATTGGTAGGGGAGGGCGAGGGGGAGGGGGGGTACAGGGGGATGAAGTGAGGAAAGTGGCAGATGAAGAGGGAGATGGGGAAAAGGGTGGGTAGAAAAGTGCTGTGTGTGTGTGTGTGTGTGTGTTGACCTCCCTACCCTTCACCTTTTGTCTCACTGTGTGGTGCTGTTGTGAGTGCTGGAGGAGGACATGTGAAGAGCCGGACTCCGGCCAGCAGAACTGCACCCCTGCCTGGGTTTTTCACAATCCCTCTCCCTCTCTCCGTCTTCTTGGCCCGCAGCTAAAAACACACATTTTCTCTGTAAGGGGAGAAAAAAAAAAGAAAAAAAAAAAACACATCAAAAGCCCAAGGATGGAGCATGTAGCTGCATTTGACCAGGTCAGACGCTGTTGTCCGATTTTACACAGCGCCGGAGAGCGGCGTCCCTCGGTTCCCGCGGCCGTCTCGCAGAATACGCCGCCTTGATGCCTCGTTTTGGTCGTCGTACTTAACTTTCTCTTGTTTGTCAGCCATAATTCAGCATCTCATGAATTAGTCATGAGAATAACTGCTTTCATTTAGAAGCTGTAACCTGTGCAAAATCCTCCTTGGCTGACGTTTGCAGTGCTACGCGCACGTTCGGTCGGCGCTGCAGGCGGCGAGCGGATCTGTAGTGCGCTGTCCAGCAACAGGGAATGTAAATGAGATGGCCCGCGGTCCTTGGGGTGGGGGGGAGGGGGCTGCACTGCTGATCACTGTCCACCACATTAAGGACCACTCATTCCCTCCCCTCCCGCTCATACACACAATCATCTCATCATATGCAAAACAGGAACCTTCCAACGCGAAAAACAACAACAGCCTCGCTAATGAAACACTCGCTTTTAATGTGCTTCTGAGTAGCACGTCATTTGCTGAAGATGGCACCATGCAATATGTTGAATGAATGTCATCAAAGCGCAGATTTGTGCCAGAAGAACCCCACGGTACAGTGCGCAGAGTATAGGCATGCCCGCTTGTTGTTGGATAAGGAGACAACAACCTTGATGGAGAATTATGGAAGCATAGCTATAGATTAAGGCTGATAGTAGACATCTCCTGTGTTGATTTGTCAATAGAATTGGCTTTCGGTCACAGATGCAGTCGATAGGACAGCGGGACTGTGACCCGGCCGAGATCCTTCAGGAGCCTCATAATAACTTGACAGCTTCTGACAATACCGCAACCTCCGGGAGGGCATTAGCCTCCCGCCTTTGTCGGTGACAAATACGGCAAAAGCTGCCACTTCTTGTGCGCTTTACTCCCGTTTACCCTCCCATCCACTCAGCAAACACGCGCGGACGGGGTTATTTACAGTAGCTGCAAGTTCTGCAACGGTTAACACATTTGTACTCCCCGAATGCTTCATTTATTAAACTGTGTCGGCGCAATTTGTTCACTTAGCTACATGCCCACCTATTTGTTCCTTTACATGACAGGGTAGAGCTTCCTGTCAGAAGTGTTTTTGTTTCCTCTTAGTATGCTTGCAGCGTTCAAATATGCTGAACACACAGAGTGCGCCAGGGTGGGAGAGGAAGAGAAGAGGAGGAGAGTAAGCAGAGTGGAGTAAACAACGCTTTGGCTCTTTAAATAAAACATTTGTTTGTGATTGAGGCTTCATGATGTGAACAGCATGACCTGTTTTACTGGGAGTCTCTAAACAGCCAGCCGGTCGCCCTCTCAGAAACAGATCCCATCTCTCTACCCGCAGACTCGGGGCCTATTTATATTGCATGAGAACAAATTTTTCTGACAACTTGAGTGATAGATTTGTACAAGGCTCGAATGTTTTTTTTTTTCCCCCCCTTTTCTTGGGGAGACCCTGTCTGAGTGACATAAATTGCTATTAATAAAAATTTTAACAATACATGGCAAATGAGTTTTTTCTGTTAACATGGTTTGAGCGGGAGCAAATGGTGCCTGTGGAGGGCTTCCTGGGAATAGCGTTGCTGTCTGAGTCAACATTTGGAGAGAGCGGGACGGGGAGGAGAGAAAGCATGCGGTGCGGTATTCTTTGGAGTAATGTGAACGCAATCCAAAAAACACAGCCTGACCTTCTGAATGAACCCCATCTGGCAACTTATGAAGATGCGTGGACATCAATTAATTCTTCATTCTTTGTTCATCACCAATAACCAAGCTGGGAGACATTTTCTTACGGTATAGTTTATGCTGGATCGATAACGTACAAAATATTAGGGAGACTTACACTTTTTGTGAAGTTCACTGATGAGGTGAATGCAGGTTAAAGCCTTTATTCCTCATTGATTTCCCTTATTAAATCAATACCAATCACAAAGGAGGAGATGTAGATAAAGAGAAGCAGACGGGTTACAGGAGGATTTTTAAGCTTTGAGACAGTTGAGATGTGGATTGTGCAGAAGAGGCTGCAACTCGATATCAGAAAGACGTCGGTGATATTTTGTATTTTCAGTGTGCACATGTTCTTTCAGATTAATGGATTGATTTTTGTTTTTGTTGTCTCCCTTTACTTCTGCTTTTTTTTTTTGGTGCAGGCCACCACACAGCTGTATGGAGCAGGTTGAGAGTTGACAGTGGGAGAGCAGCACACTGGGATTCCATAGTTGGCTCTCCATCTCCCCTCTGAACGTTTTGTCTCCCGCTTTAGCCGAAATAATTAACTGCGCGCATGTTTGAAGGCGGGATTACAGTTGTCTAATTGTAGTGAGCGTTGTCATGGAGACTATCAGGCCATCAGTGAATAAACAGCCTTACTTGGCAGTGTTTGGCTAAAAAGGGGCTTTGTGCAGATGTCAGACGCAGATTTATGATGGTGAAACAGATTATATTTGGCAGCAAAATCAATAGGCTGACCACTCTGGACTGGCTGCTTATTTTGATAAACAGCTCTGTTGATGTAACCTGCCCAGAAGCTTGTCTCCTCATCTATTTGCTTTTCAATGCGTGAATTAATGTAAAAGTTCACTTTGCAAAGCAGCGTGGTTGGGTTTTACTTTCAGGCCCTGCACAAGTTTATGCTTTATTCCTGTAAGGTTGGTCAGAATATAATGTTTTTCAATATATAATGTGCTTAAGCTCAGCTGTTGAATTGAAAGGAAAAGCAGCAAACAATGCCCGTTTTCCTTTTGATGACCTGGATCCCATTATAGAAACACTTAACACATAGTTTTTGAAAAATAAGGGCTGACATATTTACACAAGTATGTGATAAATACCATGCAGTTTGGGTTATCTCCTTTTAAAACTACATCTGGAGAAGACATTGTGAATGATACCACTTCAAGGAGAATTTATGGAAACAGTTTGCAAAAGTAACTGGAAAATGAGACATTGGTTTTGGTTTTATTCAAATAATGTTTAACAGTCAACGACTCGTAATGTTGACGACATTATAGAGCCTACAGCTTGTGTTTGCACAGTAGGGGCATTAAGTGCATAGTCAAATAATATTGTGTTGATATAACATATATGTAAATAATGTATATAGCGTATGTATGTATATAATAATTCACTAATAATACTTTCACACACACATGTACACACACGTAGCATAACTACATAATCCTAGTTTGGTATTACTTTGATTACACTGGAATGGTAGTAGTTTCAGTATGCAATGCACAGTAACTGAAGTAGTTAAATGCTGAAACTACCTTTCTTGTAAAGAAAAAAACAGAAGCCTATTTGAATTTCAAATTTAACAGAATACCCCCAAGTTTTGGGGAAAATGGCCCGTTGGTCAACTTATATCCTTTAAGTGATGAAAACATACCAAAATCATCCATTAGCATGGAGCCCCGGGGCAGTGGCTCCAGGGCTCCATGTTAACACTTTAGCCTACACTATGTTGAATAATATTAGGACACTAGCATTATCTCAAAAGTGAGAAAATGAAAACTTGTAGCAGCTCTAAAGCAAAATGGTAAGTAGCTAATCTTTAACAAGATTTTAAAAGGTCAGCTATTGATCTACCGAAGACACATGGATGATTTTGGTGTCTATGTTCTCATCAATTAACAGGTACGTTGACCAATGGGACAATCTCCCAAAAACGTATGGTGTATTTCTTTAAGAAACAGCAATTCCTGTTAGGTAACAGGTAACACAACAAAACGGCAGACAGGGGTGCTTGTCAAGAACAGTCAAATTTGCATGCAGAGTCTCACATAGTGAGGAAGACACTAACTCCCAAGAATGGACTGTAACCACAACCTTCCTTTTTAATACATAATGCTCACTTTATTGTTTCAAACTTTCGACATTGTGTCTTTGTCAGTCCTTGCATAGTTTGAACTGACTCACACTTGTCTTCTCTCCTGTGGATAGACAGAGTCAAGTGTGCCATTTCATGCATTCCAAAGTACATACAGTACACTAATTTAAAAACATGGCTTACACAATCTTACATACATAGGAGGAAGAAAGAGGGAAGAAGAGTGGGTGTCAATTCAAACTATGCAAGCTTTGACAAAGACACAATGTGGAAATGCGTCAGTTTTAAAAAATGAAGTAAGCTTTATGTGTTGAAAAGAAAGATTGTGGTTGCAGTCCATATTTGGGAGTTGCTGTCTTCCTGGGGGATTTTGCAACCAGCAGTTCCTATTTGTATAATGATATCTGTCCAACTGCCCACTTTATTTTGCCTTATCTTCTGACCTAACCAAATTCCAGGTGTCCATGCCTCAACATTACACTGTCTGCTCTGTCTTCCTGTCAGTGTTTTGTGTACAACTGATCATGTAGCCTATTGATGGTCTCTTGGGACATAACACCCTGCGGTTTCTTTGCATGGCCCTTTGATGGAGTGGTTTCTATAACAGAGGTTGGTTCATTCTGCTGAACTGAACTCAATGAATTTACTCATAATGAAAATAATGAATGCATGCAAATGTTTTGGCTTTACATAATTTAGCTTGATCAGGAAGTGTGTTCAGATTATTTATTATACCAATTCTTAGCAAATCCCCTGTCTTTCAATTGCTAATAGTACAGTAAGTTTACAATACAACACAAGCTGCATTTTAACCATATTCATTTGTTTTTTGGAGAACTTTCTTCCTTCTCATATGGCTTTCATTTCTAATAGG
The DNA here is from genome assembly GCF_048128805.1 of Centroberyx gerrardi. Lineage (NCBI taxonomy): Eukaryota > Metazoa > Chordata > Actinopteri > Beryciformes > Berycidae > Centroberyx > Centroberyx gerrardi. Next base: position 29,319,885 of record NC_136001.1, read on the forward strand.
GCCCACATAAGATAATATTAACTCACTCCACAACCATATAAACTGTTACACCATAAAGAAAGGTATCCAAGCTCTTTGGCACGTCCAAGACTATTTTTCATCTCCCAGACAATATCCTTTTCTAACTGGCAAATATAAACTTAAAACAGTTTTTTAGACAAGCAAAGCATTTCCACAAAATAAAACACATTCCCCCACTTATCTGCATCCCACATAAGTTGCAATCACATAATCACTTTACAAACATCGGTCCATTCCTATCTAAAATACAGTATTCCAGGCACACTGGTCGCCCATAATTATGTGTGATCAGGGTGAGGCCAGCACAGCTTTATCTTGTCAAGCTACAGAAATAGACATGCTGTTTTTTAGACTTTTAGTGGACCTACCACTGGTCACAGATCACATGTCTCGCACCAATAGACAGCTCAATATCATCCAAGGTCTCTTGGATGAAAAATATGTTTCATTGTGGCAGAATATTTTCTTTAAGTTCAACCACCAATATTGACTATTGGTATTCACAGTGATGGCACTTGCTTGCTCTCATTTTGAAAATAGTCCAAAAAGTCATACTTGTAACAATCAAACTGCAACAAAGCAGCTTTTTTTTTGCCTGGTTGCCATGATGAATAAGAGATGGGGGGAAAAGCTGATCCTTGTTATTAGCTTCAACCTCGGTATTCCATATCAAAAATTGACTGTGTAGACCTACATGTAAAAAATAATGTAGATGTTCCACCAAAGTGAAATGTCTTAAAAATATAAATTTGGGGATTTTTTTTCTGTTCCATACCAAAAAATTGCGTCATATTAAAAGAAACCATTAATTTCATATGAGAATCAAATTGTGACACCGTGGGGCTCCAGGATGTTTTGGGAGCAAGGAGTTAATCCACATTCATACATTCAAACAGTATGGTTTTAATATATTCGCTTTCCATACACGCCTCCATGCCTGCAAACTTAAAACGTGTTCAGTTAAGAGTCAGGAGAAAACATTCCAGGAACAGGAAGTCAATAATGCCCGTATCCCCCTCAGGGTGCACATTACCATTGTTGTGAGCCAGGTTAATGTACTCCAAACAAGGTTTATTATATATTGCAGTGCATAATAGTGAGGTGAGTGCAGTAGCAGTCATGTGCTGTAGGTGAGAGAGGAGGCTGATTAGCTCTCTGACCCTTGTCTGTGATTATGTGGGATAATACCAGGTGCGATGTATCTTATATTGTAATAAAGACACAAATCAGCCTGTGTAGCACATGTTGTAGGTGAGGAGAGTCTGCTCAGCTCTCTGACCCTTGTCTGAAGATATTTGGGAAACACAAACACTGCGGTGAAGTATCACATCATGTTGAATAGAATATGGAATACTGAACCAAATGACCACCTTTTGTAGCTTGTGCATAACAAGTGATCATTATTTAGCAGCACTGCTGGGGTGAGTCTTTTTGATGCTATCTTAGTAACGCAGTGTGTTGCCTTTCTTCATGGCCAATAGAGGCTTTGCAGTTTCATCTCCCGAATCTCCCAGCTACCACTGCTGGTACCATCATGGAGGTCCAGTGGAGAATTGGCTATGTGCAAATAATGGTTAAATATATAAAAACTGGGCAAGGAAGAGAGAGAAACCCTAAATAGATAGACAATTCAGTCGTGTTATAAGTAAAAATGAGCGAGATATGATGAGATATGATGTTTCCAAATGTAGCGACGCAGTAAACTGTCTTGTCTTTAGTCCTAGTCTACTCCAAAACACTGAGTTGTAGCTTGAGAAGAGTCAGCTCAGTAAACCTAGAACAAACTGTTAGCTAGATAACTAGCCAGCAGGCTCATTTAGCAAAGACACTGATGTTAAAGTTAATATGCGACTTCTAACCACTACACTGGCTTCTACTAGATATGTTAGTGTGCAAATCAGATGTGTCATGTGTCCTGTGTCACAGGACATTGATAGTTAGTTAACCAAATGTTTAGCTAGCTAACAAGCTAACCCAAATGATCAGTTCTCAGTCAAAAACAGCACAGAAATTAACAATGTCAATTCAGTTACTACGTACGTTAAAGTAAAGTTTTTTAGAAAAAAGTAAGTTTAGAAATGCAATCACCTGTTCAGAGCTATTGCTGCCGAAGAGCTGAGGACGTCCAATATGGCCGCCAGAGTGTGTGTTACATCACTTGAAAGCCCTCCACCTCTTCTTTTTGTTTTCCTGTTTTACCTTTGCCAGTGGAGTTGGGCAGAGCCATGTTTTGGCCCTATTCCATCTGTTTGTTTTGTCTGTTAGCAGAATATCTCAAAAAGTTATAAATGCAGGAAATTTTGTTGGTCATGGGGCAAGGAAGAACAGAAACTTTTCACACTGATTGGCCAAAACAGAGCGTGGCAGTGGGTGTGTCTTCTCACAAAAAGGTATGTAACTTTGTGTCCCATCAGCAGACATAAGAAGAGGCAAACCCTCCAACATGTGGGCAGTGGAGAGTTCATTTCCGGTTTAGACATAACCCTGCTAATTTTTCCAAAACTTGTTACAGTGATAGAAGGGCAGCACTAATGGCCACTGAACAGATAGTGCTGATTGGCCTTGCAGTGTTATGATGATCAGCTAAAATGTTTAAAAGTGGTTAGAATTTGAACAGATCTCATATCCCATTTCAGGTCCAGCTATGGAAACGTGTGCATCTCCTGTGAAACAAGTTGTTAATGGGGCATGGATGAAATTATAAACTTTTGGTGAAAATCCGATGTGGAACTGGTATATCTTGACAATTGCACAGCATTGGCTCTACTGAGCGCCATATAGTTCTCTTTAGTTCTTGTATCTTTCCTTGATCAGACTGCTCTCTCCTGCCCATTGCAGCCCACAGTGACCCATGGGGTCAGATAGAGTCGCTCTCCCCACCCAGCAGGCCTGGGAGCCAGGAAGAGGCTTTTAGGGCATCCTGCTCCACTGAGGGAACTGGAGCTCATTAATATTGTAAAGGAATAAAGTAGGCCGTTGCTGAAGGACAGGGGCGCTGAGGCCTAATCAACCGTCACCATGCTCCAAACACTCAAACAAGGAGGGACAACGATGTATACCAGGAATATAGATTTAGGGATAGGTGTAAAGATGCATACACTTTGCTATAGTTGTTTAATAAATAATGAGGAAACATAAGGCTTTTTGCACATCCTAAAGAAATTTCCCAAAGGTATAGGAGATAAATACATCTTATAATGCATCATAAACCACAGCCTGTCATGCTGGTCTTATCAGTCTGAGATCAGTCAGTCAAGAGTGAACCATACCACAACTATTGGTGATATCTACTTACACAAAATGATAACTGATATGAAAGTTAAACTCACTGTGAAATATTGTTAGAGCCAATAACTATCTCACAACCTTTGCTTTTAAAATAGCAACATTTTTAGGATGGCATTGTGTGTATTTTGCAAGTACTGACCCACGAATTTGCGGCAACATCATATTTTTAGATGGGTAACGTTGGAATGAAACCATTCATGCCCATCCCATATTTTTCCCACTTCATCCTGCTCCCTGTTTGTGAGCTGCATGAGGCACAACAGAGCCATAGACATCAAGGGGGGCAGCAGCAGAGCATGGAGGGACACTGGAGGCTCTCACTTTGACCTTTGTGGTGACCATGGACTCCCTTTCATTCTTTAATGGACTCCCACCACCACCTGGTCATTGCACGTTTCCTCCAGACAAGAGCAGAAGAATGTGAGCTCCGGCTCAAAGGGATGGAAAGATTACCTTTATTTCCATTATAAAGTACTTTGGATATGACTGGCATCTTTGAACACAGCAGGGCCCCCAAGCCCTGCACGGTTTTTGTTCATTATATCGCGCTACCTCAGTCGAAGGCCTACAGTGCTGTAATAAAAGACCAATGAACGGTGCGCATCCTGTATTGACTTGTTTGCTGAATATCAGAGTGAATTTTCAGATGTATTTATAATGGCCTTATTAAAACCTGCTTTGATCTGAAGAATACAACAATAACACAAAGCATTCTGTGTTGTTTTGCATCCACAGTATCCAAGATCCACCCTGGCAAAAATGTCAATATTCACCGGGTTTTTTCACAGATATTTAATTATTTTTCCTTTTAATCATGAAATGTAATCACCTTCACAGGTGGGGGGGGATGGGCCTGGCGGCGTTATTCCTTTCCATCATTGATGCAAAGTCGTCCACCCAATAGTATTCCTCCATATAGGACTTATCTTTTTTTTTTAGAAATGAAATATTCTATTTGATATACAAACAGCTTTAATTATTGAAATTGACACTGCATTCGACTTTGAAAGACTGATTTATTCCCATTGTCTCTGCTATTGACATTGAATAAAGAAATACAGAATCCTAAGGATTTTTGTGGTCTGCACTTGTATGATGAAGATATTATTTGGAGGTGACTCTCATCTGTTTTTAAGAGTTATTGAAGTGGGTGAAGACAAAGACAAGTGTCCTGATGAATGTTTGATTAATCTGAATGGGTGTTAAGTATGGATGAGGGTCAACTCTCTCTCTACTTGTTTTTTAAAATCAGATTCAAGTGGAGTCAAACGAAAGAACAAATAAGACAACCAATATCAAGTGAAACTCAAGGGACACTCGGTGGCACGCTATTCACAGAAAGGAAAATTTGCCAGCTTGAGCGTGACCAAATTCTATAATAGGGAAAATGAAAGAGCGTAGATGATTTTGTGGAACATTTGCTGGACAATACTGTGTAAGGATACTAATGTAAATGTCAGTAATCATATACAATCAGATGCTTTATCTGGATTGAAATCAGTCTGAACGTGTACCCTTAAAGGGGAACACCCTCCTATTTAAAAATTCATATATGTTATACCAAGGTCAAGGACAGTCCAATCATTATAGTTGGTTCTGCAGGTGAAAAGAGAGGCTTTCACTGCTTGTTAATGAGGAGTCGCTACTGGAATATCAGACACACTGCTGGCTTGTGCCAATCAAGGAGCTAGAAGACGTGAAGCAAAATGTGTGCTGTTATATTTTCTTTGGTCACACATTTTTTACAAGAACTCTAGTTTAAAACACCAGTTTAACATATTCATAAGCACACAATGTCTCACAACACAAACTGTCATGGTTAGTTTTTTCCGCTTCAGAATAGAAATTGGCAGGGGACTTTTATTTTGAAAATATTGCTCAATGAAATGACACACTGTTCCATGGTTTTATCACAAATGACATCAGTGTTAATGAAAGTTGACGTAAGGGTTGAATCAGTATTCATGAATTTGTATGTAGCTGTCATGGAGCTATTGTTTAGGTGTTATGAATGTAATGTAAATGGGAGCTCGTGTAGAGTGTTACTGTGTCTTCTTCTTGTTAAACTGCTTTCCCAGGTTGCACATCTCTGGATTGTGGTTTATATGAAAACATGGGACTTTCTCACTGGCTGAGTGATGGGGCTTCAAAGTGTCCAAACGCTGGACTTTCCCAAAAACTGGGAAGCTTAATCACACCGGACATTTCATTGTTTTCCATTTCCATCTTGTCCTCTCATGTCATTATAATAAGCTTTACTGGAAGTGTTTTCATGGATTTGTAATGTTAAAAAATGTTCAACTTTACCTCTTATCATCACTGTTGACCAAATTGTAAAATAGAAATGTGTTGTTTTTAGCACCAAAAATCTGTTGTCCACATTCAGGGAAAGTTGGTCTCCACCCAAGAATATCATTTGGCTTGGCAGGCCTTTGTAGGCGACCAGTTGCTACTGCCTTCTGCCTTTGTAGTCAAATTTACACTCCTTATGGATCCAGTCACTAGGAATTACTGAGCCAGACAATTTATAAACAGTTCTTCCCGTCAGAAAGCGCGTGCATACCTGTTTCAAATTAAGTCTATAAGAGTTATGGTTATCTTTACTTTTTCAGATGTGGCGAGGCGGCTCTTCCTTAGCTTTGCACATAGACCACATTGACTTCATATGCTTAGGCGTGCTAGAAAAACTGCAGCTGAAGGTTATTCAATCATGTGCTGAGGAACATGTCAGTGTGAAGACTTGATAAAGCTACAGATAGCTATCCGATGGGGACGTCACATGTTGCGCAGAACATGGCTGAAAGTCATGCGTTCGCTCGCAACGTGATTGAGAGACAGCCGCTCAGCTGCCAACATATACAAATGACCGGTTCTGTTTCTCATTGTGTTGATGGGGTGCTGCACTGTATGTGCTAAGGTGCAACGTATAGAGTAGCCAGAGTAAACGGAGCTGTGATTGCTTTGAGTTGAACCAGTTCCATCTGAGCAGATCACCAGTCCCCACGCACTCTGACAGCAGTGTTTAGTTAAAGCACAATTCCACATTAAACTGGAGCTGTGAAACAGTTTGACTTGAGCAAATATCACTCATACATAAAAAATACCATGCTGTTCCTCCGGGTTTTTTTTTTTTTGCCCTCCTTATAATATGTTTTCCTTTTTATAGATTCCACGGCGCTGAAGGTTATTTTATAACTGGGACTTTTGCAAGCAAGTCCTTGAATATGCCGTTTATAAAATCCCCATGCAAAGTGCATGAAAACACCAGGAAATTTTAAATATCTATAAATCTTTTTTTTTTTTACTTGAGAGAGAACAAGTTGGTGAAGCAGTAAGTCGTCAGCAGATGTGTCGGTGGCAGAAATAATACAAGAGCTTTGCTGTTCTCTCCGGGGAAGACAATATCTGACTCCTCCTGAAGGCCGTGGCTTTTGTTTTTGTACACCAGTGGCAGGGGCATTTGGTTTGGTTGGATTACTAAACACGAGACAGAGATCATAAATTTGTATTAGTTTAAGATTTCATACGTCATTATGGAGCGGCCTGGCTGCAGTTATCCAGGCTCTGCTCTGTGCCAAAAGCTTCCTGATGCTGCTGAGAGGACTCGCTGAATGACAGCAGCGAGCAAAACGCGAGTCCTTTCTTTCCTGCGAACATAAAACGAGTCACTTCACATGGCACTTCTCGTGCCTGTTTTGTTCTCTTTTTTTTCTCTCTTTGCATTCCTTGAAATTTTCACCGCACACAATACCTCTGACAAACGTCGCATCGCGTATGCCGGAGACACCTTTTGCCGCGCTCAATCAGAGCCGAGCCTCGCGAAGAAAATTTAGCTCATTTCGAGAGAAAATTAAAACAACAAACGTAAATAAATAAACAATTCCATTCCTCCAAAGACTTCATTCTTCCACATTTCAAACGCCGCAGCCGCTAATTATAGCCTTAAGTCAGCCGCTTTGATGCATTTTCCCCCAGCAGGAATCCCTGGCTTTTCTTTTCCTGGAAGTGCTTTTCTTTAGGTCCTGAGGTAAACTGCCCGATGGCGCACAGCAGGCTCTGATCACACTGAGCCTATGGTACATATATGAGTTTGTGTTTGTGTGTGTGTCTATGCGAGAGAGAGAGAAATAGAAACAAAGCGTGAGAGAGAGAGAGTTCACCCCACACCATGATGTCTACACTGTAAAATGGCATGAGAATGAACACTTTTGCAGCTCTATGAATAGAGCGGCTCGGTTGTGCGTTTGAAGCTGCGGAAAAGCGACCGCGAGCGACCGAGCTTCTTCTTCTTTGACACGTCGCCGCACAAATAATACCTTCCTCGTAAAAAAAAAAAGTCTGGGCTCTTAGCGGTGGCGTTCCACGTCTTAGCGTTGGCAGGGGCGCCGTGCAGCAGCAGACCAAGATCAACAGCGAGGGAGAAGAAAGAAGAAGTAGTAGAAGAAAAGAAGGAGAAAACCACCCTGGGTGTCGGCGGACCCCCGTCACACGCAGGAGGCTTGCCGCCGTCACACTCGAATGCACGAAACTGTAAACTCGTCTGGCCCGCCAAGACGGGCCTTGGAGGGGATGGGGTGTGAGGGGGAGGGGGGGGGGGGGGGGGGGGGGTCATGCGTTCACGTAGGGGTGGAAGTGTATATACCCTGGGCACTGTCATTTCCTCTTGGCTCCCTTCCCGGTCTCCCCTTCCAGCCGGCCCACACCCCAGGCAGGCATCCAGCCCGCCTCACCTAAATGCGGAGAAGTGTGAATGCGGGTGGGGGGGGGGGGCGGGTGGAGGGTGGAGGGGGTTTCACTATAGGGCCAAGAGTCCAAAAACGGTACGGAGCGCTCCTATTCCTCTGCATAGGAGTCGGCGCGGCTCCGTCTGTGGCACGGGGGGCACGGCGCTCCCTCCTATTAAAGTTGGCCCACGGGTGACATATGACATCCAGACATGCGGGGAATAATTGTTTTTGCTGATGCTCCCTGATGCAGCGCCTCATCCATGTATGAGGCTCCTTGTCTCCGCGGGCCTGCGCTCATGTGTTTCCCATCAGGGAAGTCTGTGGTTACCTTCCTGATTTTGCTGGACTGGAAAAACATAGCTAATATGGTGTGATCTGGAAAAAGCTTTGATGCAGGGGCTTTACAAATAAACCTCCGAATGCCATATGGTTTGCATTCATCTCTTAATTTATTTCCTATAAATGTCTATTGAATATTCTGCGGAGCCAACATGTGTGTAACCAGACTTGGAAAACAGAAGGCCGGGGAGAGCAGTTTGTGGCAAAGTGTGATTATTATGATTTGTCTTGTGTTTTTTTTTCTCTTCTCTTTTCCGCATGATAGATGAGACCGGAGTCGCAAAGTTGTTCCAAAGCAAGCAAACAAGCAAACATGCAAACAATTCCCTTGCGAATGGAGCAATTCCCAGCTCACCTAACCATGCCAGACCTACACAAAGAAAATTCCACTAAAAGAGCAATTAAAATGTAATGATTGTAAGGTTGACTATGACTCATCAACTGACAGACTTTTCCCTATGAAGCTGGATATTGGGTTACCGCGGACGGAGGCCCGCTAACTAACAGACAGCAGGCGGCCAGCGGTGGAAGACATGGAAGTGAGCTTTTCCAAATGCAGCAGACTTTTCCTACGGTGGCTTCCAAGACAGTGAAGATATAACCTGCTTTCTCTTCGAGGCTTCGCTCTGACACAGGGGGCCCAACATTTCTCATCAACATCTCTGAGCAACAGATGCCTGTGTGGGTGTCAGCTTTATAACACTTTTTTTCTTTTTTTTTTCTTTTTTCATCACAAGTTCCTTTATTATGCTTTAACCATCTATGCAAAATACCAGGGAACAAACATGTCAAACGTTCATTCATTTCACAGATGCAGTCAACAGTACAGTAACAATAGACACATTTTCCACTTGCTTGACCTTTTCCATGATGATGTGTTTAATCTCCGCAGCTGTATGAAAATGAGAGCTTCCAGGAAGTGGCTCATGTGTTGGAGTTTCATTTTCTACCCACCAATATTCTAGAAATACACCACAAGATAAACCCGGAGCGCCACGAGTCGAAAATGACTGTCGGTATTAAATGCTGCTGTCGGGGCAAAAGCAGAGAAGTTAGGTTTGGATCCAAGTCTAAATAAACCGAATAAAACCATTAGTATAGATAGAGAGAGTCTGCTCTTGACACCAAGCAGCCGCCTTAGGGAACATGTCATGGGCCATTTGGTGGACACTTTGAGCCAAAAGTGAAGTGTTTAGCATGGCTGAGGCTCCCACCCATAGACATACACAGGAGGAGTCAATGAATGACCAGCTATTAAAGGATGCACTCGCAACATCTGATACCTGGAAGTACATAGGAAATATGTAACATGCAGAATATTCATGCCTACCCCTTTGCGTCCCCAAATGCGTTTTAGATCGAGATAGCGGAGTCCCATATTTACTTTCAGTGGGTGAGAGGAGGAAAAGGCTATAATCACTGATTGAAATGGAAATGCGAGGCAGGTAGCTGAAGTATCGGGGGCCGGCGAGCACGCCGAGTGGAGATATGAATTACAATCTCCCCGACAAAGATTTCTCATCGGACATTATGTAAATGGCACAATAAGTGAGCGGTAGTATTTTAAACAAAAATCGATGCGGGAGGTGATAAGTGAGAGGGGAGAGTGGTTGACAGACTGGTTGCGGTTCTGAATATCCATAGATAGTCTCAAATTCAGGCCCAATAATCTGATGATGCATAGATCAAGCAAAATGTATTCACCTGGAAGCTAATAGAAGACATGTTCTGTGTTCTGTGTAATGTTAATATCTCCCATGGGTGAGTGTTTAAAACTGGGTGCTATGATCATGGGACATATGTTGCTTTAAGATTTTTGAAATTATTTAAAAGTCACTCTAGACATCAATTAGGCTTCTATCTGGTCATAAGGATCACTGTACATAATCTAATTTGGAGGACAAATAGAAAAAAGCTTCTAATGCCGAACTGAAATGACATCAAAGTTAAATAACGGTTGACAGTTTTATCTTTTTTCTTGGCTGTGTTTAGAAACGGAGTGGCCTTGACAGGGAGGATTAATTGGGGTGGGCCAGTGACAGGCCCGGTCTGCACCCAGCCCAGTTCCCCAACTGTAAACAATAGGGGTGTGGATTAGTTTGGAAACAATGTGTTTATTTAAAAAGCCCACTTCCTGTATGGACTCAGCGAGTCTACCCATTAATTTTATTGGCGGCGGCTCCAGTTCTGAAAATCATTGTTTGGGAGGGAAAAAATACAAAAACAAAACACAAAGTCGAAAAGGAACACTTTGCGTTTTGCCCTGGGTTCCTGTGTGATAGGATGACGGCATTAAGAGCGTTTTCGTGCCGGCTATTTGTGTTTTATATAATCTCGGGGATCTTAACTTCACAGAAAACAAATGAGGAAACATTTGCATGGCTTTTGTTGAGACTGCATCGGTATGTGTTTGCTGCTTTTTTTTTTTCGAGTGTACAGAGTTTAGCGGGGGGAAAAAAAAGAAGAAGCCAAACAGACTTTTTGTGCTTAGTATAAAATGCCATCAGCAGTCTACAGAATCTGCCTACAGGGGCTGAGATCCAGCGAGGGCCCAGAAGCGACGCCCACCATCCCTCCTGCCCAAAGCCACATCCTGTCCAAAAAGGAAAAGCCTTGCACTTTTCTCCTCAAGAGAAACACATGCATTAATATAATCTCAATTCCCCACGACAACGTTCCCAACTGTAAAACGTAAAAGAGGGGGGACAAGGCTTTTTTTTTATAAACTAGCACAGCTGATCCGATGGCTCGAAAAGTTACGAGACTCCGTCTCACTTCCAAGAAAAAAACAAACAAAAAAAAACAAAAAATCCCGATATGCCATTACGCCAAACCAATTTTGCGATACTGAGTACAGCCCCGGTGGAGTTTTACGAGTTCATTCCCGAGACTGACAGATATGAGGGAGGATGAAAAGGCATTAAGAAACGGCGGTGCAACCTAGCCCATCCAGACGCGCGCTCAGAGGCCATGGAGTAACAGGTAAACTCGGGGGAGGGTGGTTAAGCCCTAGTTAGGCATGTAAATCCCACCCTTTACAGGCAAAGCGCTCCAGTAGATCCCTGTCAATTTCCTGCAGCTGTGCTTGGGCGGATTTACATGAATACACTCTATCACTAGCGCTTAGCCTCCTGTGTTATACATTTGCTCACTTTTTTGGTGGGGGGACGGTTCTAAAATTGGCTATTTTTCTGTGTTTTTTTTGGGGGGGTACTGTTTTTTTTTTGTCTTCTCTAGAGAAAAGGTCGGTTTTATTTACAAGCCACCCGGCATGGCATCTTTTGTAAATTGACTCCTCAGTTCTGTCCACGGGCCAGGCACAAGAAGGTTAGCTGCCTGTTTCCTGATAAGCTGGCAGAACCTATCAACCCCGGCGAGAAGATAGTGCTCTGTATTTCTGTCATGCTTTATCATCAGCTGGGGTGAAACTAAACCGGTGTTAAGCGAGAGTAGAGGGACCATTTCCCTGGATTACAGGCGTCAACTTTAATTTCAAAGACCAATGGTGTATCCAGGGAAGGTGCAGGCTTCGCTTGCCACAGATTGGCAGCGGGCTCCTGATAAGGACTCCGTCGCGTTGTTTCGCATTCACCGCGGGGGCCTATTGATCTCCGAGCCGCTGGTTCATTTCATAAAATACAAGGCAAATGGTGTTAGAGCGGCGGTGTGGCTCCCCATTCACCAGACACACTGCGTCCCGTTGCCAAGTCGTCTCCCCTTTGTGCGGCGGCGGGCAGGAAGCGCGCCGCAGGAAGACGGGGTATTTGTCAGGAGTCATTAAGGAAGGAGGTGACAGTTCAAATGAACAGCTTCTCGCATTTAGAATACAGTGCAATAAGCCCGAGAGGAGCGTCGCTTGTTTCTTTCAGCGCAACAACAAAGACGAGTCGGGGCGGCAACAGAAGTTTTTACACAGGGAAGTGTCCCGGCTCGGCGGGAGACGCCGAAGAGTTAGAAGTCAAAACTCAACCTGAGCGTCTCTTAATGCAAAGGCTTCAGGACCGGGAGCCGATCATGAGAAACCGCGGGGAAATGTTTAACGCTTATAACATCCGGGAGTACGATTCATATCAACATATCCAGCACTTATTCATATTGAACTCATGTGTCTGTGCAATTTTTTCCAAAACCAAATTTATGAAAAGCATAATCACAACATGAGGGCCCTCTTATTTTATTATCAGTGGGTGTTGTTATTAGAAAACCATTTCAAATGATGTGTCACAAGGGACCAAATATCATTTACAAAGCATTAATGACTTGCAAACACTCGTCTAGCCTCCGGTGCAAAATGACGCCTTTACACAGTGTGCGCTCTGCTCTCTCTGCCTCTCTACAGGGACGTGCGCTGGGACGCTACGTGTTTTTGCCACTGCAGAAGAAATAGGAATGAAACAGAATAAACAGGAAGACCTCTTTCAACAAGGGCCATGCAGCGGCAATAACACATTAATTCTTAAAAATCATCCCATTTAAACCTGTCATTACTGTGGCCGTCTAATGGTTTTTAGGTGTGTGTTTGTTGCGGAAATTCAAATGAGACACTAAAATATGTACATATTCTCTGCTGAGATGGATTAGGTTTTGGGTATTAATAATTAACCAGGCATTATTATTATTACACTTTGCATCTTCTGGGTGGATCAAACTCACCTCACTGCTGGACTGCTAATAATGAGTCATCAATAAAACATTTTCATAATGTCAGAAAGACACTTCTGTAGATGCATGATCTAATTTTACATGGGCTCACTTGGTCATTAGTTCACTATGGCGTGAATGCCATGCAATGCAAAACATAGAGGAGGTTACAGAGGTGGCCTGATGTGGCCTGACAGTTGCTGCATCAAGCCGCTCCTTCATTAATGTTAATCATCAGGAAATTGTGAATAACCAAATCAGTGCACCTATATGCAAATATTTAAAGCATTTTACTTTTTAATGGAAAAGGTGGGGTTTTTTTTGTTTCTGGCACGGTCATTTGCATAGTAATTGTGTGTGTTGTGTCCTGTCTCTTTAACCTCAGACTGTCCTGGATGAGGACACTTTAGTCGTCCCTGCTGGGTGTGGAGCTTTGATGAGAGATGCAAAAAAATAAATAGATGAGCAGGGCATCGTGTGCAGTCGGACTCAAAAGCAGCACCGTTAAATTGCAGTTCAATTTCCGCCCTATCTAAAAGTTTTCCTTCGCAAAATCTGAAGTCGTGCCGGCTGTTGGACTTGAAATATTCCAAAATTCTGCAGAGGGATGAGAGCTGTAATAAGAGCTGAGGAAAAGCACAGACCAGAGGCAGAGAGCTGTCTTTATTGCCACCCAGACATAATAACTTAATGCAAATTGTAACTAGTTAAGCACAGCAAAATAATATGATACCATTGTCTCCAGCAGATTGGTATTATAATGTTAGCATGTGCAAATAATCACATTTTCTCCCTGATACAATTACATTATTTGTTCTGCTTGTATCATACACCAATAAAAGCAAACATCATATTAGGATTCATGGCACTTTTCGCATTGCGTTATCAATATGTGGAAATAATTGTCTGCTGAGAGATTAAATTACATTATTGTGTATCTTTTTCATGCCTAATAAATAATGATGGATGGCTCTTATTTTCATCACCACCTGCAACCATTTTGTCTTCCCCCTGCAAGTTAAAAATGAGAGAATAAATAAAGAAATAAAAGGGGAGAGTGAAGAACCTCGAGCGATACGAACCCGGAGGTGGCTTCCACTAAAGTTTCAGCATCTGATCAAGGCAGGGAAACAGCAAACAGGAGTGTTTTCTACTTTTCTGCACCAAATTGACCTGCTTACTGTCAACAGCCCTCTATATTTATTCATTGATTCGTGTTCTGGGAAGGAGACGCAGTGGGATGAGTAATCGCTGATGTGCATTGACAAGGCTGGCAGCTGATTTTCTACGTATCATTGGCTTTATCAGGGATGCTGTAATTGCGACATATTCAAAACAGAAGGCCGGCTTGCAAAACATCTTGTCAAAAAGCCCAAAAAATGTCTTTTTTGATATAATATAATGACAATGGCGCTCTGCCTGTGGGGATCCATACTGCAATCCAGCACTTTCACAACAGCAGTGAAGCTGGGCTGACAGACAGAGAGCTAAGTGAGGCTTTTTTACAGATAGGTCCCAATCCTGGCAAATGTTTTAGATAATACCTGTATGTCCACACACAGAGGGGAGGGGGGGGGGGGGGTGTTACTCATTTACGATTCACTTTCAGTATAGTTTCTTTTGCATAACCTCAATTTTAATCACTTAATTTGCACTTTGTGAAGATAAGAGAATTGATTAGCCACCACTCTTCAGGAGGCTTCATGTTTGGCTTTCTATTTTTTTTTTTTTTTTTTTTTTTCCTTCTCACTCCACCTATCTTAATAGTCAATACGCCTCCCTGAAACTCCTGTTGCATTTGATGCATTTGTTGGCATGCTGTTATGCGGAGATAAAACAAGGTAAGGACATTATAGTCCCCTAGTTAATTGGCATCAGAGAGAGAAATGCTGTTATAACTTCATAACTTCTTAAGTCATGCCTTGTGCACAGCTAGACGTACGGCGTTGTAAAAATTTACATTTTAATGAAATATTTGAATAAGTACTTGAAATTCACTCTACCAGGTCTCCCAGTTCTAAAACCAACATTTCATGTTTGTGTTTTGAATGGCAGCGTCAGAGAAATTAGCATGCCAGTCATACAGATTAGGAAGGCATCAGTGTAAAGTCACAGGCTCCCTCAATCAAGGTTCACTGCAGGTAAACACTACCCATGACATGTTTAAATGATAGCTTTTCTGACAGGAAAAAAACCTGCATTACATTCCCAGGGGAATGAGAGGACTGGTGTGAAAGAGGCAGAAAGACCTTGCATGCATCAGACCAGGATCCCACTGAATAGAAATGGTTTGTATTCCTTATGCTGCTGGCAGTGAAGGCTATCTACAGTGCAGACAATAATGCACACCCAAACTACAATTTAAGTTTCCGCCTGACTGCTGCTTTCAAATAAAAAAATGAACGTTTGCGTGTTGAGTGCATTTTTTTTAGTCAAAGCAACAAGGGGTGGTGAGCTTCCAGATGATGTATAACATTCACATGGATTGAATATACAATTCTAGGTGCATTGGCTGTTCAAACACATGTAAATGAACTTACATTATATAGTTTTTTTGCCTCAAGGCTTTGGTCGCTATGTTGCTTTGGTTGCATGGAATTGATTCTAAATGGTAGTGCATCAGTCTGTTTTGAGCAGATTATATTGTAAATCCATTAAGCATTCTTAAAATTAGCAACACTTGTGGGGGGAAAAGTCAATTTTTTTTTGCATTAGTTGTAACATTTTCATGGCCTCCAAGCAGGGTTAGGGTCAGATATCTTCTTCTTGAGTCTGCCTAAAACAAACATACAGTGATTTCTCCTCCCTCACTGTGCTGATGACACACCATGCACGTTAGCAAACGTCTCTTCATCAAGACCCCCCCCCCCCCCCCCATCACCCCCCCCCCCCCCCCCCCCCGCATCAGAAATCCATCATGATTTCTGACCGTCCCGGCAGCCGCTTGGCCCCATCCGTTAATTCGCTCTGACACAAAGTGGGGAGAGTGAAATGTAATTATTCATGTTGTTTTGCATCTCTTCAATTATTCAAACAAAACATTTCTTAAGGTCGGATACCGGGACGCGACGGTGGCGCGTTTCAGCCGGCGAGAGGAGAGGACATTACAGTTGGGGTTCATCACAGCCACCTGCCTCTCTCACACTGGAGTGATGGAGGTCTGGTTTTGTTGAAGGTACAGCGTGAGCAGCAGGAGCCACAACACCCTGCACATCTGCTCCATGGCTGGGTTGGTTGTGTCTGATGGGGTTCATTGTGTCCGACTTGAGATAGTTCTGAAGGTTCATAAACAGGATTGTAGTACCTGAGTCCAGACTCAACACCAATTTACTTGGACTTGTTTCAGTCTTGTGCCTGTTTTGACTTGTCTTGGTCTCGGCCTCTATTGGATGTTGACTTGACTTTTGACTGCCGATCTAAAAATATAAAAATGGGTAATGGGTAATGTTTGGTTTAATTTCTCCCCAGCGCCACAAACAATTTCACCAGTATAAGAACCTGTGTATGTAATGGGCCTACTAAACATTGATTAGTCAGTTCCTATGCACTGATCAGTTGGATGTTGAATGGTGTAGTGCAGAGCTGCTGCAGATAAATCTACATCTGTTGATCCTTAAGAAACTCCTTAAGCATTATTTTTACATTAGGAAAAACATGTACACAGTTTATTTCCCATTCTGGCCTTGAATAGGACTTGATTTGCTCTGGTCTTGGTTTTGACTTGGTCTCGACCCTCTTTGGACCCGGTCTTGACTCAAACTCCACTAGACCTGGTCTTGGAGTTGACTTGGGCTTGTCTTGACTGTTCATAAGTGACAAAACGTAACGGACACTTATTAAACTGATACTGTTGTTTACAGAAGAGAAAAGTGTATGATTTGACCAAAAGTGCCTCCACATTTAGTTCCCATCAAAACACAATATAATGCGTTAAACTGTTACTACAGTTGGTGTGATCATCAGTGGGTCCAACAACTCCCTCACCCTTAACACTCTGTTACCAAGGGAAGGAGACATCTGAGCATCTGAGATATTTACTCAATGAGAGTAATTACCATTGGCTACTCACAAGAGGACTACTAACTGATGTGATAAGTACCTTTATACTTTCATCTTCCTTTGGTTCCCTTTTTAATTGCTTGGACTCTCTTTGAAACCTTGCTGCGCCTTCTAATAAAGAAGAAAGTGGGCCCAGCTGTGTATTAGTGTGTGTGGTGTTGGAGCTGGGGCCGGTAGTATGCAGGCCTAGCATTGTTTAGAGTGTGCGTGCGTGCGTGTGTGTGAGTTGGGGGCGAGGGGGGCGGGGGGGGGCAGCGAGGCATGCCTTTTGAACAGCAGGTGGTAATTGAAACAAAACAAGGGCTGATTAGGGAAGCGTCTGGCAACTCATGATCCAAACAGCGAGCTGCCGAGGAGCCCAAACACAAGAGCCCTGGAATAAAGTGGTCATCATCTAATTAACAGAACACGTTTTAATTACCGAGTAAACCAAGCAGTGCAGTGTGTCAATTTAACTGATGTGGTAAGTGCCAGTTTACAATATCAGAAACAGACAAATAATTGGAATCTAATTACAAGCAGGTCTATTGCACACCAGCGCCTGCAGCCCATCTTAATAAACAAATTTTTACATCAAACCATGAATAGCAAATACTGCAGGGCTGCTAATTGCCTTGCTGCAATATTGGGAGTTTGCCAGCTTTGACTATTTGAGTGAAGCTCTTGTGTGAATGGATGTGGCTGTGCCACGCTTTAATTAGAATAAAGTGAACAGCAGCAATCCATGTTTGTTTTGCAATCAAGAAGAGGTAAATAAGATGACTGGCTAATCTAAGGCAGGTTGGGGCATTGAATCCCTCTAAGTCACAAGAAGTGGTAAAATATCTGACACATCATCACTGATATCTAGGGTCTAATGGATGCACAACCTTTGGGTCCAATAGCAATATCTATAACTGGGGAGGAAAATTAACAATGTCTGGTATATGTGCTGATTAAGTTAATATGAAGCATAATCATAGCCTTCATAAGACAAAATAGCATTCTGAACCATATTTTAACACTGGGTCATTGGGAAACTTTAAAAGCTTTAAAGTTTCTTCTTGTGTAAATCTGAAACAATCCATAACGATCTATATGGAATATTGTGCCAACATATCAAGGTTTGTCCCGGTTATATATCGCTGCTTTATCAATGGTCTGCATGGCAATAGTGATTTATGTGTGGAAGGCCAGTATTGGCTGATCATGTCACTGCACCAATATATCTGTGTAGACCCACCGATGAGAAATGTTCCCATAATATTTCATCCACCTTTATGGACTATAATAATATCATATGTTAATGCCTCTAAGTGAGAAGTTATTGTATGATTAATTTATATGAATGCGGCTGCCCTGCGGTACACAGGATGATTTAAAAACATGGACAGCTTTCCTTATAAGGTCTCCTCGCTCTGTGAAGTTTATATTATTTGGTACAGTTTGCGATCATGAAAACAACATGGAAATGTACTGTCCCGAATGCAGGGTGAAATACTGCCTACAAAAAGATTGGTCGTGATTTTATATAGTTTCCATTAAATCTTGTCTTTCAAAGCCCTTAATTAATAATACACTTGACATTTATGTATTGGAGCAATAAGCTAAGCAAGAAACGATTTATGTCACCTAAAGCTTTTTAACGAATCAATGCAACTATTTGTAATTGCTTGTTTCACAAGATTAAAAGTGCTTAGACTTGATCTCTGTCTCCTGTTTAGTGGCCAACATGACCTGTGCCTCCGTCATAAAAATGCAAGTCTTGGTCATCAGCATTAGCTCCCATCACCGAATCCATATCGCTAATATTTCTGGAATTTTAATGCTGTTACAATTTATAGCTTATCAAATGCAGTTACCTAAATTGCTGTTAGGAAAAGACAGTTTAACTGTCTCTTTTTAATTACGATATAATTTAATGTTGAAGCTGAGATGATAGTAGTGGCTGCAGAGTCCTGTAAGAGATAAACAGAGATGCCTGAGTCGAACCAGCCTGCAAAAATAACACGAAAAACACCGGATTGAGAAATTTGAAAGATCCCATCCGTTTTGCAGACCAGCACCCCCTATTGAAACATTCCTGCCACGTCTTTGTTTACATAATGATTTATCGGATTGAAGGTATATGCATGTTTTTTCACTCTGAAGCTTATTGTTTCATTTGATACATGGACTAACCTTACAGTATATGACAGCTACATATGAGTTATAGATGTATTTTGCAATTGTAAAAACTTTAAAATTGGTAATGTTTGTAAACACTGCACCTGTGTATTTTGTGTTATGACGCCATGTGAAAATTGCAAAAAGCCTATCTTGTATGCTTATGTATATTCAAGTAAAAATCTATCTAATATGAATCCATGTGAATATATCGCCATTGTCGTGTGAAAACCTTGCAACTCCAAGTTTGGTGATTTTCATATTTAGATGACGTTGATGAAACCCTTTCGAAACCCATTGGAGAGTGTCAAAAACACATTGTCATCAAGCGCAAACCAAGGCTGTTATTCTTCGTTCCTGAAAAGTTGACATTTTGGAGACACGAGGTTTTCGCCCGACTGTGACGGCATGCTAAATTTAGACGACCACATTAACTCTGGATTCTATCTTTCCTCTGAAATGGACCGTCAGCCAGGACTCTGCCCTGTCTATACTAGACTTCAATTACATGTGGCACACAATGGAAACCTGCAGCTCCGCGTCACACGCTGTAAGGGAGCGGGGGGGGTGGTGGTGGGGGGGGCTTCTGCCTGCAAGTCCCTGCAATGGAAAACAGACGATGGAAGACTTGAGGAGAACCGTCTGAACAACCAGCATTTTTATTGCATGTTTAGAATGCTCACGTCAGTCATTGCCACTGACTACAACAGAGTCTGCATCACACAGACGAGGAATGATGAGGAGGTTACAGACTGATGGAGGTGATGAGCCATAATATTTCTCTTTATAAAAAAAAGAAAACAGGAAAAAAAAAAAGAAACTACAGAGTACATCTTGAAAACAACAAACGAGAAAAAAAAAAAAAAGAAAAAAAAGCTGGACCTAGCTGCTGCAGGATGAGTGACGGCTCCTGGGCTGCCCCCCTCCGTCTGGGAAAAAAAAACACAAAAGTGGGATGCGGAAGAGAGAAAGAGGGGGACGGAATGACACGGTATACCGAACGACAGCGGGGTGGGATGGTGACGGATGAAACGATGGCAAATTAGCGCGGGTGCCGGGAAATCTGCGGCCCCCCGAAAGTCCGGAGCGCCGTCCCGCCCCGCGACCCCGCGGCTCAGCTTAAAGGTGTCTACCTGCTGTGCTTGGTTTTTTTTTTTTCCTTTTTTTTACTCGTTTTAAAAATAAACCCATTTCCAAATCGTCGAGATAAAAATATAGAGATATTTTTTCGATGTCAACCAAAATGTCTGCGTTAACCTGCGGTGTCGTTGATGACGTGGATGAGGAAGGACACATCTCGGATGCGTGAGAAGAGTGAATGAATTTCTCTGGAAAAAAAAAAATCCAAAAAAAAAGAAAGAAAACAGCATTTAACAATATTCTTTACATCTTGGCACTGCATATTTTTCTTCTTTTTCCTATTAATTTCATATAAAATATCATTAGATTGATACACCCTTATATTATTACTGACCACTTTAACCTTATCCCCCCCCCCCCCCCCCCGCCCCCTCCCCCCATCTCTGTGACCCTGGAATTAGTCATGCAAGATATCTCCGTCTTGTAGAGGAAATATACCTGTCTGCCCTTTCACAGAGCAGTAATCTTTAACATACAGCCACAGAAGGCAGTGGTTGGACCATCAAAAGGAAGTATCAAAAACAGCTTAACACAAAGAGGAAAAAAATCTGTACAAAATGCTTAGGTCAATGATAACAGAGAAAAGTCTGTTTTCTATATTACAGTTTAAAATCCAAAATCGGGGATAATCTCCCCCCCAGCCTGCCCCCGCCCAGCTCGCCCAGATGTCTGCATGGATGACTTTTTTTTTTTTTTCTTTTTTTTTTTTTAAAGCAAGGATTACTAAGTAAAATACATTTGCAGCACAGTTTGCTATTCCAATACATACAGCAGTTTTTTCTCATAGCTATTTCATAGTTAATACAAAGCAGTCGCGATAAAGCAAACATTAGAACACAAATGTATTTTTTTGATCTTTGAAAAAAGAAACAAGGAAAGGAAAGGACAGGAGAAAGACGAAGGCTATACTGACATGTATGTACAACCTATAGTATTGGAACGCCCTCAAAAACAACCCATCAGTACATCAGAGAACAGACTGTGACAAAATGAATGGTGCCACATACAGCTGGGTGATATCTTAATGAACAAAGGCCTGAGGTTTGGATTGGTTTGGCAAAAAAAAAAAAAAAAAAAAAAAAGGATGAGACCTTTAAGATAAACAAGCTCTAATTTCATTTTCTTATTTTTTAGTCTTTTCTTTTTTTTTTTTTAATATATTTTCTCTCTACAGTTTCAGACTACACATGCAAGACATACAACTAAGTGCAACTGAGTGAAATGTTTGTTTCTTTTTTTCTCATTTAATTGAATCATTCCCTATAGGTTTGAACTGAGGTATGCGTACTAACGGTTTTCTCATGCTGTTATCTTTAGTAATGTCAAGCTACACATGCTGAGAATGTTCTAATCTACCAGCGCTTTTTCCCCCTTTTCTGAATACCAAGCAAACCGGCCGGAGACTGGGGTTTGTGGATGAGCTCGGCCCTGTTCTCACGATCCGAGCCTGGCTGTCGCTGACCCGTCCCACAGCTGCCTGGATATTAAATACATCTTCTGGAAACCACAGATTGCCCTTTTCTTAATAGTAAACGCATGGTGAACTTCGAAGAAATAATAATAACTGCCATAAAGTACCTTGTACCCAGCTTATTAGTTGACAGGAGTGTTTTTTAATATAAAAAGTAATACGTTGACAGAAACTAAAACACAATCATAAAGTCTCGCCAATCTTGACAAAGAACAGCGGAGTCCCGTCGAGATGCTAGAAACCCCTAAAAAGTGGCATACAATCATTTGAAAGGATACAAATTAAAAAGGAATAAAAGAAGAGAAACAAAACATTGAATCATTGTGTGGTCCAGTTGAAGTATAGAATCCATTTCACATTGTTCTCTGCAAAGCTTTTCCGCTTACCGGTATATTATCCTCATCAACTTTATCTACATACCATTTATGTTGCACAGAAATCTGCTCCTGACCAACAGCTTCCTTTTCCACTCATTGGCCCAAAGACAAAGTTTCCCTAATTTGGTCATAATGTAGTCGGACTCTCTGCGCCTCCCCATTCAGTTTTGGTCACTGCGAAAGTTACTGCAGCTGTCCTGTTCAAGACACTCCTTTGGTTTTATAAAGTGAATGAAACACCAGTCTGAGGAGCTTTTTTCCCTCTGTTCAATCTGCCGTGGGCTCGACACAGCTGAGACTATTCCCGCTCCCCGTAAAGATCCGTTCACATCCAATGGGAGAGAATGGAGGAGAGATATTTGGCCTTATCTGCTATTGCATGGAACAGAGAACATTGTTTGACTTTGTAGTTTATCTTTGGTAGTCACAGAACAAGATATCAGACACATCAACAACTAAAAATGCCAAATAAAACATAGAAATAATAATAATAGTAATAAATTAAAAGAGAACAAATCAAAGTGGTTGATTGCAGTCTTAAAAATAATGGTCTTTTTTATGAATGTATTCAGTTTGACTGTCTACCAAACCTGGAATTGGCCTATTTTGTTGTAGCCTCACAAAACCACAGTCCCTGTGTGGATTCCACCTGGTTCAACGTTGGACTTACATTACAACTATTGGCTTTTTGGGTGACACTGAACCTTGCTATATCCACATTCCCTCAATGGCATATAAGTGTTTGGGCCCTTATAATGGCTGTCAAATGTTGGAATGTGCAATGTTTAGGTCTTATTGCAAGTCTTGGGATTTTCCCTAGATGAAGGAAATGAATATTTCATCTCATGTGTAATTATTATCACTCACTAAAACTTAAAACCTAGTCATGCATGTGGTACAAATAAAACTATAGGGAATGCACGTTTATCTTCAAGCATTGCCTCGATGAATGAAATTACAGCGTGGAAAAACTAGACACATTTGATTAACAATGACAGTTGTGTTCAGGAATCACAATTAGTTGGTCTAAATCATTATCTCTGCAGTGCACACCTGACATTTTCATTTTCCTTTGAGAAAAGAAAAAAAAAAAAACGGAGCTTGTAAGTGATCAGAAATTTTGTTGCGGCTCAACATGCTCCGCCGCGAAGGGGCTGTTTTAAAGAATAATTTCATAAGGATAAATCATAACCTGCATGATTTCTCTGTCATTCATTCGCATCTTAAATTAAACTTCATTGATGCGTGGAGAGAGCCTTCATTATGAGTAGTGCATTGCCGATGGACTTCATGAGCAGGAGGGAAGGGGGGGGGTGGAGGGTGGGGGGGTGCGGGGGGTGGGGGGATGGGGTTGGGGGGCGGGCTACATGTCAGGGAGGTGGCTTTCTGAAGATTGTGGAATAAATGACAGAAAAATACTACTTGGTATTTGACATTCTGCTTCATGTGTATGTATAAAAAAAGAAAAAAAAAAGTCATGGAACAACATGAAAGGAAATCATAAACATTCATCATCAAGTGCTGACCACACAGAATCTCCACAGCATGGGCATGAGGTCTGATCAGTTTAAAGAAATTAAAAAACAAAAACAAAAGCAACGTCAACAACAGCCATGAATGATGAAAAAGACACATACATCGATATTTTAGAACCTCTCACCCCCCCCCTCCCGAAGAATACACCCAAAAAAAAACAAAAAAAAAAAACACAACATCCCTCCCACCCTTAGATGGAAGCAAACCAATGAAAAGTGTTGAAGGCAGTGACAATGAACAGAAGTCCGCGCTCGCTCTCCCCTCGCACACACGGTGTAAATTAAACGTCAGTCATTTCTCTCTCTCTCTCTCGAGTTTGCGGGGCAGATGTGTGTGTGTGTGTGTGAGAGCGACAGAGAGAGAGAGAGAGCGAGAGAGAGAGAGAGAGAGGGGGGAAGAGAGACACAACCCCTCCGCAGTCCGTGCTCAGTGTTGGGTTGAGTGGGCTGCATGCAGTCCGTCCCGGCTGCACAGTTGAAGGTCCCCGCCCGTTCCGGCCTCCGAAAATCTCCCGCGCCGACCGGGAACACCCCGTACCAAACAAGTCCGTCCGACCCACGTCGAGTAGAAATCAAGTTCACTTTTTTTTTTTTTAAGTTTCACTTAAATCAAAAGTAGAAAGAAATCAAAAGGAAAAAAAAAATATCCCCCGAGCGGGACGTATTTTTTTTTTTGTGTGTGTGTGTGTGTGTGTGTGTTTTCACTATGTATTGTAATGGCACTAAAAGTCAATTGGAGACATTTGAGAGCTGTCATCAGCGGCGGAGACTGCAGTTCAGCGTTCGTATCTGCGGAGCGCTCCCGTCTCCCAGATGACCGAGACTGCCTCTGCCTCTGAGGCCGAGGGGGGGGGGGGGGGGTGGGGTGGAGGGGGGCGAGGGGGGGCTGGGGTGGGGGGTGGACTAAGCCTTACAGCATGTCGTCGTGGCCCTGGTCGTCGTCATAATCTCTGTGGTGATCGAAATCCGGACTGTGATTGGCAGTCGTCACCAGGGAGAGCGGCCCTTCGTGGTCCTCGGGGTCCAGTGGTTCCTCCTTAACGCTGATGTGATGCCTGGAAGGAGAAGAAGAGCGTAAAAATGGAGCGACGCCCCAGTTCCGCTATCCTTAACTTCTTCAATCCCTTTTTTTTTTTTAACCTTTCACACAGATGCACACGCGCGCACAAAAAAAAAAAGAGATACTGATTCTGTTTATAAAGGAAGAAAAGGGGGAACAAAAACAAATGTCTGGCTTCAATGAAACTCTGAGTGGGGGCCTCACTGGTACTGATGATAATTTCAGCTTTCTTTTGAGGTATTCCAATCCCGGGAAAGCTGCAGGCTTTTTATTTTCATGGCAACCGACAACAGGGTATTCACTTAGAATTGATAAATGAGGAAGATTAACAACGTGAGACGAGGAGAGGAGAGAATGGACTCTGCGGAGCGAGTGGGCTGCCGTTGTCAGCCTCCTGGTGGCGGAGGATCAGCGGCGCGCTGTGTGTTCCCCTTCCTGCTCGTTAACATGCACAACCTGCGAGGCGGGTCTCCAGAGGACGACCCCGAGCCGGCTTCTATCATTAATCAACTTCAAGCAAACACAGCGACCAGACACCGCCATACATGCTTTAAACTCCAGAATTAATGCATATTTTCAACCAAGTGTCAATAAGGGAAGAAAAGCGCTGGCAGGAAAGGCGCGCGAGGAGAGCAGCGGCGGCGCACTCGGCACAACATTGTGATAAGAAACAGAGCCCTTATGAGAATAATAACGCTGTCACTTGTAAACAAGGCAAAAACATGAACCCCCCCCCCAGCCCGCAGCCTGGGCAAAAGAGGCACTAAAGAGATGAGATCTGCCAAATTTCTCATTACAGAAACAGAGCAGGAATAAAGCACAGGGGGAGAGGAGGCCTGGCTGTGGCAGAAAGGAGGGGGAAAAAAAAAAAAAAAAAAACATTATGAGCAGCTGCAGGAGACTTGCCGCTCTAACCTGCGGTGCCAGCCTGCTATAGTGGAGGTAGAGCGATGTCAAGGCGAGGCGCTGGGCTCATTTACTACAACAACAAGGGACAACTGGCACATTCTTCATCACCCTAGCCTGCATTTGATTTATTCACGCCAGGATGTCTTGTGTGATTTGCGACTATTGTGATGGAGATGCTCCTATGCTAATGAGCTGACATATTTTGGTGTAAATTATAAAAAGGGGAAAAAGTAAAGTCAGCTTTTCTATCATTTCGAGATCAAAGTAACTCCACAAGTCCCGTTGCCTCGGGTCTCACTCCCTGGCTGCAGGGCAGACATGAAATTGTTATTATTATGCTATTGAACTGCATGCTAATTCTACACTCTGCTTGTAATTAGCCTTCTCTGGATACCTGATTCTGGTCTGGCTGTTAAAGAGAACTGCTCTGCTTTCCTCACAGTGTTAAAAAGCTGGGTTCTGTCAACCAGCAGCGTACTGGGCCATGTGGAAAACACATGTTGTTACAGAGTTAGCGGCAGTGGATGAACTTGAACGTGGAACTGTCTGAGCTACAGCATAATAGGTTTGAATGGGAAGAGAGTGATGTTTTTCTACCTGGTATTTTATGGGTTATTCCTAGAGCAAAGGGAGTATGAGGACACTTCCAGTAAGTGATGGAATATATAGTAAGTGCTACATAACATTTAATGCTCTCACGGTCTCGGTAGGCATGAAACACTGGGTGTGTTCTGCTAAAGAGAATAAAGACATTCTTTAAAAGCAAAAGAAAATAGACTTAACGCATTTTGTACTTGCATAAAGCTTATGCACATAATTGTGGAAAAGAGAGAGTTTGGGCTCTATCAGCCTAAAGATAGAGGCAGAGGGGCAGAGGGAGAAGCAGGCTGCCCTTAGGCCAGCACACCCATCCTGTCTCTGCCTTTCCTGTTCCACAGCCATGCTCAGAGCTATGTTCACAGTGATTAGGGATGGCACTTTCCTCCATTTGGCCAGGAGCTCATTACTGCACCTTTTTTTGTTTTCAGGCAGAATTTCCCTCTAGCTCAGACATTTCAGGAGGCCATCCCCGAGCCTACCCTCGCTGTACATCGGTGGTCTGCCCCCACATCTGGAAACGATGCAGCGCGCGCCGTATTATTTTAGGCTTCAAACAACTTAGCAGACACTCCTATACAACAAGTGAACGGGGAGCTGCGGTTTCCAGGCCGACCGCAACTTTCCTACATGAGAATCTTGGATCATGTCTTCCAGACTAATTATGCTTTTGTGTTGTTTTTCTTTCAGCGGCTCAGAGGGGTTTTCGAATGTGTTGCGGCTCATGTTTCAGTGTGTCGAAGACAGCAGCTCTGTCACTTTGCGTTCTGGCATTTTGTAAATATTTTAACAAATTGGAGCGGTGATTATGGCGGGACTCGGCAGACGGCAGGACACATTTTTGAACTGCAATAAAGGAGAGTTTATAAACTTGCTGTTAAAATAACAGAGGGGCTCCGGTCTGTTCTTCCCGGCCGGCCTGGCGATGGAAGCTTCGAAAAGGTGGAGTTTCCTTTTCTACAGGGAGGCTGGCCACAGCTCTGGCCGTGACCCCACACACAACCACTCCAATATCATCTCTCTTCGCTTTATTTATTGTCCTCTTTGGCATTGTTTCTTTTTCATCTAATGCCATGTTTAGGGTAATTTTTAGTGCATTTTGGGTGGGCATTGAAATTAGTTTTTTTTCCCCCACATCTAAATCTACTATATTTGGAGTGTGGTTGTGCCAACGGTGTATGCAGCTGAAACTCTAACTTTCTTCCCCCTTCTTAGACAGACAGCGGTGGAGATAGAAAGCCTGTGTGTGCCACTCACATAGCTGGCAAGGGCGAGCGTCCCGGGCTGCTGTCACTGCCGTTGCTGTTTCCATGGTCCATCGCTCCATTCATCTCCTCACGGATGGCGTTGGCCAGGGAGTTGAGGGTGGGACTTCCAATGGAAGCAGTAGTGTATAGAGGTATGTTGTTTTCTGCCATTGAAGCCTGAAAAGCAAAGCGCAAAGCATTAAATGCGAAACGGAAGAGAGCTGTCAGCACTTTCTCAGTCGCCCATCACACTGTACATATACCCGCACATCCCCAAAAAGCAAAGACTAGGTGACTGGGCGTACGAGGTGGAGACAAACTTATGTTTATTATTTCCTGCCTTTCTTCTGGAGTGCAGAGAAAGGTGGCTGAAGGCGGAGCGGTGTTTTTTACCTGGAAGGCAGCAGAGAGGGCCGGACCATAGCCCAAGCTGGTCTGAATGTTCTTCACTAAGGCTGGACTTCTGCAGACACAGAAATTACATTACAACCACAGACTCATATCTCACCTAGCATGCATCCCTACTGTATAGTATCACATTGCATACAAAAGAAATCAATGCACTTAACTTTATATAACAACTAAATACATTTACTGGTGTAGTAATGTGGATATTAAGGCTATAGCTCTAAGACGTTCAGTGACATGACAATACCACACAACCATCTGAACACTTTGCAATTCACAGGAAGGAAGAACAGGTTGATGGAAGCAGATCTTGTGAAAGCATGATGGATGAGGGGCTAAACACAAAGGCATGATGGGAACACTGAGGCAGAGCATGCAGGTGGGGCTTGGCCGTGGCAGGGCAGGCGGAAGTGCTTACTGTACGAGCAGCTCGTCGTATTTCCGAGGGCGGCCTCGCTGTATGTGGCAGCCGCGCTTAAACTCCCCATCATCAACAGTCCAAAAGGACCCAAACTCATCCTCTACTCTCACAAAGCACTTATGCAGGGAAAGGTTGGTGCGAATGGCACCCTGGGAAAGCGAACCGGCGGGGGGGACAGCCAGATGCAGATGCAGTGATCGACAGGACAGAGGACGCACACACAGACAGACACAGGAACAAGGAAGGGAGGGAGAGGGTGAGGATCAACATGAAAATAAGCATAAGCCATTGTGGGTTACGGGGCATCACCAAAGGGCTTCTGAAAGCATGGAGGGAAGGCGCGCCAAAGCAAGCAGGGACTTTGGACGTTATGGCACACAGACAATGAGATGGAGCAGCAGCAGCCTCTTCCCATCAGTCAACAGTGAGACAGACGCCAGCCGGGGCTCAACAGGCCGGACCTACCCACTGATCTTTTGAGGCCGTCTCTTTTGGAACTCTATTTCGTCGACTGTCCACACAGCCCCTTTTACGTTTTCTACTCGCACAAAACACTTGTGAAGACTAAGATTATGCCGGACTGCATTCTGCAGTAGGTGCAAAAACAAGGAGAGAAAAAAACAAGGTTGCTATCAGTACAGTAAAAATATCATTTTGAAAAAATTTCATTTCAGAGCAGAAATATTTAGACAGGCACATGATTGAACCTGGATGTTACAATAATAAGATCAGGAATCTATTGGCAGTAAATGGTGCTAAAGTATCAAATGACTAAAACAATGCATAAATATTTCCTGGTTTCCATGGCAATACATTCTCATTTCAGTAACATCCCTTTGCTTATCAGACACAGAGCAGCAATTTATGATCAATCAATACAAATGAACAAAGATCTGGAAAACTAATGTTTAGACTGAAACAATTATTGGTCATTTTGGCGTGTCACTTTCAGTTACAAGAGAAGGGTTATTAAAAAAGACAGCTGTATTCTGCTTTAACTTTTGGTTTGTTTAGTCATACTTTTATAGTATGCAGTTAACACTTTGTAAATCCACTGATCACTGAGGCATGAGTAGACCTGTATATATCATCCCTTTGTTATGCCAGGAGCTATACTGAGTGCATGTGGATATAGTAAGTGTGTGTGTGTGTGTGTGTGTAGGGATGTGGGATCCTGTGTTTATAACTCCAATGCGCCCCTATGGAAGGGCTGTCAGTAAGTGTGAGAGCTGACGGAGGACCAGTGAACAGTGAGAGGGTGGTATGTGTGTGTGTGTGTGTGTGTGGTGTGTGTGTGTGTGTGTGTGTGTGTGTGTGGGGGGGGGTCTCCCAGCTGCATGTGGCAGATCAGCTAAAGCTTATGAGGGCAGCCTTCAATGCTTCATCACTGTCTATCTCATTTAATCTCTCACTTTCCCTCTCTGTAGTCTGGGTTTTTTTTGTGTTTGCTTTTAGTGTGTGTGTGTGTGTGTATGTGTGTGTGAGCGTCTGTGGTCTAGTGGAAAAGAAAGTCTTCCTTGTTCTGAAGTGTGTGTGAGGGGCTCAGCCAGGAGTCACTGGCAAAGCACTGCTATGTTAAACCCATGCCACCCACCACCAAAACATCCCCACACATTACGGGGGGATTGTTTTTTCTTTTTTTTTTTTTTTTTTACAAGAATGCACATTTTCCTCTCATTGGTTTTGCTGTGAGGTTCAAATGTTTGTGTAAAGGGCGGTTCGATTTGGACAGAATAAGTGGTGTATTGTTATGAATTGGGTAAAGGTTCATTTATAAAGTTGATATGCCTGGCTATCATTTAATTCCCCCAACATCAACACAGCGTCTCCTTCCCCCTCGGTATTGGTTTAAAGAAGTCAGGAAAGAAGGGCGATATTACCTTCCACGTCGCTGCGTTGCGCCTAAAATATGCAAACATTCGTGTGAACCAGTTGTAGATTTCATTTAGTGTTAGCTGCTTTTCTGGAGATTCGAGGATCGCCTGGATGAGGAACAGTGACAGAAACAAACATTTACAATTTTGCTCCCTTCAAAAAAATGATCAATAATTCACAGGAGGCACCTAGGTTTGTGTGTGCGCTCTGGAGAAAAACGCAGACAACAGGAAAGCAACTGTCCGTGTGATGTGTACTCCTCGCTCTGTTTATGGAAGCCTCCTCCGTTTCTCATTCCAATCGGCAGATTTGAATATATTTTCTTTTGTGGGTGTAAATGAAGGGCAAGCGAAAACATTTCTCAGGCAGATTACAGGGCAGCAATTATGGCTGGCTCAGATTAATTCCTGAGATCCCAGATTACTGCGGCCCAGCGATAATTGACTGGCCATCTTAAAACAGGTTCATCCCTACTGTTGTGTGAAATGAATTTCATAATAATCATAGCCACTGAAATGCTTAATCAAAAGCAATTGTTATATGTGGCCGTTTTTTGAATCCCGTGCGCATTCTTGCACTCATTTGCAGATGGTTAATCTGCTCCTGCGCGTCTAAATTGTATTTGAAATTTAACAAGGAACGGGAGGAGAAAAAAGTGGAACAGAAGTAGTTTGTGTCCACGCTGAATATTTATCTGCTATATTTCCTATTAAGCCGAGACAGAGTGGAGCAGAATAAGGGCCCGATTCCTTAAGTGACAGATTAAATGCGTTGTGAGCGGCACAAGTAGAGTCCTTACCTGTCTTATTAACGAGGCGTACGTGAACGGTGGTCTAACTTCGGCATTCATGTAAAACTCTTTGTTCTGAACGATATCTGTACACAGGGAACAAATACAAAGATTAAATACCTGTGTCAACATGGAATTAAATGATCAGGTGTCAACAGTCAAGCTCCTGTCAGCAGCCGCGGTGGCTGATAACACAATTACAGCGTGATTACGTGGTTGTGTGTGTATATTATGGTTTGTGGTGTGTATGCGTGTCAGTTAATGAGCAAGGCTGGGTGAGCGTGGAGTTTACTGTGTTTGCGTGTGCACGTGAGTGAGTGCGTGCGTGTGCGTGCATCGTGCAGTACCTGGAGAAATGGGCATGTTGTACTTGTCTGAGTAGCGCCGTCGCATGGGGCCCACGCTGTGCAGGCTGTTGGCTGTGATGACGGAGTGGGTCTGGGACAGGGGCGTGAGGGGGGCCGTGGGCGTGGTGGGGGTCTGGGGCAGGCTCAGAGGAGGAGAGGCCTCGGGGGCCGACTTGGACAAGGTGACGCTGGACACCAGGTTGAGCTGGGGGAGAGGAAACCAGACCGACACCAAACAAACAGAGAAACACAGACAGACAGGAGCTCGGTTAGTCCGCTAATTACCCCTGTGTCTCAGACGGCTCATTGACTATGCATATCACAGCTCTAATTGCGGGCAGCCCCTGAGATGATCCGTGAACGTTCGCTAAATGTTTGGAAAACAACCCGCGAGCCCCGCTCCTCCGCTCTCCACCTCCTCCATTCTCTCTCTGCCTCGTCGGGCCAGTTCCCCGGTTCTCCGTTTCACCGCCTTTGTTTAATCTTTTGTCCCTCACACCCCGTTTTGGACAACACGCCCCCACCTCATCCTCCCTCTGTGGCTGGGCGGCGTGGCAGCCAGTGAGGGTGGAGTGTGGAGCGGAAGATGGGCGGCCCGAACGGCTCTGACAAATGACAGTGTGATTCTCACCTACCGCTGAGCAGCCCCGCTAATAAGGCAGCCAGAGGAAGCAGCCAATCTGGGCTAATTACAAGCTGGAATTGTATTGTGAGGACTCTAATTAGGAGCTGCTTATGGAGGTGATCTGATGATTAACTACTGTATCTGACTGACCTCCATCATCAGGGCCACGACGGCCGCCGTAAAGATGGCCCCACGGTATTTTTCGTGGAGAGCCTTGTGGAGAGAGGGGCTGGCTTTTCCACTGAGGGGGCTGCGTGTGCGGATGGGTGGGGCGGGCGAGGGGGAAGGAGGGATTTTAGTAATAATGGCTACAAGGTAAACTAATTACGGCAAGTGCTCCAAAGGTATAGCATGGCTTCCAGCAGCTGTGGCGGCTCCAAACCCAGTGCCAAGCCTCCATACTGGAGCAGCAGTCAAGTGGAAAATTCTAGCCTGACCCCATGCTCCAGCTATTAATTGGCAGGAAAACTAATGACACATATACATATTCCCACAAAATTGTTCTAATTGCTAATTTGCCGAAGGAGGCCAGTTTCCAAATTAAACATGACTTCAGACTGTGAGGAAAAGAAAGAGGAAAAAATACAGAGAGAGAGAGAGAGAGAGAGAGAGAGAGAGAGGGGGAGAGAGAGAGAGAGAGAGACCGTGGGCAGGACACATCTCATCTTTGACAATCGTTTGTTGATTGCGTTGAGGATATCAGATGTCTAATTTTTGCAGATAATGGCGTGGAGGTGACGGAAGGTCTGAGGCCAGACAGGTGAGAGTGAACAGACAGTGTTTAACATCTGACTCTCCACAACCACACTGATCCTCCTCAGCCGCCAAATTACCAACCACCTCATTAACACTCATTACCCCGCCATCCCCACCCCCGAACACACACACACACACACACACACACACACACACAGAGTCAGCTTGACAGGAACGTATATAATAAAGAAATCTCTTTTTTTTTTTAAACTAAAGGTTATAGCAGATCAGTTTTTTTTTATTTTTACAATTATTAATTAGCATTTTTCCAGCTAAAATTAGGGTCATTTATTTCATGATTCTCCCATTTTAACGGACATGTGTCTAGCTACTTGCAATGTCTATTTACTGTACGTTTCAGAGGTTGAACTACGCCTTTTGGCAGAGTCTACCCAAATAATTTGGATTACTGCTGGGATGCACAAATGTGTACTGCGTCCTCACCAGCAGCAGGAGAAGGAGTGTTATTCTAAATCAAGAACCAAATAAATCACACTTGGGTTTGTGTGTTTCTGACACAATGCTATCAAAAGAATGGGGCCGCGGTGTTGACTTCTCTTCCTGTGGATTAGCAGGCTTTGTTTCATGTTTCATCCATATTCCCTGGCCATAAACACAGAGAGGCTTCAACAATAGGCCAGACAGGCTGGTAATAGCCTCGCCTTTGTTTGCCTCACCATTTGGGCTCACTCCAGTGCCTAGACAAAATGAGACTTCAGACAGAAATTAATTAAATGGTAATTGGTGATCTAATTATACTGGCTTTGACTCGGCAAGCTGCTAAAGAAAATAAACAAAAAGTCCCTCCTTAATTATGTATGGCGTAAAAGGTCAGATTTCTGACAAGAATGCTTAGTGACACCGAGTGCAGACACCCACCCACACACACAGAGGCAAACACAAACACACACACACACACACACACACACACACACAGAGGAACACACACTGTTAATGTGCCGCATTCTGTTTTGATCTACCCCCGCCCCCATCCGGCTCAAAAGAATAAATTGAATCCCATTCATTCGACATTGTGCATGCACAGTATCAGTTTGTTTGTCTTTAATTATGACTAACTGTAAACCAGCAAATTCATCTGAGCTAGTCTGCTGTGGCAGTTGGCTGCTTATACATTCCTTTATTATATGCAATAGCACAGAACAGCAGAAAAACATAACTGGCAATTACTGAGAGAACAAAGTTGTTTCTTGTGACTGTCTGTTTTGTGTTGTTTTTTTTCTCCTACCAATAGCCAACCCAGAGAACAGCCTCATTCTGCTCCTGCTCAGAGGAGGTTTTGGAGTGGCCACCTCTGATGCTGCAATCTCAGTAAAGCCTCGGCGGGGCCACGGGCCCTGACCTGTGTAAGTCCACCACTCACCCAGCCAAAGCAAGACATATTTATCATAGCATTTCATAGCGGCTCACAGCATGCACCGCGGCGCTGGAGAATGGGAGTCTATTTATTTGAATAAAAATCCCTGCTCGCCCCCTTGAGAGTGTTAACGCTGAGCTCTGACACAGCCATTCTCACAGGCCCCGGGGAGAGAGGAGAGGTAGGGAACTCAAGATGCTATCTGCCGCCCCAACCACTTTTCATATACAAATGTCCCTGTGTCAGGGCCCTCGTTCTGCACTCTAATCTGCACAATCAGCGTGTGTGACAGAGGCACAGCTCCAACAGACAGCCTATTGTCATTCGACATCTCCAGGCGCTTTATGTTGACTGGCTGCGCTGTGTGGAGCGCACATACAGCCCCTGCACGTCAATAGCCACCTCTCTGACTGTAAATAAATGATCCAGGCTGAACAATGTGCTGGGAGAAAGAGGGCTTCTGCATGTATATTGTGCATTTGTGTGTGTGTGATTCCAAATTCACCCCCCGCAGTAAAATGATATTTGCACATTTGGCTGTCCGAATGAACTGTCACACTGACTGAAATATGGTAGTGGGGCCCCTTCTTAAACATGACAAAATAGCGCAGATACTTAAATGCCATATGTTAAGCCCTTACCCCTATAGGATAAGGATTAAGCAACATGCTTTATGGCATGACATATATTAAGAGTGATAAGCATGATCCTTGGAATGTGGCGAGGAGATAATAAATTGATCTGCTGTTACATTTACTCAAAATTCAGTTGTCCCGCAGCAGATTTTAGTGAATCACCGGAATACCACATGCACTCAAGATAAATACTTTATGCTCAAGATTTCAAATTGAAAATGACCTTTGTTCTTTCTCTGCCAAGTTAAAATGTACCGTCAGAAACCCCGGTGTTGTCTTTGATAAATTTAAATATGCAAGTTAAAAATGCCACGAAACATAGGCAAAATTAAGTTTTTGTATGAATGCCCGACCTGAGGAAAGTTATCCCTTCACCTGAGTTTAGCTTCTATACAGAACTGATTTTAATGGAATGGCTGAGTGTAGCTCCTGACTATCTCATTGACCTTCTAACCCTATATGAGCACAGACTGAGATCCTCTCAGCCATCCCAAAAATCTATATTAAAATCAAAATGGCAATCAATCTTCCGCTACTAGAGCCCCAATATTTTGGAATGACCTGCTTGACAAGATCAAGTTAGCAATATCAGTATCTTCCTTTAAATCGCTTCTTAAAATATGACACTTTTACAGACTTGCTTTTATTTAATTGTTTCTATTCTGCTAATTGTGTCCCATAGCTGTAAATAGCACTTTTTCTTTTTTCACGCTTCATTGTTATATTTATATTCATTAGCATTAATTCCTAGTTTGTTTTTCAATAAATATACTTTTTATTTTCCTGCCTGTGAAGCACTTTGTAACTTTGCTTTGAAAAGCGCCAAAAAAATAACAAAAAAACAAAAAAAACTCTATTATTTATTGTTATTATTATTGCTATTTTTTTTCCCTGTGGTTTCTCATTTTTCTGTCTGCCCAAACAGGCACCAGTTCACTGAGGCTGCCATGGGGGCTGTTACAGAGTGTGCATCCAGTTCATCACAGAAACCAAATTGAATCTCGGATGTCAGCAGATGTGGTCCAAACAATATTTACAGCCTCCCTCAAGAGAACAGCTGTTTTTGTTTAGCAGATAAATAAGGAGATGGAGGAATGGATTAATGAATACATGTGTGCCAATTAAGACAAACAAAAGGACGAGGGGGGGGGGTGGGGGTTGGGGAGAGAGAGACGTATGACAGGGTTGCTGCTCACCGGCTGTGGGGTGGCTTTGGGCTCCGTGGACTTGACATGGAGGTGCGTCATCATCGCTTGCAGACGCTCTTTGTCTTTCGCTAGCTGTAATGAGGAAGGAGAAGGCATTAAATTTTTCATGGAAAAAAAAAAAATCCATTTCTATATATTGCACACATCCCTTTGCATAGAAGGCATAGTTTATTTTTAATGTGTTTCAGCAAATCTGTTTTTGCTCTGTGGGCCATCTAATGTGGTCCAAATTGTCCGATTGTCAGCTGCTTCACACAATCTAACAGTTAGCGTCTCCAATTCAAGGTTAAACTACACTGCGTCTCATTGCCAATAACAACCCCAAGCCCTCTCTACCTGTCTAAAACTCGGTGCTGTCTTAGCTGCCAGCTTATATTATGGTGATAGGCTGCATGCAGAGGAAGTGTGTGTCTGATAAACCTTCGCTCCTTCCCTCTGGATGATGCACAGCCGGAGCGGAAATAACAGGGCGTCGGTGTGGTGTAATGTTTAAGCAACTGAACTCATAACCCTCATTGTTGAAGGTTAACATTCTGTAAACCAGGATTGTTTTGTAATCATAATCAATCTGACATTATTTGGGTATTATGTGGCTAATATGTGTACTGTAAGTGGATATTGCATAAAATCTGTAATACGTTAAAGGTGCTCTCCGCTAGATCTGCTTAGCAACTGTGGCGGCCACTAATAAATAAAAATACCACTTAATGGAATGGTTTGTTTCATTTCACCCTTTCATACTAATAAAGAAGCGCAACCTTATTTCAACATAGGGGGTCATGCTCACCCTTCAACCCACCCCCCCCCCCCCAAATACACACACACACACACACACTTCACTGGCCATTACAAACCCCCACTAATGGATTGACACTGAACCATGTCTTTTTCCATAAGTGCATACTTAATGTACATATGCATATTTTTTTTTCTCCCTCACAGAAAAGCGCATGAAAGACCACTCAGAGAGGACACTGCATTAAAACCAGTGATTATCCACATCCCAGTTTTCTGCAGTGGGCTAGGGGAACTTTTCCGTTCAATGAACCCCTTCGACATTGAGCGCGCCCATCCACGCTGTGCTGCCGAGGCATTTCACCAAGTGTTTTATTGTTGGTGCCAAACAGTTAAAAGTCATAAATAACTTTAAAACCCAGTAAAATTCAAAATGTAATTATCTTCTCTACTTAGCCCCGGGCCCTTCATATATCTTTGCCTGGCTGTCATGCATACATAACACATTTTTAATGACTGGTTACTCGCAAATGTACAAAATAATTTCATTCTACCGCCCCCCCTCCACGAGTGACCCCATGGCTGATATCAGATGGACAGGGAGGGGTGCGGCAGACACTGAGGAAGTGTCAGGAGGAGACGACACACAAATATTTGGGCCAAAACAAACGTTGAGACAATACCTGCAGCTCCAGCTGTTGTACGACCTGCATTTGCACCCGACACTGGGCCGTGCTCCTGTCATCCAGGGCGTGCTCATTGTTAAGATGCCTGGAAAACAAAAAACACACAAAAAGCTGATGTCAGCTTGGCGTTCGCATTCTGCAGCCTCTCAGATGTCACAGAAAACTCTTGTGAGCTTAATGACGCGATCTGGTAATTATTTTATTTAGAGTTTTAAGAGCAAAACAACTGCGCGCTGTAAGAGAATGTATCATAATATTTGGGTAAATAGTATGCAGAGCTTAAATAAAAGCAGCAAAAATATTACAAGGATTAGTAATATATTATCTTCAGAGCCTGTGGAGAAATACTTCTTTTAACAGGGAAGAATGACATTCATATTTCATGATGGTCATGTCTGCTCCAACTTGAGTTCATAGATAAGAGGAATGATTGAAGAATTTCAGGTTGGATTCCTTGGGTAAATTATGCACCAGCGCCCTAATACCATGTCCTCTCAGTGCACCTTGCTTTTTTGCATGGTCGATTTGCCTTATTTTGGTGTTTTTTTCCTGTTAATTATGTCATCAAGATTAAGAGAACTCAAATGAAGCCAGAACGAAAGGCGGAGGACAACAGCAAGAGGAGATGGAATCTGTCACAAACTTGAATTATGGATATAATTATGCGTGATTATTTTATACGGCGAAGATGTTCTCTTTTCCTGTACGTTTATAACTAATCTAAATAAGTAGCTCGCCGGGCAGCAGACAGGGTTTTTTTCCGTGATTTATATAAAATGGTGGAGATAAGGTTCACGAGTGAAGGAAATATGATTGGAGGAATTTTATCAGCCTCCGCATGAATTACTGTTTGAAAATGCTTATGCAGGGGCATTTCATTAATCATTTAATCATAATCCGAGCAGGATGTTTGAACTGATTTCACAAATACCCTTTCATTTCACTACTTCATTATGCTCGCTAATGGATCCAATATATTATATATATCATAAATTATATCACATCTTCGGTGACCATGTAGGTCACTGTCACTAGGCATGCCTCTGTGTGCACACAGTGGCGCCGGCAGATGGAAGAATGGTGCGCGACGTGCCTGCCTTCTCAAATGCACTTTTTCTGTCATTTACTGCAAATCAACAGTAGCCAGAGTCAACCCGGGCCGGCACGGTGGCAGCGCTGGCAATATGATGGCCCAATAAATCTGAGGCCATTGCGTTATGTACAGACAACACATTTGTGCATTAAAAACCACCCATACACCCGGAAAACAGACACATGTGAGGGGATGCAAAATTGATAGTGCTCCGCTCGAAATGTGAAGGTTTCTGTTCAGCTGGGTATTTTCAACCTTGAGGTGGATGATTTAAATCTTTATGGGAAATGTGGTCTTTCCCCCCCCCCGCAGGTCCGCCTATTGTGTTTTGATAATACATTTTTCAAAATGCCTGTGATATACATTCAGCACTTGAAGTTAATTATTTTGGCAAAAAAAAAAAAAAAAAAAAAAAAAGGAATTAAAAAGGCATATTTAAAGAAAGCGTGGGCAATAACCCCTTGCTGAAATCAATTCCGTCTACTCTAGGCTGTCCATTTGCTTGAATCAAATAAATGCCCATTTAATTAAGTAGGTTGGAGAATGAAACTGGTAAACATTTCAGGACATCTTACTAAATTTCAAAGAAGAAAATAATAGGTAAAGACGTTTCAACTTCAATTTAACTGGCACAGACTGCATTTTCAATGAAGGGTGGCCTACGTGAGGAGCTTTGGAATTTCTCTGTTCATAGGAGCCATGTGCCCTGCTTCTTTTCATCCTTTGTTACATTCCACTTTATTTCTTCTAATGACATGGAGAGTCACAGTGCATAATTAATAGGAAATGAAATATTCAAATGGCCCTAATGCAGCCTTGAGAGGAGCGTCTGGACACGGGAGCAGGGGATATGGGGAATTGACATCGAGAGAGACTATGAACGTTGGCATGTGTCACTTTCTGGACTTCAAATGAAGCCGCTTTTAAAAGCTCTCTGGCAGGATGACAGTCCCTAATGTAAATTGCCACAATAAAACAAGTTAAACAGACATTCCTTAAACAGTCAGCTTTTTACATATCAGTTAGAGTGCCTTGTGTTTTTTTTTCTTTTTCTTTACAGTTTTTAATTATATAGACTGGACCAAGAGCTTAACACTGTCCCTATGGAAGATTTATCTTGCTCACTGTTGGCTGGAATTGTTCTCATTTTAAATTGCACACAGATGTCTATTCTGTATTAACTAAGCTTAAAAATGCATTATACATTTCTGATGCATATTTCCAATTATTTTTGACAGTAAAAAAAAATCATGGATTTGATTTACTTCTATTTTTTTTTAAGAATTTCAGTTTTTTTGAACATACATGCATTCATTTCTAACAGGAGTTCATTGTTTTTGTTTTGTTTTGTTGCTTGTTTGTGTTCTTTCCCAAGTGCCTGTATGGTTTCTAACAGTAAAATGGTGTATACCTCACAACACTATTTCTTCAGCATTCACTGGATATTGAATTCACTGGATAGCTGACTTTTTGTGGCTCCAGCAGCCGGAGCGTGCAGCACTAGAGGGCACTGCAGTGTTTCACTGGCTCTGACCTCTGACTGGACACTGAAGAGAAGGGTCTTGACCCTCATAAAAACACCAGGCTCTGCTATGAGCCGAACCCCACCCCGCTCCGCGCTGAATGGAAAACAGGGATAGGGATTTGGTGCTTTGTATTTATCAAGATAGTGCATGTAGGTATGTAATGTTTTCTTTAAAAGATAGAATAAATATGCGCACGGTTTAAAACAACATTTCAGTCCCGTGTTAGTTGTTACTGTTGGCATGTGGAGCTGAAATCTGGTTGACGTTAGAGTCCTCCTCACCTTTCTCTCTCTCTCTCTCTGGTACACAGTACACTGTGTTCTGCTGACTGCACACACACACACACACACACACACACTCACACATTTCTCTTCACCTTTATTTTCCAACATTTCTACCTTAGGAGACTTTTCTAAAAAAATAATTATAATGCCTGATTTATTCTTTGTTTTTATTTGTGATTCTTTTTGGAGGCCCGGAGTATCAGTCGCTGGGTTTCATGTGGAAGTGCTTAAGGGTTTGAGAGTTAACACCTTGGTGAGCTGCTCGCACTCTTGCCCGCTGTTAAACAAAGGCAGCTTTGTGGAGACTCTCCCCAAATGTTTTCTTAACATGTTCCAAGCAGTTTAGGCAGGCAACTAAAGTAAACAAGATGTTGCCATGATAAAAACACTTGTAAAAACATAGCAGAGTGCACTTAGAGACTTTTTAAGGCAGAGCTTTACCGGGCGCACAGAATTTAATTCCCCTCTCTTCTATAAACAAAGGGTGAGGCAATGTCAGAATACAATAAATAGTGATGGATTGAAGGGGGCACTCCCAAAGCTGAAATGTGTTTGTGTGCGTGCTTTTCAGTTGGGGAAAGGAGTGTGGTGGGATGGGGGGTCTGTTTGCTAATATTTAATAAGAGGTTGAATAACTTGGTGAAAATCAATTCTTAACCATAAAAAATGCAAAACTGTACCTATCCTATTTTCTTGTCTCGCCCAGAAATTGAAGGTTACACGATTTTTCAAAAATAAACTGCTCTCAAAGTGGATTTCTGTATTGGATCAAAAGAGGATTCAAAATGTTGACGAAGAGAGTCAAAACTTTCAGCTGAGTGTGCGGCAGTCCTGCGCAACACCTATCTCTCCCGTGTCTGTGAGGAAACTCTGTGTTCGCTGAGTGCTTGTTTTAGGATAATGGAATTGTGTCATATCTTGTTTAAAGTGCGACTAATCCGGGGTGACAGTGAGCCATTGATCTGCTGCCACAACGCAGATGTTTTCATCCTCTCCGTAACCATGGCGCTGTTATGTGTTGGATTACCTAGAGCGCACTGCACACAGGGTTGATTAGTAAACCAGGGGTCTGGCTCAGACAGGGAATCATAGAGCAAAACAAAGGCCTGGATCAGGCTGGACAGGGTCAACCTGGTTGCACACAGTTCAGAATCACAGGAAGATGCTACACAGCAAGTGATGCTGACTTGGTTAGTTCTCAGAAGCCTACACAGTTACATTTCCGCTTTAGTATGCAAAACATGGAGCTGGTGTGTGGCTCTACAATCAAACGAGGGACACTGGAAACAAAAAAGAAGTGAAAGAGAGGAGGCATGAGAAAGGAGGGTGAAAGACAAACAGACCACTGAGAGAAAGACAGAAAGAGCTGAGCGAGGCAGGCAAAGGCACACACACCAATCCCCCTGTCCAGTGACAAGGGCAAACATGCGGAGCGCCCTAAGTGTGGGCTGCCACAGATAAACATCCTCCCGTTGTTTGTTTGGGAAAAACGGCTCCCGTCACCATGGGAACAGCACTTATCACAGGAATTAGAGGCCCCTGCCGTTCTCAGAAGGAGACCCCACCTCAGCACCCTCGTCAGGAGAGGGCCAGCCCGGCACCCACACTCAGGAATAACAACCAGCTGCACCTGTAGTGCCTCTAAG
Source organism: Centroberyx gerrardi (assembly GCF_048128805.1). Classification (NCBI taxonomy): domain Eukaryota; kingdom Metazoa; phylum Chordata; class Actinopteri; order Beryciformes; family Berycidae; genus Centroberyx; species Centroberyx gerrardi. The sequence continues at coordinate 29,361,851 of NC_136001.1, forward strand.
ACGCCGGGGGGGTACAATAGGTGTAATCGACCCGAGATGAGGACACACAAACACTGATAGAAGCGGAGCTCCGACTCCTTTCCACTTACTTGAGGAATGACTGGAAGTCGTCAAACACTGCCTCACATCCAGGCCACTTGCAAACCCCGTGGCCGTAGAGAGGGTGACTGTGGTGAGAAGGCTCTTCTAGCGTGGATCTGAAACACAGAGAGAGACAGGGACAGAGACACTAATTAATAAATACTAATTTACATTTACAAAATAGCAGATCACAAGTTCTATGGAACACAGACATTTCACTCTGACCTCTCACAGGCCTCTAGCCACATGACATGACTAGGGGTCGAGGATGATGGTGGCTGGCGTTAAGCTGGTGCCTGTACATTGGCTCATACCTCCCACTGTGAACCATATGATGTCTCGACATGAAAACGTTGATTTGAAGTTGATCTCTGAACTTTGGGCGGCGTGGGATCAGCGTAACTGTGATCTCTGCTTGCTCTACTCTTAGAAGAGGAGACTCTTGTCGTGGCAGCCCTTGTGTGAGCAGAACCAAATCAATATGTAATTATTTAGTACCACTGAGCCATGTTGCAATTCACTTTGATCAAGACTGCTAGGGGGCACCCTCGGTCGCTGCTTTTCCCGCTCTGCCTGCAGCATCGTGTCCCAGAACCCACCTGGAGAAGTCGGTACCACAGTATGAAACCCCCAAATGCATCAGCCACCTTCACACCGTGCGCAAACTGTAAACATCCCCGCCTGGTAGCAATTTATCTACTGACCAATCCACATCGCCAGGGGCTGACACGCATACATCTATGGGGAGCGTATGGCTCCTCACAATCAGTCTAAATAGCGGGGAACGTCCCTGAAAAACAAACTTCACAACATCTTCCATATGGCGAGAGGCGTGGAACCGGAGAAAACCACAACCGGCGCTGAGCGAGAGGGGCCTGTGTGGAGGCAGTGTCTGCTAAGAGAGCGAGACAGGCAGCCATATGGACACAGGCACTATACAAGACACACAACTTTCAGCTACAAGAGCCTGGGGGACTGGCCTATATCGCTACCACCTGTGCTTCTGGTGGCTCTTGAGCACATCACTGCTGCTCCTCCTCCAGTCTGAGCCCCGCTTATGTAATGGGCCCTTCTCCAGGAGCTTGAAGACGGGCCGGACAGGGAGAGATTCATTATACCCCAAACCCTGTTGTGTTGCCATTAGGGAATCACTCCAACCACTACGGTCTCATTCATATGGATATTCAATAAGGGGCAATATCTACTACTCCTTAAGGAGACTCCTTGGACAGGGGGGAAAAAAAACAAAACAAAAAAATAATAATAGTTCTTGCATTGTTAAGCCAATCGAGTGCATCCATCTGCCATGAATTAAAATTACGGTAAAAAAAAAAAACTGAATTAGGGAAAAAAAAGGAATTAATCTAATCGTGGCGTGCCAATTTTGCAGGATTAAATAGGCTGATGTTCAGATTAAAATCTCATTTGTATCAATGTTAGTAAAGCTGTACCTCAAGTAGGAAATTTTAAGGGTCGTCACAGGTTTCCTTGTGTTATAATTACTTGCTTAAGAGTTCACATTGTTCATAACATGTGATAATTGCATTGCAATTAGGAAGCAGTCAAGCATTCATGAATGTGGTTAGCAGTTTTTTTTTCCTCTTTCAAAAGTCAGAATTTTTTTTTAATTCAATTATGAATTATGCATTCACATTAAGACCTCTGTTTTGATACAGCTAATAAATAGATGGCAGAAGACCTATTATAATGAGTTTTTAACAAGGAAATGTGTGGACTGCTGAAGGTAGCGCTGGTTTTTAATTTAAAGAGATCCTTTTTTAATTCTTTCCGAGCAGGCTTGTTGGTTAATTCTGTATTAATAAGATATTGAAATGTGGAGTGCGCTGGGACTCAGTGAGCACAAAGCACTGTGAAGGGCTGGCGGCAGAAGAGCCCTTTTAAACGGTGGATGGCTAAACAGTAGTAAATGACAGAATTTACACCAAATGAGCTACATTAGTGTAATAGGAGAAGAGCATAGGATTCATGGGGTTTTCTCCCGTTTGTGAACTCATTCAGCACTAGGAAAAAAAAAAAAAAAAGAGAAAAAAAGAAAAAGAAAAACAGCTCTGCAGTTCCCCGCGTTGCGTTAAATTTGACTCGCACCCACGACAGGTCTGTCAGGATGTTATTATTGTCAGGCAGCCCTGGGGGAAGAACACTCTAATGATCTTGTAACAGCAATGAGGAAAACCGTGTCACCAGCTTCCTTTGGAGAAGAAGGAACATTAAAGTGCCTCTAGACCCGGACAGAAAGTGTCTACACCTTCCAGGTGTTGCACTATGTTTATCTGTACACAGAAAGGAGGAACTGCAGACAAAGAGGGTTTCGACAGCTGGCAGCCAGTTGTATTCTAGTTCACTTCTTTTGATGAGATGCTTTGGGTCATAAACAAGTCATGATCTATGGCTCGGCGTGCTGATGGGCTGAATCTATCAGGAAGAGAGGGAAGATTGATGTCCACGATGCTAGGTCAGAGTCTGGCCATAGTGTGTGAATCCAGTCACAACACTCTCCCTCACTGTAGGTATTGATGTCGGTCTATTCCCCTGCGGCCCCCCTTTACCTCTCCGGGCCTCTACTCCATCCTTTCCTTCCCTCTTGCTCTTCTCTCTGCCACTCAACGGTTTACCCTAAATGATTTAATTATCATTTTCCTGGTGTAAGACAAATGAAAGGCGAGAGAGATGGGAGTGTTGTGCCAAATCTGATTATTTATCTCCTTAACAGATTGCTGCGTTACAGTCCCTGAGCTGTGGTTACTGATGGTTGCTGGGAAGTAAAGTGGGCCAAGCGCTTTGTGAGGACGCTCCGCGCTACAAGGCTGATGCGGCGCTGTATTGGGAATTGATGTCAGATACAGATCGGAAACATTTCATTTAAATAAGCAAATCATTGAATAAGGACGACCTGGCTCTCCATGCGTCCCTGAGCCTGGGCTGGGGAACCACACTGACTGACTGACTGACTGACTGACTGACTGACTGACTGACTGACTGACTGACTGACTGACTGACTGACTGACTGACTGACTGACTGACTGACTGACTGACTGACTGACTGACTGACTGACTGACTGACTGACTGACTGACTGACTGACTGACTGACTGACTGACTGACTGAGGCCCTGGTCGTATCAGGCTTGTTGTTCAGACAAACAGAAATCCCAGCCTGCCCTGCCAAAGTGTTCTTTGAGACAGCTAAAAGCAGGAACACGTGCCTCGTCTTCGGTGTGTCAAGCCGGCAGTGATTGAATTTCTCCTCCTTCCTTAAGACGGAAGTGCAAAGCCGGCGAGTGATGCCTGTGGATGCACTTAAGGTTTTAGTTGCAGGCGTCGCTGTGCCTGGGCAGATTTTATATGACACATGAAACTAACTACATGGTACTTAGGGCCTGCTGTAAACCAATCTGAAGCCAGTCGGGAAAACAGGCCCATCAGCAGAGAGGCTTGTTTCTGTTGCATGACAAAAGGACTTGCAAAACCGCATCAATTAAAAGTTCATTAAGTTCAGCACTGGGAGGATGAGTGGATGCTCTCTATTTACGCCCAGGCCGGCCCAGCCCATTATCTTCAACCTGATTATTCAAATCCCTGGATTATAATACAGACGTTTTCTCAGAGCCTTGCGTGGAATAATCACGCTTAATAATATTTCATTTTTCTTCCCATGGATTCTGATTAGAGTTGAGTCTGCATCATCAAAAGAGGAATAATGCTCTTGATAGTTTTGCGATTTAAGTGTGCCAAAATTAACACAAGAAAGGATTATTGGTTGTGTGAATCTAAATTAGCATCATCCAGTGTTTAATAAGGAATGTTTTGTGCTCACTTTGTATCAGTCATCGGTTCGTAGTAATTGCGTGTTTGAAACTTGGGTAATCCATGCCTAGTGGAGAGAGAGAGAGAGAGAGAGAGAGAGAGAGAGAGAGAGGGGTTGAGAATCACCTGCTTGGTTTTCTGACAGATCTAAGATACTGGGTGAATATTCAGGCCCAGATTGCCTTCTTCAGCGAAGCGAGTGTTAAACTGCTGTTGACGTCTTCTTTAATCTCTGACAGTGAGCGCGAGGCGGAGGGGTGCCAGCTCTTTGCGTTATGTCTTCTCCGATGTTTCATGGAGCCCCTCAGTTGGGACTTGTTGTACCTTCTCCCGCGATTGATGCTCACCTTGTTTGCTCGCTGGCGACGACGCGTGATGGAGTGAGCGTGTCAATATCCTCCCCTCTGATTAGTCTTTAGCCACATGGCAACCAGACAGTCAGCCAGGCACTGGATGAAGCACTGGAAGCCTCTGGATACTGTCAACTGTGAGAGGACTAACACTCTCCCAATTGAAATATATATTTTTTTTTTTCCAGCATGTGCGCGACTGTATGTGTGTGTCTGCGTTCGGAAGATAACGTTGAAACACAGAAGAGTATAAGCCGGTACAAATTTCTTTCGCAGGTAATATGGCCGTGTGAATCTATTTCAAACCGATGACACTACTTGGAAAGAAATGACTGCTTTGAATTTGCATCTGAGCATCAATGAATCATAGTGTTTCCCCTCGGTGTCAGTCAGCCAGATCCCCTCTGCTAGCTTGTTTGTCCCCCCACTAGCAGTCTGTGTGAACCCCTCTTCACCTCCCAAGGCCTGTTGGTTTAGTGTGCTAAACATGTTTTCATCGGCATTGCTTTCATAATGACACGTAGGTTTTGATCACTGAAACACAAGTCAGATGTTATGCAGTGAGCTCATGGTGCCTGGAGGCTCCTCACTAGCAGTTCAAAGATCAGGCTTCGGTGCAAGAAAACAAGTAAATGTGTTAGATGCCAAATTAATTCCTTCCTTAAAGACACAGACGCGGCTCAGAGAGCTCGTGGAAAATCTATAAATCTTTCAGAAGATTTAGTAAATGTCTATCATAGGTGATTTAGCTTGGTTTTGAAATGTCGGATACCATTCTCTTTCATTTAGCAATGAAACAGCATGTAGTAGCAACACCCGATGTTGGGTATGTACTGTAAAGGATATGTTTTTGCTGTCTTATAATAGTTTTCTGACTGTTATTCTTGTAGTGTTCAAAAGTTGTTTTACTGAATTGACAGGCGATGATTTAAGGGTGTTTTTACACGTCAACAATGTCCCAGTCTGAAGGGGACTTGAAGTGTTCAGGATGTGTGGTTTTCCGTTGCTGTAAAGACACTGGTAATCTGACTGCTTTTGAGGAAAATGCAGCTTTAAGTCACAGCTGCAGTTTCCTATGTGCAACTGACACAATACCACCCTTGACCCCCCTCATTAATAGCGTGGTGATTCCATTTTCTTTGCTGCAATCTCCTCTCCAAATCCCTCCGTTGCTCCCAGGTATTTCTGTGAAATTCCCAGCTGGATCCAGGCACACAGGAAAAGTGCCTGTGTTGGCCTTAATGAAAATAGTACTTACAAACTATAAATTAATATTAATCTGTGGGCAAAAGCCTATGGGGACGTGTCCATCAACTGAGGCCCGGTGAGAAATCGCAATTTTAAATGGGAATAGACGGCGCATAGGCCTCCTGTTTGCTTTGGATAAAGATGACAGTGAAGAGTATTTCACACCTAATAACTACCAGTTGGAAGTTGCATAAAAGAGAAGGTACGCTGCTTTGAAAAACGATTGCTGTATAAAGGCATTAGCTGTGGTCATTGTGAGCTCGTGTGCCTTCGCTGACCCATGGTCTCATTGTGAAAGATGTGAAGCGTATGCGTGCATTTGTGTGTGTGTGTGTGTGTGTGTGTGTGTGTTCTGGGGATTAGGAAAAAAACAAAAGAGGTGGCAGGGGGGGGGGGGGACTCACGCTTCTCTCTTGTGACTCATGTACTGGCCGTTGGTGGAGGCATGCTGGTTGAGGAGTGGGTTCTTTGGCGGTGCCGGGGAGGACAGGTCGAGGCCCCGGTGGCCGTTGTTGCTGCTGTTGTGCTCCTCCTTCACGTGAGCGTTCGTCACCTCCTTCCACAGTTGCTGCAGATCTGCTGGAATCATGCCTGAAACAAACAAATTGGATAATTAAATCAATTAACAGCTAATCCAACTCTCTTCGTCACTTAATTAAATCAAAGCGTCTGTAAACAAAGCCGAGTATTAATTAGAAAATATTCCACTACAGGGTAATGCACTGAGAGCTCGTGCCTCCTCCCTCCTCCCTGCCTCCTTCTCCCCTCCCCTTTTTCCTGTGATCTGAAGCGTGTTTGTATACACAAATCCCTGGCATTCACGCACATTTCATGCCCACAGTAAATAATTAACATCCAGACAAGGCATGAAATCTGAATAATCACCATCATTTTCTCGCAACAACAGAGACGGGGAGAACACACACAACAAAAAGTTTACAATAGCAACGCTAGAAAACACCCCACCCCTGCCTCCTTGAGAAACAGGACCCTGGGGTAATATTCTCAAAAGCGCATTAATGTGCAAAATACTTAAAGCTCTGCACCGCCTCCAATTGACACAGAAGACTTAAACCTCATTTAACAAGTCAAGCACACTGCAGCTCACACAGCCCTTTGAAAAAAAAAAAAAAATCCCTTGAAGACAGAAGACATTTTGCAGCGCGCTGGAAATACATCTACGGAGTGTGTGTGTTTTTTCTGCCTCTGAGTGACAGCGATCCCGACACCCAGGGCCAGATTGGGGATGAGGAAGGATAATGCTGTGTTTGTGCACCCCACTTTCCGTGTCTGGGAGAACTGAGCCTTTGTTTGCACACAATGTATATGTGTATGTGTCCGTCTATAGCGTGTCTGTTACCGCGCAGGAGAAGTCTGCTTTCATTTGACACAAATGAGGCTAAAGCTGATATGTAAAATAAGATTCAGCCTCATAGGCGCAGCTTCTCTGGCTATTTGTATTGTCAGTCAAAACATACTGCATTGGGGTAACCCATATTTTTAATAGCATATTGAAAGATCCAATAGCAGGATGTGTGTGGATTTGTATTGGGTATTCAGATCTGCGCTTAAAGCCGCATGTTTTAAGCATGGTGAAAGAAGCCCTTGGATATGTGGTGAATTAAACCACAGAGCAATGGGCAAGACCACTCGTTTAACATTACAATTAATTAAATCCATTCTCAAAATGAGCACTGGCAAATGAAAGATGATTTGCACATGCTTATCTCCTTGGGTTTATATTCTCCGGATTTTTCCCCCCCCATTTCTAATCACCAGCTCTATAGATACCAGAAGTGCTCCTTTCAAGCACCAGATTGTAATACATTGTGTGCAAAATGCTTAGTCTTAATTTATTCCTGTTGTGGAAAATAACTGTGAGGTGAAGATCTCAATACGATCAGCAAAAATATTTTTAATTTGATAAGCTACTAAAGATTTTAATTATGCTGGTAATGGAGAACATTGGCCTAATGAGGCGGAGGACTCCAGAGAGACGCAGGGGCTAAGAACTGTGAAATGAGTCTGATAGGATTGCTGTAAATTCACACTAGATCGTTTGCATATCAAAGAGCAGGAAATGATTGCAGGACAAATCAATAACCTTTCCACGTTCCAAGGAGCGTCTTTCCTCATTCGAATATTTCAACACGCTCCCTCTATTCTGCCTGCCTGTATTCTCCCTTATTCTCTCCGATGCCTTGATGTGCCCTAATCGAAGCGCACGTCCATGACAGGCTAAACATGCTTAATATTGCGCCCTGCGTTAAAGCATGCTAATCCACTGGTTGTTGCTTTCCAGCTGCATTATTAAGAGACCCCATTGTTGTTTTGATGGTGCAAGGAATCCTTGGAGCAAAAGTTTTTTTTTTTTTTCTGTGATGGCTGGTTTGGAAGGGGAAGGTCACTGGTGATGCGAGTGTCCTGCGCTCCGACAGCGGGAACAATCATTTTCCCCCCACTTGGTGCCCGGTGACAGTGGGCGATGTATTTTTAGCCGATGTGCTTGACAGGGCGGCCCACACTGGCTCAATTACCCAGCAGTCCTGGTGACCCCGACACCACTGTTTACTCAGATGAAACCGCAACGGATAGACTGGTCTGATGAGAGGGGTAACGGAGTGGGACCAAGCTGTCTCTTTCTGGATCTAGTCCGTGGTTTTATTGCTCTCTATTTGCCTCCTCTCTCTTGCTGCTCCTATCTAACCCTAACCTCATTGGACCTCTTCAAACTGTAGCAACAGCTATGGCTCATGATTCCACATAAATGACAATAAAATATCATTACACAAATGTCTCAGAGGGTATTATGTTCGGTGTTTGGACAAACTGCATTGAGCTTCTTCTGGAGAGGTCCCCATCTGATTACTGTGGGAGACATAATGACATTGATCTCCAAATCCTTTTTTTGGGCCCCCAGTTCGTCCATTCTTTAAATGCCAGATTGGTTTATCTTTCCTCTTTCCATTTTTCAACACAACTATTCCACTCATTACGACTGGGAAATACGGACAAGCACTTTAAAAAATGTATGTTGTTGGGACACTTGATTGATCACCGGCCTCTCAACTCAATTTTACCTCTGCAGGTAGCTCTGGCACCGAGACAGGCCGAGCTCTTCAACCTTTTCCTGTCCTTGTCCCCCTGTACCCAGGTGACCATGTTCAAGCAAGCAGAAAGTTGATTTAAGGCTCATAATGACATCAGTTGCAGGCCATCATCCCGCGAATAAAAAATGGCCCCCAGTGCTCCCGGCTCTTTAAACCGGGCTGTTACTTCTCACACACAGAGTCGGTGCCATGGGGGGACAGTGACACCGCTATTAGTTTATTGTTCCGTCAGGCTGGGACCTCTACTGCACCCCTGTTTATGTTGCCGTAATCACTGGCCTGCTGATATGCACCCCTTAGGCCTGAAATATGTCCTGTCCTAATGCTGCAGGAACTATTACCAGTAGCCCACTGCTGGATGTATCAATCACTGACAGGTCAGCCGCATTACCCACCGCTGTCCCTGATGTGCCGCTACACTGTGAGCACTTCATGGCTCGCCACATTCTTTGCTTTCATATTACCGACAAATTTGTCTTGTCACTGTCCCACTGGCCGCTCCTAGACAGCTTAACTGATGTTGTGCGGCTACAAAAACTCACTCTCTTACAGAGCAACCTGGGAGGGCGTCGGGCCACAAAACACACTTTAGCCAATCAGGATGTGCGGAGATAGGCGAGTGCTGTGATACACACACACACACACGCACAAACACACACACAGACACGGCACCTGAGCAACGTGGAGTTATGCCATTGTCTCACTTACACTCTGATCAGGTCAAGAGGAGAGGCTTTCTGTGGGGAGGGGGGGGGTGCTGGATCAAATTTATATTTATGAGAGTTATATCCTCCCCAAACACATTGTTGTAATTTATAACAGATACCGTCTGGCCGCTTCCAAGACTTTGAACATTAATGTCAAAAGAATTTACCGCAAGAGAAACAAATTAAACTTCAGATAAAGTGAGCAATTGTTCTTCGCTCAAAACTGCTATCTACAAGTTTATACTTAATTAGTTCTATCACGTTTTTTAATTCGTAGAGTTAATTCAATGTGATTCTTCAGTCCATCTATTTGGAATAAGAATGACTGTAATCTGTCTCTGCCGACAATTTAACTAAGCAGGAGACTGAAACCAAAATGAACTATAAACTGCGTTGTTGTAGTAAAACACTCTCGAAGTACACATTGCAGACATCCTTGTTTTATTATTATTCATGTTACAATGACCTAAAAATTGCAAAACTTGTTAGTAAATTAAATGTCTCAATACATGACAAAAGGCAACAGTGCAGTTCATGTGACAGCAGTGGCCTTTTCAAACAATTCTATTGATATCTACATTTTGAAATGAAAGAAATAAAAATCATCAGTTAAAAGTCACGCCAATTCATTGCCCCCGAGTCTGAATGCATAATCACCACAGCCCAAACAGAGCAGATCAACTCATCATTTCCGTTGCAGTGCTAACTACTAGCTGGATATTGTAGATTAGATCTGAGCTCTATAGGCCTGGCCCGTTGATGCATGAAAGAGTTTAGCGATGTGGAAAACAGAAAGGTCATCAATAACTTCAAACAGTCAAGCAGAAAATGTGTAGAATAGGAAGAGAAACTGGGGGCCCGAAGCCTAAGTGTTTTAACAGCTGTCCGAGACACAGAGTTAACATCAATGGATTCCAAGGGCAGACTAACCAGGTTTGACTGGATGAAACAAACTGAAACCAACCAATTTTGCGTGGTGAGATTCAGTTCCTCATTTTGATGTTTATACAAACAACGCCCAAGAGAAATTATCCCCTCCACTGTATTGACAACTGTCTTATGAAAAATAGTAAAATACTAATAAAATACAAAATACAAAATACAAACTAAACTCAAAAGTGTGTGTCTAAGAGCGTAGGCGAGATACCTTGGAGGTATTTGACGATGACACTAGTATAAACAGGATGGACTGTTGTGAAATCCAGTAAAAGTACAGTACTTCGCCATATCTGGTGTAATGCTTTACTCAAAGGGTGTGTGCATGTTTGCCAGACATCTGACATAGGGCAATTCAGCAAAGCACACTCACAACACAGCAGCCCTCCACGCCTGCGCCTATGGCAATCGTCTGCTAGCGGATGAGTGATTCCATACCCAGTCCAAACAATAACACGACTGTACAAACCCTGTTTGTGTTTGCCCATTACCTAAGCACCCCCCCAAGCCCTCCCGTTTTATCGCCCTTATCTTGTTATTTCAAAACTGTTTGTCTTAGCTGGGAATGAATAGTCAATGTCATGTTCCAAAACCTCTATGAAGGCGTCTTTGTCACGGGGGGAACCGCTCCTTAAGAAAATATTAAAGAATAAATAAAGAAATAAACTTCCTGGCCAAACAAGTATTGACTCCCTATCAACTAACACAAGGTTTCACAATGATAGGTTCACTGGAAGTTTAGGAACAATAGAGCCAGTCTTCCTCCAGGCTACAGGGATTGCCACCAGGATGCCAATCATAGAGGCAGTAGGACAGAGAGTTGAAGGACAAAGCATGGACATCAGACTCCCCTTCTGCACATCGGTATATTTAACTTCTACTGTCACCAAGGAGGTGGATGATCATAGAAAAAGCAGCACTTTCAACTGATAGTACGCTAAAGCCAACAAGACTGCAAGGGTGTAGACAGTAGACCGTCCCGGATAAGAGGGAGAGTAAGCTGCTCTTTAGTGAATGGGGGAACCGGAGAGTGAGGCCTTGGGAAGATGAGCAACTGTAAATATGTAAATCCTATTTCCTGTGTCCTGAGTCAGTGTGACTATGTGTGTGGTTAGGCGACATAGTAGTGCATTGTTCACTTTGACTGAGCAAATTTGTACAGGTAGTGTAGTTGTGCAAGAACAGTAGCACAGCAAACAGAGTAAGCAGACAGTAAAACAGTGAATATGCAGTATTTAGCGAGGGCAGGGACAGAGCATAGCAGAGATACACCAATACTTGCATCAAATATCAGGGTGACATTAGGCTAAAACAGGATATTGGTATCAAAAAAATACCCAAAGCTAAAATGCCACACGAAGAGCCCTATTTGACATCAAGGCAAAGCAATCTCCAAAAGGGTAAGAACAATAGGAGTTTCTGAAGGCCCAAACCAAACCAAATATATCTGTCCTGAAGCTTGTAATTTCTGCCGGAAATTCAATTAAACTTGACCATTTTCATGCCAAAAAATAAGCATTCAGTGTTTCCACCAGAATTTTATTCTTGCCAGGGTGGAAAAGCCTCTGAAACAGCATTTCGACCGTCATGGGACACTAAAACTCTCCATTGAAACCCAGACTAATGAAATTCTTCAGCAGCTCATTAAGGCAGGGTGAGGCAGGTTTCACTGCAGGTTTTACAGACTGTTGAGTAAAATTCTCCCACACCACGCTGCTATGATTTCTCTAGTCAGACATCTGATATAAAAATGCTAATGATAATGCTAATAATACTAATACTCATACAAGTAATACAAACATTATCTATGGTCAGGGAGGAACCTCCATATAGACAACACTGACTGGCCAATGTATGATTTTTAATAAAAGTCCAATATTGGCCTGAGTCTAACCTTGTCTCTCATCATTTTTGTCTTATTACCTCCAGTCTAATGTTCAGTAAAAGTAGTGGGTGGGATTGTAACTTGGCATAAATTGAACTTGCACTCACAATTGCACTGGAGGTGACAAAGATGTATCGGTTCATCCCTTGATGTAGTTTTAGTGCAGTGCTGGAGCTTTGACAAAGCGGTGTAGTGCGGTAGTATAGTATAGTACAGTGATAGTGAGTACTGACCCTGAGTGAGGGAGTGCAGCGGCAGGCCGGTCTGGCCAGGCTGGATAGTGAGCAGCCCTTGCCTCTGGAGGTTGAGCAGATGCTGCTGCTGGAGCTGCTGGACCTGCAGGAGCTGCTGCTGGAAGGCCAACTGCTGCGCCGACACCTGCTGCTGGGGGCGCACACCCACACACACATACATACAGAGAGAGAGATAGAGAGAGAGAGAGAGAGAGAGAGAGAGAGAGAGGGGCACACCATCAGCAAACACATATATTGGGAAGCATAGGAGCCAGCGCAAACACGTAAAGTTGACATATAAGTTTGTACAATACTGGATCCATGTAAGCCCGCAAAAAAAACATGCAAATTCTAAGTTCAAACATAATGTATAGATCTGAATTTGCAGACAAGGTCACACAGTTTATAGTTAAGAATGTAAATTTTAAAACGTACTGTATCAACACGTGTTTACACATGGAAAACCAAAAAAAAAGAAAAACCGGTTAATGTACTACTCACGCGAACACACACCAAACAGTACACTGTAATTTTCACACATTTTTCCTTTAGTGTGGGTTTGTCTAGGCACACTTAAGACAGGTAGAGTATACATCTCTCTCTCTCTTAATTAACGAGGAGTCGGGAGGCAAATGACAAACAATGAAACAACATAGTTAATCATTCATAATAAGAGCCACAGGAATTTAATTACAGCCATTCATAATTCAGCAAACAACGTGTGACTAAATCAAAGTGCTTAATAACCACCCCAGCCACTCTCACAACTCTCCCAGGCATGGCGCTGAGCTCAGGGATACACTCTTCCCCCAACCAGCGCAGCAAGCTGTGCTAAATCACATACTCTGGACTGACTGAGGAATAGCTGTTTTGTTGATCTAACTGTGCTCGGGCTATTGCAGCGAGAAGAAAAGAAATGTTTTAGTGAAATACGGGGTGCATCTTTTTGGACTTGACCGGCGTTTGAGAGTTTGGCTCTGGGAAGTGAAACGTGTGAACTTGCACGGGATGAAAAAGCGATGGAGGGAGGGAGAGAGAGAGAGGAGAGAGGAGAGGAGAGCAGAAAACGGACAGGAGAGAAAGTCAGAGAGAGTCAGAACAATAAATAGGAGGAAATTATCTAATATCCCCAATCTTCTCTGAATCAAAACAAACCGAGAGATGCTATTTAGATAACAGGGGTGGAGAGGAGAGAGACGACTTTTAACCCTTTCATTAACCCCCTTTCTCGACAGACCCTCGGCCAACTCGCATGTATTGTTACCGACTAAACAACAAGTCGAGATAAAGATCCACTGGGACGGAGCTTACCTTGTTGTGTGTACTTTCTGACAGATAAGGAGGACCAGATAAAATAAGCACGCCCGAGAGGGTACAGGATACCAGGCCTGAATATGAGTATACAAGGCCAGTTGTCAGGCGGGTGGGGGGGTGCGGGAGAGGATGGGGAGGAGGGGGCATTAAATGCGGCGCTGGGCTGCCAAGCTGTGCACCGCGCCCTGTTACCAAACACAGGATACACCACTTTGTTTACTTCTCACAATTGAGTGCATACAAAAAAGGTCTCGGTGCAACGCGGCTGTCAGGTCACCCGCCGGCGGCTCTGAAACCACTGAAACAGCCAGATAAAACGTCTCCCCTCCGCCCACCCCCGTTCGGCTTGTCAAAAGGGTCCAGCGGCCTTCCCTTCCCCTCCCTCTCCCTCTCCCTCTCCCTTCCCCTGCCCCACACCCAGCCTGCTGCTCCGGCACTGGCTCACTAAAAATAAAGCTCTGGGCAGCACTGGTCTAATATAGCTAGGAGGGTCGTCTCATTGGATCAATCCGATGAGGGGGAGTCGGCGCTTTGACAGTGGTGGTGGAGGTTCATGATTCACGACTAACCGCGTTCATTACGGCGTCCTGTGTGATCTAACCCAAAATGAGAAAACAAGAGAGCGAGAGAGACAGATAGAGAAAGAGAAGAGAGAGACCCGATAGAGATCTCACAGGTTTCAGTGAAATTCGGTTTACAGGTGGCCTGTGATCTCCTCTGATCTGTCCTATTTCTGAAAGGAGGTTGCTGCTTTTTCAGCGCGAGAGAAGTTTCTCATGTCTTCAGTGGCTCTCTGTTCTCCGGCTCCTGCCTGACAGCCTGAGACAAAGATAATGGTGCTACGGGGGTGGGAGTTCACAGGGAACAATGTCTTTCATCAGTACGCTAAATAAATAGAGGGTGGCTTTTCGGGGGGGAAAAAAAAAAAAAGAAGAAGAAAAAAAAACGAATATTGCAAATGAATTTAACTCTCTCCCCTTCAAATTTCTTTCTTCTGGTCTCATCAGCTGACAGGAGCTCCTGTGCGCTCCCAGCACGCAGACACATTAAAAACCCCAGACCCAATAGACCAAATAAGAGGTTAACAAGAAGTGGCACAAGGGAGAGAAAAATACAGTCCCTGACAAATGATAAAGAGTGGCACTGGCAGGCCTTTATTGTCAAGCTTCAAATATAAAGTTAAAGATCTTTGAAAAACTAAATTTTGATGTCTTTAAAATAAAAGAGGCACAAAGCAACAACAGGGGGTTATTGTCTGGCAGCCACAGGGGAGTCGCTGCATAATTCTTATTCTGTCTTTTGATGGCTGCTAGAAATGCGATTGAAAAGAGAGAGAGTGATCGAGGGAGAGAAAGAAAACATCGGCAGAGGGGGAGAGACTCTCGAGGCTGCATCCATTTCCTGTGATCATACATAATACGCTTCAAAAGTTGTTTTTTCTTTTTTTCTCGTGCTCCATTCAACTGATCAATTGCACCTCCTTGTGCCCCCCCTCCCTCTCCCCTGCTCCTCTGGTGTTTACATCAGATGCGACTTGGTGACAGGCCCTATCTGAGGCCGAGGAGCTCCGCTGTCATGTTGATTTATGGGAGCATCACGCCACAACTTGTCCAAACTGAAGCCCGCAGTTCATTAATTAGGGAGCTGCGACTTTGAAGTTGGTAGCTTCGACAGTTCACGAACGTGCGTGAGTGTGTGCGCGCGGGGATGTGTGTGTGTGTGTGTGTGTGTGTGTGTCTGCTTTTAACATTTGACTTAATTTTCTATGCTTTCTCTCCCTTCCTCTTCTCCCCAAACGTGGAACTCAATGGGGAAAAGAGCAAAAATTCCCAGATTGTCTTTGAACTTCTTTTGACCGCACAATAATCATTTTCTTCGTCCACAGTGATGCCTGTATCCGCCAGTCATTAACACGCATTAAGCTGCTGCCTATGAGCAAGCTCTGCTGTACTGGAGGGAGCGAAGGAGAGAGAGAGAGAGGGGGAGAGAGAGAGAGAGAGAGAGAGAGAGAGAGAGATGGGAAAGAAAAAAAAAAAAACTCAACACAGGCAACAAAGCTGGGAGCGTTCTCTGCACTGATATCTCACAATTACATGCCTTCTCTCCCTCTGCCATTTCCATGTTAATTACCGAGGAAAGCCTCTCAGATTTATATGCTCCGTGTTCCTGCCTTTCTCCCTTCTGCCTTTCATTATGTCCTACAAGAGGCTCACGGGAACGGTCATCTCTTTGTTCCACAGGACACTTGTTTACTTGAAAAAAAAAAAAAACTGGCCCCATCGTTTATTTCGTTGCCTGAGCCGTATCAGTCCGTTGTCTTGGAAAAAGGGACACCGCACTCTTGGTACAGTATCATTCAGTTGTTGCTATTTACCCAGCGAGTCTGACATGCTAATCAGAAGCATGAGTGCACTTGATTCTCCCTCTCTCTCCTCTTTCCTCTAACCACAGGCTGGAAGCAGATGGGGTTGAGGGAGGGAGCACACATGCCTTCCATGCTCTGTCTGGCTGACGGGGCTGGTAATGGCAGGCGGTCGGGGTGATGTCAGCCTACCTCTTTACTCTGCTTGCTGCCTGCATGCTGCTGCTGCTGCTGCTGCTGCTGGAGGAGCTGGAGGTGGAGCTGTTCCTGCTGCTTCTTGTAGAACTCTTGGAGTTGCTGCTGCAAAAGAGACGGAGAAGAGAGGAGGGCGACATGTCAGCAAAGGGATGGGGGGTGGGGGTGGGGAGGGGGGGTGGCTCAACAACCAGTCAGTCAGTTAGTCAGTGTACATATAAACTCAGCAGTGGGTTTTGGTTTTGTGAGAATTTTCAATACTTTGAGGAATGTTGTCTTTGAGGCTTAAAAGGGAGCAGAAGGGTTCAAAGTGAATCTATCTGTGGGAAACACTGTCTATATATGTGTGTGTGTGTGTGTGTGTGTGTGTGTGTGTGTAGATTTTCAGTCCAAAATGAGACATCCGCCATTTCAAACGTGTGATGCCTAGTCCGACAAAATGATTAATGACACAAAATTAAAATAGATTATGGCTCTTTTTAAAAGATAGTAGGTAACTCAAGTCTTGGGTTGAAAAATGATTACACCCTTACAGACTGGATCCTCTATGTTTTAAATACACTGAATGATGAAATTCAGGTAATGATAATATACGGCATATATATTGCTACCTATCTCTATGCAGGTTGTTGGTGATGTTAGTTGTACCTGCTGTAACATGAGGGCCTGTTGCTGCTGGAGGAGAACCTGGAGCTGCTGAGGGCTCAGGACCTGCTGCTGAAGGATCTGCTGCATCTGCTGTGGAGTTATCACTTGGGGTGTCATCATAGCCACTGACACTGGAACCTGCAGAGACACACGCATGTGCAAAAAAAAAAAAAAAAAAAAAAAAAAGAGGACAGCTGTCAAACAATTGGTCCACGAGTGCATACACAGTGCAGAAAAGCCACCGATCCTCACACATGGAGGAAAGAGACGGCTGCAGTACGGCGGAGCGCTGCACACTGCTCAGAGGAAACAGCTAAGGCTAGTCCGGCCCCTAGCCTGAGACTGTTTGGGTCTGAAGAAATCACCAGGAGTGTCATCTTGGCATGTTACAGTCTACCCCCCCCTCCACCGCCACCACTGCCAACATCCCCCCCCCCCCCCCCCCCCCCCAGTCGTAATGACACCATGCTAGACTGAGGCGGACTAAAGGACACAAGACGGCCAGGCTTGGATCACACGCCTGTGGAGAGTCAACAACAGCCAGCCGTCCCCCGCCCCCCTCCCCCCCACAGCCGACCTTCAGCAACAACACCCCCCCCACACACACACACACACACACACACACTTCTCTCTCGCAAACCCCTCAACGGCATCGGACATGATCTGCAATCTGTTGTGATGCTTCTCAGAGCTCGCCGTTTATACAACATGGCAAATATGCCATACCTGAGGACGTGAAAGATCGCCTCAAAATGCTGCGGTTCCCTCTTTGTGCACGCACGACATGTCATGTGAGAACATTTCATTAGAAATGCTGTCAACAGCGATCTATTAATGTGAAGATATAGAATGCCTGGAGGAGGAGCCACGGTGAAGAACACGCAGGCCTCTAACTAACTCCCAGCAGAAAGGTGTGAGTGCATGACTCCTCAAAACAAGTGATTTGTTGTGACACCGAAAGAGCCCCACAGTTGTCAGGGTGCCTTAATTGCTCCGGCGGCGTAGGGGACTCGGAGTGTGTCTGGATGCTGCCACTCACTGCTATGATGTGCGATACCATTAAAAGCTCCTTTCGCTGACATTTGGATGACAAACAGCGACTAAGATGTACTTGATAGCGCTGCACTTTTGCGATTGTTAACATGTTTTGGTGATGGTTCTTTTGTGTAAGCGCGTGCGCACGCGTACACGAGCGTGCACGTGCCAGTGTGTGTGTGTGTTAAAATGTGCTTTGTGTCTCGCAGGCTGATGTCAGCGGCTGATCGAGCAGACATTACGGGTGACAGTCTGTCTTCGCCAAGGTTACCCAAATTGTGTGCCGGCCTTATAGCTAATGACACCCCTTTGAATTTTTCATGCATTTCTGAATGTAATTTAGCTGTTTAGAATCTCATCCGGCTACTAAGGGGCTTCTCTTGACACACACCCTGCATGCATATCACCTTATTCATTCTCCCCACTGTAGCATAAAACAAAAACAAAGCGGAGCCGTAATGAACAGCTTGTACTGCAACTGCAGAGGAAAGGGCAGTGATGTCAAACAGGACGGACCAGCTTTGATGCTTCCAGTTAACTTCATTGAGCAGCGCTGTACTACACTGTGCAGCGTTCTTCCAGCCCAGAGAGAATGGAGGAGGCTCAGCCCCACCCAGGACTAACACACACTTCACATTTCTCATTTCCAGCGCCAGACGTACGAGCACGAGGAGGAAAATGCAATATTAATTCCCCCCTGTATTATGTCTTAATATGCAGTCCATCTTGACTTTTGCACATGGCTTGTCCTGTCATTTGCATAGCCTCGGCCTCCCGCTTCCTAATTTCACAGTCATTATCCACTGAAGTCCTTTTTTCTGGGCATCACTAATTTTGATGAACTATTTTGAAGGTCAACCAAGCAGCCCTGTCTTGCTGACACGCAAGCCCCATACACGATGTGATAGATATGGCCCGTCTGCACCGCTGACAATTACCCCCCACACTCACCGAGGATAAATAATAACGGTCCTTTTTTTAGATGCTTTACATTAACTACATGCATTAAAAATCTACTCCATACTTGACATGCTATATTTTTTACCACCACGTTAAGGCTGTAAATTTAGCCTTATTTTCACATGTATAATCATTTTATCATGCTTCTTTGATGTCACATTATATAGAGTCTGACGTGCAGAAAGGGAAAATAAACTAAAATTAACACAGAGGTTTTACACACTTTCACAGCTCTCAATAGCTGACAATTTCATTCCAAATTAGATTGAGATTTCATTCAATTTAATTGTCTTTATTTTTACACCTTGGGTGTATATCTCATCATGGCTTCACACCTCGCCTTGTCAGGAGCGTCTGGCTCACAGTAACTACAGCTAGAGCAGCTTCCTCCCTGCACAGCCCCAGCAAGAGGCTATTACAGACCCCCATTTTATTACCCATTACTACTGAGGTCATTAGCAGCAAGAGGGATTGTATGCTTCTTAACCTATTGATCAATGTAACTACTACCATTTAATCCTGTGCTGAAGGAGTGAAAATCTGCCTAAGACGGGGGGCTATTGAGGAGAAGGGCGGGAGGGAGCACTTTAACTGAAAAATATTGCCCTGGCCGCTGTATCATGCCCATTTAACGCAAACACAGGACGCCAGTCGCCATTTAGAGCACTCCCATATGGTGCACTCCCTTATCTCTTGGATAACATCATGACTCCAGATGAACCACAAAAATACATCACCATCTAAAGATAGTCTAAAAGGAGACTCGCACTGGGCTAATAACTGGAGGGATCTTCTGAGCCCAGCTCTAATCTACTCCACCAATATGTGGGTGTGAAAAAGAGGACATTCTGGGCATGCCAGAAATAGCTGACGTTTATGAATTTCACGAAGGTGTGGTGCTCTCCAGGTGCCTCCCATACATAAACATTCAAACCTGGAACATTCTCACACAGCTGCAGAGTGACTGGAGGCAATATACTCTACCAGCACAGGCCTGCTGGCCAAACACACACGCACACACACACACACACACAAACCTGAACTGAGGCATGTTAACTGTCGCAAGCACATACAGGCACATGTACAGCACATAATCTATAGGAGGAACAAAACCATATTTACTATACACACACCAGGGCAGTATGCATGCACCACATGTACAATATAAAAACTGGGCATTGCATTTTAAAAATGTTTCAGTACAGCATTTATTCATTCAATTATTTTGTGTGTTCTTGTTTGTATTTCAGAAAAATATGAAAAAATAATACATATATATACACACATATAATTGGAAAAAAATGTAATATTCCTTTTTGTCAGAGTTAGCAATCTGACACCAATAGAAATGTATTTATCATATCGTATTCCTCTGCATAACTTGTGGCACAGGAGAACGTTCATGTTCAGAAAGCACACACACACACACACACATGCATGCACACACACACCCTGGTACACACACACACACACACACACACACAGTGTAGCGTTTGTCATTAAAGGACACCTAAGCCAACTTCTCTTTGTGCGTTACCACTCAAGAGAACAAGCACAAAATATGATAATCTAATGAGGGAACACAAGCCGCACATCTGACGACGTCGGTTAGTCACTGATTCAGAGTTAATGAAGACGCTCCGTCTCCCCCCCCCCACCCCCCCCACCCCCCCACCCCCACCCCATCACAAGTCAGAGGTCAGAGCCTGGTGAGAAGGAGTAGGGGTGAGCCGGGCTGGCACTGGGATAGCCTCTCTCCCTGCACCGAGGCAATTAAGGAGAATAGAAATGAGGGAAAGGAGGCCAACATCAGTGAGAGCGGAGCAGACGTTTAACTGGCCATGAAGGTGCAGGTTAGATGAAGGAGAGAAAAGAAAGAAAAAAGAAAAAAGAAAAAAAAAAAGAAAGAGAATGATCAAATTTTCATTTGCGCTCCCTCGGGTCATCTTGTTTTGTAGGGGCATCAAATGGAATGGAGAAGTAAAGAAATAACAAGCCCTTGAGAAATCAGAGAGTCCAGTCCGTTTGATGCTGATGTTTTACCTTGGCCTACAGTGGCGCAAGGGAAGCAGCCAGCGTCCTGACTACGATCCTCTGCATGAAAATGTCGCCGAAATGAGGATTTCACGGGAGCCATTGTGCTTAAGTGATGTGTGAACATAATTAGTCGTCGACAAGATTGGAAAGACTAATTCCCCATCATCCATTCAGGTTGATTGAAATCTCTGAGGTGGAGAGCATTTACGAGAAAAACAAGCACATTACCTTCCCATGTAAAAAAGAAAAACATATATATACCAATAACCTTTCTCTTCCAACAGTAATAATAATAATAATAATAATGATAATAATTAAAATAAATATCTCAATTAAATCAAATGTCATATTTGTACATAACACATTTTAGTAAGTAAGTCTGGCCTATGAAATTTAACCAGCAGAGGACAGAACTATCCATCCCTGAATGTGTTAAGACCTCGATCATTTTTCTCCGTCATCCACATTCAAGCTGTTTTAAAAATGTTTACCATTCAGATAAACAGGATAATCACAGTCGCATTTTCTCTCCATTTGCTATATATATATATATATTCCGTATTTGGGGGGGAGGAGGGGTTGGGGTCGAAATGATTCGCAGCAACTGTAAAAACAAAAGTCAAGATTGCATTTTAATTAACTTTTCAACTACAAACAAACAGGTTTTCAGCGGGGTCGGGCCCAGCGTCGGGTTTAAACAAACAAACTGCACGGCAAAGTGAGCGAGGCTCTCACCCCAACAATAACAGCTGAGCTGCGTGCCGGACGCTCTTTCCCACACTGGAGGCGGCCGCCAGTGCAGGTGCCCACTGCTGACTACAGAGCAGAGGGCATGGTCCCCCAACACACACACACACACACACACACACACACACACACACACACACACACACACAGCCACAATCTCTGAAACTGGAGTGAGAGAAACAGCATCCTTTGCATCGCCACTCACACAAAGGTCTATCAGTTTACAGTAGCATTCATCTTTTTCCAATAACTCAGCATTATATATTTCAGAATATATGATTTCAATCTACAAGGCAAATTGATAACCAGCTGTTTTCTTGTACAAAAAAATCAACAAAAAAAACCCCAAAACACCTTTGTATTTTAGTTATTTGGAAGTGAATGTTTCCTCACAAAAACATTTTCAAAATTCATTCAGGTTCACAGAAAAGCTTGAGTGCTTCTTTCCATTTTCACATGGGAAACTCTGATGACATCCTCCGTCGCTCTCGCTGACCTTTCTAGCCACACCCCCGAATGCATATTCCACAGCCAAAAGGCACTTGACTTTTGAGACCTGGCTCACAAATTTGGGGTGACAACTGCCGTCCAACACACCGCCGTTCACAGCCGTTCACCTTCCCCGAAAACGTCCCACTATCACTGTCTCTGTGTCTGCTGCATGCCCATGATCTATGGTCTACCAGCTCAGCACGGTTACGCAACACTGCATGTCTGTAGATGCATTATTTGAGTCGGTTGAGATTTAATTAAGATCACAGTCTCTAAAATCCCTTTCAAATGAAACTGTACCCAAAGACAATGGCTGACACATCCTCATGCAGATTGTTTCTATTCTCTGCACACCAGCAACGCAAAGCTAATCCTTGTTTCCATGACGGCAGACAAGGGGGCCACAAATTGTGTTGCTTCTTCATGCTCCTCATGTTGTCTTTAGTGACTCATAAACTATACAGCCAATTAATAAAATTCTATAAAAAAATAAATAAATAAATAAAAAAAGATATTCAATGTCAGCAGTTGGTTTACATTATGAATTATGATGAATCAGGACACATCATATTGTGGTTTAGTTCCACACAGCCCCACTGATTCAGCCATATGTTTTTGATGCAACTTGTCAATACTATCACTGCCTCCATCGTTTTAAAATATAGGTCATGATTGAGATGAGTGGTGAAAAAAAAGTACGGTCATCTTTTTGCCATAAAACACTCTACACCATGTAATCACATCATTATCCTACCATCTCAACCCTTTGAAACGCATGGCATCTCAAGTGTAGAGTTAATCTTCCTATCTGAAACAGAGACGCACACTGTAACCAAGTACTCCAAGCAGTAATACTCCTTAAAAAAAAAATGTATGAAAGCCGTTTTCAAGTAAAAACATGTTTTAGTCTGGAAAGCCAGTGAACAACAGCAGAGAGCAGCTGGTGGCTCACTATATCACTGCTAAACTATTCCCCCTTCTCTCCTCTCTCTCTCTCTCTTTCTGTGCCTGCCTGCTCCACTACAAAGCAATGACCATCCCTGTAAAGGATATCCCAGCAAGCTGTGGGGCTCTGGCGGCTACCCCCCTGTGCCCCCCTCTCCGGGTACAAGGCTAATATCTGGTTGCCTATGTCATGGTTTAGAAATGACAGGTGCTGGCAGCCCCTCGCCTTGACAGGCCACTGCACAAATAACGCCCCTGCCTGAAAGGGCTAATGCACTACTAATGAACAATAAATCAACTTTGATTACAAACTGTCAACCCAATCAGCTCGCACTCCAGCTCTCCCAAACTGCGAGTCCCGGCACAGCTGCACGGCATTACGGTGCACGCTGCCCTGTTTAGGCTTCGCTCTCCTCCTCCTCCTCCTATTCCTCCTCGCCCATCTGATCTTCACCTCCGCCGGCTCCGTCTCTCCCTCTTTCCTTCACTGCCACACTCACCCACTTCCTTCACACTGACACAAGCTGCTGAAAACTTGCATCCAGAAAAGTGACCGCCGCACGGCGGGCGCAGAGAATGGAAAACAATACTCGAAAAAGTGAAGCGAATGCTTTTCGGTGCTTGCATGAGTGTATTACTTAAAATCGTTGCAGTCAGTAGACTTGAGGTCATTAAACACCACAAAGTCAATAGCTGTCTTCTGTGTAAAATCTCACGGCTGCCAAGTAGGACTCAAACTCCACAACAGGAAAAAAGGAGGAAGATGACGGAGGTACAACTTTCCCACTTAAATGCACTCCGTAATCCCTTTACTACATATACACACACATGCACGTGCGCACACACACACACACACACACACACACACACAAACATTCACACTCCCTAACTTTTCAGGAAGATATGAGCGCTGACATTTGGAGTGACAGCGTGTCTCTAACGTGGTTTTGTGGTGACGGTGTCAAATATAGAGCTGTGCCTCCCTCTGTCTTAATTCACTGTGACATGGTGAGGAGAGTGAGGATTAGTCCAGGCCATAGCCTGAGAGCAAGCAAAGTCTGACCAGCACTCACTAACTCTGAGACACACGCCATAACAAAATACACAACCAGCAAAACCCCATACACAACAACAAATAAAGGTCTCTCCGTACAATTTAAGTGCCTGACCCTGAGAATAATAAATACACTAAAGTAACAAAATACTAATTTTGTGGGGGAAAAAACAGTGTAAAAGACAAACCTGCCTCGTGCTTTTCCTAGAACTTTCCATAATTCAAACAACATACGGTACAGGATCCTGCTTAACTGGTTAGCTCACTATCAGCAAAGTAAATGAAACTAAACAAACAGTAAAATGGCAGTCAGCAACTTACTGTAAAGGCTTAGCAAATACAGATACTAACAAACAAGCAAAGTATATGAACTGTTGCTTAAACGCATTTTAAAGGAACTGAAAGGCTCCATCTATAAATACCATCAACAGCACAGCAGATAAACAAATGCACCTACAGCATACACACACTCTTAAAAAAAACACAAAAAAACAGCAAATTCTGCTACAATAAATATACTATAAATCACACTTGCTTGCTGTGTTTCTACCACCAGGACAAGCCTGTACACTGTCAGTGTCTCAACGGCACAGTAAACCCTGGATCACTTCTCCTCTCATACAAACTGCATGACAAAATTAACCAATTACAATGATAGAACATCAACAATAGGCAGACAATAAGCCTCCTTTTCTCCTTTTCCCTGGTCAAATTAAATTGTCAAGTTTTTTACACAAGAAAGCTGGCAAAATCACAAAAATCAATCATATTGACAAACCTGACAAACTCCATTTAGCTGGCAGGGTAAACAGAGTGCCGGGCCGCGCGGTGTGGAGTGAAGCAGAGCGGAGAGCAGAGCGGCAAGGGAAGAGAGAGAGAGAGAGAGAGAGAGAGAGAGAGAGAGAGAGAGAGAGAGAGTGAGCGAGAGAGAGAGAGAGAGAGAGAGAGAGAGCGAGCGAGCGAGCGAGCGAGAGAGAGAGGCAGGCAGGCAGGCGGATGAACAAGCGCTGCTGTGCTGTAGAGACTCCAACCTTCCTCGGGATACAGACAGATTGCACGCGCAAGGTTGCTCCCTGGCTGACAAGATACAAAACTATCCAATCAACCACGCCCTTCTCCACCAATCACAACCAGCCCTCTAAACATAATCAATTCAAATGGGGCCACACAATGGGGTGCCGCGGGCCGGGCTGCAGGTGAACCCGTGCCTTTGTGTGGGGGCCCCTTTAAAAAAAAAAAAAAAAGCCACAGTTGACGGCTGTTAACCCTTTGACCCCTGCCGGGACTCCGGCCGTGCTATTGAAACAATGGGAGCCTAAAGAAAGAGGCCCTTTAATTAAACAACAGATAAGTAAACACAGCTATCCAGCGGAAAGAAAGAAAGAAAACTGGCCCCGCTATCAGCCCCTTTATTGTTCTGCTAAATGGAATTGTTTATAGTGCCAGCACAAAGAGCACAACTCATTTCACATGCTGAAAACAACAAACGCACCAACAATCCAGACGCTTTGTAGTTGTTTGGGCTTGTTGTTTTTTTTCTTTTTTATTTGTATTTCCCAAGTTGAGACAATACCATATGTGAGTACTTCATTTTAGAGTAAAATAAGATATTTATGAAAACAATGCTTGTTTGCTTTTCCCCCACTAATGCCATGTGTACACTTACACCACAGCACACAACTATTTGCAGTGTACCAAGACACGTTTGGGTGTATTTGTTCATTGTACCAAACACAGCAACATAAACTTTTAACAGTTTTAAATACTTATCCTACAATTTGGCCTCAGACGAGCTAAAAACCACTTACATTAATAGCTAACATCACGCCAGCTACCAGGCAATCCGTCCAACTCCATCCCAATGAGAGCAATTAGCTGTCATGATATCATCACACGCTTTAACACCCATGTGCACTCAGCAAGGAGAGAAGGCAGCAGAGGAGAACAGGACCCTGCCACCTACTGGAGATCTGACTGAACTCACCAGGAGAGAGAGAAGGCAGCACGAGATACACTGGCTCCTGTCAACCTACATTTTCCTCTCTTTTGACAGTGAATCTAACCTTTCCAATCTCTCTGTCTATCTTTTACATTTTCATATGTTTCCGTCTACAGTATAACTTCATTTAAAAAAAAAAAAAATTGGCAGGAGCTATTTGTCAGACTGAATTCTAATAAGAAATAAAAAAAAGATCTGATTCACTTGTTACAAACCTGTGCAACCTATTTAGGATACAATTCTAGGAAAACAAAGTGAGGCAGGATTAACACCTCACTTTGTTAATTACCATGACAATAAACACAAAGCAGAATAACAGAGCACTAAAACACAGCTCATATCAACAGCTATAAACGCTTGGCCAAGGATGAAGGAATGTTCATGGGATGCATTCCAGTCCGCAAACACACTGGTAAAATAAACAGAGAGCCTGCATAACAAGCCACCGCTCTCATCTGCTAATAACTAACAATGAGCTTTGCTAAGCTGGCCTGACCTATATAAATTATTGACTGGGACACCTCAAGTGTCAAAAGTGACAATTCCAATACATATCGTAGTGAATAATTAAGTGGAAGAAAAGGCTCTTTATTTTCTATCTGACACACTCAAGACGGCTCACACAAAAAGACAGTGACATGCAGGCATGCACTCGCAACTGCACGTGCACACACACAGACAGACACACACACACACACACACACAAAGTGGTTAGGCTGTGGCCACACTCTTCTCCCCCGGCACTCTCCCTGGGGTGGCATGTCGGCGTATTCTCAATAAAACACCTTCTTAGCAGTAATAGGCCACTGTTCTCATTTCAACGCTCCCAAAGGCCTCATGATAAATTTAGCAGACACACAGTTCAAGCTTCTCCTCTCACACACTGTCTCTCTAATCCATTGCCTCTGTGCCTGCGCCATGTACAATAATTACACATATGTGTCGATGTGATACACACTCTATATAGATTTTTTTTTTTTTTCCCTGTGTATGGAAAAGCATCAATATCCTTGAGCCTTGAACCGCCGTCCCCTGTGATAGTTTACGGAGAGCACTGAGCGATTGTGCTCATGACAGAGTGGATGACATTATAAAATACTCCCATTTCCTGCTCGAGTTAGAGTGAAAGTATGAGTTAATGTCTGGTCTGGCCCGGGCTCTGCTCTGGCTAAAGATAACGACACGGCTCCGATTACAAAGCCTGCCCAAAACACTAACACAGCCAGTGAATGAGCTACACCAGCATGCCAGGCCAGTATCTAACTCCTGCTACAGTTATAGCAAGAGAAGAGAAGAGAAGAGAGGAGGTGGAAGAAAATATGCCCATAGGTTTTCTTGAAAGGCATCGGTGACCTGGGCCTTTGTCATGAGAAAACAAACACAGTCTGTTTCCCTATGTGTGTGAAGTAAATCATTGTTTACTGATGGAGGGCGTCAGCAGGGCAGGTGTGGAGCCTACGCAAACAACAGCTGCTCTATACACTATTGTCAAGGCAAAAAAAAAAAAAAATCTCACAAATCATAACGTCTAATCCTCGTTTTATTTTACACATTTCTGTTAGAACTTGTCAACAGCTTTCTATTATCATCCAAGTCAATGGAGACTCAAACCATTTCATCACAGAAACAAGCAACACAGCCTTTTCTATTGTGTTCTATAAATTGCGGCAAATCTGAGAATTAGCGAAGCAGCAGTTTGAGAGGGACTTGCATTCACATTCTGTGGTTTTGTGACCCACTGACTTGCAGGAGGATGCTGTGCAATTTTTCTACAGCTCTAAAACAATAGCAACAAAAACCTTTTTGATGGACCGAAAGAAGTGAAGTGTTTTTGTTAGTGAACAATAAACAGTAGTTCCTCAGTATTTCCATGCTGAAGACCAAAGGTAATCAGGCCTTTCCCGTCCGAGCCCCTAAAAAATACTGTCATCTTTTAAATCACTTACTAAAACAAATTTTAACAGACCAGCATTTGTTTGATTTGTTTTTCCTTGATTTGTTTATTTTATTCTGGCTGTATTTGCCTGTTTGATCTTTTTGCACCCTTGTTTCTAAATCATGTGAAGCATTTTCATTATTTACCATTTTTGAAACTGAAACTATTTTTGAAAAAGTCCAATGAAATAAAGTGCATTATGAACATTATCATTATCATTATTATTGTTATTATTATTATTATTATTATTACAGGATAGTGAACCCACCCTTTAACATCTGCAATCTACCAATAGTCCCTTTGATGCATGGAATAAGTCATATTTGGAGTGAATGAGGTTATCACTCAAAGCGAAATGGAGTTACGGTAAGTCACGCCTGACTCAACGTGTTCCTCCTGGTCTATTATGTATGGGTTTGGTTATTTACTTTTAATTTCAGCATTCATGAACACATTGTTTAGTCAGCACATGTGAAGTCTGTATTTGCAAAATATTTCCTGAGGTGATATGCCAGCCAGCGTATAACGGAGCTTGTGTTTTGGCGTGTACTGTCTACTGTGGTTTTTCACTTAGTCAAAACAAGAACACTTTTGGGTTTGAGCAACATCGATTTACGGAGGTGGGGGAATTTCTTGCCTCTTATTGTTTGGTGATCTGATTCATATTTGATTTAATCAGAAACTATATTAACATACAGACTCGCCACAGCATTTTGTTGAGCAAAAAAGAGTGATACAGTGTGGGTTGTGGAAGGGCAGTTGTAGAGTAAAAAAAGAGTAGACTTGGACACTCCGGTGCAGCAATGTTGAATTTTAAGCCACAGAAAAGTTTGTATGAAATGCTTGTTATTGTAATGTTGTGTCACAGATAACAGCAAAAAGCATTTATTACAATTACACTGATTCTTAGAAAGTACGAGAATCTGCTAAACTTGGTGCCGCTGGTCATCGCTTTTTAAAGAAGGGTTTCAAGTAGGAGGGAAGGTAGCCTACAGCCCCACTAGCCACTACGGCTAACTGTTTAGCTAACCCAGTTTGTTTCCAAACCACCCAGTAAAATTCCTCAACTGGAGGTAAGAGATGAAGATGGGGTAATCATTTTGTTCATTCTTTTCCTAATAATGCAGTATCCAGTATTTCTCGCACTTAATGTGAATTTATTTTGCCTGTTAAGGTAAAAAGAGAACGCAACAGCAAAGAAATCACAGATCTAAGTTTTCCTCGCAGCTTTCCATAGAGCAGTTATAGCTACATGGATTACGGGGTTGTGTACTATGAGGGCTTACTGTACAATGTCCAACACAAATATACATCTTCAAATTATGCCCTCATGTTGCTTAAGGCACTTCTGTCTCTGGAGCTCTTCTCATGCAGTCTGAGAGAGACGATTTTCCTGCTCCCTTCTCCTAAAACAGGGTGAAATGCCTTGGTGGAGATGGAAACCGTGAATCGCCGAGCTGTCAAAAGTGGAGACAACATGCCTCATCCAGATGAACACACTCGTCACTTGTGAGAGAAGAAGCGGCATTGTGAGCTGATGCCGAGTTGAATGCACCTTGCATAGCTGTTAGTGTTTATTAATGCTATGGTTGACTGTGCATCCATCCACCCATTCACCCCTCCCCAAAGGGCGTGTGAATCACTCCAAACAACACATGGCTGACATCAAGATATAGTGCCAGAGGATGATTCAAAGATACAACATTTTTTGGGGGGAGTGAGTGTGTGTGTGTGTGTGTGTGTGTGTGTGTGTCTGGGTGGATGAGTGAGTGGGTGGGGGGGGTTGAAAGGGTGCACAGCTTGAAGGGAAACATCAGGGCTCAAATGAAAAGAGGGTCCTGAAAATGGCAGAGTGGCTCCCAGCGCTGTGACTGGAGTCAATCCGACAGTCATCGTCTCGGCTGGGAGAGAGCTCCTAACACAACAGCCCCCCGATGCCTGCTCGGCTGCATGGAAATAGGAGGGATGACTTCATTCTGACAGGATTATCCCAAACCTGGTTCTAATCTATACAGTACACATAATACATTTTTACAATATGACAAGGAAAACAAGCGGCGGAGGAGACGGCCTGATCCTGGGGTCCCGCACGGACACGGGACTCGGCGTTGTGTTGATCATTCCTGACAGATTGTATCACCTCAAAGCAACGCACGCATCAAAATGAGAATTCATTACGGCATTACCTTGAGACCTTTTACAAACACAAAGAGATGAAGTCCTTGTGAGGATCGCGCGCGCACACACACACGGTGAATTATGGGATTTGGCGGTCGGAGCCGCTTTGCAGACTGACAGGGGAGCTATTCTGAAGGATATTTCCTCAAAATATCAATAGCGGCAATACATCCTGGGAGTAAGAAAGCAATGATGGAGCAAAACAAACCAATTTCTATTTCAAACAAGAGTGTGTGTTTAGGAAAAAAGCCTCTCTTAAGTATGGATACACTTAAGCCCGGACAGTCTGAAACAAGCTCTGAAGAATGAAAGCTAATGTTGGTGGGGTTTCTTCCTACACCTTCTAAACCATCATTGGGTGGCTGCATCCACCTCCACTGTGCATTATCTCTGTCACCTCTATGTGAAATAAATAACCTGCAGAGGGATTTGAACTTTAATGGACTGGTTACTCTTAGCAAGTTTAAAGCAGCTGTTAGGATAATGGAAGATGAATCTACTGGAAATTGGCAATGCTTTGATTTGGTTGATTGTTTTGGGATTGTGCCACCATTCCTTCTCTCTCTCTGTTCAGCTCCTCTTTCTCCTGCTCACTCTCCTTCTTTTCTTCCTCTCAGATTATCTATATATATATATTTTTATTCTGTAATGTTTCAACTGTATTTTCTATCCCCTGCAACTAAATATACTGCTGCTGTCTTGGTCAGGTCTCCCTTGTGAAAAGAGATTCTTCATCTCAGTGCGACTAACCTGGAACACAAAGGATAAATTCTACAGATATTGTTTAAAAAATCCTGTTTGGGCAAGGGGCCAGAGATTGCTGGGCTTGTGCTCACTGTCACCTCGCCGGTGGGCTACCGCTGCCGCGCCACTTTGGGCCACTGGCCGACCGGGCTGCGGGAACACCTCGAAATGCCGCCTCGGATCGCCCTGCAGCACTGGCTGGGCTCCAGCTGACAGGCCTCGGCCCAGTGCTCTAATGACTTACAGATTGGAGCACTGTGGTGTACATGTGTCAGGACAATGCCATGGGTCTACTGCAAAAACCAGTAGGAGAGGGAGAGAGAGAGAGCCGGCGGCTTCTCCCTGTCCTGTCAGACAGAGAGGCTTGGCCCCTGGATTCTGTCACATCACGCTTCCCCCCAACAGACCACAAATGAAGGATGTGAACAGCAAACGTGGGGAGGAGGGGCGTTGGAGGGGGCGCTGCTAGAACTTAAAAGGCTTTCATCATGTAAACTGAAAAGACATTATCTTTTGACCTGGAGATGCCCTCTGTGAGGCTGCACACTATGGTGTGAAAACAGGGAGAGAGAGAAATAAAGAGAGAGAGGGAGAGAGGAAAAGAAAGAAGAAAGAAAGAGTGATTGTGGATTGTGGTTTCAACTGGCAATAGTATAGATAAGAAAATTGGCTGCTGGCATGCTTTTTGAAACACATTATCAGAGGTTTGTCTGTGTCTGAAGAATAACAAGTGATGCACCTTTGACATCATCAAAATGTTCAATGCAACATTTATCAGAACATGTTGAGGAGGTGATCTGTCAAATGAATCATGCAACTTTCTAAACACAAAAGGAGGCCAGCACATAATCTCAAAGTTGAGTAAGCAATGAAACCCAAAGAAAGGAAAAGATCTTTTGGCTTTTCCATTCCTCACAAACAAGGGCTTCAAAGATGAAAAATGGAAGTTCTCAGCAGTGAATATGTACAGTGAAGTTCCTATGTTTTTTTCGATACCGTTCTCTGAACTCAGCTGAGCATTTTCTGTAAAAACCGCCTTAACCCAAAGCTGCAACTGAACAGATTTGAGGACCAGACATTTGTTAAGAGCATCCTTACTTCTTCCATTACCCATCCGCTTCTCCTCCATCCGACTACTCACACATTCTCGTTACAATCAGTGCAGACCTACTACAGACAGATAACAGTCAATGTCATTCAAGCAGGGTCCACACAGGGAACTCTAGCTGGCCTCTAGCCATACCTCACACTGTACCAGTGACATGAATAATGAAGGCCAATCTCGGCCACAAGCCTGGATCGGAAACAAGCCTAATCTGGGCATTACACTGATAGCAAAGACACCATGTTGACACAACATCTTCAGCCCAGCTGTACGCCACATAATCCCCTGTAGGAGGTGGGTGCCTACCTAGGATCCCTTGCAGTGTGGTGTAGTTAACCAGCCAGGCTCCTAAGCAATGCCACAAACGAGCCTCATTTCCCCCCTTCCCCCTCCGCGGTGCTGGTGGACTATCAGCGAGGGTCCGACAGTGTTGTTCCTAATTACCTATTTCTCCAGTCCTGATCCTGCGGCTGGCATAATTAGTTACCTGGGGCTGCAATCCAATTTGAAGTGATGACAAGAAAGTGATCCATGAAAAAGTAATAAGTTAAATCCAATTTCAGCCTGCCTCTAATTAAATGCACATGGAACTAATGAGTCAAACCCTACCATTTCACTGATAATGGTAATTAGCGGGGTGGGAGTTGCCGGCTCTCTTCGCGGTGCCACTATAGGTGTGAAGCGCAAAAGGTAAGAGCAGCATGGACGCTTTTAATTACACGTGTCATTCTGTCAATGTAATTTACTGGCTTTTTGACCAGTCAAGTATGTTTAGCTGCTCTCCAGCCTGCGCAGCAGCTGTTTGTGTATCTAGTCTGATTAAAGCGCCTCTGGGCCACAAGTACACAGCAGAGGTATCTTCTTCCAGAGGCTTCCACAGAGTGTGTGTGTGTGTGTGTGTGTGTGTGTGGGGGGGGGGTTGAGAGGGACCCCTGTTGGAGATATAAAACCAAAGAGCCATTTAATGCTGATCAAGGATTCTGGGGCTTGCTTGACTCATTTTTTTTCCCTTCGCTCCTCTATGCAGGTCATTTTTTTTTCAGATGTTCCATATATACCGTGCTTCATTATTTTTGACTTGAATAAGAATGAATTGGAAAGTGAGTCACATCTCCAAATGAGTCGAGGTCTCTCTGCACATCTCCTCGTGCCTAATGGGGAGACCGCTGAGATGAATGGAGCCTCGTCCGCAGATCAGGTGCTTTTATGGGGTGTCAGCTTACTACACAGCCTCATAATTGTTGGATCATGTCTTTTGATGACCCGGTCCAGCTCAACAGAGAATCATTATCCAGGCTGTGTGATGGAGATAGTGAATGTTCTGTGTGAAGGGGGCTCTTCTAAAGCTCTCTGTCTAAGCATGGGTTTGTTCTTAAAAGAGGAAGCGAGACGAGACTCAGATCGTTACCTTCTGGTGTTTCACAAATTACCATCCCGTAAGTGTGTGTATGTGTGTGTGTGTGTGTGTGAGAGCGAGAAAGAGTGGGAGAGAGAGAGAGAGAGAAAGGGGGGGGGGGGGGGGGGGAAGAGAGACAGAGATAGAGAGAGAAAGAGAGAGACCACGAAAACAAACAAAAACAAATATCTACAACCACACACTGCTGTTTATGTATGAACACTAGGCATTAAACTGGGTGTGTGTATGTGTATGTGTGTGTCTTTGTGGTAGGGATGCGTTTAATTAGCAGAATATGTTATTCAGAGATAAATAAACACTTGTCTGGACCTGTGGCTTTTTCATAATGGCAGTTTCAACCCGGCGAAATGTAACACACAACATTAGAGAGCAGGCAATTTACCATGTTAGTTAGATACTACAGCGAGCCTGTGCTCTCTTCACAAGAACCGGGCAGGAGAGGGGAGGGGAGGGGAGAGAGAGGAGAGGGGGGGGAGGGAAAGGGCCCGACTCTCTTTTCAATAGCTGAGTGACAGCTTGGCCAAGCTCTCTGTATACATTAATAAATTAGAATTTTAATTTTGTCTTTGTCTGCAGGAGATGGTGTAGTACTTCACTATGTACCAACAACTGGCTGTACGCTGGAATCTGCCGTTGTGGTCCCCTCTGTTGACCTCTGCAGCACAATTCCCTGCCAGGCTGGGGAAACTGTTTAGTTTGATCCTTTCAACTTATTTGAATCCTGACAAATATGCACACAACTGAAAGGTCATCACAGTCATATTTCATCCTCTGGAGCTATTCCGAAGACATCTGCACAACAAAGAGGCTCTTTCGCTACCTGACATTAGACCTAGCCGCTACAATAGCTCATTAAAAAGGGCCCCCAACGGGATAGTAGGGGTATTAAATATTATATATACACACACATAGAGAACAGGGCCTCCGTATTAATTACCAAATATGCCCTGAAGTCGTTTGCAATTTCACACCGAAACAAACAACCCCTCCTTGTTCAAACAAAGATATGCATCTCCGAGGCAGCTCAAGACGCCTGATCTGAAATTAACGTAAATATTGCATCAGATATGCAGTGCTGTTCCCATTCAAAAGCAGAACAAGATGAAAAATAAAAGATTATTTCCCGCTGTCTTTCCTTGCATCACAAAGGCAGCCCGAATAACTGCCGCTGCCCCGCCGCCTCCTTGCCCCTCACAGCGCTCGCCTTCCCACCTACTTGCTCCTCTCTCTGCACCCCACCCCGACCCCTCCACCTGCAACACCCACCCCTCCTCGTGGGCTGCTCCATAGCACCTCCTGCTGCTGGTGGTAGGGACCTGTGTGCTTTTCCATTTCCACTGTGCATGTGGAGGGGCAGTGATGAAAGGCAGACAGGGAC
Organism: Centroberyx gerrardi; assembly: GCF_048128805.1. Classification (NCBI taxonomy): domain Eukaryota; kingdom Metazoa; phylum Chordata; class Actinopteri; order Beryciformes; family Berycidae; genus Centroberyx; species Centroberyx gerrardi. Next base: position 29,396,770 of record NC_136001.1, read on the forward strand.
AGCATGGAGCTTCCTATGCCTGGCCAGACTCAGATCTCTGCTGGAGGAGTGGAGCTCTCTCATTTCCCTCCCTTCTTTACGTCTCCCTCTCTCCACACTTTCTACTTTCTCCTCCTTTCTCCCAGCCTGTGCACTGCCCACACCAAGTAATATAGAGGAGGAAGGAACGCACCTTCAAATGTGGAAGTCAGGACCAGCCACACACACTGATGTGTGCTACTGCCTTGGATTTATCCTGGCGCTACTAGATGAGCTCATGTGATATAAATTGGCCACATAAAGGCTTTTCTAAGAGTCTGGCCTATATAATTCACAGCGACGCTCATTTGTGCATAGAAGCTGCTTCTAATGTATTGTGTAGCCATTTAGGTGTCACCGCTTGAGTGTGTGCGTGTGTTGGAAATTCACACATAATGCGTGAGCATACATAACTGCAACTGTTGCACTGCCAATCTTAATTTCCTGTTTGTGAACTTAGCCTGGTACTGTGCTTTCTCGCACACTGTGTTCTAGACAGAGTTGCACAAGTTCACTCGCGTGTGTTTTTTGGATTTGAGCAACCACAAACTCAGATCACCCAGCCAGTTAATAAATGTGAGAGTGCACTGTCTAAGAATGACAAGACATCTACGGTACCTGTAGGCTTTGATGCTTGTCATTGGCTTTGGGCGATTTCCGGCCGGTGTTTTGTTGAGACTGCAGTTGTTGTGACTGGGGTGGCTGTTGTTGCTGTTGCTGTTGTTGCTGTTGCTGCTGCTGCTGCTGGAGGAGGATCTGCCGAGCCACTTGGAGAGCCTAATAGGAAGAATAAAGTGATAGGATGAAAAAATGTCCACACAACAACAAACAACCTAAAAGCAGATATTTTGATAGCCCCTTGAGAACACTTTTATGGCTGTTATCAGAGCCCCCTAAACAATGTGCTGTTGGCCTTCTGATAGACAACAAACAAACATCCTAATACAGACCTTTCCATACTCCCCTCCTTGAAAAAAAAGACAAATTCCTCTACAAGCACAGAGGGAACAATGATCAGATGACAAAACAAACGCAGAGACAGAAAGAAGACAAAAAAATCAACAGCAACCATCCAGAGAAAATATTTATCTGTTGATAAGTTGCACTTAGAGCAAACAGAAACCGTCAAAGACACTGATCAGTGCTTTTTGATCCTCCTTTAGCTCAGTCAAACGCCCTTCTAGAAAGCAAATAAAAGGCTTTATGGCTGCTTCAAATATCTGTTAAAGGACACGGCCTTCTCAGTGGAAAACAAAATACAGTGCAGTCACATGTTTATTGCTCCAGCTACTCCCTTTTCCCTTACGATAAATAATCAAACATGCCATCCAGAGCAAACAAAGCCGGAGAGAGCTGGGGAAAAAAAACAGTGGTCATGAAAACGGCCAGCGATACCAAGAAAAGCAAGCGTTGTGTTCCCACAGTGAGCTGGCCAGCCTCACACCTCCACCAGTAAACCATCTGGGTAAATAACTGGCCTCATTCTTTCCATGTTCCTCAGACGATTACTCCCACAATTAAACAAACAGTCGGGGGCACATCCAAGCCCATCTCGCGGAGAGACGAGCTATAAGTCCTCCAGTCGATTATTTGATAAGTTCAGAGATTGCCAGACATTGTAAAAAAAAGTAAAAGGAGGAATGTTTAACAAGGAGATAGCAACCGCGCGGAGAGGGAGAGGGGAAAGAGCAGGGAGCACAAAAGAGGAAAAAGTTAAGAGGAACGTGTGAACAAGTTGAGTGAAACCTGTGAAAGATGGCGTGAAAGTGAGATATCTAAAAGGGAGAAGGCATAGAGAAAGTAGGAAGACGGAGAGACAGAGTTTACTTACAGAATTGATCTGTGTGCCTGTAAAGACATACGATATATAAAGACAGAAAGGGGAGACAGACTTCGGGGTTGGAGCAAACAGCTGTTTGGAGGTCCACTATGTGTCTATGTGTGGGTGTATGTATTGACCCTCCCAAACACAAGGCTGTCGGATGACATCATGAAGCATAAATATGACCACAGGCTACAAAGAGGCCACACTCCTGGCGTTTCACCATGCTTAAGTTTAAAGCACGCATACTCTCTCTCTCTCTCTGTGTGTCTTTCTCTCAATTCTCATGTAAGGATGAATGATGCTATACAGACATGTCTCATTCTGCATGCCTAATTGTCCGCTGCTTTGAAATTTCGTGGCGGGGAACCCCCCCCCGCCGCTCCACACTCATACGTAAAGTATAGAAATCAAAAATAAAAACTATGCGAGCAAGATTCACTCCCACACAGCAATATTTACATTTTACAGGCATTTAGCTGACGTTTTTTATCCAGAGCGACTTACAATCAATGCGATGGTAGAAGAAGCTTAAACATCAAAGCAAAAACATGCTGTTGACAGAACTAATGATAAGCAGGGGGTGGGAAAAGTATTAACGCGGTACAAAACTGGGATATTACACCTCACCAGATTGTGACAAGCTCTTATAGTGATATTGGGCAGCATGCTGATATTTTTTCATCCCATTATGAAGGATTTTTAATGAATAAATACAGAGCAATATTTTGAAAATGATGTTCTAACAAATGGAAAAAATGGTCATTGAAAGATTGAAAGTCTGAACGGCCTTGAGTTTCATTTTTGATTTCATTTTGACATTATATTGGAAAATTATTTCAGCTTTTTCTTGTGGTAAAATGTCAAAATCGCAATATACTTCAGTAGCACATCACAATACTTAGAGCACCAAAGAACCTTAAGATTCAAATATCATATTGTGGCTCAAGCAGAGTGATCATTTCATATTAAGAGCTCTCTGACGATCTCTAATACAAACAGTCAGACAAATGTTTCAAGTCAAGGTAAGCTGAACTTGAATGACTAAAACAGGTTCTTACTTTAAGTGAAACACGGATCGTTTATGAGAAGAAAAAAAACATAACTACGCCCAAGGTGTGGTATGACGGCACACTCAAGAGTAAACAAAGTGTTCTGTTGTCTTTTGCCGTGTAACTGATGACACACACCGTGAAATGTGTGTGTGGTGTGTCTGGGTTTACAACCGAGGGTGTTGGAACAAAGGCAGTTGAGTCAACAGGATATGATAGGAGGTCCAGAGAGTCATGGATGAAGAGATACATTTCTGGGAAGTCTTCCCTCATTGTCATCATAAAAAAAAAAAAAAGAACAGACCGCAAGCCTCATGACTGCGAGGATCAGTCGATGCAAGTACATAAATAGTAGATACATAGGAAATAGTGGCATTGCAATGTTCTGCACTGTTAAACTGAGAGGCTACGTTTACATACACACTAACATTTCAATCTTATGACTATACTGTGATTCAGACATGGGTCATTATGTTACTTTAATTAAGGTTACATATTATTAATACTGCAATTAAGACATGTGGAGTACATAAATATTAGTTGCATTATTTGTTTCCACAAGATGCAACACTCAACTCCACATACAGTCAGTAATTTTTACAGTTACAATCTTTGTTTACAGCCGTATTTAATAGCGTGAAAGTTACATGGGAGCAATATGACTGCAAGTAGGAAATGACTGATGCAGCTTCTAGCGGAGGAGCCACGTGACGTTCAAATAATAATGGCAGTATGCAAGATTGCATGGAAACGGGGAAATTAACAGCCTTCTGCTATTCATGTCAACAGCTTCATCAAATTATTCTTCCAATTAAAGTAAGGGCAATAATTACATTACCGTGCGCGTGTAAACATAGTCAATGATCATCTTGACATGAGCAAATTAACTGAAATCACACTGGAAATCACACCGCCGCCAGACAACAATCACATACGACACACACTGCTTGGACACTTTGGCTCTTAACAACTTTACAATGTGACTTTTAAAAAAGCCAAAGATACAAGATGAGTCAAAGGCGTTGTCGTTATTAAAAATAATGAGATGAAAAGGCGAGCGAGCTGAGAACCTGTGTTGCGAGGCCTGCTCCAGGCTTAGGAATGTTGCTGTGATGTTTGTATTTTAACAAGGCCACTGGAGCTGGCATGCCTTGGAGAGGCCTAATGCTGGGCTAAAATAACCTATTGTGAACTGTCACTGTGATGTTTACACAGCACCCACTTTTCTCTTTAACCCCCCCACACGCTCTCTCTCTCTCTCTGTGTCTCTGTCTCTCTCTATCTCTCTCACTCCTCCTCTGGAATTTATCTCCTTTTGATCTCCCATTCAAAAGGTACTGGAGGCTTGATAGACATGCAAGTCTAAAAGCAGCTCCAGACGACTGTGATAAACTGGCAACCGATGACAGGCGCGAGGCATCTAAAGCACAGAGAGATGAGGGGAACAGCATGTTGTCTGGGCACTACAATAGTGCAAATCAAGAGACTTATTAGGTGGAACTGATCAGATACAAAAACAGTTCAAAGCTGGATAATGGTACCGGGTGACTGGGTTGCCCTGAGAACAGAGGCCAGCCTTGCTATAGGCACGGCAGATGGAGATCTGGAGAGAATTATTAATTTAACCTGTTGTTTTCACAACAATAAAGAGTTAAATGCATAATCATAGAAGTTTGCCTTACTAATAAACAAAAATGAAAAGGGGAAAAAAAAGCGGGCCTTGTGATGTGCTTTATATCGAACTGGTGGAACATCTTTGGAATACACAAATTGGATTTGTGTGGGTTATTTCATCTGTGCAAGCGTCTGAGACTACAGTAGCGCTATTATAACCTCAAGCTGAGGTTGTTTGGAAGGCAGGCTTGTTACTGTGTAAGCTGGGATAAGGAACACAACACAATTGCATAGATAGACGCTTACATCCACACACCATACATACAGTCACATGCGCATGGGTCTGCACACACACACATATTTTCACACAAACACACACACCAAAGACAGAGTGAACCCTCCAGGTGCTTTTGATTAGAAAACACCCTGCAGCACCTGACAAGGTCTTATCAGCAACAAAGACTGTGCAATTTGGTATCCTTGTCATTTGCAATCCTCTTTTATTTTCCCCATTTCAAATATGTTCAAAGTTCACACCCTCTTTCCTTGTGTTAACGCGACTGCCTCAATAAACAACAGGCGTCTTATCTGCATCTACTTTCACACCATATTAGTGAATAGAGGCAGGAGCGCCTCTTATGTCCCTGGGCTATCAAGCTGCGATAAGGGAATTGCTAAGTACTGGATGTCTTTATGTGCAGTCTGCACATGTGGATTATTTACAGGCTTTGGGGTTTCCTGCTGCTAAAGCCAGCTCTGGGTGTCTTACAAATCCCAGCTCAGAGCATTGCCACACAGTCAAGTCTGCTCTCTGCTGAATCCCTCACTGCACCTTTCCCCACTATGAGGGAAACTAGACACATTTCAGATCTCTCTCTCTCTCATGCTTTCTCTTTCTTTCTATACAACTCTGCTGACCCAGAGTAACAGTCGCAAACACAACCAACAACCCAAATCCAACCGTGTTGGAAGCACGGCGATCAGGGAGAATCACTCCAATTGACTTGAGTGTGGCAGAGAGACAAAGCAGGAGACCGACACCACTCATCTCCCATTTTCAAAATGACAGACAAATAGAAGAAGAATGTGATAAAAGGGTCAGTAAGAGAGACCGGGAGAGGGCTTCTCTCAGGGTGTCTCCGTCGGGAGTCGGACTGTGACAAACGACGGGGCCGGCGTTGTTTGTTCAGGCCCATCATCAGAGAGACTTTTTTATTTCTACCAACGTCCGCCTCCTGTTGCCACAGCCGGGGAAGACCTTGAACGTGAAATGGTTTCGAGCAGATTGCTCCTAATTGCTAGAAGATGTGCAAGCAGGTGTAACCGGATCCCTGCGGCCACTCAGATAGCGGAGAAGGAAAGAGATGTGTGAGTGTGTGTGTGTTTCAGTGCTTGTGTGTGTTTATTTGTGCGCGTGCGTGTGCGTGTGTGTGTGTGCTTGACTGTGTATTTACTCAGTGGCTGGGGTTTACCAGGGTTTATTAGGCAGGAGAGTGTGGCTCAGAGACAGGCAGCAACAACACGGCTAATAGGTTAGCTGTTAATGTAGTCCTGCTCAGCAGACACCGGGCCCTCTGGCTTCGCTCCGCAGCCTCCGCGGGGCTTCGGCGCTGATGGCCTAAATGTCAAGGTTATCTGCTTGACTTTCTGACTGATCGCACGTCTCAACTCACCTGACATTTATCGTCCTGAGCGCTTCTGCTGTTTCCTGTTCAAACACGAGGCCCTCTGCTCCTCAGCGGTAGCCTAACCAAGCCTAGGAGTCCAGGTTCTGCTCTCACTAGCTCCTCCACGTGAGCCGCTAGCACAGCAGGCTAATTTCCTTCCACAGACAGCCAGTGGTAAGCACACTGAGCCATTCATTTCATAAATTACATAGGCTATTGTAGACAGTGGCCCTGAAATCATGGAAGCTGGGGGTATAACTGATATCCATTGTTCACAATGGGACTGATACCAGATATGGGGTTAGGGGGGTGTTGAGTATGCAAACATATAGTAATGGAATTCACTTGAAATAATTGTCATTTTAATTGAAATGCATATAATTTTGGGGGAGGATTCTTAAACATGTGAGCGGATAAGCAGCGAGGATCATGTCTATTTATATTAATTGCGTTGTTTCTTTCTTTTTTTCCCCCAGTAATACAGACGTTTATCTGCAATGCAAAGCAGGGAAAGGCTGGTTTCCCAGTAAGTATATAATTAATGCCATTTCCAAAAAGCCACTCCACATGGAAAGCAGGCCCCCGTGCTCAAACCTTGCACATTACAGGGCCCTCGCAACAACACTCTCCAGCCTGTGTTTAGATTTCCAAACTAATTCATGTAGAATACATAAATAAATCAACGTTTTATACCCACTTCAAACCATTAGATTCCCCTTCCTTCGCCGCACTTTTCAACTAATCTATTAATATTTATGACAACACTAAACATTTCAAATAGCCACGTTTAAACAATAAGGCAGTGCGTGCACTTACACAAGACCAAAGCTGACTTCAATAAAAACCCCATTTTGTTTGTACACCCCCCCCGCACCCCCACCCGCCCACCCGCCCACCCGCCATCCCTCCATAACAGGTAATGCAGTGCCTTGACAAATGTTTTTTTGGGGAAAAATGACTGAAAGAAAAACAAGAGGAAAGCAAAGTTATTAACTGTGAGTGGAGATGGAAGAGAGGGGGGCTGTGGAGCGGGACTGATGATGGAGGGAGTGGAATGAAAAGAGGGAGAGGAGCAGGGGGGGGGTGGAGGAAGAGAGAATAAGAGAGGGTAAAGAGGGAGAGAGAGAGAGAGAAAGAGATAGAGTTGTGGAGAGGAGGGGGGAGAGTGGGAAACAGAGACCGAACAGAGAGAAGAGAGAGAGGTAAAGAGAGAGAAGGAGATAGAAAGAGAGGAGAGTGTAGCAGAGGGGAGGAGGTGCAGAGAAGAGGGTAAACAGTGCCCCAACTAGGCGATTCGGGCGCTCGGAGCCTGGTACAGAGGGGTCACCACCCCCCACCCCCCCCGGCCCAGCGAGGTCAGCTCAGCTATGCGGGCCTGACAGCTTCCGTTTGCTGTGTGCTCGCCGTTTGTTTGGATTCTCCAGCCTTGCTTAGCCAGCAGCTTAACAACAGATGGCTAAAGAAGGCCTCTATTCAGCTTGTCTGGATCAAAAAATACACACTAAGAAAAGTACACAAGCTGCAGACAAAACACACACACACACACACAAGTACGCACATGCAAATGACATGGATTGTCAAAGTTGCACATGCAGCAGGGAGGGAGGACAGCAAATAAGGTTTTGCTTGCTGCAAACATTCATTTGATCAAAGACATGGAGACAAGACACATTAAGAGACACATGCAACAACATGCAAGGGTGTATGCAAGTGAACAAACACACACACACACACACACACACACAGTGTCTTCTGATCACGGCAAACAACTTCCTGTCATGATTCAATAACGGAGCAAATCTCAGTGAAGGCATTTCCGTCCCCTGCCATTCAGCAGTTATTAAATGAATACTGTGTTTATTACAGCTTTAGTGCGGTGTAAACTCATAAACACCCTCCCAGAGTACAAGAGGAGCTGTCAACTAAATATTGTTTCCCTCATGAGTCGCTCTTCCACCTCAATTACGCCTTTCAACTTCACAGGCTCAGTATGATAAAGTGGCAGTAAAAATCATTCACATTAATACACCATTGTGCATCTGCTGCTAAAGGTAATTAAAGAAGTAAATGACTCATAAGAATAGACATATTAGCCGCAAAATGAAAGGCAACTGGGCTGCCTCATGAAAATATGTACCATTAAGATACTGCATTTTCATATTGGGGTAATCAGCTCCACTAGCCTGATGCTGATTTAATCCACTCCAGTGGAAAGTCTATCAGCGCACAGCCGCGTGTCACTGTCTCTCTCTCACTTCTCTCCACCCGCCAAGCGCCAGGCATTCTACTTCAGCACTGCCTATGAACGACTCCACTAAAGGGAGGTCACACCGAGGCAAATCAGTCGGGGGAGCAGGCAACGCTTAGGTTTCATTTAGATGGCGGACAGATGGAGAGAAAGGAGGAGAGAGAAGGGTGAGAAAGAGAGGAGGATAAAATGAGGAGCTAAAAACAATTTCAAAAAAAAAAAAAGGAAGCCAAAGATCTGGGAACAATGCAGCAGGCAGATCTCAGCAGCCCCTCTCTCCCTGACCTTCCCCCTTTCCTTCCGAGCATACGATGTCCCGGGATGCCCACCACTGCATTCGGCGATAATTTCCGTCAAGTTGAGAAAGCGGGGGGAAAATAGCAGAGGCATGCCAACTGTGCTGGGTGCTTAGATGGACGGCTAGAAAACACCCGCTCCTCCTGATTGCATCTTTGTTGGAAGAGTTGCATCACACAGCAGCGCGGAGTGTTGTGCTTGGGAAAACGGGCGCTTCCAAAAACCCAGCGTGAGACCTAGAAGATTGTGAGCAGATTTTATCATGTGTGAATCATATTGTTTAGAATGGGAAGATCGGTCTGCCCCGGTCTCATAGACAGAGGACTCAACTTTATCGATACACTCGAGACTCCCCGGATACGACCGGTAAAACCCCTAAATCTTACAATTTAGTTGTGGTGAATGTAGATGAATGCGGACGATACGCAACTATAGAGCAGCGCTTGAGGAGAAGACTGATCAGACAGCTGAGAGCAGCTCTGAGTACTTGGGGCTGAAACTGATGCCCCGTGTTGTCAGCTGATCGCTCTTCGGCCTCTTCACTAGAGCTCGCCGCTGCTTAACTCAGTGTCGATGCAAAAGTAACCCAACTAATATGAATAATCCCACTAATCAGTAAACTAGACAACAGGCGTGACACTGCCCGCAGCAAACCATGACTGGCCCCTGGGAAATAGATTAGTTATGACATCTGCCTAAGAAGAGTATCTGTCCGAAACTTCCTGCTGATTGCATTAGGAAGTGACACGGAATCGCTCTTTGTTGCAGTAAACGAGATTTCGCTTTCGGTATCTCGCATTAAAACAATAGCCTTACCGTAGGGCTTTTTGATAGGGCTTTCTGGGGCTTTCGCCTGTGCATCTTTTCCCACTGATGCTCACTGCCTTGAACTGTCTTGACCTGAGACCTAACACATCATGAGCTGCAGGAGGAGAATTCCCAGTGTGTGTGTGGAGCGGAGAGTTCCTCCAAAGGAGAGGATTTTCTATAAATCACAGGCCGGTCCAATTGGCTATGGATTGAGTTGCAGCGGGGAGAGACAGCTCCCTGGGAATAGCAGTGTCTCTGTTGAAGTCATTCCAAGATGGGTAATATGATCCCACGCCGCCAGGAATAAAGGAAGGGAAAAGAAAAGAAGAAAAAAAAAAATCGGATTGCTTTGGCCATAAAGAGGAGTAATCTCCAGCAGGGTCTAGACACATCACCCGTCACACTGGACTGCAATGTATCATAGTCACACAGGCGGATGATGTGCCACATGGTGGGCCTCACTCTTTTGGATTTGTTTTTTTTTTTTTATTCTTTAAGAATTGTTTTAATCTTTATTGAGACAGTACAAAGAGAGGGACAAAGGGTTGGGGAGACATGGGATTTAATCCTAGTCTAGCAGAGGTACATGTAGAGGACTGACTGGCCAACAACATCCCCAATTCACAAGTCTGATTTGCGAGTCCTCTTTCATTTGGCCTGGAGTGTCTGGAGTGTTTGTGGAGTAACAAGTCATGGGAAAAGTCCTCTGAGTGTAAGCACTTTTCAAACCCACCTAAAGCTTAATTAACATGCGGAGTGCAGCGCGGTGACAGAATTGGCCGCCCTCAATCTGCCTGAGCCACCTTCAGCTTTAGGCGCAGAGACCTCCTGAGCTGCAGGCTTCAATAAACGTCGCAGGAGAAGATGATCACAACGCAAATTAAGTTATGTGCTAAGCTTAAAGGGGCTTACATAAACATGTGATGGAAATATTAAACAACGCTAAACCGAGGCGAGAGACAGGGGAGAGAAACAACGGCGTCTTTTACGAAAACAGGTCTTGACGAGACTTGAGCGCAATTGGAATCGGTGCAATTGGGTGCATAATTTCCCCAGATGTTGAATCTTTGATGACTGAACATTGCATAAATACAATAAATCACCATGCCCTTGTTTTTCAGAGAGAGATACATAGCAGGGGTTGACGCACACACACAGACAAAAAAAAAAAAAAAAAAAAAAAAAAAAAAAGGCAAACCCAAAGTGAAATACAGGCGGCAGAAGTAGCCTAAACAACAAGCACTGCAGGAACCAAGGGCATGTGGGCTATAGAGCTGGGGAGGGCGGGTGGGGGGGGGGGGCAGGGAAATGACAGACTGCTGTTCAACTCCATTAGCTGCTATGTGAGAGGGGTGCATCTAGCAGCACACGACCTGTGAAGAATCTTAGATCTCACTCTATCTTGGAATGGGGATTGCCGCATTAATTCTAGGAAACTGTAATCTCTCAAGCAAATCAAATTACTCTCATTAAGCGCAAGAAGAAAACTGCCTCTGTAATAAGTATGTATAAAAAAGTATTTATTACCAATAATCACCTCTTTAATATGAGCCAGCTTACAACGGCTTTTATTTTTGCTGATTAAGTTTAAAAACGGGGGAAACACGGAAGGGCACACACGCACGGACACACACACACAAAGCTCACACACACACACACACACACGATCTCAAACGCACACGCAAACACACACACACGCACTAATACACAGCTCATGGAGTTTATGAGAGCGGCTGATACAGTGATTAAAGGGGAGGGTAGAGGGATACAGTGCTTGAGGGCCTTGGAGAGGACGTGCCTCACCTAGTCATAAAAACACACCTCTGTCTTTAGGCCAGCGCCAGAATCGCTCTCAGTGGGTTCACTTGGAGGTGAATCGCTGGAGAATTTACATGTAAAGTGGCACATGTCATCACCCAGACAGTGCGCTCGCAACACGCGGCGGCGCATTGTAACTCGGCACACACACACACACACACACACTCGCTGACCGCAACACATTCGCAAGGGTTTGCGAGGTTGACTGCCCGACCCTGGGCACACACTCGCAGAGCAGATTCCGAAACGCAGGCAGCTGCTGCCGACGCTGATGTTTCACATTCGCTCATTTGCATAATTTGCGTTACAAGCCTAACTACTCCACCAAACAGTCAATAGCGTGATGCCGTTATGCATTTATGGTTTTTAGAACAGTAAACACAAAACATCATTGTGGGTATAATGACTCTGCTGGGAGGTTAAGTCTTTGCTCTTCTTCCAGGATGTGACATCATTCGAGAAAGCAAATGCTGCCAAGTATAATTGCCCTGCTGGTAAATAGAACAGATTTCCTGCCTTTTCTGAAGCAAGTTTCTAGTACTTGCCTCTTTTTTCAGATAACCAATTAATTACATCAAAAAAGCTAATAGAAAGTTAACAAAAACATCAAAATGGGTGATAAATAGGACTTGCCTCCACAAAATCAATTAGGACTGGGGGTCAGTGGGTCATTCATTTACTGGTTCAGCATAATTACCTGTTTTTCTTCCCCTCATTTACTTCTTTATTCATTTGGGACTCTGATGTCCCCGCAAACCAAAAGAACATACTTTTTGTGATTATTCAAATTAAACATCCATTCCAGGGAGAAAATGTCTGTCAAACTACGATGCGGAGAAGCTAATATGCTCCAAAAACAAACTCCCCTGAAGCCAAATGAGGGAATTCTATTAGATCTTGGCCTACATACTGTAACATTCAATACCACTTGCCTAGTCAGCTAATAAATATATAAATAAAAACACAAACAGAGAGGGGAGGCTTGCTCGTTCACATGGATACTCGCAGAATTAAACCGAATAAGGAGCGTGATCTTATGGAATATGAATTACGATCAAAATATGCTCAGCAGCCTGTACCTATGCCTCTATCTGTGATTAGTGCTTGGCAGGAGGACAAGTTAAAGCAGTTCTGTTGCCCTGTGGCTACAAATCTCTGCTGGCACTTCTTTGCCTGTCTATCAAAGAGGCCGCATCCACTCCTGTCTGCCCTGTCTGCTGTGATTCATAGTGGGCAGGTGAGGAGGAGGGAGACAGAAAGACAGTATGAGGATCATGGTTGACTATAGATGTTCTCTTTTCTTTCTTTGAAGAAAACTGCACAGGCATTAATAAACAGTATTGCTTTAATATGGCAACGCAGTACAATGTCCCTCTCCAAGGTGTCGACCTATTAATAGATAGAGGCATGTATTATGTTAAACACATAAAAGCCGCCTCAGTCAGTCAGCCAGCACAATATCACATTAACACTTTGTAAACATCCACCCATAAAGATAATTATTTTGATTGCGGGACTCTTGTGAGGCTTTTCTTCCCCTCCTCAACATCTGGTTGAAATATGGGGCAAGAACTGGCTTCCTGGCTGCCGCTCAGGTGGTTAAAATAGACTGCGCGCACACACACACACACACACACACAAATACAGCGGTGGGTAACTTTCATTTTTTCCCCTCAGTTTTTGTCGCTTGGTGGCGAGTCAGCGAAAAGGCAGGAGCTGTGGCTCCCCACACTGCACCTGCCAGGAAGTGATCCTTTTCTCTCCGGCCGGAGAGGCTGCTGGGATATGCCAGGGCACGCAGCTGAGCTAGACGATGCTACAGGCAGGGCATGGGGAGACACAGAGGCACGCACAGCAGTTTTTCATTCATGAGATATACGGCAGTAGAAAGACTTGGAATCACCTGCAGTAGTGAGCCGAGGCAAACCCGCTTGGCTCGGGGAAGATTCGTCACATAATTTGAATGGAAACAACGAACACGTTCAGAAGCATTTGCTGATATGCAACTGTTTTTTTTGCATTTCTTGGTGCTGTTGGTTGTGTGGCGGGCCAGCCAGAGGAAGAGAGGAGTGAAGAGTGGAGTAGAGCAGGGGAGACTGTGATAATCGACCAAGATGCTGCTACCACCGAGTCCCCTGTCCCCTCACCTCCAAATCCCACTGGCCCCGTTTTCAATTTAACACAGGACTTGACCAGATTTCACTCGTTGCAGGGCTAAGGCACATCTTTGACACTTTTACATTAGAAACACAGCCCTCCGCTGATTAAAAACCTTCCCTCAGCCTCTCTCTCCCTCTCCTCCCCGTATGGCGAGCGGTAATGTAAGATGGGTGTCCATTTCCTGTCTCTCCTTTCCCTCCAAATCAACCACAAATAACTCACAGCCTTCTGTGCCTATCTTGATTTCACTCCAAAAGATAAGGACACCATTTATTGTTTTCATTGAGCTTGAGTGCTAAGACAGAGAGCACCGAATCACTCTCAGATTGAGATAAATACACCACAAATGGCTAATTCAATCCGTCTTCAATGCCGACGATGTTTTGAAGTGAGGGGAATATAAAAAGATCGCATTGTGAAACCGGAGTCTGGTGCTGCGATATTGGCTAGAGACCTCATCAAACCGAGAAGAAGAGCCTACTGTAACTCGAGTCCGAATTCCCTTCGGAGGAGCAGAGAGCCGGTACAATATGGCTATGTGTTAAATATGGAATATGCGTTTTTAATACATCCATCATAACTATGATGTGAAAAGGTTGATAGAAGGAAGAACGGACTAAATAAATATCACAGGTTGGGCTCTTTAGACCTCCGTGACACAACTGAGGCTTGGCAATGAATTCACAACATGCATCAGTGTGGCGGAGTGCAGCGCTGCCCCTGGTAGTGATTGTGTGGTGGCGAGAGGCTGAGGAGTAGAGAGTATTTACTGATGTGGTTATCTTGTCCTGTGACAGGCAGAATCACTCAATCAGCCGGCGACGGCCGGGCTCAGGCGAGCGTTACAGGCACATCCCCTTACTGCAGGGGAGGAGGCGTCGGTGTTAGCCAAGCCAAATTTGATCAACAAATGCAGTTCCCCTGTGCCACAGCTATCTGAGATGAAGATGATATTATGTGGAAGTGAGCAAAGTGATGGAGACAGCACAGGGAGAGACGGGGGGGAAAAAAGACAGAAAGAGAGAGAAAAGGAGAGAGAGAGAGAGAGAGAGAGAGACCCGAAGGTGGAACCTCCTCTACGGCTCGGCTTCTTAAAGGCAAAGTGCCTCTCTGCTGGAAGCAAAGAGTTAACGCCCTGATTTATTCTAATGAGAACCATGTGCCTCACAACACTCTCTTTACCAGATCAAAGAGCCAAGCATTTATATGCTGGAGACAGTCTCAAATTAATTATCAAAAACTTGAATTAAAAAATAAAAACTTGTCTGTCCACTGGAGTTACATACCAATTAAAAACACAATCCTGGCAGACTCCGACTGACATTTCTAATGATTCCCTTTAAAAAATTACTGACATGTACGCAAGTTATTAAAAGGTTAGAAAAATTTGCATTTAGCAATGAGGAAAAATAAATATAGTGTTGAGTGTGCAGATAAGAGCTCAGTAATTAAGAGTAGGCATTGCGGTGGTGGAAAACATTTGAAGAATAAACCTGGACTAGTTTGCTTCTTTCGCTGTTGCCCTACAGATATTTTACATTATTCAATCCAAAATACCATCTTTCTGATTCTAACTTTTCTTTTGCATGTTAATGTTTAATAAGGGCCCTTGGCTATCTATGGGCACAATTATTAGATATCCGCAGAGAGAAATTGAAAAATTAATCATACTCTCAATTTTGTACTTCTCTGATCCATAGGAAATGGCTGTAAGAGCTGTGGCTTCTCCCCAGTCACAGGCTCCATCTAAACACAATCAATCTGCTGCCAGAGATGGGTTGCTTGTGTAAGGAGGACAATTGCATCAATACAGTAATTAACTGATTATTTATATGTTGGCACTTACCCTGATACGCCACAACATGGATAAGCCTGTTGCAAGCGGTGATGATTACAGAAATGTTTATCCCCGGCCTGACAAAGGAAAATTGAGTGTGTGCATAATTAGCAAAAATATTACACCAAGTGGTATAGCAGGGATCCTTCTATGACGGGAAGTTGTGTCGATAAGTGCAGACAGCAGGGAAATGACTGTCTCTCTCTCGTTCCTGAGTACATACTGATTCACACATTAACACACTCCCTGAAGTACATACAGCCTGGTAATAGGATGCATATTCACTGACAACAGTTGCATACACAAAATTGCATAGACCAGACATCTTATGCATTTAAATGTTCGTACAACTACATTATACATGTGCGGGCCCTGTAGGTTTTCAATAATCCTTGTTTTGACCCTTGCCGTTACTGTATGTAAAATATGCTAATATGGTGTATGTAAAATATGCTAATGTGCAGGCAAAACAGCGTTAAGTTCCAACAGTTGACAGAGGGATTTATTCTACATTCTGCTGAAAGGCACGATGTCCACTATATAGTCAGGTTACATGTAGACCTGTCTGTGTGTGTGTGTTAGTGTTGGCACAATAACTGAAATGTCAATACTGCTTCGAGACTGTTGCAAAAGAATTATAATTAATAATTATATTATAATTTAATTTGAACTACATATTTAATTTTATATACGTCCGATACTTCCACCTCTAGAGGGCAGACATGCCGACTGGAATAGTTAAAGAAATAATCTGTATGAAAAAAAATACACTTTTTAATACAGATAAATGTCTGTTTTGTTACTTTCTATTGCTGATTGCTATCAATTCAAGCTATAGCTAGTTCATGAAATTAGCAGCTTGTTTGGAATAAATATAAGAAGTCGTAATCTACATTGAGTGTATTTATTTTTACAGTATGTTAGGCCAGTGCCTACAACGAGTGCAAAACACCAAAACAATGACCACTTATCACCAAAAGTGTCGCCAAACATCAAGAAAAACAAGAATCTTGCGGATTATCACTTTAAACGAAGAAGATGGAAAAGACAGCGCAAAATTCAGTGGCGTCAAACAGCTGAAAACAGTCCCAGTTCAGCTAAACCGGTTGACAAACTGGTGTCAGAAGAGAAACATGGAACCAACATATCAAAGCCTGTGTGTAAAAGTCAAGCGTGGTCGCACATTGCTTGCTGTTTTTTCTTGTTTGTCGTGGTATCGTAGTATTATCGAATTAGATATTAAACTTAGCATTAGTATCAAAGTCAAAATCCTTGTTTTGTGACGACACCAGTGTTTTCTGTGAGGAGAAGGCCATTGATGGACCCTGTGCTGCCCCCCCACCCCCACCCCATCCCATCCCCACCCCCACCCCATCCCACCCACAGACACAGACACACACATATACACACCAAGCCCCCGGACAGGCAGCCCTCCTCCCTAAACAACTCTTTCTTAAACATCTGCCCAGAAGCAGCACTGCTGCCTTTTGTCCACTCACTGTCTCCTAAGGCATGTCATCCAGCTCTAATCAAGCAGAAAATGGTCATAAATATTTCTTTCTGCTAGATTTCACATTCACATTTCACGCAGGGACATGATATTTTCCCCCTACCTCCGGGGAGTACCTAATGCAAAAAACAGTTACTTATATTCAAGGCTCATGTTCCCTCAGTCAAATGGAGAACATATTCCCAGTTCGCGGAGGGGGAAAAAAAGAAAAAACAGAGGGAAAAAAAGAGAAAAAAAGAGGAGGGGGTAGACATAAAGGACTGTCTTATTTTCTGTGCCATTTGCTGGCTAGTACTTTCACAGCCATCCCATTACATCATGTCAAAGATTGTAAACAAGCAAATAACAACAGAGCAGCAGAGACCACAGCGAGGGAGCGACACGCACCGCCCTGCTCACCCTGTCTCCGCCGCCAACTGAGGAGGAAAAAACATTTGTTTTTATTGTCCATTTAAATAATATATATCTTTTGTTTTATACAGAGAGAAAAAGAGTGAATGAGGATTGATGTGAGCCATTGTTTCTGGCCCGGCTAAGTATTTATGGCACACGTCATTCACAGGATGTGGAGGTGCCATCACTGTTATTTATGACGAGACATCCCATCACGGCATATCATTCTCTAAATGGTATACAGCTACTCGCCAGTGAATGCCGACCCGTGCCATTTTTCTCTCAAATAGAGGCCACGTCACTCCTGAACGCACAGGGGGGTTGTTATTAATCACTGATACATACGTTGATGGGCGAATACACGTCAAACAATCAAATTTACTCCAGGGGACCTGCACTTGGTGTGGCGGTCCATGCATATTTACTTCAATGAAGGCTCATTTGATCATCGGCATCAGTGATTTATCATATTTCACCCTGTGTGCCAAAAACAAAGAGCTGTTGACTTTTTTTTTCTGTATCATTGGAAAAGGGATACACTGCGCACTAGTGTTGTCATGATAACTGAAATTTCAGTACCGTTGTGAAAGACTGAATTCAGTATGAAATTTTTAGAAACGTTCAATACTTTCACCAACGTGTTCTGCAAGCTGAAATTCCATTTCTGAGTCACCTCCAGAGGGCGTAAACATGTGGATTGGAATAGTTAAAAGAAGAAGAAGAAGAAGGAGGAGGAGGAGGATTGGGATAGACAGAGCTGCAGTCTGGCTCTTGACAGTGGACTGCAGCAGTCAGTCCAAAATTCAAACAATCAAACAGCTGAAAACATGACAACAGCGTCAAACAGTCCGCCATGTTTTGAACTGAATCCCAGTTCACCTCAACTAGTTGACAAACCGGTGCCAGGAGTCAAATATGGAACTGTTTCACTTGCAGAGCCGACAAAGACGAACACCCGACCAACGTACTGAAGCCTCTGTGTCAAAGTTGTCCAAGTCAACTGTGGTAACACATTACTTGACGGCTTTTCTTGTTTGGCGTCATGACAACACCGCTGTGTACCAGCAACAGTCTGAACCACAGATAAAGGTCAGTACACTTTCAAAAGGAAAGCGTGCAATAACCAGTACTAATGAATAAACATACAAACATAATAATACACCGAGTGCACCGAGTATCCTCATGTCCCTCGTCCCTTCCATCGCCCCCTCATATGCACAAACAAGCAGAAAGTGTATAAAAAAAAATTTTAAAAACGAAAAAAAAAGACAGTAAGAGAGTTAGAAGTAACGACAGCATAATTTGCCAATGATTTGCGATGTACATACATAAAGGTTTAGGAATATATATAAGGTATAGAGATGCTATGGAGCCTGGGAAATAGTTTTACAAAGTACAGACTTCTCCTGCCCAACTTTACTGAGTTTCTACCTGAGGAGGCTCAAATGTCACACCTTCTGTCCATGTGTGGACCAGGGATATAATAGTCTGGAGATATAAAATAAAATAAAATAAATAAGTGGATTTTAATTGTGATTTCGATTTCAGTTAGGTTATTTTCTATTTTTCAAAAGATGTGGGTCTTATTATCCGTCAATCTCCTTTTGGCTGTTGACAAAAGGCTACAAATGATAATAACGCAATTTCATTTCAGTCAGTTTCAAGGCAGATTGCAGTTTCAGTCAAGTTTCCATTCCCCAGCATACACACTTGTATTTTCATTATACTTTACTAATTGCTTTTTCCCTAGTTGGTTTTAGTTAACCACAATAACCTTGGTGAGAATAAAGAGGAACCTAGTGACGTAGGTGGAAGAAAAAAAAACATCCTCCTCTCTCCTTTCTCTTCGAGCCCCTTCATCCCGGTTTCATCCTATCAGCTAGCTAACCTGTTTAGAGCTAGTCCTGAGTCCTTTAGGAGCTGAGACATGGTGGGCACAGTTGTCTCAGGGTGCTCCAGGGAGCAATATCTGAAGGCTGTGTGCTAACAGACGGCAGCGGGCGGCAAACAGGCATTTTGCTGCCATCACTTAGCTCCCCTTTGAGTCCCGGCACATCCCCCTCTGTCACCCGGCCTGGCCTGGGCTCCGGGGCTGACGCTGGGGATGAACACTGACGTCTATTACCCACACTGTGCCAGGAGATTATGAATAAGATATAAAAGCCAGTCTCACTACAGGGCTTTCACATTAGACCTGCTCTGTAGGTGATGGCCTCCACGCATACGTACACACAAGCAAGTGCACACACATAGGCACATGCTTGCCCGCACAAACAAACACACACACACACACCCACACACACACACACACACACACACACAAATACTTTGCATGCACACACATGTCTCTGTGAACTAGCTCTGACAACTCTACCTTCGTAGCTGTCCTTCTGAGCATCCAACAGATGCCTTAATCTGCAACAAGGATTAGGGCTTATTGAAACAAATAAGTGTTTTAAGAGGAGACAGTCCCGGTTTCAATTTCAATAGCTCGTTTAACCCTTATCTGCCCAATTCCTTAGGGCCCATTCTATGTTAATTGGATCTACATTGCACTAGCATTGGGGGTGTTAACAAGCACAGCCTATGAATATTAATTACCCTGAAGTTTTCTGCGCAGGAAAGACTTCACTGATACATATTAATTCTATGAAGTTTTTAAAGTAGAGCTCTCATTAAAAATGGATAGGCCCTGTGCTTGAATGTTTTCCCAAGAGGAATTGTGCATCCTTAACTCTACCCTTAATAAATTGGGTCAAATTGGCTATCCTAAAAGAACAGTTTCTCCTAAAAATGGCATTATTATTCAACTAAATGTAAACATTCCAATCCGGTGAAGAAGGGGCTTTGTTGAAATAGTGTTTTGACAATGGCTATTAAAACCAGTCATGTCTGAGCCTGTACTTTCCCAACCACAGTCTCCTGAGGCCCTGTTAAAACGGTTACTTATTTACAACACTAAACACACAAGTTGCTCAGCTAAACAGAGCAAAATGAGTCTGTGCGTCCGTGTGTGTGCACGTGTGAGGATTTGTGTGTGTGTGTGTGTGTGTGTGTCTTGATGCGGAGCGTTCGGGAGAGGTTGTCGGCATTACGTTAAATAAAACATTGAAGATGCATTAGTCCTCTGGCTAGCTGGGGCCTCGCTGCGAGTCGTCTAATACTGAACCGACGCAGACGTGTTTCCCCGTCTGCCTCCCAGCCAGCTGCTCCAGACACCTGCTCAAAGTTTAGAGTTGCCCACTTCAGCACAAACACGCAGACAGGGCCATCAAAGACCATCCGGGCGCCACACAATGAGAGCCACTTCACTCTTCCTAATGATACCAGCATACAGGCGCATCATTTACATAGGAGGCATTTGTACAAACACGCATGTCACACACACTCAGGCCCACCTCAGATGGTCCTTAAGAGGTTTACTCATGCACACACACTCTCCAGAGGGACATATATATCCTCGTATATAGGGGATGCAGAATCAACTTTCACCACTTTACACTTTCCTCACCTCTCCTCCTGCGTACAACCTTAAAAGGTCCCATATTATTCACTATTCATGTTTTTTCCAAATATACTAAGGCTCACAATAAGAATAACGTTATTCACAATGTGTTGCAACTACATGCAGTTTAGGTAAAAAGGTATTTATCGCATGGATTTGAAGATTAAGATCTTACAGGCAGAACAGTCACAATACTGGACCCTGATTGGCTGACAACACCAGCTCAGCTAATTCAAATGAGGTAAACCTGCTGAGTGGAGGCTTTCCAGTTCAAATACTACAAACTGGCCTGACTGGAGAGATTTCAGTAATTCTTTAGTGAGGGAAGCCAATCAAGTCAAGTCAAGTCAAGTCAAGTTTATTTATATAGCCCTTTATCACAAGCATGTCTCAGAGGACTTTACAGAGAATGTGTCTAGCTAGATCTAACTAAACACACTCAGTGGTAAACAAAATTTATGTAGGACAAACAAAGTGAAAAACACAAGGTAGGTAGGAGCAGATTTAGCAAGACAAACAATCTACCTATTCTACATAGCCTAACCTACCCGGCACCCCAGCCTTAGACCCTAAAAATCAATCAATCAAGACCATGTCCAGTTGTGATTGAGTTAGTCCAAAACAGCCTGAAAAAAAAGATTTTTGATCCATTTTGTAATAACTTTAAATTTAACCATTCAAATAAAATCAATGAAGAGAATGTCTTCATTAAGCGTCTTTGATGATATAAGTGTATAAATAGAGTAACATTTTAATTCCTAAAAGAACCCCTGTAATTCCAGGGAGTGACCATTTGACCTGAAATCCATTATCCACACTCCTTTTCCATTCCTTTTCATATGGGCCAGGATGAGTTGTGAGCTAAGGTACCATGCAGTCTTCTACCTGAAGGTGATCCGGTGTTGTTGGGACGTGGGTGGGGCGGGGTGGGTAGGGGGGGGGGGTGAAGAGCCACTCTCATTACCTCATTGTCAAACAACTCCTGTGATCCCCCCTCCCGCTGCCCACATAAGGAGGGTGTGTAAACAGGATGTCGACCCATGCAGCAGTCACCTATTTTAAACTCTGGGCAGGGCACACATGCGACCTGCGCTTCATCTCTTCCCACTCGGAGAGCAGCGGCTGGAGGTAGACTCAACAAAATGGATGAGTTCATGGGCTGGCTGTCTTGGAAGGCATCCATAAGACAATGGAGAGGTGCTGCGTGGTTTACCTCCCAAAACCTCGCTAACAAAAAAAAAAAACCCGGGTGACAAAAGGCTTTGCAAAGTTGCCGCTAGACTAAACAGATCTTTTCCAGGGAGAAAAATATTGCATGCAACAATTAACTGTGTTCAAAAAAGCAATATGGTTCAACTGAAGGAGGCTTAGGCCTTAGTGAAAACAATGATGAAGTTTTCAGTGACACACGCTGTGTATTTTTTTTTCCCTTTAATAATTATTTCCCCCCTTTTTTTCGACATACCAGCGCATTACTGTTCAATTTTCACCTCCATCTGTGTGATTATTAATCAGATCACACATCAATTGCCAGAACCAGCAAAGAAATTCAGCCTGTAATAAAACTGTCATGTGCTGCGGTATAAAGACAGATGTTGCCAGTTGTGTGATAACATAATTAAACTGTTCTGTGAGGGATTCCATAAAATTATTCAAATTGGACGAGCACTATCATTTTACCAATAAAGCAATTTAGGGCAATATGCAGTGTCATAACACTGATGTTATCCTCTCCGCCAGATTTTCCAATAAGTTGGAGCCTCTGCCGTCCCCGGCCCCATCTGACAATATGAACAGTATACATGGAGATACCTGAGAGCTCCCGGAGATGGAGGAGAGACTATCCACAGCGAGGCTATGGGGACACAGATACTTTCAGTGTGAGCCTCTCTGTGGATCTGCACTCTGTGTGTGTGCGTGTGTGTGTGTGTCTGCACGTGCACATACGCGTGCATTCATGCAACCGCATGCCTCAGGAAGGAAGCGCACATTCAGTAGGATAATGCACCACAGCCCTTGGTCAAAAAGCACCCAGAGAAAAGCAGCCTTTATCGCACGTGTTTGATATGCAGCGCTGCACAGATATACAATTCTTCTGTGAGAGAAGAAAAAAAAAACGACAAAAAAAAACACACAAAGATACTGGCGGGATTTCAATTCAAATGTGCGGTGATAAGGCTGCGTTCTCCTTGTGAAACAGCAGAACAGCGTATGTATTTCAATCCAGGCATAGCGCTCTCGCTCCTTCCTGCCCTCAGCACCACGGTGGAGTAGATGCGATTAGCGCAGATCTGACGCAGCGAGAGCCTCTCTGGCCTCATCTGTGACCCGATGCTGTTAACCTCGCTCAGTCTGACCATTAGTCCAGTCTGTTGACCGGACCCCAGAAACCAGCAGGCCCCTGCAACGCCAAGCCCGGCCTTTGGGTCTCTGTTCTGTCTGAGCGTGTACGTGTGTGTGTGTGTGTGTGTGTGTGTACCGTCATGTGATAGCACAGCTTATCATCCAGCACTTCCCCCCGCGAAGCTCGGCGGAGCAGAGTTCAGTGACGCTGGCTAAGATGTGCATTTCAACCTTCTCAAGCCTCTGCGAGGGACCTTGTAAGCCTTGCATTATGCAAACAGGCAACCGGTGCCTGCTCAGCTCTTTCTGCCGCCACCGTTATGTGTGTGACTCTCTCTCTCCCCTCTGTACACGCAATGCTACGGACGCCCCGATGGAGGGGAGAGAAGAAGAAGAAGAAGAAGAAAAAAACACCCATAATTGGCTGGCCTTATCTTGCGATTTGTAACAAAGCTTTAAAGCACTTGTTTGACAAAGCAGGCTGGATGGATGTGTGTGCAATAAAAGAAAAGCAATTATTCATCCCTGTTTTTTTTTTCCTTTTGTGATATTGTTGGGGTGTATTTGTATCAATGAGAGAAAAAGACAGGCTGATATTTTAGAAATCGCTCCAACTTGATTAAAAGGGCTCTTCTAAAAGACAGGATATTAATATTTAATACTCTACAGTTCTATCAGTTGGGCCAAATTTCCAGTGAAGGAATCTCTTGCATGCTTAAACATGCAAGATGTTATAAATACAGCGCTGAAATTGACCATACATCATGGGAAATATGTGCAGGGACTTGAATGTCCTGAAGACAGCAGCTCCGGAGCTGACACAACAACAACTCCCTCACGTCATCGTTGTGACTGTGTGTTTATGTGGCTACAACTGTTGCTATGGCCACTCCTCTTCACAGCACAACTTCCTGTTGCAAAATCAATTAAAACACACACACAAATCACAAAACAAGCTAATGCAGAAATACAACTCTTTTATAGGACCGTTTTTGTTTTATTTTCTCGTCTATCTTCACTTCCTCATGAGGACAGACTGAAAACCACAACTTCTGCAACACAAACAAAAAACAGAGAAAAGTCAACGTACTCAAAGAGACAGGGGCAAACACATATCTGTTGTTATGAAAAAGATTATTTTCTTGTTCTAAGAAAAGAGATACTCATATATTATGCACAAGCAAACAAACTGAGCACAGGCTGAACAAAGGCCTTCAAAAATGTGGACTGTATCCAAAAAACAACAAAAATGTGCAACAGCCAAAAATTCATAAAGCACAACCAAACATCTAACCATAAAGAAGAAATCATTTTTTCCACAACCAATTGAATTTGAATGCGCTTGAGTGTTTACAACACAAGAGATAACAATTTCAGTTCCTCAAAAGAGAAAGCTGCTAGATTTCCACAATACCTTAGAGAGAGAAGACAGCACCTTTTTTTTTTTTTTTCTCTCCTCGCTGTTTAAAAACCAGTATTTGACTTACTAATAGAGATGCTTAAATCAAGCTTATGGTCCACTTCCCCCAAATCTGACTAGTCCACAAGATGAATTCCCCTGTCAGAATCAAGATGATCAAACAGATTACAATTATTTCATCCCCCATCTTTATTAATGAGCACTGTCTTTCATAGTTATGTTCCCTAATAAGAATAAATGATATGCCACTGCCAGGTTTGTTGTTCCCACTGACTCAGGGGACTCTAATACATTTGCACTTTGAGTCTGAGAAAATTTCAGATTGATTTTTGCATCACCTAAAGGGGTAATGGCATCTTGGATGTTTTGCGGAGAACAAAGGACGCAAGGAGCCCCGGTGCGTCGGTTAGCCGCGTATTAGTGCGAGCCGCAAATACAACTTAAAAGAAAGACTGTGAAATGCCACAAAAAGTAAAAAGTTATCAAGTAATTGAGCGAAGATCTTAATGCCCTGGGGACAATTAACATGGTTCATGGTGCATGAGTGAAAATCCTGGGTTAGTCTAATGGGAGAATAAAAAGACTGCCTGCCTGCCTCCCCAGTAACGCTCCCCTGGTAAGTAGCCTATCAAAGCCCAGTGTCAGGAGCTGAGAGTGAGACATCTCGTCCTTCATCCCCAACCACGCGCCATTTATCACACAGAACAATTAATACGCCTCCCTTCGTTTCAACTCCAACCGTAGGCCACAGAAATTAACCGCTGGATTTGTTCAAAAGGCATAAAAACGAAAAGCACTTGCTATTTGCAGAGGGGGGAAAAATGCTACTGTGATACACTGAAGGGTGAAAGAACAGAAAAAAAAAAAAAAGAGTTGCTTCTTTTCCCTTCCTCCGTATAAAAATGCCAAGACAGATCCTGGAGAGTAATAGTTCTTTCTGGATGACTAGAAAACAGGGGCCATCCTTGGACGACTGGCTCTATTCTAGAGGGAAGGCTTCTTTTCCTCCCTCCTTGGTGTCAAGTGCGCATCCATGACACTGCTCTCTCTCTCTCTCTCTCTCTCTCTCTCTCTTTCTCTCTCTCTCTCGTCTGCCTCACATTCATCAAAGTTGTAACCCCTGTTGTCTTTGCAGAGCGAATCAGAATGCGCCCCTGGCAAAGAATGAAGGAAAAGTCAACAGGAATTAAGTTTCAGTGCAACTGTTTACTCAACTGTGGCCTGCAGTTATTGAAATTTTATCCACGGTTTTGTGTGACTACTGCAGTAATGAATTCAGTATGGCTGTGATTTTCTCACTGACGACATGCTCATTTTGAGCTGGAAAAAAAGGGGTGCGGTGTGTGTGCGTGTGGTGTGTGTGTGTGTGTGTATTGGGGGGGGTGACGGAGGACAGACAGGCAATCTGGAGAGGCCTAAAGGCCTAACACTGAGGCTGAGGAGCAGGACGCATGCTGACACACCCTTTCTGACTTTCTGAACAAATGCTTCTCCTCCTCTAATATTTAAATAAGTGCTGTCCTGCACCACACACTGAAAATGTGATTAACTGAAGCGTCCTGATGGCTCAGTGGTCCAAGGCGCACACCATGTACTTCTGACATCATGAGTTCACATTTGGCCTGTGTTGTATGTCTGCCCCTCTCTCTACTGTGTAATCTGTCTCTACAATAAAATAAACAGAGGTGAAAGGGGAAAATAATTAAAAGAAAATGTGGCTAATCATAATGTAAATGCAATCATGATTCATGAGGCCATATTCCTAGCTAAGCTATACATTAGAGCGCAGTATCTTCCATGTCCCAGTGTTGTTCCTCTCCCTGTACAAATGCTGATGGATGTGCTGTGACAACAGACAGCAGCAGAGAGCCTGTGCATCATCACCAAACAGCTCCTGACAACAACCCCAGTCATTCTGCCGGATAGGCCGAGATAGCAGGAGACACACTGATCTTTTCAATGCTGTTTCCTTAAACACACTGTCGTGTGCCACACATAACGCTGACACCAACAGAAAGAGCTTGTCTGTTTGCTTCAAGTCTGCGATGGTGAAAATGTTTGGGGCTTCACTAACAATAAAGCTGGCATGCATCTCTGCGCCTCATTGGTTGGACACAGCGGAGTGTGGCATTAGTTGTGAGTGTGAGGCGTGTTTAAAATGAGCCGGGGGAAAACGCTGTCATCCTATTGGATGTCATGGTTCCTTAACTGTCTACGAAATCCTGTGGCACCTACACACTTAAAATATGTCCGACCACCATGATAAATATTTCACCGAAATGCAGATGCTGCATGCTACGATAAATACGTTGGCAACCAAACACAATCACGGAGAGAGAGCACTTCCACTTCTTTAAATATTCAAAAAGCGCCTCAATATACATAAATAATAATAATAATGTGTTTATGTACTAGATGTACTTTGGGGTTTGATTAAATATTAAGCGGCACTTTAAGAGGGGGATTGGGCCTGCTGTTGACATGGCTTAATAAAGTGAAGACAGGTGTGAAAGGGGAACTGGTTTACCTGGTGCTGCTGGAGATGCAGGAGGTCGGCTGCAGTCACCTCCACCGACGGCGTGGCGCTCTTGGGTCGTCCCTCCCTGGCTCCGCCTTCCACGCTCGCTCCTCCATTCTGATTGGCTGGGCCGTTGCTTGTCGCCTCCGTCCCAGATTCTTGCATCATGACTTAAAAACCTGAGAGAAGACATGAAAAGAGAGAAAACAGGGAGGGAGGGAGAGAGACAGAGAGAGAGAGAGAGAGAGAGAGGGAGAGAGAAACAGCTGTTAAAACACACAGCAATGAGGTTGCGTTTCAACTCTGGGCCAAACTATAAACATGTGTCATATCCTTCCCACACAATTTCACTTTTATTGCAGGTTTCCCTATTGGTTTGTGCTTCCCTGTTTCTTGTTTGTTTGCTTGTAGCATATGCAACGAGGCAAACACACGCGCACACGCTCTCATAGACTCCCTCTCCGCAGAGTAATGAACTGCTCTTTTGTTTTGTCTTTTCCGGTGCAGATCCTTTGCAGATGACACGTCCATACCGAGCTGGAGGAAAAAAGGAGCGGGACTCAGGTTTTGTTTGTGTTCTCCGTCACGGGGCATATGCAGGGGTTGGGTGGGGGGGGGAGGGGGGGGGTCCAGCGCACATTGGAGAGGAACCCAACCTGAGTTGAGTGAGAGCAGAGGAGCCCAAGAAAACACTGGACCTCCAAAACAAAACACTTTCTATGGAAATGGATATATTTACTCGCATGGCTCCCAGAAGAACCACGGCAGAATGGCTTTTTAATGGGAAACAGGGCAACTGTGTGAGGCCTGCCAAAGGATCTCCATGAGAAACATCCAATCTGAGGCCGAGCAAAAACAGTCAAATCCTTCAGGGGTGCTCAATTAACACCAAAATACAGGTCTGAATATAAATAAACCTCTTTGAGTCGCTGGAAAATATGTTGTCTTTCATAACTTCATTTAACTCAAAAGGATAACACACAAATACTGGCAGTGTAATTGCATGTATCACCGCATGCTTTTTGTGCTTTATGTGAAAATATGACTTTACAAATCAGTGTTAAATATGAAAGGCAGAGCTATTTGCTTACATTCTAAGTCCTCTGCTTTTGGATACACACAAGCCAGACAGACTCCCGTTTTCCACCCACCCCCTCTGTCTCTCTGGGGATGAGTGCCAGTGACACTGGTGCTTATCTGGGCCTGTATTCCTGAAATCAGTGGAATGATTTACATCTATTGTGTGTTGGTCACAGGCCTCACTGGTGCGACGCGTCTAGCCTCCCAATTCCAGGGCGGTTAATGAAGCTGACCAAGTCAGGCAGAAGCGAATTAACTTGGCTGATTAATTATTTATATGAAGCAGAATAAATGCCCTTAAAACACTGGGCCTCATCATGAAAGAAGGTGAAAATTGAACTAAATGCAGATTTATGGTGTTGCGTTTAAGGCGTGTAATAGGAGGGCCAATGTGAGTTAATATGTGCTCAACTATGCGGGCCCAGTGTCTCCTGAGATGCCGATCTAAACAAGATGCAGACACACACCCAGACACCATGGGGACACACACTCAGGCTGACAGATAGGAAATTGAGGTTGACAACTTGTCACATCAGAATATTTACGGAACAAAAGTAAGATAATAATCGAGACATGGCATTATTAAAAAATAAACAGCGCTATAACCAGCGCTGCTCTTTTCAATCACTACGCTTAGGGATAGTTTCACAGCTCGATTATCGTCAGTAGCAGTTGTGGGCTACGGGGAGTAAAAACAGCACCAGCACAATAATCATCCCCAAACTGCACTATGGTTTACATCTCCTCTCCCGTAGAAGCCCTCCTTGCAAGAAGCCCGTCCGAGTGAGTCATCTGACACTGTGGCCTGCGCTGGTTCAGTTGTGTGTCACGCCGCCCCCACACTCTGGGGCCTGTCTGAGCAGTTTGGGCCCGGCCTACAGGCCCCGTTCTCTGGGCCGGGGCTGGAGCTGGGCCCCCTCTCCCTCCAGACAGATGTTGACCCGGCTCACCCCTACAGTCTGGCACAGCCTCCCTCCATAATGGGATTTTCTAAACAAGGAGTGAGCAAGAGGAATACTGTGGGATGGGAGGCAGCCAGCCACAACTCCATCTACAGGCCCCCGCTTGCACCAACTCCCCTTCTGAGGCACCAATTAGAAACACACATTCTCGGGCGAAATTAAATGCCATTTGAAATAAACCATGTGCTGACGTTATTCACCCCCACTTCTTTTTCAAATAAAAGACATTTTTTCCACATGCAGAGAAAAAAGAGGGCCTACTCTCTTTTTTTCAAAGCTACATAAAAGGGGGGAAAGTAATGGCTATTATGCATGCACTGTCATTCCATGCAAAATTTTCATAATTATAACGGAAAGGCGTAAATTTCCAAATGCATGGCATCTCCAAAAGTAATCAAGAGAATGAGCCGCGGGGCTATTTTAATGTATGCAGAACTAGTGACCCACAATAAAGGAGAGGAAGGCTACAATGAATGCAAAGTAATGCGCGCATGCTTGGAACCGGCACTGATGAGGGGATGGCTAAAATTAACACCCAATTAATTTTCGAATTGACAAACAAATGAAACCCATAAATCTACTTTCTCATTAATTTTACCACAGAATAATTCAAAGCTGCAATATCATGAGTGAAAAAATTGGAGGAAAAAAGAAAATGGAAAATGGGCATTATCCATCATAAATATCAAGCAGATAGGAAAGAGCCTTATTAGAGAGTTGTGCTGATAACAATGTTAATCTGTGAAGCACTGAGGCAGGGACACCATCATCAGCTAGGGCCCGGGCAACTCTGTCACGTGACTTCACCCCGCGTTTGTTTATCCATCTATTTATTTTCCCTTTGCTCAGAGGATAGCCTTGTCTGTGATGCTACTAGCTTTTCACTCCATTCCATTTATACAACATAAACATATCCAGGGGTAATTATGGGTCAAGCGTCTTGCTAAAAGTAGTGTAGTTACTGGGGTTCAGATGTATTCATGCATCCGCACACAAACACTTCCGCATACAACATACGCACACAGAGTCATGAGAAAAAGGCCTGTTTGTTATTTATGGAGCATGTCAGCCTTGTTCAATTTGAAAAAAAAGGAGTTTAAAGAAAGCATCCAAATAATGGAAATTCCAGGAGATTAAAACGAGGCAACAACAGAAAACACAACTGGCTGTGCTGCTGATTATTAGATGTCTGTCTGTTCTTTCGGGGGGAGATGCTTGCAAAACACAACAAGTGTTTGGAACAAACATTGGATCAGAAAAAAGGTCAGAGTTTCTGTTTGTTTACAGTTTGTTTTGTTTTCCCTGCCTCTAATATGTGGAGTACAGTACAAACAAGAGTCACATGTGTCTCCCACCTGAGCGGACAGGTTGAGAGCAGCCGGCGGACAGAGCTCATCAGCCCTGCCTCTCCTCCCCTCCACTCCGCTTCCCCCTCACTGGAAATCTAATGCCTGTCCCCCTGTCATGGTTGCCTGGAATTCAACAGCTCAAACAAGTCAGCAGTCGATTCAAGGTAGGGTCGGCCCGCACAGCTGTGCCCTGACCCTTCTCCGTGTTCTGTTTTTCTTTAATGCTCATGACAGTAAAGCCTCAACGGCCACCTGCTTCGATTCGCCAAGTTCTCACACAGCCCCTGTTTACACAAGCACACAACAAAAGCACAACATTCTTGGTCGGGAGATAAAGACACACAAAGGAGAAGACAATGGGGAGAGGTTCACTTTAGAGCTGTTTAGGTTCGGCTTGGTTGCTAGACTAGACAACACAACAGCCTGTACCAAAGGTACGACCACAGAATGCTTCCCAAGGTTTTTGAGACTCTCATGTTCTGCCATATTTTGGCTCCTGATTCTCGGGAAAAGTCAAACACAAGCTGTATGTTAAATAATCCAGTATCGGTGCCCTCATCATACATGAGAAGCTAATCAGAGAATAGGCAATACGTGTCTTGGAATCTTCCTCTGACCGACAGATATGAAAATTGGGCTCGACCCCATTAACCCTCCCACACTGCAGTCCCACGCCCTCGCCTGTCTTTACCTTCAAAGAAAAGCTGCTCTGCAAACCAGAAGCGCCTCACTGAGAAAGCCCGCAACAATCTGGACCGCCTTGCCACTCTGACTACAATTCCCTGGCCCTTCTCCGCTGAGAGGAACCAACGGCGGGGATGACATTCTGCCAAAGGAGACTTCACAGTCAGACCAAACAACCCTGTAATCTTGCCAGCCACTTCAGCCAAAAGTCACAGATAAGCAAAGCATATCTCGAGACTACTGTGACAACATTGTAGGAATAGCCCCCACCCTCCTGCCCCCACCCCATCTACTACCACCTACCACCTCCACCCCCAGCCCCAGGTCCCTGCACCCCGCCACTTCACCACTCGAGACACAGAAGCTTTTTTCCCAACTTCTTCCCAGACCTTGTAAGGGGGATAAGCAGACCACTCACATTGGCAAACAAAGCAGCTATTTGTTTAATAAGTGATTGCTGCCATGGCTACAGTAAACAGGAGGAGCGGGGGTTTGTGTTTATGAACAAACACATCTCCTTGCAGGAGCCATTTAATATTAACCAGGTGGAATGATCAGCCGATTTCCTAGGTGACACTCGGGGCAGGCCTAGTGTAAACAGGTTCTGGGAGGAGAGAGAGGGGGCCAGGCTTTAGGGAATCAAGGTCGATGCAAATGCAGCTTCGGCTAGAATAAACAACGAGGCAGAACTCAAGATAAACAAACAGTCATTCTTCTGACATTTGAAGAAGCATTAAGCTGGTGCGTTGCAGCTGCTAGCAAGCCACCGTGAATGTGAACAAGATGGGGGATGCTGGGGCGGGGGGGGGGGGGGGGGGGGGGGATTGGGGCGGGCTGGCAATGAGGTGGTCTCCTATGGAAACACATCATTCACAAGCAAGCAACCAACAGTTTCCCCAGACCCAACAAACAGTGGGTCTTCACAACACTGCAGCGAGGAACTTGTAAAAACATGTTAAACATTTACCTCCTTCAATTATTCAGTAACCGGGTTCGTGGAAATAACAAAGGATGTCTGACGGCTCCTGAAGCTGGCACTCATAACACCAGGGCACGATAAAAAAAATAAAAAAAATATGAATAAGGTGGTATTCAACTGACTAGGAATTAGGAATTGTCTATCACAGATTCAAATTAGTTGCTTTGATTACTGAATTTACATCATATGCCTTATGTATTAGTTCGCCTTTAAGATCATGTGTTACTCCATATGCTAGATCAAATGATTCACTGTCCAAAAACAAGTAGCGATTACAAAAAACAAGGTAGAGGATTTAGTGTGGGGAATTTCAAGCTGCACGTCACCTTGAGCATGAATTTTTCATGCATACAACAACTTGCCATCTGCCGAGCCGGAGCCAGCCAGCGAGGCTTCCCTACCCGGAGTCTTTAGTTTTCTGTCTCCACTCCCCTCCAAGAGCAACTTTCATAATCATTTCATTTAGGCCCCCAAACCCAGTTACCCCCATATAGGGAAGGCAGAGAGAATGATCTAGGGAGCCAAACACATATTTATGACACATTGCGATGACTATAATAGGATTCTCAAGCATGAAATCTAGATCCAAACCTATTACTACACCATCAACAGAGGAAAGAGGCTTGACATCCCAGCGATGGTGAGTATGATGATTCATATGAATATGAACCTATTATCACGCTACAAGCCCAGATAAATTAACAATAAGAATGCTACCAGAAGGCAGACTCTCCAGTAGAGAAGCTAAGTAGATCCATAATTTCAGAAAACACACAAAGCAGTTTGTCTCCTTAGCATGAAGCCATCCGAGATACACCTCGGTGTAAAGGCCTGCTGTGCATAGACAATGACGGAATGTGCCAAAGTAAGGCAGGCCATGGTATTTTTAGTACAACAAGGGCCGATAGAGACTAAGTAAATAGAGAAGTCTAATGAGTTTAAATCTGGTTGTACATGAATGGAATAGTAATTCTGGGATGTGGAGCCGCTTTTAGGAGTGGTTCGCCACACATTCCTCACTGACTCTCCTTCATTTGACTTTGATAATCTCCCTCACATGTGGCTCATGCCCATTAACACTACAGCGAGAGGACAGACATCGGGAGACAAGGGGCCTCTTTTTCTGACCACAGGCCCGATGCATGGGAAAAAGCAGGCCTTACTTCCTTCGAGCTCATCTTACCAATTAGACCTGTCAAACACGCACACCCAAAGAAAAACACAGACTTCAATCTCCCGGCTTCCTATGGGATCTGCAAAAGCGCTTATTGTTTTAACATTACTTAAAGTGTGTCATATATTTTTAATCATTGTTACTAGAATTCATGTAAGGGCCGTCCCCGTGGGTATGGAAACGCGAACTTGTGGAGAGGAAATGTGTCAGATGCACTTTCCTAGGGAAGCCAAGGTTAGGCTCAACGAACTTGTCTAATTAATATTGTGGGCCTATACCAAGAGAGGACAATATTATTAGAACTGCTGTCTTTTGGGGGGATGTAAACTCAGCCAATTGCACATTTCCTCTGCAAGCTGACAACTCCTAACTGCCTCTGGCGAATTTCATTTTTGGGAAAAGTGGATGAGAGTTTTGTAGTTGTTGGATAGCCTAACAGACCTGTGGTAAACCACAATCTCTACACGCCAAGTATGGTGCTAATTACTGTAGAGTAAGTCATCGAGGGTGCTAGATATATTTATCATGAGTCCTCTCTCAATAAAATGGATGCTATTAACTGACGTAACTCAAGGGCTCGGTCTAACCCGGTCTAACCTTTGTTATTTAAGCCATTCTGTATCAAAAGTGTTAAATATTTCTCTGCAGAAAAAAACAGGTAGCAGGTGTGGGTCTTCAACCTCTTTTGTTTGGAGTTAGTCATACAGAGATTAAGTTAAGATATTGATTGTCCAGACACAATCATTAACCTTTACACACAAATAACGGCATGGAGATGCAATGGCCATTTCATTTCAACAGTAATCTCGTCTAACTGCAATGTTCAGTGATTGCTTAACATTAACTGGAATTTACAAATTTGCATATAAAACAATGAAACAAGTCTGAAGTGGAAAATTTTGATAAAACGATATATAATCTCTGTTCATTCCCACAAATGAGCCAAGTTGCTGATACTAAATTTTGCCCAATGAGAATTTCAATCTATTCAAGTTAGAATAAATCTAATTGTATGGCGAAATGCATGAAACTCTGTATTCTATTGACGCTGTACTAGATGTACTACACATCCATGTAGGCACTTAAATAGTCTCGGGGTAAGTTATGGGTGGCAATTAACCAATCACAACATAGGACCAAATAAATTTGGGCATCAGATTCATTGCCATTGGTATGGGAGTGGTCTCACCTTTGACCCCTTCCCGCTGCTTCCGAAGGTGCCATTCTTCCTAGACGTGGCACCGGGGTCGTTTGTGCCTAAGAAGCATGTCATTATTTTAAAAGCCCCAGCTTCCCAGAGAGAGGACATGGAGGGTTAAAAAGGAAGGGGGTCTGTGCCTTCCATTAAGCAGTTAAATTGAAGGTAAAGGGCGCAGGGCTAAATACCGAAAGACCTTGTATGAATCTCTGTGTTTTAATGGAATCAGGTTTTAACAACTCTTTTTTTCGTTAAATACAGCCCGTGTCAGGAGGATGCGTCCCACTCATAAAGCAGCACAATGACAATGTACAGTGGCACTAATACAAGGACATAGTTCATCATGACATTTTCTGCAATTCCCAACTGATTAGGGTCATTATGTTGGAGGCCTGATTTATGTTGTCATTTCCTCTCACCGATCCTGCATCAATGAATCTTAATGAATTGGTAAATAAGGGTGAAGATTACACTCTGTGACACTGCAACATTTCTCACCCTCAACGGCCGAGATTTATGTAGCCAATTAGAGACTAACAGAGAAAATTGGCTGGCAGAAAAATAATATTCTTTATGGTACAAAATGGAGGAGCATTCTCACTGAAGGGCAATTGTATTGTCAGTGTTAAAGTCCATAAACCACCCTCCTGACCCGCCTTCATAACACAAAGGGAAGTTGGACTCTGTTTGCAAGCAGGAGACAAAAGGGAAAGTTTAGACGGCATTGTGAGGCCGTGCGTTCAGAGAGGCGTCGAGCGCGGCGGTGAGCCGAAGTCCTTAGCATTCACCATGGCCCCCCTCACGTGTTTGATCAGCATAAATACACCCCTGTATGACAAACACGTTTACCTTCTCGCAGCAAACATCAGACAATCAGACACCATGAGGTGCTGCTTCTCTAATGACACGGCACCTTTATCATGGCCAGCCATGTCCCTCTGTTAGACATATGCCTCTTTTATATGGACATCAAAAAGCATGTGTATCAACAGAAGCCAAGTTATTTGCTCTAAACATATAATAAGGCATCATTTCAATTATAATTTTTTGGGGGGAAAAAATCCTAGTTAAAAAGACACATTCAAATGCCCTTCATCTTTTTTTTTCAAAGGAGGAGTATCAAAATGCAATCACCTCTTTGAAGACATCTCTGATCAACACATAGTGGAAGAGGTATACGATATGATTAGGGACGCTTTAAGTATTCCCGGATACATCGTTATTATAAGCTCACCACGATCGTGTTTACTTTTTATTTTCCAGCAGCAGATTAGGGGATGTTAGGAGATGATCATGGCTAGGGACAAAACTGTTTTTGTGTATCACTACAAAGCACGAAAAGCTTGCCTGCTTATTAATACCAACTTCTTAAAGGAGCACTTAGAGCGATAATGAGGGCCTTTATGTATTACATATTGTGACTAGATTTAGTGTGAGGAAGCGGCTCTCCACATCAAACGAGCTGGCCTGCTATTAGGCGCAGGGGCTGAGGGATGCTGTGTGAAAAGGAGTGGAAAATGAAAGCTGAAGCAACGCAGGAAAGGGCTTAATTTACTGGCATGTACAGTATGCAAATGAGATTACTCTCAGCTTAACTGCATCATTTATGTCCATAATAACAGCATCATCATTATGGGGCTCAAATTAAATTACACTGTAATTAGCATATCAAAGTGATTGGTTAAAGTTTAAAACAAATACCCAATTTTGTTAATGAACATCTGTAATCACCGTGTAGACCCTCAATGAAAACATCCAAAACAAATATGTGTTTTGGAGAAGGGGAGGAAGATCCCTCTCAGGCGACAGGTCTGCGAGTGTGTGTGTGTGTGTGTGTAGGGTGGGGTTGGGGCGGGGGGTGTATGAGGGGAGGTGACGAGAAGGGAGGCGGGGGGTGGAGGGGGGGGGAGTGTGTGTGTGTGAGTCAGGGGGGTGGGGGGTGGGGGGTGGGGGGTGGGGGGTGTCTTACCTGGCAAGCTCCACACACACTCAGGTTATATTTCCCAAACTCAAGGAGATCAAAGATCCAATTTCCCACACTTGCCACTTCAGGAGCTCATCAATAAAATACTAATCACTTCACGCCTGATTCTGAGAATGGAGCTGCGGCTGAAGGCTTAGGGAGACTTCCATATCACAAAAAAACACCTCCACTCTGACGCCTCGCCTGTTCTTGGATGTGCGCACACGCGTACACAGGCGCGCATATATGCAGACAGGTTTATCCACGAGCTGTCCTGCCTTTTCTCTGATAAACATGGTGAATTTTAACATCTCGCACTATAGCTCAGCGAGCCCCCACTGAACAGTATCAAGCACTTCCTTGGGCCTCTGACACAAATCACACACACCTTATTTATGTGCCTGTGACTGAAGGCAAAAGTCAGCCTGCATGTCATATTTCTCCCGTTTGATCCAGCACTTTTATACTTCCACGTCCCCCACGTTATTGATATAATTCAGAATTTATGATGCACTACACGACACACAAAGTGAATTCCGATGCCTTACGTTGGAAACATAAGTCAGTCACACCCCCCGCCCCACCCAACCCCTTGCGCACCCGCGTTTTCCCCTTTTCCACTGCTATCACCACCGGTAATACTACCCTTGTGCCCCTTTTGCCATCATTCCAACGAGAGAAAAAAAAAAAAATGGCAGCAGCTAGTGGTGTACATTTTCAGAAATGCACTCGTCAAATTTTAAAGAAGTGGCATCTTATTTTATTCATTGAGGAATCCATTAAAAGGCCTTATTCCTTGCAAGTATGTAAAAGATGTGCCTTTCAAGGTAGAGCTAGGGCAAATCCACTCCATCAGCTAATGACGGCACTCATTACATGCAGAGAAGCTGGCTAATGAAGGCGCGGTGGCTGGCCGATCCCCTCACCCAGCATAAAGCCCTATGAAATGCTAATATCTCACTTCTAATTAAAGGATACTAAGTCCAAATGCACCTTCACGGCTAGTAGCTGGCAACATAAATTTTATTTTTCAACACTACACTACACTCAAAGATGTGCCTGAGCAACATTCCATTAATTCATATTTAATACCCCCACTAGTCCTGCATTTGCCCAGCTCTCTCCTCTCTTCCCTTACAGCTTCATATTGTGAGCAGGCACATCATTACGCTTTGTGAGACTAAAAAATTTTTTTCGCTTTTTGCTGGTGCACATATTACCTTAAAGTGCTTCCAGAGAGAACACACACATGCACACAACATCGCAAACACAGCCTTTATGCATGTGTCATGGGGGAAAAGGTCAGGGGAAAAAAACAGCAAAGAAAAAAATAAAAAAGGAAAATATGCCAGTATCGTCCTCGCTGCACCTGTATACATTTACAGTGTTTACACATCTTTGGCTGTAAATATGTTTACAAGAAAACCTGCTGCCCTTCTCAGAAACTGACCTTGAAGTCAGTAAACAACCCCTTCGCAAAGTTCATTAACGTCAAAAGGAGGGTAGTGTTTCCCCTCAGACTGAAAAAAACAAAAGCTGCCATTAGCTTATCAACAGAATACTGCAGTGAAGTGGAAATGATATTTAGGCCTAAACAAATACGAGATAAATAATGAAGATGACCCAGGTTTGAACTATAGTATTTATTTTATAAATTCTGATGAATTACTGCCTTAAAAAAAAAAGACTGGAACCCCCCACCACCACCACCACCACCACCACCACTTCTCCTCCTCCTCATAAACACAAACAGTCATTATGTCTCTGGATATGCATTTACTCACCAGCCTAATGCTTCAATCAGATGCAAACCCTGTGCCTCCAATAACTTTTTCAGGAATTGAGATAAACTGGCTGATTTAACCTTTGATGTCTATGCGTTTCGGAAATGTGTGTATGTTTACTAATGGGTTGGGTTGGGTCCCTGGATTCATGAAACATGCCCAGTGAAAGAAAGACCAAACAAAACAAAAAAAAAGAAAAAGGTGAAATTGGTATTATGAGGTTTTCACGCCACAGCAGCTGTATGTGTTTCTAATAGCCTGGTGGCATTATACGTTTATTACTTAATCATTCTGTGCCCAGAGTATCCTGAACAAACCACTCCCAAAATATCAACAATAGGTACTCAAGCATAGAATGGGCCAATCAGCTGAGCTTAAGCTAGAGACAAAGTGAGTAAGAAAACATTTGGGTTTGGGTTTACATTTGGTAATGACACTGTTTCACTGTTTAAGAAATCTGTTAGATAAATATATAACAAATTTTAAACAAATGACAGCGCACAATTTTGCCAATGCCTGATCCTACTGTAACAACCAACACCTTTGAAACTGCACAAATTATTCAAAATAACACTTTAATTTGCTTACATTTGTTTTCAAAAATGTTAAAGTAAGAATAGTTTTACATCCGGCGCATCATTGCCAAAGGGGAGAAACGAAACGCATGAATTTAAAGGTCAATGTTAAGAACATATCACATGACGTCTGTTTGATCCCGGCCCAAGTATTTTCCCAAGGATTCTCTGGCTCTGTCCTGTGTAAATCACGGAGTCTGACCTTCTACATTCCTCATGGCCTGTCCTCCCATTCATCCACAGGCACAGATAATACTGGGCAAATATCATAAACGTGAGGATTTTAGGATTGAGGTGAGGCTGCCATCATCCTCCACCAACTGGGGAAAAGAAAGCCCATGCATCTGGAAGCACCCAATTTCCACCTATTGCCAAACTAACCTACGGTGAGGTGGCCTGACCCTACTACCTAATAACCTACATATTGACTTTCCATGGAGAATAAAACTTAGAGATTATCACTGTCCTCAGGGGGGTTTGGAAAGGCAGGTTTCAGTCAAAGTAACTTTTAAGTGGTTGTCTGCGTAATCCTCATTTTTTTGATTTTGTCTCCATCTTTGGTGCTAAGTGCTCATTGCTGTGGTGTTTCTGCACTGCTCTTCCCAGAGATCACCTGTCAATCAAACAGTGTGTCCAGTACTGTGACATCTTTTTCCTTGAATTTTTTTCTGTTTCTGTAGGTGGCGCTCTTTTCTTTGTCTGTTCAGCCATGGTGGCTATCTCTGCTCATGCTAACTACCCAGTTCTTCTATTTATTACAGGCAAATCAATGTTGCTGCTGCTTGAAAGACACCGGGTGTTTAGAACAGCAAGCTTTCATGAACTGAGCAAAGGCTGAATCACTATTGTGTTACGTCAATAGGCAATAGAGGGTAACAAAACGTTTATTTATATGAAAATGTTATGGATTATGACTTTTACAGTCCCACTGACAGAAAGATTCAAGTCAATAAAGGCGCAGCCTCCAGAATGCTACATCTCTGCTGCGGTATCCCAGGACTTTGTGACTCTGTGTGGTGAAATGATTTCATCCAAGGAGCATAAAGGGCCTCTAAGCATGGCCAAGATGTTTCCAGTTCAAACGCAGCAGCAGCGTTGGGCCGGGGCGTGACCTGCAGCTGAACTGGCCTCCGCTCGGCCACAGGGAGGAGGACAACAGCCACTCCGAACACATCACCCCACCCCCCTGATAAATAACTAAACACGGCAAACAGAGACCCATCAGTCAACCTCCGCACGGCCAACACCAGGACGGGGACAGAGATCGATGGGGAGATACGGACAAATAAAGAGGAAAGAAAGGGAAGAAAGACAGAAAGGAAAAGAGGGACAGAGAGGGAGAGAGACAGGGGCCGAGAGAGAGAGAGAGAGAGAAAGGGAGAGAATGAGGGAGGCGGGGGGGTACATTGTGAGGGCACCTAACAGGGGAGAGTGGATAAATATCACACAGGAGCCCGAGCCAAGCGGCGTGGAAGGCCGAGCACTGTAAGACTGTGAAAGCCGGGCCTTTTTGCCGAGCTGTGACATTTGTTTCTTATTGTCTAAGTGGCAGCTGAAAGCGTCTCCCTGCGAGGGCCCCTCGGCTCTGCTCCGGCCCGCTTTAACAGGGAGGTAACCATATTAGGACGTGTATGGTAAAGTAAACAATAACATAGTTGCAATGAGATGGAAATTTTTCAGCTAATGGTGTTTGTCATTCCTGTTTTCAGTGCACTGAACAGCCCTGGGTTTTTTCTAGCCAGCCAGGGAGACTTTGTTTATGAAAACAACGCAGGAGCCAAGGCTGAAACCAGTGCAAAAAAACACTGTAAATAAATATCGGTTTAAAAAATGCCTCTGCCTTTCTCTTTCGATTACATTAAATAAACCCGCATTTCAGAAGAAAAGGCCCTCCACTTTTTCTCTCCCCTCTCAGAAGAAGGGTTCCGCTTCAAGTGCATCTTTTAAGTGTCTAATTTTAATTCAACATTTTAAATATTTTAACATTCTAATTTATTTGACAATCCAACAAGGGGAACAAGAGCGGGAACCTAATTGGCAACGATGTATGACGTGAATTAGAGCAGTTGGCGAACTTGCGGT
This sequence comes from Centroberyx gerrardi, assembly GCF_048128805.1. NCBI lineage: Eukaryota > Metazoa > Chordata > Actinopteri > Beryciformes > Berycidae > Centroberyx > Centroberyx gerrardi. Next base: position 29,437,632 of record NC_136001.1, read on the forward strand.
TGAATGAAATAACGAGAGATACTATTTGATATGTCTGGGTTGGGAGGCTCCATTTCTCACTAATCTTAACGGCATGTTGAGCTATTTAAAAGCAATGTAGCAATCATTCTGCTTTATATTTCACTGGTCACTTGTTCTCCTCCCTGTTCACTCCCTTTTCTTTGGCTCTAGCTACCACGCTATCTTTTCCAGGTTAAAAGGAACGGCATGACTGCATGTTTTTGTATGGAAGTGTGGAAAACAAAACTTCAGATTTTTTCCAGCCCATTTTCATGTCTTGAATGCTATCCTACTGCTGACTCACTGGTCTACTACTCCAAAAAAAAAGAGCTCTCCCACAGCTTGAATCTGACAAAAAAGCAAATCTTTGGCTACGAAGGTTCAGACTCAGTTTCAAAGTTCACGAAGTACCAACACATTCATATGCGCTTTTATAGTACATGCAGTCAACTCTAGGGACACAGACATTAAACTCCTCCATTTCCGTCCTCTCCACGTGTTGACTTTCTTTGTTTGGTTTTTACCCACCAGCTCTCTCTCCAGCAGCCTTCTCAACCCCACTCTTAATCTCACACCAAAAATGCAAGCTGTTTATTTGCGTAGGGCTGAAGCCATTCCATTAAGTAGCCCCACCAGGTGCTTTATCCCTAAAAGGGATTTGTTTTATAAAATAAATGGAGAATGCAAGGGACTGCCAAAATGATATTTACCATGACATGACGTGAATGCAGCAAAGTCAAAACCGTCCAAATAAGAACCAAGGCCGTAGGCACTTGTTTTTGAATTTCCTTACATAGTCATAGTTCTGCACTAGTTACACTGGAGACCAACTGCACACAGGATGTGTCTCATCAACATGTGAGCATATATCAATTTATAATGTTGTTTCTAGGAGCAAGTAGAATGCAGGTGCAGTTTATAGCCGTTTTATTTTAGTTATACTAATAGATTATTACATATTCCACAATTTATCTTGTTTTGCATCTTCAGTATGATAGAGGCAGGCCATGACTATCCAAAGAAATACTCTGGACAGCAATCTTGCTCAGAAGACTAAAAATCAATCCAAATGATTAATTCCATTTCACCTTTTCTGAAGCGGTGGGAGAAGGCCAAAGCCAAACCTTTGTGGAAGAAAAGCCCTGAGAGAGCTTTGACACTTTCTCTCAATTTTGTGATTTTCTTTTCATCTTGCTGTAAGACAAGTCATCTGAGGGTGGAATTTGCTTACTTCTGTCGCCTCAGTCAATCTCGCACAAAGACTCCGTCACGTTAGCCGTCTGCACCTGGTAGCAGGCTGACATTATCAAAGCTCCTCACTCTTCTAGACAGACCAGAGTTTATACATCCGTCAATATGTTCCAAACCAAAAGAAGACGTGTCTGTGTGATGCTGATAGAAAAATAGATTGAAACTTGCCAAACACATTTTTCCCCAAAAAGGTATTTTAAGTAGCTTCAAGATAACACATCTGTGATAACACTATCAGTACAATTCCTTCTACCTTACAAGAGAAGATAATTCACATGAAAGTCAAGGGAGATGCAAGTGAAAATAAGAGTGTTGCTCTGTTCGGTGACACACTGTATTCAGAATAAGGCATACATTTACCTGTGCAACCTGTTTAGCCAGACAATAAAGAGGCGGGCTATCTGCCAGAGCCGAGTCTGATAGCAGCTGATACTGCCATGGGAGCAGAGCATCAGATAGAGAAAGCAGACGGCGGCCAGGTGATGGTGTTCAGAAGGCCCTGACACATCCTGTGATCTCAATCAACAGGAAAAAGTAGGCCCACGCCGTCATGTTTCTGCCTCGGTCTCCGGTGTGACGTCTTTGTACGGACGATAATGTTTCATTTTTACACTGTCTTGCATCTATTCTGCCTGTCACCGTTTTTAACTACAGCAGCCAAGCTCAGAGAGTAGATTACGGTACTTACAGTGCATGAAAAACACAGCAACAAAACTGCAAGTGACAGAAGCGTTTAACTTTCTTGCTAGCAATCTCCCCCATGTGGCACTTTCGCTACAGCGAGTTGTTTATTATGTTCCAAGCTAGGCAAAAGCGATTAAAGGAGCTCTTAAGAATCAAAGTGTTATAAATGCATGGAAACACAGCCGGCTGTAAATGCCACAGAATTAGAAGCTTACCAAGCCTAATACTAATACATGGCAATTTTCAGCTTGATGCTGATATAAAGAAATTACTTTTTTAAAGTAAGCAATAAATGCAGTCAAGGGAACTATTACAGAGGCCCTATTTTCATCCCAGCATAAATCTGCACACGACCTTTCTTTGGGTCCAACTCATGAATTCACTTGTTTATTCTTAATACTTCCATAAAAAGCAGATTAAACAAAGCAACTTGAACAGCTAAAACCAGAGCAATCTTCTCTGTGATCTTCAGAGGCACTCTCATTTACAGCAAAGGGAGAAATACAAGCAACTGACTGTTCGCATGATACGTTCCTCCCTCCGTTATATGGATTCATGAAATTCAAATGAAGTCCAACATGAGACGAAAGCATTTAGAAGCCCTCAAAACAGAGAAACACATTTTGGGCATCTGACGCTTCTTCTAAGCGCAGGCATTTCTCTGTAAAGTTGGATTTCATCAGGTCTGAATAAATTGGCCAAAAAGAAAAAACAGGCCTACATGTAGCATATTCTATCAGAGGCAGTCCTATCAAGCAGAGATGCCTATATGATGATAATTGTTCCAATCTGGCCTGGAGCCAATTTAGTGAAATCAAGCCTTTTGTCAGACTGCTTTAATTCCTAATTCCTAAACAAAAAAAGAAGCAGGGACATGAGTATACATATATGGGTAAAACACAAAAGGTTGGTCCAAATACGCACACATGAACACCGTGCATGCTTTTACACACACACACACACACACACACACGTCTTTGCAGTAACAGGAGCAGAGCTCTTCTGTATTAAACTCCATTGCACTTTAGAAGGGCTTTAAACACCAAGGCATACTAATCCCATAAGCTGCCACAGGGATTTCTGCATTAGTGATGCAATCAAAATCGCATTGGAAAGTTGTGTCAATAATTAGGCTGATTTTGCCACATTAACATTAATTACACAATCATTTGGAAGATTTCAGGGCTGATCTTACATCTGGAGCAGGCAGCTGTGGGGCCTGGTGGAGTGGACCTGTTTTTACAAGACTATGCAGAGAATGCACTCCAGATAAACAGCAACATGATTTTTTCCCCCTTTCATTTTCTCCAAGCCACTGTCTTCCAAATGTGGGGGTGATTGCCTGAATTAAATCAGAGAGGAGTACAGGCTGCTTAACAATAACATGCTGTGGCGATGAGAGCTTCCTCCTCCAAAGGGGAGAAATACAACTATTCTCATTCAAATCCTACAGCCATTGCTAATGACAGCTACTGCTGGTTCTGCCTTCTCCAAACTCTATGGAGGAGCCGCTGAACCGCAGTAACCCCTAACATTAGACCAATGTATCAGTTTGCTGTACAGCAGGCTGATATTGGCCTTTTATTAAAAATCGGATATTGGCCAGTCAGTGTCGTCCATCTCTGATACAATGGATATGATGCAGTTGGTTTGATTACATATTTATTGTATAATTGCTCAATACTGATTGTCTATGGAAAGCCCTTAACCTGAGCTGATTCTAAAGAGTTTCAATGGAGAGTCTTAGTGTCCCATGTTCAAGATACTGTTTCTGAGAGTTTTCCACCATGCAAAGAATAAAATCCTTGGGAAACACTGAAAACTTGGATATTTTTTTTTTGGCATGAAAATGGTCAAATCTAGCATTGTGATCAAACTGAACATCAAAACAAAATATCAGCATAAGGATATGGAAATAAGGATATGGATATGTAAATGGACCCTATGGAAATAAGGATATTTACATAAGGACCCCAATGGAAATAAGCTTTTAAGCTTTATTGTGCTATCCTTGATAATTTTATTGATGTGTACTTGATCCCTCCTTGGTCAGGGCATCCCCTTGTATATTAGATTATCAAATAAACTCAATCAGTCAATCAGCAGCTTCGATCCCAAAAAATACTGTAATCGGTATCAGCCTTCAAAAACAATTGTCGGTAGTTACACCTCACAAACTCTGTTCCTCAGAACAGCTTTGCTGTTCTCCAATAGCAACAAACAACAAGCACTGCTCAACTGTACAGTCTTTATTTGTCACATTATGTGCACATAGCCTATCTATCTACCTACAAGTCACAACATGCTGTTAGTGCTGATGGAGGGAGAGAGGAGAAAGAGAGAGGGAGAGAGAGAGAGAGAGAGAGAGAGAGAGAGAGAGAGAGAGAGAGAGAGAGAGAGAGAGAGAGAGAGAGAGAGAGAGAGATGGTGAAGCCGAAGCTGTGTGAGACAGAAAACAGACACACTCCTCCTCTGAAGCCCTGAGCTCCTGAAGTGTTAACACCCCCCACAACACCCCCCACCAGCCCCGCTCCGCCCCATTGGATCGCTGCAGCCTGGCAGTTCACATCCTGGGGCCCCAAAACTTCAGAGATACAGAGAGGGGTGTGAGGAGCAAACACGAGATATCGGCCAAACAGTGGCTGAGATGCCACTGATAACAGGACCGTATGCTCCCGGTATGTTCAGCAGACATGGAATATCGCCATATTTCAACTTTTTACGACAAAGACTAGACGTCAATATGCACAAACGTGGGAAGACTGGATATTGTTAAGTACGGATAGATGTATCTGAATGGAGCAGACAACCTCATGTCCCCATTTCCTTATAGTGCTAAAAGCAACTTAAAACACATCGCAATACTAGGAACAACACCTCGCAAATCCAATTTTTACTTTTAGGCAAACTATTCCTTTAGTACTCACCATGTTAGTCTCAAATCGGCAGCTTCGCAAACGGCTGACAGAGTGCACCTGTAGAGTTTCTCCCCACCCCAACTCCCCCCACCCCGCTACACACACAAAATATACAAACAAGGCAACCACACTGCATTCAGTTAATTATTAAGCCAATTCAATACAGCATTCACCCTCATGCGGAGACTTGGGTCTAGTGAATGATTGTGTGTTTACCTTCCACAAGGACTTGCTTATTTAAAGCAATCTTCAGTTCCAGCGGTGTTACTACAGCCTCCTTGCCCTGCGGACACAAGACGTTGAATTAGTTCTAGTTATGAAGTAATTACCACCGCAGACCAAAACACTTGTCATCAGCACCCACAACGCTATTTACAGAGTGAAACATACTAAATCAATGTATATTGGTAATGCTGCCAGTACCAACTCGCCCACCGGTTGCTGCTGCTATTGATCACAATTGATAACAACATACACAGACAGTTTCATACGTGTTCTGAGAAATCATCAGGATGGAATCAATTCTCTTCATTGCTGTGCTGTTTGTTTTTCCTTTGTTTGTGTGAAGCCGTACGAGCCGGTGTTACCTCCCTCAGCTTCTACGGAGCTGCAGCCACCATCACGGACTCGGAGCAGGACAGAAGTCACCCTTCGCCTATCCTACTGTAGCCTTTGTCATCGTCAGTCACATCCTCGCATTTCCATCTGTCCGATAACTACCACTACACCCGTGGCGGATGATAAAAATGAACAATGGGGCTGTCTGACGTGAGTGGACAGTTTATTTGCAAGACAAAAACTTTGTTTCATATTCCTGACAGCAGATGCCTTTATCAGGTGGGAGTCGTGGACGGCCCCCCCTGGTGGTGAACATACCTAGGCTGGCCCTGACTCAACTCCCCTGGGCCGCCCTGCTCTGCATGCACACAGCATTCCTAACTGAGCACTCAACCCAGGCATGGAGAGATGAAAAAAGAGAAGGAAAGAAACAAAATCTTATTTTTATGGTAAACTGAGAAGTGACTATGGGGCAATATCTCAGGTGCATTTGAATAAAAGCATTAAAGCATATCCAAATATGAAGGGAAAAAAAAAATCCAACCCCCTCTTCCACTGTTCTTTTGTGCCGTTTACATTTGGCAGTCAAAACTGTGGCCAGGCGCTTGTGCAGGTTTTAAGTGTTTATCTAAAGCAGACTGTGCATAGATAAAAAACACACCAGCCCGCCTTGCCCAGTTTCAGCATTAATTATGTGTTAAATGCCCTTGTTGAAAACGCGAGTCAACATTCAACTCGCTCTGAACTCTGCTGAGGGTTGAACAATCATCGAAAATGGACCATTCCCACACAACTCCCCTATTATTCTGATTCATTACACTTCAATTAACATATCATCAATGGCATCGTAAATCAATAGCGAGTGGTGACAAATGACAGATATTTTCAGTTTCAAACTACTAAACATCATTAATCCCCATCACCTGAAAGAGCCCTGGGAGCTAAATGAGTTTACCCAATGCATAACATCCATTTAGATAAATGTTCCATCATTTTAATGATGGAAAATTTGTATTGAGGGAAAAAGGCAACAACAGAATTCTGATAGCAGCTGTATGCCTTTTTTCCTCGCAATATAATGCCCATCTTGTAATACCTAAATAGATAATTGTCTCCATTTCAAACTGCACAAGGCTGTAATATTGCCATTTAGAACAGTGGGGGTGCGGAGAGCGCAGGGTGAGGATAAACAAGCACACGCTGCTTCAACCGGTTGGGAAAACGGAGCCCATCACACACTCCCACATTGAGATTTTAGGGAAGAGAACAACTCCTGGTTGAGATAATTACCCACCTAGGTGGGTTATGTGCATGCTCAGTGAGAGGCCTAAGCTAAGAATATGAATCAAAATGCAACCATTTCAAAAGACAAAAGAAGCCAAGGAGTATTTTGCAAGGTTCTCTGGTAAAGTATTTAGAGAATGCTGTAGGTATACTGTGTTGGATGAGGTGGAAAAACAGGACAGCAAAAGACTTTTGACAAAGAAACAGAACATGGTAGTCACAAGACCGGTTATGTCCAATGGGTTGAAATAGAGATAACACGTCAGTTATGTTGACACCTTTAGAAGTTCAGACGATCCAAATGCATGTTTCCATTCTCTATGCAAATGGCTTCACTGCAATTGTGAGGAAAAAAACATGCAAACACCATATTTTCAGAGGAAATGGACAATTAGAGGGTTTTTCTGCTATGGTAATGAACTATTGGGGTTATATTTGAATGTGAACAAAGACTCATTTTATTCTGTGCGCAAACCTGTGAAGTGGACTCCCCTATTCGCGAGGAGGTCGCGGCTCCACAATATGCTCTCTAGTCCCAGGTATGTTATCGGTGCCTCTGGCTTTGTTGTAAGATCGCATGTTCAAAATATGAATTAATACCCCTCCACTGAAACGCACCCAATCCCAACAAAAGGCCCACATCCACTCTGGACAGCTCTTCAGCTCCTCTAATGGACAGGCTCTCCTCTCTCTTCACATTGCGCAGACAAAAAGACGAGGGCCCATGAATATTTACCACTAAGTAAAGTTATTCCATTAATTACTCTGAGCACGCTTAATACTATATCTGTGGCTACTTCTGTGGCGGCTCGTTAATGAACTTTCACACATCATTACCATATTAATTAATGCTCAACTCAATGGTTGTCAATAGGAGGCTGCCAGAGTTGTCTCGTGGTTCTTTACAGCCCGTCCGGGGTGCTTCGATCACTTAGTGACAGCATCTGAATAGATCTACCGTATCTATTTATCATGCCATGGACTCGCAGTGTGTTGAAATAAAACAAAAAAAAAAAAAGGTAGCGACTCTGGTTCGACACTCCTCCTCAAGGCTAAATGGCCGGTGGATCAGTATTAAGGGCTTTGTGTAAATAAGAAGAGGGCGTAGGAGAGTTTAGGTTGTGTAGAGTCAGTGATATCTATATACAGGGTCATTGCTGTTTGTTTTTAGGGTGTGTGCAGGAGATTTTCCAAGTCACTGTCTGTGCTCTGAAACACAGGAAAATCTAAAGCATGACTCACTTCTCAACAAATGCAGCTGCTTACTGTACTTGTGATTTCCTAAAAGGGCTGACTGCACACTATTTTCTTTCTCTTTTCTCTTGTGCTTTTATTAAGATGGACTGATTCAATGAAAAACATAGCTAAGTCTCGTAAAAAAAGAAAAAAGAAAAAGAAGTCGGCATTCAAATAAACGAAAAAAAAAGCAAGCATATTTTTCTCTTTTTGATGCGATTGGCAGGATCCTGGCATTATATTGTTACACCCACACAGACTGTAAACAACAGCACTTTCTGACACGCAAACAGGCTCAAAACCCACCAATTAAACCTAACTTCACTCCAACCAGCCCTTTTTCGGAGGGCTTTTTTCTTCTTCTTTTTTTTCTAAGCTGAAAAGGCAACAGTGCAGTCTGGTGAATGTCAGGCCTGTCTGATCCCCCAGATTCTTTGGACCTGCCCTCACGTTTTGCTGAGCTAAGAACAAAGTACACAGAGTGCACACAGAGAGCTTTGCTGCCTTAATACCAAGGAAGTGGAATTTCACTCCTAACCCAAAACAAACAAGACGGCGCATTTCTTTACACTATTTAAATGTTAACAGAGCTCTTTGAATACAGGCATTCCCCTCCTCTGGATACCCAAATCACACCATTCTGTGTCTATAGAGATTCTAATCTATTGATCCATGGAGCAAATAATCACAAAACTGAACTTGGTGTGTAATTTGCGCTCATCTGTTGAAAAGCCACAGCTGGGGCAGCTGAGGATCCACAAACAGCATTAGAACCACGGCTGAACAAAGTCTCACTCCAAGCACGTGAAACTAGATCAGGGCAGTCAAAAAAGTTCAGCTCTAATCACACATGTACAGCACACAAAGAGCTAACGCGCGGCACACATTATGCAATCCTATTTTTACGGCCAACTCCTTTCCACCCTGTCAAGTAGGAGGACTGTCAATTCTGCCCAGCCATATCGGGTTTCCACTCTCTCCCAGGTCCTTGCTCTTCTCCAACCACAGATCCTGTGTGCTATTAATATCAATAAGCTGCAGATTCCGTTTCCCCGGACAAAGACGATGGGAGAGCAAGAGGGGGATGAGTGAGGGCAGGAACCGATACCCTCACCCATCACAGTAGGGTCACCACTTACTATCGCCTCCAACCCTGCTGCTCTCGAAAAAAACAATACAGGAGCAGTTTACACTCTCTCTCTCTCTCCCACACACACACACACACACACCTATACACACCCAATGTCAGTTTCTTCAACGTGAACACAGGCAAACTGCTGAGCTGCTGTTTAAGTTTCACTTCACTGCATTTTCACACATGCCTCCATTATGAACTCGTGAACTGTCACCTGTCAACATCTGCTATCTCTATCGATCTACAGCCACCTGAAGTTATTTTCTCTGATTCTCCATTCACTTGCATTCATTTTGAAAACCTCACTAGCAAACAATGTTTAAGCCATACGGATTATAGAGATAGGGAATGATATAGAAATATGTATTGTACGGTGTCCTTGGGTTCCTTGAAAGGCGCTTTAAATAAAATGTATTAAGTTGATCAGGCTATTGACTAACATAAGCATGCCTGCAAGAATAAGCTACAGGTACTGTGCAAACCCCATTTAGCTTGGAAATTACAACGCTGGATACAGAACTGTGTGTATTTATCGGATTACCCTAACAATAAATTGTACATGCATTACAGTAAGATTTACAGACAAGGTTTTAGAAATGTAATGTGGAATCCCTGGGGCAGCTGATGCCCATGGTTGACTGCTCTTGAACTCATTAGGAGTTATGCATACTAAAAAGTGATTAATGTTCCAACCACGTGAGATATCACACTGTGAGGTATTTCATCTAAATGCCCAACGTCCAATGATAACTCCTGTTCTACAAAGGCACACGTCGCTATCTACACGCTGTACACCGGCTCCGTCAGTCACTTCCAGAACACACCTACAAACACACACGCATGGACACGCACACACATACATCCAGCACCGTCCCATAAAAGGCGAGAGAAGAGGAGGAGAAAGTGAGAGAGAGAGAGAGAGAGAGAGGGGGGAAAAAAAGCAATGAAATCTTTACAGACTTACCCATGAACAGTGAAACAGACTTTCATTGCGTTCATGAAACTCTGTTCATCATATTGATGCAGATTCCCTCCAAGGATTGAGTGTTTTGAAATCCACTTGTGAAGGAGAGGAGAAAGCTGCCAGTGAAAGTAGCAGGTATGGAGTAGTTGAAGTAGTGCGTGGTAGTTGAGAGTGTGAGAGAGAAAGAGAGAGAGTGAGAGAGAGAGAGAGAGAGAGAGAGAGAGAGAGAGAGAGAGTGAACTGGAGCCCAGACTGCAGTGTTGAGAGGGACTGGAGGTATGTGGTCTAAACACAACAAAAGCCGGTGCCTTGCTCTAGATTAAATATGCAGGAAGAGGCCCCTTTGCATAAACACAAACACTCAGCAAATGAAGAACTGGCACAGAGCAGATGCCTGCTGAGAGCCCTACCTGTCCTGGCCTCTTTTAATTAGACAAGAGCAGGCAGAACAAATGAACATCAGCACGGTCACACACGGCAGAACAAAAGGGAGAAGAAAAAAAAAAAAATACTTTGTCCTCAATGAGAGAAGAGCATAGGGAAGTTGGAAAAAGAAATGGCGCACACAATTCAAAATTAAGTGGAATATGTTTTTTTTCCTGATACAATTTTCATCTTTACACCTCGTTCAGTTCGCCAGTTCAATTCGATAAATTTTGCAAATTATTTCCCCGACCTTACTTTCAACAACTGTCAAACTGCTAATAAAAGGTCATGGAATTTAGCAAACAACATGCAGAGCTGCTATGACTGATGTTAAAAATTAACTGGGGTTTTAACGGTGGCATGAAGATTTCAACATTAAACCGATTAATTACAACATTCAACTCTAATTAAAAATTCAAATATCAAATTTAATTAATTAAACTAGGTCATTTTTTGTGTGGATTTTCATTAAATTATGTCCAGTAAAAAAAAATAGAATACACCTTGTGATCCTTTCATTCATCCCTACATCTGCTCCTCCTATAGACACCTCCTAGTGGAAGAGGGGAAAAATAAAAGCTGAATTTCAATAGGCAGGAAAAATTGATTTAGACGAACGTCCATTGTCTACGTCTTACTTCCTAAAGACTCTCTGTCTCTCTCTTACCTCCCAGCTTCCCTCCCTCCCTCCCATCCTCTTCCTCTATCTGTATATCCCTCTCTTTCCCTCTTTTGGGATATGAATGCAGTGGGGGAGACTCCTGGAGAAAATTGCCAGGCCGTCATGACTAAAAACCAAGGAGAATGGGAGCTAAGCCCCCGCAGAAAATCTGGAGACCGGCTTCAGATGCTGAGTGACACATACTGATGTGGCCAGTCAAAGATGTCATTTTCATGTGAAACCCTCTCAAATGGATCGGGGGAGGGAGGGGAGGGAGGAAGGAGCAGGAGGAGGAGGAGGAGGAGGAGGAGGAGGGAGGGAGGGCTGGCACCGGGCGAAGGAGGTTGTAAAGGGGGGAGAGAGAGACAGAAAGCGAGAGAGAGAGAAAGAGAGAGAGGAGAGCAGAAATGAGACCTCTGGAAAATAAACAGGGTGTAGGGTTTCAAAGGCAAGGGGGGACACAGGCATTCCATTGTTCAAGCCAATTATCAGTGGAAAATAATAACAACAGATGGATCCAGAGCGGCCAACTTGTGCCGGAGCACCCTGGCGCTGGAGAACAGATGATGAAATGTGAGAGTGCTGTTGGGGCGAGGGGGGCGGGGGGCGGGGGGCGGGGGGCGGGGGGCGGGGGGGGGGGGGGGGGGGGGGGGGGGCGAGGGGGCTGCCCCACAGTCACATACAGCCCCACACACCAGATGTGAACTTCCACAAGGACAGTTTAATATGTGCTCTCTGGCCGCCACTTGTGCCGCGCGGCTCCGGCATACCAGACAGCGGCTTGGTCAACACCTCCATGTGTTCAAATGGGCCGTCTGTCTCCGCGGGTATCTGAAGTCAGATGATACATATGGCTCCCGTGTTTTGCCGTGTGATAAATTCAGATCCGCACATTCCTTTTATGCTCAACACCGAGGGGTCATTTGTGGATGGGGAACACATGCTAGTTTCTGTTAGATGGTTAACAGGGAGCGATAAGTGGAGCACTGTAACAATAATACAACATGTAGTAGTTGGAATGAAGATTTTTCGCCCCCGTTTTCTTTCTTTTTTTCCAAATCAGCACATATCCCAGATGACCTGTTGTGATGTTTCATTTGATGTTTTCCAGCGCACCTACCATACAGAGACTAGCAGATGCAACGGTGCAGCAGAGAGAGACCTCATTGACTCTGGCTTCATTCACAGATCCCTCATATCAGCCTCAGACTGACAGGCAGGGGAGGGGGCTCCAACCTTAAAACAAAACCAATTCTCTGTGTGCCTTGTCAAGGGTGGGAGATGTCTGCAGATAGCAGTACAAAAGATCTGCCCTTCCTTTTCAGAAGAAAAGAGAAGTTTTCGTTTCATTAACTCCAGACTAAAGCGTAATTATCTCCCTATAGACCTTAATCACCAGCAGAAGGATAATAGAACAAAAAGCAGTTTCTACTTCAGTCATTAAAGTTTTTTTTTTTTTGGTTGTTGTTCTTTTTCTCTCGCTCCCGCACTTTAGATGAGCCCATCAAATAATGCTAAAGAATCACGGGGGCACAAGCAAAGTCCCACTTTCAAATATTGTCTGTTGCAGAGAATAAAAGCGGGCACTCTATCTAGTTAAGATTTCCACCATAAAATAGGCTCCTTTTGCTTGGGTCCACCATCTTTGGCCTTTCTTTATCTGTCTGTTCTGCCTTGTCGACTGATGGAGGCTACAGAGAGTAGAGGGCAACACAACCAGCGGACTGACCTTCGATTCGGACGCACAGATCGCTGGAGTGGAGAATGAGAATAATTGAGCATGCTTGAAATAAAATCAGGTTGAGCGCAAACAGACCATTTCGTAATTGTATGTATTCAAAACGACTAACATTGCTTGAAGGTGCTTGTAATGCTATACCCCAAATGACAAATCCCTCAAGGATTGCACAGAAGGATTTCCACGGGAGAAAAAAAAAAAAAAAAAATGAAAAACTTTGCCTAGATTTAATTAGCTTATGAAAAATAATTGCCATTAGCAAATCTTGTCAAATGGGGTTGAGGCGTTTTGCTGAGGAAAAAAAAAAAAAAAACGTCTTATTTTTGGACGGTGAGGAGACAAAGGGTTTTCAAACAGGAACTGGCGGGCCATCAGCCGTTTTAGTGCACTGACACCGAGGTCGAGTTAATTAGACTATTGTCATTTTAATCAGGACAGCTCGGCGGCCATCACTTCCTGAAAGAGCCAGTGGACTTTAAACGGCTGAGGGATTTGTGTGTGTGTGTGTGTGTGTATATGTGTGTGTGTGTGTGTGTTGGGCCCGAGGTCTCACCCAGCTATGGGTTATGGAGTATGTGCTGGTTCTCTCACATGCTTAGAACATTAATGAGCTGGAGACACACCAAGGAAACAAAGGCGCCTGGAGGATCACCAGGGGAAACTACTCGCCTTTGCTCTGCTCATGTCTCTGTTCATTTGAAAATAATTTAAATATCAAATATTTGAAATAATTTGCTTCTCCCTGGCTATCAGATTTTGAATAGGGAGTCTTTCATGTCTTCGTTATTATGTTCTTCGCTGGCATTAGCATTTAAAACATAATTAATGTAACCATATTTTTCAAGGTGCTTACCATTATGTTACAATAATGGTTTATTTTTTCTGATTTCCATATTTTATGAATACAATGGGAAGATCGTAATAACAAACCAAAGAATGGCTAAGGATATATCAAATCTTTGCTGAATATCATTAATCTAAAGAGAGATTTAATCAAAACTGACAAAAGACTAGATTTAACCTCCTCTGGGTTCGCTGGATGAAATTCACTTTATGTCAACTCAAGAGTAAAAAAAAAAAAAGAATAAATAAGACAGAAAAGATAAAAACGCAGTTCAGCCAACTCCAGCTTCACTTGAGTTCACCCACTGGCCTTCAGAGAGAAAGTGGGGAGGAGGAGCCGACCACTGGAGGTGTCAGCGGAGCTCTGCCAATCAGTATGGGGGCGATGGAGGGGCCAGCCCGATAATAAAACCAAAACATCTTTCTAACTTTTTCCCTGGCCATAGTTCAGGTCATTCGTGGACTCGGTGACAAAGGTAACCTGCAGACAAACGCTGGTGAACCCTGCGACACCTGCGTCTGCCCCGGGGCAGGACTGGCCGCTGACATTAGCCAAACATCTGAGCATGAAGTCAGCTACTGCAATATTTCATATTTAACCGACCTCAAGGGAAGCTTGAAAAGGAATTGGGGCAGTCCTAGCACATTTGACTTCGCGCCGCTTTTTACTATGTCTGTTTACGATTATATTAATAGTTCTGTAAGTTCATCGTTTTTAACATCAGCCATGAATATTTCACAGGGTGTTAATATTAATCTGATCAGAAATTATCTTCCTTCAATAATTCACTACACACAAATTAATAATTCAATAAAAAGAATGTTCAGCATAGTTGAGGGAAAAAAACTGAAGAGAGGCATTCGATAACTAAACGTGGGAAAATGGAACCGGAGAAGTCGCACTATACCACCAAGTTAGTTGGTTACTGTAACAGCAAAGTCCCAAAGCCCTATGAGCAGCTTCAAGTGGTATGCAGCTAGTTAAGAGAGCTAACAGTCAATTATCATGGAAAAAACACTTTCCCATGCCACCTTAAACTGGTTTGTAACACAAGAATGATCCAGACTGAAACGGATTGACTGGAGCGACTAGAGACCACAGGTTGTTGTATCCAATGAGGTCTACATGCAGAGATAAAGAAGACATGCAGACGGTGAAGCCCCCGCGCCGTTAAAAGCCCCGCGCTGCCCAAGTTCCTCCATGAGAGATTTACAGGGATTAGATGGTGAAATAAAGGCCTAATCTTTATTTGACAAGGAAGCCAATCTCTGGCTCACCGGTCAACCCCTTGCGGTAGGGCCCCTCTCTCAAAACACACAACCCACTTACACGGCTACACACCTCCGGCTTGTTTAAAACCACATTTAGGATGCTTATTGTGCCTTGTATGAGCTCTCAATCCAATTATCATACAAAAAAAAAGAAGAAGAAGAAGAAAAAACGTTCAGTGTAATTTTTCGGGTGAGCAGTGTTCAGAGGCGTAGAGTTTGAGATGAGACTTACTCCACGAATTATGCCCCATATTGGGTCAAAGCCTTTACGTGCATATGAGTACATCTTGCTGGCTATTTCCTTTTCTAATTTCTTTTTTTTCCCCTCCGAGTGTCTAGTCTGTGCCTGATTGAAAATATAACCAATTTCCATGTGCAGTTTAATGACAGATGGAAAGAGATATTTCATGGAGATGTATAGTCGAGAGCGATAAACTATTAATCACACCGCCGGACAATGACACCAGCTAAATTTAAACACAAAGTGAAAAAGCGCCTAGTAACGACCCCCTTTTTCCTTAAATTATTCATTACCGGGTGCTGTTATTACGTAGCATATAGAATTTTTAAAAAAAATCGCTGATTCCACTTAATTACAGTGTGTGTTGATAGTGGGTACAGATGTCACAGCTTGGACTGGCAATCCTTCACTATGTTTAACCCTGTCAGACAGTGGCCGGGGCCTTCTCTCTCCTTCTCCCGCCCTTCTCTACCTCTTCCTCCCTTTCTCCCTCCCCGTCTGTCCTCTGAATGTCTGACCTACAGACTCATTCCCGAGATGATGAGGAAGGTGAGAGAGAGAGAGAAAAGTGGAGAGAAGGGAGAGAGTGACGGATAAGACCTGGTTATTTGGTGTAATGTGTGTTTCTGAAAGAGAATTAGTGGAGTACTATGGCAAAATACCCAATAGTGGTGACACAACAGAGAAAAGTTGATGTGATGCTTACGCCACAAGCATCACATCAACATCACCTGGTGAAGACCTACCAGACACCGGTTGTTTAGAACAGCAAATGTGAAAACTTCATTGAACTGAACATAGGTTGAGTCAGTGTTATATCAATCGGTGATAGGGAGTAGCACAAAGGCCACTTATTTACATGAAAGTGTTGTGGATTAATACTTTAAACTGACCTTTCTGTACTATGCATAGTAATGACAGCACATACAATAACAAAATGAACTAACATACAGAGTTCATACAGTTATCAGGTTCCATTTGCCTACAACTGGCGGACAAAAGCTTTGTTTGTGTTCTCCATCTCCTACACTTTTTCTCTCACACTATCTCCCTCCCTCTCTCTTCCCTGTATCATTCCGAGCTCACAGCAGCAAACAGGGTTGTATGCAAATACTAAAAGCCATAACGCATTATATTGTTTGGTGTTAACATTTGAATATTGAAATGATGCGTTTTAGATCTAGATATTCCCATTGCAATTTCCATATACCATGCTGAATGCAGACAGTTGAGTTTGGCCAGATAGCAGCTTTAGCACTTAACATCTGCATCCTTTCTTAACAATGAAGATCAGAGGCACTATTATCATTTTTATTATCATTATTATTTTCCTGGTTACATTCTTGTCGCATACATACCTAACAATGCAACTTACCTATGTTTTATAGCTACTATGTCTACTGTATGTGGCCTGGGTCACAGCCACAGAGCTGGATGTGTGGATCACCCACGTCCATGCCACTTAACCAAATTGGCAATGCTGATAAAGCCATATTTACATAGCAGTGTTGCTGTGCGTGATTCCTATCGGCAAAACTTTCCCCCACGCTCTAATGGAAAGTTGGGATATAACTTAGCGCGGGTTACAGCCGCCCTCGGGAAAATAGCTCAATTACACCCATGGATATAAACACTCGTGTGGCTGTCGGAGTGGTAAACAGATGTGGGGTGACAGTCTGCGGTGCGTGATCAGTCAAGCAGCTGTTGCAGCACCTTCATTCATTCACTTGTTCAGATGATGGATTCCCGTTTCTCCCCCCGCAGCTCCACACGGGCCCATACTATTTGCTTACGGGGCAGCGGCAATAGGCAGATTAAACTGCTGAGAATATCATTAACAGTCCCTCTGTACGGCAAAACGCTTGCTGCACTTTTACTGCTGCTGTCAAACAGAACAATCAGTTTGCATAAAGTGGACATGGATGGGTTGAGTGTGGCTTTGGTCCCTTTCTCTCTGTACATGCCTCTCTGTTATGATGCGGGGCAGTATTGAAAATGACACTGTACATTACCCACTGCTTTCCAAACTGAAAAAAAAAAAAAAAAAAACATAAGAGCAATTTGATCATTCTGAATGATGTCATATGATGTTATTTTGTCTTAGCACGCTGCACATTTGTACTCACTCACAGCGTATTCAAGGGGACATCCCCTTTGGCTGTTGTCTCGTCGGGAGCCTACCTTTCATATGGTGATATGAGGCTCTTTGAATGCAGCGTGTACATGTGATCAGAGCTCCGGCATGCACCCCAGATGACAAAGTGACTGGGAGTGTCAGAGCAGCCTACGAACAGGCCTGTCCTCTCCCAGACAGGAAGCTGGGAGCAGCGGAGGCGCTGCCTTGTCTCGTCTGCCAGCAGCGCCCGCTCCCTCCCTGCCTCATCACAGCAGCCATGTCTGATGGCGCGCGCCGCTCCGCGCTGGATGGCTGTTTTGATTTCAGGCTGTGTGACACATCTGTTGCTTGTCAGATTGTGTTGTACATGTCTGCGAGTCGAGCGCGACCCGAGCGAGCGTGCTTCTCGTGCCTCGGACCGTGTTTACAAACAGGGCCTCCGCTTACAAACAGGCCGGCGCGGTGGACAGCGTGTGGAGGGTCAGGAGGCCTGACAACAAGCTACCTGGACCTATACAGCTGGTGTCACGAGCCATCAATCCTCACGGCTGGCTGAAAATGTAGTGGAGTGAGAGTGTGAGAGCTCTCTATTAAGAAATGCATTATCTGCTGATAAATCCTCTGGGAAATGTAAAGTAAAAGTCAGGGATTATTGCAGTGTTGATTGTATATACTATAAAAGGGAAAAAAAATGTATGGATCTTAGTCACTTTATCGTCCTTTAAGAACTCCCCATCACTGTCCACTACCTACTGAAAATCAATTACTTCTCTCCCATGTCTACTTGAGAAAATATCTTACTGCTGTAAATCAAATCTCTATCAAGGATGCATTCCTCACAATGTGCTCTTTATGGGCTTTTAAAGTACTTTGAGAGAGCTTTAAACAAAATTGCCAAAATCCAGGATATTCTATGCAAGACTCACATTGTCAGCTTAAATACATGAGCGATGACCATGGCTAATTGGATCCATCCAATCCATCCATCTATGAAGTACACATGCCATATCAGCGAAAATCAAACGACATTGTTTCACTCTGCGTAAGGCAAGACCAGCACTAAAGAGCCAGAGAAGTATTTATTAATGGGATGGTTACAGAAGCTGGGGGGTTGGGGGGGGGGGGATACGGGGGATCAGAAGTGCTTCATTTCTATGTCCTTGTCTTTCCAATCAATATTCAAAAGTGCCTAGTAATTACACGTTTAGGATTCATTTACATGCAAAGTGCCAGTGTGTCCATAAATTGCAGTGAAAAAGCTCTGTCTGTGAGAATTCTTTCTTTTGTTTTTCCTATCTTAGCTATTTTTTAAATGTTTTGAATAACAAAATGAAATTCTTTCATCCTAAATACAGCTCGAAAAAAAAAAAAAAAAAGCTAATTGGAAAATGCGAAAAGCCATGGTTTTCTATGTGAATAATTTGCGTGAGTGTCAAACCCCCAGCCTGTTATGTAAATACAATCCCTCTTCAGAAGGTGGGGAAAAATTTTGTAGATGGCTCATTTACATTGTCAAATGACACAACACTCATACTTTCCATTTACTATCAAGCTGCTTTGCAAGAACACTAACCTGGAAACCATCAGCGTGCGGCTCCTCACGAACCGAGACGACGCAACAATAGTGCCGTAACACAGGCTGAAATCTGGTTGGATGGCGTGCGGCGTGAT
Source organism: Centroberyx gerrardi (assembly GCF_048128805.1). Taxonomy (NCBI): domain Eukaryota; kingdom Metazoa; phylum Chordata; class Actinopteri; order Beryciformes; family Berycidae; genus Centroberyx; species Centroberyx gerrardi. The sequence goes on from NC_136001.1 coordinate 29,456,630, forward strand.
CGAACACCGTGACTACCGTTCTGACCGGCCACGTCAGACCACAAGACAACGCGGAGCTGCGCTGGCACGGCAGGGAGGCACAACGCCGCTAAGGGGCTCTAATATATTCAAAGAGGGATCATTTGCTTAAGGCTTGCATCCAAGGATCAGTCTGGCCTTCATTAGCCTCAATCTGACACGGATGTGAACAACATGTTGGCTTGCCACATGAACACCGCCCCCCTCCCTCCCTCCCTCCCTCCCCCCGAACCCCAAACACTCAGCTCCCCTCCCTTCTCTGAGACCTGCCCAGCAAATTCCTCTGGAAATATCACAGGTTGTTAGCATTCCAGGGAGAATTTTACATGGGTGAACACTGAGGCCTTAATTAGAGACACTATTTGATCATTCGGCAGCTGGGCTTTATTAAAAGTGGGGGTTCACAGCACCCTACAGTCACCCCCAGCTCAGTGTGGGAGAGAGCTCAGAGAGGGAATAGAATCAATGAACCAGGGATATGAATATTCATCATTTCAGATGTAGGCTCCCTGCATGGGACAGCTACAACCTAGCAAAGCAGCATTAACACTAGGGTTAGACCGATATGCAAGCACTGGGACAATACTGGCCTTTTATCAAAAATCTGTCATCCACCATGTGAATATAGTGAAATGTTTTTTTTTATTACCTCCGCCAAGGAGGTTATGTTTTCTGTGCCGTTTGTTTGTTTGTTTGTCTGTTAGCAGGATTACGGAAAAACGACTGGCCCGATTTTCATGAAACTTTGTGGAAGGGTGTAGCATGGGCCAAGGAAGAACCCATTACATTTTGGAGCGGATCCGGATCCGACTCACGAACAAGCAATAATAGCACGAACCTTGGCGGAGGTCTGCGCTCTGAGTGCCCTTCTAGTTATTATTATTATTTTTATTTCAGATGTCTGACCAGAGAAATCATTCCAGTGTGCTGTGAGAGGATTTTACTCAACAGTCTGTAAAACCTGCAAAGAAGGAGCTGGTCACCCCCCTAAAGGAATTTCATTAGTCAGTCTGGGTTTCAATGGAGAGTTTTAGTGTCCCATGATGATCTAAATGCGGTTTCAGAGGCTTTTCCGCCCTGACAAGAATTAAGAATGAAATTCTGGGATACACACTGAATGCTTGTATTTTTGGGGGGCACAAAAACAGTAGAATTTACACATTTTGAGTATGGGCACAAAATATTGGCAGCTTCAATCCATACACAAACATTGGTATCGGCCTTCAAAAACCCACACAGGTTGAAGCCTAATTAATACACACACACGCATACAATACATTCACTAATAAACACCACTGTACAAAGATCCACTGTGAGCCTTCACCTAAATGTCAGCATGTTCACAGAATACAACCTGAGATATATCTACTGAAAAAAGCCGAACAGATGAGTGTAACGTAAACTATATCTCACCAAGGTCGACAGGGACTATAAAACAAACACCAGGTTTAAGGTGAAGTCTTCCCTGCGTGAAGGTCAGCCATGTTTTGTGTTTACACTACACTCCGGGCTTTGAAATTGTTTTGCAGTGTGGAGTCTGCCCAGGGTCATTGTTTGTTTTTGACGTGTTTATACACCACACACAGAGTAATGACTTCTAGGATAGTCAGGGGGATGCAGACATGATCCTGCACACTATCTGCGATTTTCTTTACTTTTCAGGTTCACAGTCACCTTAGAGTTGTGTAACGCCTGGAGGCCTTATATTGACTGGGCATTGTCATTGTCAACACGTTCAGCATCATTCAAAGTGATGTAAATACGCAACTGCATCAGGAACTGAGGCAGCGGTTACTATGCAAAAACCGGGCTTATCATTTTGTGGCTTTCGCACGCGTTTACCAAGTCATTTGATAACAATTTCCATATAATGGCCTTCTCTGAATAGACACATTGAAACCGGTTTGTCTAAAAATTAGAATGATGCAGGAGTTTGCTGTGGAGGCTGCTGAGCCAATAGAGGCTCTGTGTGAGAGAGAGGAATATGTATGCTAACTGGCTCGTGCAGCTGTCTATTGACGTGCATGGGAAGTGCCACTAGTTACTTACTTTGATCTCTGGCTCCACAGGATGTCACCACTGGAGTCTCCTGGCTGGACGGACGCGCAGCAGATAGACGGGGAGGAGAGAGGGAGAGCAGAGGAGGGAGGAGGGGAAGTTGGAGGAGGGGGAGAGGGAGATTGTTTGTTAGAGAAAACAGTGGCAACTCTTTAAAACGTGACCAACAGCAAGCAAAATATATTCTTTGTTTTTCCTCCTTTGTTTTATGGTGAAAGAGTACCAGAAGAGTAGGATGCAAGTTGATTATTACGGGGATGTGTGTGTGTGTGTTTGTGTGTATGTGTGTGCATGCGTGTGCCTCTGAGGAGAGTGTGAGCAGGAGTGGAGGGAGGGAGGTCACTTTGAAACTATTATTCATTAAGGCAGCATTAAGTAGGTTCCACAGAGCTTATCCCCCCCCCACCCCCGTTTTAAATATCTTTGGACACATATTTAGCATCTCAAACGAGAACTCCCTTGATTAAACAAATAATGACACATTCAGAAAACTGTAATTGAGTTCAAATTGATTTGAGCATTGCTCTAATTGCATTTAAACACCGTTCCTCCCTAACCTTAGATCAAGCACTTCTTAATTACTGGCCTCTGAAGACAAATCCCTACAGTGTTGATGGAAAAATAAAAATAGTGTAAGTTTTACAGCACGCTGTTAAAATGACCTGTAAACTTTTTTTTATTCAATATAAATGAAGCCCCAACAGAGCGAGCTCTCAGAACACCCAAGCTTTCTGAAATAGCTTGTTCGGGGTATTAAACTCCCCGTCTCAAATCGCCGCCACGCATTACCGCTCGACCTCCAGCGGCTGAGATCTGTCATTCAGTCCCATTGCCCCCGTGCCCCTTTGACTCGACTCCTTCCCTCCGTTTTTAAACACGGAGGGAAGAAACGGCAAAATGTGTTTCCTGAAAGGGAGGAGAGGTGGAAAAAGTCCATCCTGCCCCTGGAATCACCGCCGCCCCACCAGAGCCGCCGCCACTGGCCTTTCTGCAGAGGCAGCAAAAGTTCCCCGAGAGGGGAGCGTCTGCCAACTCAAACAGGGCTCGCTCTCCCCTCTGTGGGCCGCCAGCCGCCCATGTGGGCCTGCGCTGGGCTTCCTGAGGGCTCGCTGCAGCTGGAGCACTCTGAATAAAGGTAACGGCAATGTCAGAGCTACTGTAAACTTGCTAGGCTGCTCCTGTCAGCAGGACGTTCCCAATCAAAGCAGAAACAACCCCACCTAAAACACGATGCATTGTTTTTTTTCCAACCGGCCCCAAGTCCAAACTTCCCACGAATCACAAAGAGAGCACACAGGCGAGAGGGCAACCGCTGTTCCCTGATCTTGCCAAACAAAATGCCAAGAGACCGGGAGTGACATTCAGCTCCGGGGTTTAAAAATACGAGCAATTTGAAAATGATTAGAGTCTTATTTTATTGTTGAGCGCCTGACACAGGAGAGGAAACCAGAACAATCAAGCCGACTGACTTTTTTTTTCTGCTGAATTTAGAAACACTAATTAGTTTTGCTCTCGTAAAGCCAACCTGAAAACGACCAATTAGAAAGTGAAAATGAGACATGTGCAGAGGAAACAAGAGCTTGTCATTCCCACTGTTTAAGTCCCATATGCACAACTTTACTGTGATGACTTTCACACACTCCCAAGATGAGCGACATGCTACCTACTAAACTTTCAGTCACGTACACACTGTGATCAGATAATGGGGCTTTACATCATTCCTTTTCAAATAGCCTTTTGCTTAGTTAGTAGGAAACTATTACAGATCTATATGGCCACATCAAACCCAGGCTGAGCAGCTTTGGCATGCAGATGTCTGAAGCACCAGGCTGGGGAGAGGATGCAGCCCACCAGGCTGACCACAGCACCAGCTGGTTTCAGCCATGGACCAACCAGGGCCAAACAGTTACCCCCTCACAGGTGCCTTATTTCTATGAATTTCCTCTTTCAAGGGTACTGGAATAACCGCTCCTCATATATAACTGCTTCATACTAACGGGGGTTGGTAGCTTCTTGTACTTATCTTTCATGTGCACCATTCCCCTGCAAGTGGTGTGGTTTTATGTTTAGTGTGTCATAAGAAATTAATGAAAAACTTGTGGAAATTGTCTACAGGAATTTCGCTGCTATTCCCCGAGCAAACAGTGGCGAGTGTTTCATCACTGTCGGCCTGAAGACGGATGGGCTGTCAGTGCCTTCCCCTGTCCAGGCTCCAGCTCCTGGGCTGGGAAGTGGCTAAAAAAGGCCAGGGCTACACTTTCCAGGCCTGCGCCTTTTACTGGGAGTAATTCTCAGATGCCAGGTCGCTGCCAACGTCCTTGCAGCCGATGGCAGAGAGGCCAATAAGTTCACATTAACTGCAGAGTGTAACTGCGCTGAACATCTGCTCATGAATGAGAGCGCTGCCCACTAACTCAGCGAGTTGAGGCCCGCTGATGAAAAATTCAACGCTCTCCTCACTGGCACGCTTGTTTTGCGCTATTCTCCTGAGCCCCCAGAATTATATTAAGAGAATTTCAGCACGGCCTGGTGTATCTGAGAGAACAGCTGGCGCTGAAAAGGGATCTGCCGCTCGGCGAGAGCTCAGGGACTTCACACGGGATCAGCCTTCTCCTACACCATTTGTCCTTGAAGGAAAAAAAAAACATCAGTGTTAAGCACCCAGGTAATAATAAGAAAGCAGAGGCTACATTTAGCTGATTACACCACCCATGTGTGCTACAGCGGCCGGAGCATAACCAGTGACGACATGAATCGATATGGAGGGGAAAGAGAAGACAGAGGGGCAATTGTGACAATAAGTAGCTCCCTCAGGAGACCTGTTCAGTACACCTCTCCTTTGTTTGGCCTGTTTAGCTCATTAGATCGTTAACTAGGAGAAATCTGCACCCTACCCCACAATATGGATCCAGTCTGATCAGAAACAGAAGCAGTCTGTTCATAGAGGACGACTACAACAAAGACATTGGAAAGTATGAAGGGTAGTACAACAGCTTCTACTGTGTCCCTCATATTTATGATATCACTGGAACACTGTCAAGAAAATATATGCTTGACTATCAGACTAGGGGAGTAATCCACAATAAGCTAATGTCAGAGCAACTCAATATATAGTGACTAGTGAATTGACAAGATCTTTCCTTTGAAGATGATGAAATAGTTCCTCAGTTCAGAAATCTGAAGTTTAAGGAAGTGATGACTCCTAGCAAACACTAAGAATAAAAGATTACCAAACGCTCAGTAATTTCACTTCTGTCTTTCTGTGAAATACAGTTAACAGATTTCTTCAACAACACTGCCTGTATTGAACTTTTAGCTCCTTGTTTGGCCATTGCGAATCTCAGTTTCACAATTCCTAACACCGAGCTGTCACTTAGTAAACAGTGGTAGTTTCACTCAAGACAACTGTCTTCATCTGGGGATATTTTGCTCTCATGTGTAGCCACAAGAGGAAGCAAGCAGGTAAGATTCGGGGTTTCTTGCCCTTTACAAAATGCAGTGGATCATGTGGGAAATCATAGCATAAATACCACCCCAAGAAAGAGATCTGTCTGTGTGAATATAATGTTGCCATTGTAAACCAGGATGGCTGGAGAGAAGCTCATTTAGCTGGTGACAAATGGCAGCACTTTGTCTTCCTGACAAGATCCCTCCTTCATCAAATGTCCAACTTCACATGGAAATAGGAAATCACACATTATCACACTGACAAACAATTACAACCATGTCATTAGCAGCAACCCTGGGCCTGAAACCATTAAGAGAACACAATGCTGCGCACCACGCTAACCATCAGAAAAACACAGGAAGTAGATGAAAAGACATTGAGGAATCAATCATGAAACAAACAACCTGATGCCTACAGTTTGGGCAGGATCGAAATATTGGGAATGAGGGGTGAGGACGCAGTTCTTTGTGCCAACTAAATAGATCACAAAATAATCTCAAGCAATCAAAACTTCCACATCCTTGAATTAAGATTTATGTCTAGGCTGAAAACAGAAAACTCAGTTGCTTGCGTTATATTAAAAGTCAACACTTTAGAGGAGTTTCCCTATTTAAGTGACTTAATCAGATACAGAGCATTAGTATCTTTTTTAATACATCTCCCAGTGTCAGCCAGCAAATGAAAAAGCTAGCCTCTGTAAATATGACTGCTTACTTCTAACACAAGCATTGTTGACACCTAATGTAATTTCAGCGGGACATCCAACTGAAAGCACACCGGGGTAATATAATGCTCTTAATGAGAATTCTTTCCAGCTCGAGACCTTGGCGAGATAGCCATAATGCATGGCTTCTCTTTTTAATAAAATAATTGTTACAGTTATTAAAGATGAATCTCATCACAGGCGAGATGACAAAATAATTCATTACCAAAACCGGGGCTTTAAATAGCTGCAAATTATAAATCCCCACCCCACCCCCCCACCCCTTGAAAATACGCTTCCAGATAAATGGGTTCGTTATTTCATATAAATATTAGATATATGCTGCCCTTGAAAGGAAAGAAATATTGCAACTGTCCATTAAGAAGTTTGCAGTCACCCATTGTACATTTTAATCAATAATGAAAACACTAACAATAACCAACAACCTTCCAAAACTCTAATTATCTCCAGATCTATTTAATATGTGGGGATTACACAGATTCTATATCGTTACAGCCCTAATTCCAGTTATAACTCATATAACCCTATGTTAACAAAACACACCGGTCTGCTACTGCCTACATGTGGTTGCCCCCATTCCTGTGTGTGTGTGCTTTGGGAACCTGCAGTGCTCCTCCTAGCAGCACCTCCATGTGTGAAATGGAGAAAGCATTGGAGCCCATGCCTGTGCTAACTTCCACCCCTCCCTCCCTCCCTCCCTCCCCTCCCTTCCCTTCCCGTTCACTGCTCTGTTCTGGCTTTATTTATGTATTCAAAAGAGATAATTTACGGTGATGGCATGGAAACTTCCCAGCATGCCTTTTAACCTGTCGTTTTTCACTCTCTCCGCAGCAGGATGTCCAGAGGAAATGCTTTATTAAGATCCTGCCGACATGAAGAGCCGCTGTGACTTACTGGTGCATTACTGTCTAAAAGGCAAAGTTATTTAGACCAATAAAAGGCTAATATATTGTTGGAGTGGAATTACACAGAAGTTATCTCTGCCTTAATAACATCACCGCAACCCCTGATGTTGTTTAGATCAATAAAGCCCATTAAAGTACAGACCTCAAGCACAGATAAGGCCGCACAGCCACGGCAAAATACTGCTGGCTGGCATCTAAGAGAACAGAGGTCTTTCTCTGGCAAACAAAAAGTGGCAAAAAAAAAAAAAGACCCAGCTCAAATCAAATACAATAAAACTTTAAATGCAATCAAGGCTCGAGTCCATTGTCTGCCAAACAGACATTTCTGACCTACTGACTCGACAGATAAACAAGTGGAAAGATGCTAATGGTTTCCAGATATTGGTCAGACAAAACAAATTAAGCAGCAGAGGGAACAGTTTCTAGTTTTGTCCCCATCATAGGAGTTGTGGCTGTATATTACAGTTAAGTGTGTGTGTGTGTGTATATGTGTGTGTGACCAGGGCGAACCTGTACCTCCAGCCCCCTGCTCCATCTCTGTCCTGGCTTTCCTGTTAGTTTACACAATTTCTTCTTTCAACACGTTCCACAAAAAAACCCACTGCAGTCCCACTACAAAACCAGCTCAGAACCCCCTTGCTGTGTCTTTGTCCATTTCTTGGTACCGTTACAAGAGAGCTGATTTTTTTTTAGGGTACCAGATCTTACGGGTGGATGAAAAATGAGAGAAAGTAAGCTATGAAAACAGAAAAATAATATATGACACAGGCAGATTAGCTCACTCCAGGTCGCTGAATAATATCTGAGGTAGTCTGCAGATCCCAGCTCTTTGCCTTGCCCCTTCCCATCATGCTCTGCTCATTCTTAGCAGTGTCCACCAGGTGATGCACTAAATCATCTCCGGGCAGCAGCTGTCCATCAGCCCCTGAGGTGTGATGACCACTGTTTTGGCCACTCCCTTGAGGCCCCGCCCCCGTTAGCATGACAACACAGGAGGGGGAGGAGGACTCAGGCGTGTATTTGTGTGACTGTGTGTGTGTGTGTGTGTGTATTTGTGTGACTGTGTGTGTGTGTGTGTGTGATTGTGTGCGTGCACGTCTGCTTTCGGGAGTGCAGACGGCTCTCACGTGCACGTGTAAATTGCAGCGCAGAGAAACACCACAGTTCTCCACAGGAAACCACAGGAGAGAGAGTTCTGATGCTATCTCTATAAGCACGCAAAATGACAAACAAAAAAAAAAGCGGCATTTTTTTTTAAGGTACAACGCGTCCCCTATGGCTTTCACATTGTCAATAGGAAGTCAAAAGACACCAAGCTCCGTGTGGTTCAGGTGGGGGAAACTGCACTCAAAACAGAAACAATGAAAAGAAAAAAAAAACAAAAACAACAAAACAAGCGACAGACCTTTTAAGGGGTTTCAGATGCTTTTTGCGCCCTCTCACCTCAGCGTATTTCAGAAGACCACTTTGGCTAGATAACTGTCTGGGTTACCGCCGGAGAGCAGCACTAAGACCGTCTCACAAAGGCTCCCATCGTCTTCATTCCTTTCTTGTTTGCGCTGGTATCATGCTTCACCACTCTCGCTGTCATCATCCAACCAATACTAGCTGCAGTCGATGCACAGGAACACATTACTGATACAAGAGATAGACAAGCAAGCCGTCTAAAATGGGCTGAGAAGAATATAACACCCACTTTTCCCTTCTTATAAATGCTTAAACTTGATACCGTTCATTTTTACATAAGATTAAATAGAATTTGAGGAGTTGTAACGTCCTTGGCTTGAGGGTCTATAGGAGTATGACTGCACTGTTGTATTCTGACAGGGCCTACAGCCAAAAGCAACTCAGGCACAGCATAAGGGTGACTACAAGTTTAAATTTAACTCTTTTTAAAACCTTTTTAATGCCAACATGAATAAAATTTAGGACCAAATCCACCCCCAAAATAAGTCTGAAAAGTAAAATGGCAGTAGCAGTATCAGAAAATACACCCGAGAGAGTAGTGCACTGAGAAAAAGCAACGTGTTTAAGAGGTCAGAAATAGTATTTAGGACTCAAACACAACATTTGACCATAATTAAGACCATGAATTTAGAATTAACGGCTTGAATTTAGATAATTCAATTTAGGACATTTTCAAGGACCTGCAGACACCATGAATACAGAGACAGGGCAGCAAAAACCTGAGTGTGTCCACACACACACCCACACACACACACACACACACACGCAGGCCGCAATGACGACTGTGAATAATACCTCTGCAAAATTATCAACTCTGACAGTGTAATATTACCCAACAATAAATAAATGGTAGCCAAAAAAAGGAAGAGGAGAAAGAACAGGAATAAAAAGCTGCACGAGAGAGCAGATCCGCCGCCAGCTCAAAGTGAAAGCATAAATAAAGTGTGGCACATCTTTTACCTTCTTCAATTATCTGCCTTTTGACATGCAAGCTGAGCAGAGTGTAATTAACATCTCAGGAGATAATGGGGTCGCTACTCACTGATCAATCTCACACATATATTATCTGCCTTTTACCAATCCAACCTCCTGTTATTCTAGGAAGGGAAAATTCCACTACGGATTTTTTTTCTTCTTTTTTTTTTGTGCCATATAATATAACTCTGGGAATATGCTTAATGACTCATCCGATTGGGCTCATCTTCCAAAACATCAATTAGGCTAAGACCCAGCTTACACTCAAATAGAGCTTTTGCTATATCACAGTAAATAACAAATCTTTTCCTATTCATGCAAAATGTAACCAGGTTGTCATAATCAATTGCTGACATGAGCGGCACAATGCAGAACCGAATGACGAAAACACATTGTTGTTTCTTAAAGATTGTTCACTATGTGCCTTCAGCAGCAGTGGGTGTTGTAGCTACGCCCTCTGGCCCGGTGAACACCAGGCCAGCTCCACTTAAGAACACAATCTGGAATTTATTTGACCCTCTCAGTGTTGGCTAAATTCACTTGTTCTTGAATAGACTTTGGCTTATAGACGGAAATAAGCTTTGAGGTACATTCTTAACTCATTACAACTCAAAACACAGGTCTCTTTACTTGTTTACAAACATTACAGATTTAATCAAACCCTTTACTGGCTCAAAATGCATATAAAACTCATGCAAAAGCTGTCCTTTACTGTCAGTCCTTGTATAAAAAGCATTACCATTACATTTCAGGCTGAAAAAACATAGCTTAAATCAAATAAATCACTGTGTACACCAAGTCCAGAGTGGGCCAACAGTGTTCCAACAGGGGGCACAAACACTACCCGCCCGTTTCATGTGGCTCCTGAGCCCTTTATTTGCGGCTCTCCAAAGTAATTCCAAAATAACTTGGTGCAGTTGGAAAGAAATATCACATGGATTTCTGGTAAACTGTATTCAATGCCAATGGGATAGCTGATGCTTCAAAAGAAGTCTAGCGCAGCACAGACATCAATAACCTGCTCTAATACATTTCAAGGGTCTCAATTTTATTCATGCTTTTTACACGCGTATTCTCTCTCAGGAAGAAACTTAAATTAGACTAGTGCACGCTGAAACTCGTTGAGCTTTACCTTGTGAAGCCAAAAACAAAGTGCAAAAGTAATTAAGCTCCACAGTTCCATTTTTGCCCTGTTAATCTAAATTAATTTTACGGTGAAAATTGAGACCTGAGTTGGACAATGTGAATGCAGAAAGAATCAACCGCTCTTGCAATGTAGGTGAATAGCACATGAAACAGCCCATAATCCTACACTATAAATGTCATTTGCAGAATAAGCTACCAGGAAATGACATGATCATCAAATCTGACATTGGATCTTGCGCTGTTTGATCCTACATGAGGAGAAAAAGTCTAAGCTTGAGGTGCAGTTACTCTTTGCAAGAAAGATGGAAAGGACATAGAAAGCAAATGTTCTCCAAATGTCAAGAAGTGAGTAGTTTTCCCTGTTCTCGTTTTCTGTTTTGACTCATCAAATGCAAAAAATTAAGCCAGATCACTGCATCGATAAGTCGGAAATTAACTTTTAATTCACTTCATAATGTGAGAGAAAAATGCTATGCTAGGTTAAGTGTGGCAGATGACAGAAGACAACAATGGGCAAAGATGGTTACTATATTTAGAGAATAGGTGGGGAAGCATGACAGACAGATGTAGTAAAATATCACCCTTCAACCAGGACAATGTACACCTGCAGAAATGTCAAAGTGTCTCCCAAAAAGTACCTACCCTCTCATAGGACCAAGTCATATGGGGAATTAGCATCATCACATGCCATTTCGATTCAAAAAAGTAACTAAAGTGATAATCTGTAAGATTTTTGTTTTTCTTGATTGTGGCAACACCTTCAGTGATAAGCGGTGTTTTGCACTGCATTTCCCAGCGATCGCTTCACAACAGTTTCACCGGTACTTTGACGTCACTGGACTGACAGCAGCTCCCACAACCCCAAACAAACCATCATGGGCTGTTCTGGTGAGACTAGTGAAGCGACTACAAATAATGGAACAACAGACTGTCAGCCAGTGCATAGTATAATAATATACATATCAAACATGTTTTATAAAACAATGTGATAACTGTTAAGTTACACTATTTCTGCATATCTATTACAATCAATAGCCGCAAGCAAATACTCAAGTGAGAAATTAGAAATTAGCTGTGAAATGTTTACCCGATGTTTGACTACCAAAATAATGTCTTCTTATAAAAGTTGGCTAACTTGCAACTCAGTGTAGGCACTGGCCCAACATAATATTAAAGACACTCAATGTAGACCGCGGAATAAACGATAACAGAACCTACCGGTCCAAAATCTACATCGCTCTTCAGTCCCTTCACATCTTGGAGAGCTTTTTGTCTTGGAAAGGCAATGCGGATGTTCGTTCTACTTTTGCCTTGGAGACGGCCATTTTTTTAGCCCGATTGCCTTCCTCTACTATTCAGCCATAGTGGCTATCGCTGCTCATGCTAACTACCCAATTCATGCACCCCCCCTCACCCCCACCCCCACTCACTCCATGACATGGGCCACAAGGTGCTCCCACCACGTCCCTTTGTAACCCACGGCCACTTCAAAGAGGAACGGTGGCTAGCCTTGCCCGACTGTGTACAATACAGAACCGCACAGTGGTGCTCACTCAGGTTATTTGCCAGATGCCTTTGAACAAACTTCAAAACAGCCCAGGGATTGAGTGTGTTGTGTTTTTCTGTCCCTCCCTCCCCTCTGTGTTGTTTGTGTCAGGTCCAAAGCCAAGTTCACCGATCTGGAGGAGCGCTGTCCCTTGAAGGAACTTACTGGCACACAACAAACAGAGAGGGGTTGGGGGGGGGGGAGCGAGGACACAGTTCAATATATGTAGCCCCCTGAATGGCTGCGTATACGAGAGCGATGAATGAACATGCTAAGGGGAGCGGCTACACTTCCTCTTTAAGAGGCTGAACTGGTGTAAATGCAGTATAACTGTATTCTAGTACTGAGAGCTATTGTTTAAGCAGCAACTCTCAGAACTGTGAATAGTACCTCATATGTTGGACTGTAGTGTTAAAGTGCAAGGCATAAGAATAAGCATTATACTTTGCTACTAGACAAGTGATCTGTGAACTAAATGTCTTTTTGAGCCATTAGCCAAAGCTACTCACAAGGACAATGCAAACACAAATTCACAAAAGCTGTGCAGCGCTCTAGCTCAATATCACCTTTTCTTCTACACCCTCTCTATTCATAAAGGACATAATTTATGGGAAATTCTACTACAAAAAAAAACTGTACACAATCTCTTATTTTGTTTTGAAGGTCAAACAGACTGAAAAAGACATCAACATGAAATGGGCAAAAAAGACAGAACAGCTGATCAAAGGTAGGGAATATAAGACAATCCACATTTGACATTGTTGCAGCGGCGAGCGCAGTAAGCTATACTTTGAGTGTATTATTAACACAACGCTGCCAGGAGACGAGGGGGCTGTTTTACAATTTAGCCCGAGCTTTAACAGATGTGCGTTTTATGTGGCAGGTTCTCCAGAGTTAAGATGCCGCTGTCCACATAGATGAGGCCGTAAGGCAGGCCATAAAACCTGCCTTTGAAACTTTGGACTAGTGCCGACATGACAGTTAGTGAGCAGGCATCAGCGCGGCTCACCTTTTCACCACGCTCTCATGCTTGTGACCCTCGCTATCCCACCAGACGAGAGCCTGGGACAGCAGGACAGTCAGGTGAAAAGTTGTGCATGTGCAGTTGTGACTTTAAGATGCGACTGATAAAGTGATATTTCGTGCATGTCTACTCTTGGGTGGTATGGAGTGGTGTTGCACACGCATGCACATTTAAAATGAGCAGCTTACCGTAATGGGAATACTGTATTGTAGGGTGACGACAAAGGTAATTGTACGGCAACTACTGCGTACAGTGTAATTACTGGGATTTACACACCTTCAACCCCCCCCCCCTTTACAAGGAGGAATTCCTGGCAGGATACACACACTCTCTTTTGCACTCTCTTACTCACACACTCTCTTACACATATACTCCATCTCAAACAGACATCATCTTTCATTCTCTCTACTCGTCTTGCCCCCCTCCCCCCCCCCCTCCCATGTAGACGCACAAATTCATGCATGCACATACACACTGTTTCCTTAACACACATAAACAATCTGTGTCACACATTGCAGTCTTAATGCTCCACACTCAGTTTTCTCAGTGACCTGTGCTGACCTTGGCCCCACCTCCTGAGGCCGGCCAGGAAGGCGTGCTGAGTGAGCTCTCTGCTGGCTCTGTCCTGGCCCAGTCTCTTACACAATACAGCCTGACGGCCCTCCCCCTCCCCCCCATAACCCACCTTCCACTCTTCTGAGATGATCAAACCTGGGGAATTGTAGTGTGAGGGTGGAGAGGAGAAAGATGGGAGGAGGTGCGTGTGGGAGGAAGGGGGGGGGGGGGGGGGGGGGGACGGCACATCCTGCGTGAAACCGCATCCTGAACAAGCATCGCTGCGTCTCACTGTAAATAAATACTCTCTCCTCTGCGCAGCTTCCGTCAACTGTCACCGCCTTGGCTCCCAATCACCTTCAAGTCCAAACAGGAAAGTGCAGGGAGGCGAGGGAGATGGCAGATATGAGCTTTAATTTGCTTCTCGCTGCAGTTTAGCCCGGGTGCACACTGCTTCCTATTCTCCTGCTCTGACCAGCTGCCCCGGCTCCGTCCCGGACCCCGAGCCCTTCCTGTCACCTTTCATTACCACATTATCCAGGGAGAGGCTCCCTGTATGACCGGGAAATCACCATTAGGTGCTACTCCCCCTCCGTTTATGAAGCGTCGCTCGAGACACTCGAAGTCATGCGCTGCAGACCGTCCTCCGAGGACCGCCGCTGCCTTGTTACCTGCTAATCCCCCGTGCTTTATCACAGGAGATGCGGCTGAACAACAGAGCATGACCGAGGCAACAACTGAGACATGACAAGCTCACCGTCCACAAATTGCTCTCTGTTGCCAGGCTCTCCCCAGACAGGCTCAATGTGTGATGATCTTATTATGTGAAGAAGTATTAAAGGCCTGTTTGATATTGATGTGATGAAAAACCTGGTTCTGCGTATTACGTGACAATATGTTACCGATTACACACAAAACCAGGGAGACAAACAGCCAATCATTCAGGGGAAAGCATATGGTAGCATGGAATATGCCATAAACTGTAGCACCTCCCTCCCTTTGATGTTTATTGCTGTCCTACTTCCCACTCCAGCCCTTCCAAGGGTGAGAGCATCCAGGCCCACTGTCCCCCTAGCACTTCTTGCATTGTTTTATTACACTTGAATGAGTTGAGCTGAAAATTGCATGCAGCTGCTGACTGCAGCCTATCAGTGTTTGGCCTGGGCTTAGCATTGCCCACCAGGCTTGAAAAATCATTCAGTTACTGATCTGTCAAGAGGTGCCTGTAAGCCACATCTACAAGCTTTGTGTGTGTGCGTGTGCGTGTGTGTGTGCGTGTTTGTGTGTGCATGTGTGTGTGTAAATGTGTCCCTACACTTATCTCTTTATTTGTGTTTACAACACTATTAGTTGCACGGTTAAATAATGGCTGACAGAAGTTAAAAGTTCATGTTTATGTGACTGGCAAAGACAGCGGAGGCCAAATCACTTATGAATTTATAATATCTGTACGTGTGAACCCAGACATTTAGTCTATCAATACAAAGCATGATAACGCTATTTAAAGCTGGCCCCTTTCTAAACATTCAACTACACATTCACTAGATTACTTGTATGTCTTTTAGGGTTTTTCCCTCATGTTTTATTAGTCATTTCTCTGATTCTCTGCAGGTCTCTGGTAAGACAATGCTATTTATCTATTCACACTGCTTAATAGTAATCATTAGATTTAAAGTGGTCATTTTACATGATAACATTCATTTACACGAGGACAATGATGAGGAAAAAGCACATTTTATAGAATTGCTAATTAAATCAACTATTCCCTTTGTTAACAAGTTCCCATAACGATTAGTCAACTGGATTTTAGCTGAGGACAGCCCTAGGCTGTTTAATCCAAACACAGAAAATTTGTTGAAAACTAAAAGTGGCACAGCTATTCAATACTAGACCCTACACTGCCTTATCTATGATGACATACTATGTGCAAAGGATGCAATGCAGGATTTTTTTTTCTATTCAAAAAAATGACAATGCAAAACAATGATGATGTGGAGAAAAGGATAAAGGAAAGAAGACTAAGCCAAATTCATCCAACAGTTAAACATACTGAATATTATAAAACATAAGTTGTTTTGCTGAAACCACTTCTCACTGTTCTAACACTTGCTGTTTGACACGAGAGAAAAGGCATCATTATTTTCCAACAAAATTGGCAGTTAAGCCAGATACTTCATGCAAACTCATTCATGGGAATGTTTTGCAGGAAAAAAACCAACACAAAGTAAGTGACGCATATAAAGAGAGAGATTTAGCACCATCTGTACCCGTAGCCTTGTATTTTGACATCTTATCAGGAATCCTCTGGATGGTGATTAAGCAGAGCTACTGATATGATAGGCCTCTCTCTTCATAGAGCCAATAGCATTAAGCGGGCCATATGCTGCATAGCTGTTAAATTTGTGTGAAGTCATGCCATCCTGGTCAGGTGGCCACAGGCGCACTCTGTGTTCAGTCCTTGCCTGAGGAAAAGGCTCACTGGCCAGACACATTACTTAAAAGGGCAGCATCTCACTGGGCACGTCTCGACCTGCCCAGGGGGAGTGTGTGAGCGTGTGTGTGTGTGTGTGTGTGTGTGTGTGTGTGTGTTTTATCCTGAGGACCCGTGGTTGTTGTTCATTTCCTGTGCAACGACAAAATAAGCACATAAAGGCCAAAATGTGCTCTTCCCTGGCCTTCACCCACATCACAGCACTTTTCCGCACAAGTGGCTAACCACAGATAATTATACAATTAAAACAATTTTCCGCATCTATCTGTCAGACTGATCTAATTCACCATTAGAATGACACTAGTGTAGTAAGCCTCTTTTCCCCCTCCCTCCCTAAGCGAAGCCCTTTCCTCTGTATCACACGACTAGGCAAAGCCATCTGCAACAGAGGAAAACGGAGAGAGCCAAGAGCAATAGGGTTGCATTTGTTTAGCAGGATGTTAGTGAATAAAGTAAGGCCCAACAGCTTTCATTACGACCCATAGTGCAGCAAGGAAATGGGGAGGTTCATTTAACTGTTGGTTCAAATTAACCCTCGGCTGCGGAGAGAAGAAGAACTAGAGTGACCCTGCTATTTTCTGAGACAACACTCCCTTCAACCGGCATTGACATAAATAATTCATCATGACAAAATACATTAACAGGAAAGCTGAGTGCGAAGCCAAAAAGAAAGAAGAGCCAATCATGACAGAAAAAGAGTCAAATTAAAACTGGGTTCAGAGATTGGCAACAGCATGCCAAACAAAAAAAAGGTAGCTATATTTCATGTATCACTGTTTAAATGGACTGGAGTACGCATTCTCTATTCAATATCCACATCTTGCCTCTCCGAGTGTCCAATAGCTTATCTGCTGAATGCAAGCATGAACTTGGTCACAAATCGCGCCCTGCCCTTCTGGACAGAGCCACCGAGGGTGTGAACAACATAGAGAAGAATGAGACACTGCTGCCCCTTGACCTGGACATCCTGCCTCTCCGTCCACCCACTGTGGACGAGGAACACGGATAGGAACTACTCCTCGACAAGTTCAAGGGAAACGCTCGCCTGGCGTGGCTCTGTCCTGCCCCGCCAGCTCCAGCACAATGGCAGCAGAGAGTTTTATGTTTATGAGCTATCCTGATGGGGACGCACATATCCATTAGATAAGAGTCCGCCTATAGAGGGGGTCTGGCATTACCCATGAGCAAGTGCCCCATCAGCAGAGAGGCAAAAACTGCCTTTTATGGCAGCAGATCACAGACTCAAGCCATTGGCCGCAAAGCCCACAAATGAGGCGTTAAGTGTAGTGGCAGGGCAGCAGAGAAAGAGGAGCTGAGAGATATGACCCTCTTCTCATCCATGCATGGATCTGCCCTCTGCCTCTCTCTCTCCCCCTCCCTCGAAACTCCATTTTAATTTTTTCATCAAAACATGCTGAGCAGGACAACAACGCTCAACCACAAAATAACAACTGTCACCTACAGCAGAATTCATTAAAGCAATGCTAATGCAGCAGCCCTCTTATGTAATTTCTATAATTGAAATTTAATTCTTATACAATATTTGAGGAGATTTTTAATTGACGTTTTCTGTAATTAATTGCCGAATAGAGCCGAGGCCAGCGCGGCTCAAGTTAAAAAAAAACGCAACCTGACAGTGAGATTGGGAAAGGGGGTGCGGTGAGCGGCCTGCTGGGACGGTTTCATCATCACGCCTGCCCCCCCTGCTGCTGGGACAGGCGGGAGAGGGGGGGGAGCGCGGAGGAAATAGACTCCTCTTCACAGTCAGAGATTTAATTGCACACAGATTCCATTACCTCTGCACAAATGTCACGTTCTCTTCTGATCAGGGGGCAAGGCAGCCACTGGCAGCATGGCTGGCAAGCAGCCAGACTATAGTGCAGAAAGTATTCAGCCAATCAGGGCTCCCAGAGCAGACAGAGGTGAGGAGAGGGACAGAAAGACTACAGCATGCCAAAGATATTAAAAACAAAGGAGAGTCACGAACACAAAGCAGCTGACAGCGCACCATTCAGGTAGAGGGCAATGTGCAGCATTAACGCATGTCAAATATTTCATTGATTTCAGGTGTGCAATGAACTGTATTATTATTAAGGTACTGTTGGCAAATGATAGCAAATATCTGTACTGATTATCATGAAAACGTTGCTTTCCATTATATAGTAGGCACATATCTACAAGATCGTACTACGATGACAAGATCATAAATATTATAAAATACATATAATATCACACAGCAGTTAAACAAGCAAATACCCCTTACTGTCCATACTGTATTAAAAGAATTAAAAAAATCCACTAAAGATAAATAGCCTCAAGCACTAAAGGCTTCCTTGTTTTTTCTTGTCTCACAAAAAAAAATCATGTTTTTTGTTGCTGTTGTTTTACATTATGCATGCACTGCATTAAATTTACAGTTTAACATAATGAGAAACAACACTGTCTGAGCACATCACACACTTTGTGGATGAAGATCTTTTAGTATTCCATACTATGAGTCGCTTTATCATTCACATCCACATTCACTGGCATGAACGGCTGAACAATACAACTGATGAAAAGCGCTTTGAGTAAATCTGCTGGGATCTACTTCAAGCTAATTATGGCCGGATGCAAATGAGCCTAATAAGTCAGATCTCACAGTGTTTTGGAGTCACTTCACAGACAGACAGAACGCACATATGAAATGAGAGAAGGGCTAGAGGAAGGATTGCCACATACCCCGATCACTGGTGCAGGACAGACTGGCACTCCATTCTTCCAATGAGAATTCAGCTCACAGTCTCGAGGGCAGGAACATGGGGGTTTCACAGATGACACTTGTCTAAAACGGAGAGAGGAGGGAGGAAGGAAAGGGAAAGATACAGTGATTACAAACAGGAAGCGAAAAGGTGGGGAAAGCCCCTACACACTGGTCCGCTGAGCCCACATGTACGAAAATGACATAAGAAGTGGCAAAAGTAAACGTGATCGTGCTCTGCCACAAGTATTTGACATGCGTTATGACACATTGATTCCTGTTGTCACCTCTGTCTCATTTTATTTTTCTTATCTGAACAGATAAGCATGTGCAACTCACACCTAAATATCACAACTGCATATCAATGCTGGGGAAAGTTACTTTAGAAAGTAATTGGTTTCTTACATAAAAGGTGGTTGTTACATTATGAAGTTACTCTTTATTACAGTACTTATCCACTTCAAAACCATGCCATAGCAATTTGGCTTTTGATGCCAAGTGTGTTGTCTATCATCGTTTTAAAATGCAAAGCAAGACTATTGCTCTGTTTTAGCCAATCTTATTTATATCACACAGACTTAGATTGGGGTTTTTTCAATTAACAGCACACATTTTCACGTGTTCTTTCTACTTTATTTTATTTTGCACTAACAAAAAATGAAACAATATCAAAGAAAAATAAAAGAAGTGACGTTTTCATTTTAAAAAGTAACTAATGACAGATTACAAGAATTGAAAAATTTACGTGTTGAGATAGTAGTTGCCACAAAAAGGTAATCTGAGAACTACTACTACACCACATGCATAATGGTGTGACACCAACAAAAATGTTACAAACCCTGCAAGTCTTGTTCCCCTGGAGACTGCATGCACAGTGATGCAGTGACCTACAAACCCGTGCCATCCGCAGTCATCCCAACCTCAGAAATAAACCAAATATTTATAATCCTATATGTTTTTTAAATAAGTGATGCATGACTTGTACCACCAGAAAAACATCTGAAACAAGCTAGACATTTTGTTTATTCAAAAACCTGGTGTTATGCTCAAAAGCACTCATCTGTAGGCAGATAAACAAGTGGAAAGATGCTAATGACTTCCAGATATGGTTCAGATCATGCAAATGAGGCAGCAGAATGAACGGTTTCTGGTTTGTCCCTGTCATAGGAGTCATGGCTGTATCTTGTATGTGTGTGTGTGTTGTGTGGCTTGTTGCCCTATGATATATGTGTACAGCTTTGGCGTGTAATGTGGCTTTGTGTCTCCACCAGCAGAGCAGGGCGATCCAGCCCCCTGTTAATTGGCCTGGTCTATGAGAAAGCGTGTCAAAAGACCAAATCCATAACTCTCTTTCTGTGTGTAGTGGTGCAGTTCCCAAACCAGACACAACAAACCGCAGCCCGACGTCCCAACTCCTCATAATTCACCAGTGTGGAATTCGGCTAACCCCATTAGCGCAGCCGTTGTTTCCACAGCCCGTCCACATTCCTGGGCCCGCCATCGGCCCCAGATAAGACCCCTCTGATTACTCGGTTGCATGCCTGTCATTACTCCCAAAAATATGTTGATCCCAACAGACAGCTTCGCCCCCGTGAATTTACGGCTGCACCATTGTGTCTCTGCGGTGCCTAAACAAAAGGAGCACTTGCTTAAAAAGGTCTCCTCCTCACTTTGAGACCACTGACAGAAGGCACTCAGTGACTTCAGCAGAGCTCGCTGCCATGTCTGCCACATACAATTTATAAGGCCAGAGCCTTAGAAACTACTTGATGAGAAGATTCAAAAGAGATGGGATTTATGTGTGGTCTCACAAAAGGGATGTTAAAATTGCATGGGAGTGCATCCACTTAAGAGGTAGCTCTGCTTTCGAGTCTTTATTGCAAATTAGCAAGCGCTGGATTTAAATGGTGGTTAAGTTTTATAACGTAATCTGTCCATAAAAAATAATAAACAACCAAACACTGAGATATATTGTGTGCTAAGGAGTCAACGTTAAGCCAAGACCCTTTACCTCCAACAGTAAAGCAGTCTCGCACTTGTGGCCTTTTGCATGCCAGCTGCCCAACACACAACACCCTTTCAACTCTGAAAACATGTGGTTGTAATCCCCACTTTTCACTCAAATTACAAACCATGTCAGTTTCAAAAGAAACTCCATATCCAGCCACTTTACAGCACGTGTGTTAATTGCCACTTATTTGTGAGTGAAGTTTCTAGGCAATCTAGACAGGTATTTGTAGCTGTCCGTCCTTGTTGAGGAATATGAACACGGTCCGAAATAAACACCCGCCAAGTACCAAATGCCGGTAAATTTGTCTTTGGTGGATAGATCAATAAGAGTCACCTGCCACAATGACTAACTTTTTGTGACGATAACATTTGAATGCCTCAGGTATATACAGTCTTTGGTTTTTCTATTCTATTCTCAAACTTAGTCCCTGCTGACCACTGTACATTCTCTCTCTGACCATGAGCCAATCAAATCAAAGCCAAGCGATGGCTCTGTATCAAGCAGGGTGTTACAAACTTGATTTCAGTATAAGTGAGTGAGACAGTTTTAAATTAACACACAGTACCAGATTGTAAACATGAAATAGCATTAAGAATGGGTGGGGTGACATTTTTCTATGAAAAATGTATATTCATTATTTTAGCCAGTAAAAATTATTCCTGGCAAGTACTTATTATTTTTTTTACCCGCCCTTGGCAGGTGAACCAAAAAGTTAATTTTGGACAATGACTATGAGTGAGTGTCAATCGCCACATGTAGAGCTATATGAGCCTGTACAGCACCATGGTTAGACCATGACACTAATACTGTCAGGGTTAGGGCTTCACTTCCTACTGGGGCATCAGTGCTATATATACACACAGGATTATGCATTAAAAAATGTGTTGTGTTGTGTTGCATCACAAGCTACAATAGGGAAGTTGTGCAACCTATTCAAACTGTCCAACTGAGGGAAATTTGAGAGGCCAAACGGACAAGGGTACAACAAGCCGTGTGGGAACAGGAGATAATATCCACATAAGACTCCGTTCCCCGCCTCTATAAAATCAGTGAGATGGATCTCCAATACAGCCTGCCTCAGAGAGATGTCCATTGTGCTCGCCTCCCTCAGCCAGAGTCAAGCCAGTGAGCAGGTATAGTGGAGACTGTGACTGGGGGACATTGGCGCTGTGTCGGATCAATGGCTTGACCCATTAAGTCACACCACTCCCGGTACCTCATCTAATAAGAGCCGGTCTTTGGGAGCACCCCTAGCTGACCCATGCTGCTGGGGACAATTATAAGAGAGTGGTCTTTCAGTGCCGACGCCCACTTGACCCGGCAGCGCAAAGGCACGGAGGAGATCCACATGATTTAAACTCCTCCCTAAGACGTGCTGACAAGGTTAGAGGGTCAACACAGACATTAACAGGTCAGTGTGTGGCCCACTTGGGAACAATTACTCCCAGTCACAGCTAAGTGGACACTTGATTGAACACGACGGAGGCAGGACACACTTCCCACAGATAACAATCCCCAGAGCCATTTAGGATAAAAAGCCCTTGTGATACAGCCTTTATGGGCAAAATTCATCTTCCTTTTCCCTTTTAAAAGAATGTGAGAGTGTGATAGAGAGCCATTCTCTGGAGGAGATGAGTCTCTCACAGCATTACCATTTTCTAGCAATACTAATAGCTGCTTATGACACAGGAACAATTACAAGGTGACTGGGAGAAAAAGCTAAACAATGGGACGAGCCGTTAAGATTTCATTTTTCATTCTTGGAAAAAAATGGATAACTCACAAAAGAAATTGTCTGTCTTGCAACAGAGTTTGATGGAATACTTATATTTCCCGTCGTAACAAGCGTTTTTCTGTGTTTAAAACAGGAGAAGCAAGACCAGAACAAAACAAACACAACTCAAGACAGTGATATAAATATATAATACTCCCTGATAGATCTCTCATCTCTAATTAAATGTGTTGCGTTGCATTGTCTATTTTACTGTTCAACCTTTAACCTACTGACAGTTTGACCCCTCTCCCACCACAATGACTAAAACTTTGCCTGGAACATCTGGTGTCTTATCCGTACACAGCAACAAACACACTCCCCAGATCTGTGGAGATTCATGTCACAACTCAACAACAAATAGTTTATGCATTTCATCATAATGTGTGGGCTTAACATCTAGGAGGAGAAAAAAAAAACTAAACAGATGTTTGGGGCTAACTCTTCCCGATAAAATAGCAAACTCAGTAATGAGCATCTCTGTGTAAAACGGTCACTCTTGTCCTATAGTCTCTTCGTACACAAACAGGGCTTATCGATCCGCGAACACATTTCCCCGCATTTGCATAAGCTGTGTGTTGTTTGTGGTATTGTTTCTTTTTTTTTCCAGGGGCTTTGTTTATTTATTTCTCTTGCGTTAGAAAATCAGTTCCACATTGTCCCTCGCTCTGCAGCGGTGGCTGGTGCTGCAGCTGTTGGCTGTTAGTGGCTGGAGACGACACAGTTCACCACTTCTCCAGGAGGAGAGAGAGCCAGCCCAGAGACAAGCACAGCTGCAGACCAGGAGGCAGGCTGCAAAGAGCGTGGCAGACAGAAGAGGAGAGGAGAGGAGAGGAGAGGAGAGGAGAGGAGAGGAGAGGAGAGGAGAGGAGAGGAGAGAGAACAGAACAGATGAAAAGAGAAAGGATGAGGAGAAGAGAAGAGAAAAAGAAGAGAAGCCATTGTTTTCAAACATCACACTCCATTTTTTTCCTTTACAAAATAAGAAGGTAAAGAAATCACTTTATTGGCGGCCTTATCCCACCACAGGGGGGCTGCTCATCACTGGCACTTTTCCTCTCTATTCGGAGGAGGAGGAGGAGGAGGAGGAGGCTGAGGAACCAGGAAGCCCGGCGTTAGCAGAGAGGAAACGAGCTGCCGCGGAGGATGTCTCTCCTCCATCTCTCCATCCCGCCCTCCTCATTAACTGGGCTCGTTTCCAATCCGTTTAGGACCCCTGAGATACAACCTTCCCCAAGAATTTAGCAAAGTGACACAACATTAGCCCGCTTGCACACGCGGAGTGCAGTAGCAACAGGCTCACTGGCAAGACTGACCTATCGGTTGTTGTGGCAGTCGGAGTTATTCCCCGGGACCGTTTTGTAACCAAGTGGGCATCATGTGAATACCATCTGGGTACCACTTATTTAAAGCTGGCAGAAGTCCCGTGGCAGCCAGCCTGGCAATGAGGAGAAGGGAATAAATTGCATCATTTACTTAACATCCATTTACCGTTGTGCCCGTTAAAAACCCATGACTAAATAATTTGGTTATTTCGGCTGCCAGTTTCTGCTGTCAGCCAAATTGCGTTGTACATGCGACAAACAGAGCAACTGTCAAAGGGCTGATAAAGGAGGTATCGAGATGTTAACCACATGAAATCGCATTTACCACCAAGTATATTAACAGCCCTCAATCCATTTACACCAAAGAAATCTCCCAGTGCGTTATGCATTGCACAGTACCCATAAACAGACAATAAACACATTGTAATTATAATGCCAACTCTTTAATTACGTGTGCCATTTGGGGATGGTCGAGCTCGCTAATTGTCAGAGTGATGTGAAAGGATTGGGGGAGGCAAGTAAGGAGATCAAGCCTCGGGCCCAATGAGAACCATATTCCCCACTCTCCTAGCGTGTTAGAAGGCAGAAAATTCAATTGGCATGGTTCCAAAGAAGAACAGTCCAAACAGCCTAAATCAGCGGGGACAAACTCCATGCAAATCATTTACATTAGCACAAGTGTAGAGAGCGGAAAAATATCTAAAGGTTTCACACCCAGAACATGAAAGCGAGAAAAATCTGTGCGTCAGTTATAACCTCATTGCCAGGTGTGTTTTAAGAACATTTTTTTTCTCACCAGTTTTTCAACAATGTTTGACCTCTGTACAGAACCGGATACTAACCGACTACATACGAATCAGTATGTGTTGCATACTGTACATTCAAGTGATGGTTCAGTACACGATTACCAGCAGACCGTTCAGATTGCAGTATACTCAAACAGTACTTCACATGACCAGGTCACACTACAAACAACACAGATTAAACTCAAAATAAGCCTACTTTTACCCAATAACATAATATATAATTTTGAATTTCATCATTTATAATTCTATAAGCCTTTGTTATTTTGGCTACATTAGCCTACATAATAAGTATCAGCACTTAGTACGTTTGGTATGTCATTGCTATCAGTTCCTATTTCGATACTTTTCTTCTTTTGCACAATGCTGTAACACATTTTCCGCCCGCCTTCATTCATTTACCGTCAAACCAAATCACCTGATTAACACATTCATCAGCTACTAACTACCCACCATCGGCCTACAGATAAATCGGTAACACTTTACAATAAGGGTACATTAATTAAGGGTTAGTTAATGCTTAATAAGCATTAACTAACCCTTAATTAACAGTTAACTAATGTGTCTGGTAATCATTTACTAATGGTGTTCATGTTAACTAAGGTATTCATTTATACATTATTTAATAGTCATCTTTATAAACTATTAAATAATGTAGAAATTAACACCTTAGTTAACATGACCACCATTAGTAAATTACACATTAGTTAACTGTTAATTAAGGGTTAGTTAAGGGTTAGTTAATGCTTATTAAGCATTAACTAACCCTTAACTTAGTGTACCCTTATTGTAAAGTGTTACCGATAAATCTCCTCCTACATGCTGTGGTCTTGTAAATACAGCACAAAGATGTACCTGCACGTCGGCTGTGGTCACTGCTCCAGACATGCATGAATTTCATATGTATTGTAAGTAAATAATAATAATGATTAACTAAGTAGCCAGCCAAGTGGCTAGCTGACTCCCAGCATGTTATTTGATGTCGTTAATCGGCAGTGTAGATCTGTCATCAGAAATTCTTTCCTACAGTCAAACTCTGCTGTCTAATGGCACGAGAATACTGTCTCAAAATTGCATGCATTGCATGATCAGATTAAAATTCACACCTTTAATCCAGGAAACAAATATACAGATTTCATCAATACCACAGATAAGCGATTACCTAAAACTAAAATAAATGATAAATTATGTTATGTCCCTTTAGTGCTGGGTGATAAAATGATGTTGATAATTATTTTGAATACATTTTCCTCCGTTTTGAAATATAACCGGCTCGATAACTTTCGATAATGACCATAGCAGAGTTCCTCTCAGGAACTGGAGGATAATTCCAGTTATTTTCAACCTGGGCCTTATTTTCCTTTTTCTATGATTGATTGTGTTGAAAGTTTCATCACTTGTTTACTTTGCTGGCTGCCAGTTTTCTGCTGCGGTCAGGTCATATCATATTGGAAGAACGGGCTTTCGCTGCTTTGTTTAGTTATTCTATTTAAAGATGGTTATAGTGTTGAAAAATAAGACTGAAAAACGTTTTCACTCCCACTTGTTTGTTTTATTATTTATTTTTTACAGTTTTATTCTGGAAATAAAGAAGTGTTTTAAATGAAAGTTGACTGATCTATTCATCTTTTATTCCAAATTAACCCTTTAAACTTGACAGAAATAGTGAATTTACATATTGAGATATAAATTAATATTGCCTAATATGAAAATTTTAAATCGTGATAACATTTTCAGCCATATCATCCAGCACAATGTCCCTTGCTCCGCAGGGGGAGAGGCGCAGTGGGGAGCAGGGAGATCCGTCCAGACCGCTCATCGCTCCCTGGGTGAAAAACAAACATGTACGTCATTGTTGTTGTAAGGCTTTAATGTTACACACCTACACATTTACATTTATTCTGAAATAGCAACCTCCACATTAGCAGCAAATATTAGCTAACAAGCTAACTAATCTCAAATCTCTATGGAAAATTTCCACAGGCAAGCTAAAAAGCTAGCAAGCCTGTGTAGCTGTAACTGGATTTTCAATAAAAAAAATACTTGTTCTGAAAATACTAGAAGCGCTTTAATAATGTTTGATGACACACAAACCGTGTTAGTGAAATAAATATTGTCTACTTACATTTGTAGTCCTTTGAAATCGGACTGCCACCAGCACCAACCCCCTTCTTGTCTGCCGCTGAAAGTGACGCGCGGCCACAGAGGTTGCGCAGCAGCAATGCATTATGGGGCATCTCTAGTAACATTGCGCAGCATACTCACAAATTCTTGCAAATGTAGTATACATCCGGGCATTTTTCATGTACACAAAATCAACATACTATGCAGTGGAAACACACTACATACTCATTTGACGTCACACTTAGCATGTTACACACTACACTATAGCGTTGCTATACACAGTATACACTATAGCGTTAGAGCTTACAGGGATATTTCAATTGATTTTGTCCTAATTATTTTTTTTGGCAATTCTCTTTCATGGTCTGTGGTAGAGAAGTGACTTGAAAGAAGCCAGGGAGAAAGTGGATGACACGCCACGATCAGGAGCTGGATTTGGGCCCATGATGTTGCGATGTTACGGCAGGCTTGGGTAACAGGACGTCCCAAAGTTGATTTTATTAACAGGTAGTTTACCCCGTAGCTACTTAAAGGATAGCAGACAAACATGTTATTGGTCAATGACCAAAAACACTATACGAATCACATCACCGTAGGACTAGAACATACAATATTAGCATATATGTGGCAGTCAATGTGGTGGATAAAGATCTCAGACTGCATTTTTTTCAACTGCCTTAAGTACAGTGCATTGCAAATTGTAAATGCAATTTGTGAGATGACATCTCTCAGATGAATCATCAGCCAGGCAATGAGAGATGTCAGTTAGGCAATGAGAAACTGTCTCCACCATTGTTTACATATTGACTGGCACTATGTGGTTGGCCTTGATGAGAACAACACACGGCCTCCAATGGCATGATCTCACTAGGTGGAAAAAGAGCCGTCACTGTCAAGCTGGTGGGAGGGTGCGGCAATGCAATCAATGAAGGTGGGGAGACTTAAACACAAACAAAACAAATCTATTATTGGCCCCGCAGCATGAAATCATACATTAGCTAAGCTGGTTCTGAAACTGTCGATCCCGCACCAGTTCCTCTACAATTTAACACTCAAATTGTTCTCACCTCTACTTTTTCCATTCCCCTGTCTGTGTAAGGTTCAACTGAACACTTCACTGTGCCCCGCAAGGTCTTTTACACTGGGCCACTATAGATAAAAAGAGACCAGAGTGACTGAGCGAGAGAGAAAGAGTGCATGAAGGATACAGGATTCTCATCTACTATCCATCTCATATTCTAATGCAGCCATTATGCTCTAAAAGAGGCTGCTCATCTATTCATTTTATGAGGCATTTGCAAAAAAGATGACACTGCAAGAGGTTTGGTCGAAGTGATTAAAATTCTTTGAATTAGCCCTTCAATCACTGCACACAATTGTGTATAAAGAACACAGAAATGCACTCAGATGCCTAATCCAACTCTACTTTATAATACGATGCGAAAAGATTGATTTACTCATTTCTCACTGTGAGTTGTTTTCAGTGTGAGGAATTGATTAGTCAACACATTAAAAGCTTGTACATCATGCGCTTATATACACAACATGAAAAGGCTTTTAGAAAAATATCCAATAACTCATAACAGCTTATTGCTCAAACCACACCATATTTATAGCATTTATAACAGGGGTAGTAAAATATCCAACAAAAAGCTGTAAACAATAAATAGTAAATGGTAAACAGTAGCGAGTTGGGAGGAAGGCAACACGGGAACATAATGCTCATGATCCAGACAGCGCTTTGATGTCACTTGTCAATGTCACTCTACTCTAGAAAATGTTCATGTTGTAGAGAAATGCTGGGATAATCTGAATATTTTCAAGACTATACTATGGGCTAGCTCACTATCGAAAGACAGTTGAAATATGATCTACTCATATGGTAAGAATGAGGAAAATAGGTGGGCAAAGAACAAGATGGGCGGTATTGACAAAATATATTACAATATTTTCAGATATTATCACAATTCATGATATGCACCACAATATTTTTAAGTTTGTTTTTCTAAGAGGTCGCAAGTAAGTGAAAAGTACAACTCAAATCGTAACAGTACAGCACTCCAGATAAAGACAGCATATGCCAGCAAGAAAAAAAGTTATAAAATTTGAGTTTAGTAAAAGAAAGACTCAAATTGGACAAATAGATTTAGTCGCTCATTGTGGCAAAATATGGAATAGCAGCTTCAGAAAAAGTTTTGTAGCAAGGTATTTTGTAACGAGCATCAATCTACTGAAACCTTAATTTTCATCTGTTTTGACAGAAGCCATCCTTTGTTTGGAAAAACATTAGAGCATTGATTACCCCTTGCCAGCACTATACCAAGCATGTGTGTACTAACAAACTAGTAGGATAGTAGAAGAGAATCGCAAGAGCGACAGAGAATGAGCATCTGTGGAGCCAAGCCACGAGGAGCCAGGGATCCATTCAATTCAATCGGCGGTGACAAAAAAAAAAAAAACACCTCTTTTTGATACATTCAGTAGTGACTTGAATATATTATAATTTTTTGACATTCAACTGAAATTTGGTCTGACAGCGTTAATTTCCGACACCACTTGAAGGCAGCATAAGTCATTTCCTTTGGAGTGATTCACTCAAGCGAGATGTTGAGCCGCCCAATTTTAAACTTACAGGTTAGTAGGAAAGTTATACAGCAACTTGGGTGAAAACGTGGCTGAAAGCAGTTCATGTGATCAGCTATGGTGAAAGTTGCAGATGGAAATTACACATGGATTGTAGGCTACGGTTATACCACAATGTCCACGATCACTGAATTTTAACCAGTGGCAAAATAAAAGCATTATATGGCCCACCAGTTACAAGATCTAGAAAAGGTCTGATATCAAAAGCAACAAAGCCAAGCAAAGCAAAGTTAAGAAACATTTTAAATATCCACAAAATCAAATCTGGGTGCTGCTTTCGAACACAAAAACAATAATGACAAAGTGTGTTTATCTAGTCAGCACATATAGAAAACAGTTAGCTACACTTTCTGCTTCAACACATAATTCCATCCTGGGCAAATCTATTGACCGAAATGATAAACAAAAAATAACACCTGTGAAAATAACCATCTCCAACTGAGTGGTTTGGGAATGGAGCCCCACCCTGTTTACAACACCGAGAACAAAAACAAACTCCCTCCAAGGAGCCTGGGCAAATGCAAGTCACACACTCCAACCAATACAGGCAAACAACAACAATGTCTGAAGATCTACTGGGAGACCAAGCTATCAAACAACAGCGGCTCGCACACAAACAAGGTGTGCGTGTGTGTGTATGCATTTGAGCGAGTGAATCGGAGACTGAGAGAAAGTGTCTGTGTGAGAGATTGAGCGAGAGAGAGAGAGAGAGAGAGAGGGAGAGATAGAAAGCGAGAAAGACAGTGTGTCTGTGTGAAAGCAGAACAGAGTAGCAAACAGAAAGTTGAATACCCCCCCCCCCCCCCCTCCCCCCCCGCCCCACACCCTGTCTCAGGTCAACTGAATCATCAGGAGTCGGGGAAGATACCGTCACCACCTTCGATGAATAGCTCGCAAAACCACATCAGTATGACTTCACCGTGGCAAAGCCAGTACTTTGAGAACGCTCACCCTCAATATCCAGGGGACTCTGAATGAAGAGGTAATGAATCTCAGTTAACAAGGCCATTATCAGTGAAGGAACTACATCATCATGAGGGACTCCAAATCCATGAGGTCTTTACATTCCCTGGCCTTTTATTGTTTGCCATTACTACATGTATACTGTCAACGACTGCAACACCAGAAAACGCAAAGAAAAAAAAAAGTATTGTGCCTTTGATGTCATACTGTACATCATCAAGGTAAACAATTAGGCTGTATAAGGGACACTGGCCCAATTAGCCATCTCTGCTCTCCGCTGTCAAGTCTTTAAACAGGCTGCTGGGATGATAACAGTAACCTGCATACTTTCATCTGTGCTCCAGACTCATCAGCATGGTAGCTCCTCTGCAGGAGTGCTGCACTGCATCTTGGGTAATTACTGCTTCCCAATTACCACCCAGCTGGTAAATATATATCAAATAAACAAGCAACAACCCGTCAATTAGGAGCAGCCTTTCATAATGGGGGGTTCAAAATGATGTTTTATGTACAAACAGATAGAGGAAAGCAGTGTGAAAACGGAGCATTCAACTTCAAAGTGAACTTGCATCCGCTGAGCACACTTAGGAGTGCATGCGCGCACATCAGTTTGTAAAATCATTAAATCACATGTGCTTTTGAGGTAATTAATATGCGCCCCTAATTAAAAGGTGTTATAATCGCAAACAGGGCGCTACATACAACATGGGAATAGTGCTGTTCCACCAGAAAAGGACTTAAAAATGAAACATGGCCTTTTCTTCAGAGGAGAGTGCACAGGGACAGTAACATTGTTGAATTCAAAGGCAGAGAGAACGGCTGCAATAACAATCTGTCAACAAAATTTGCATTGCTGCTCTCTCCTCATCTCCATTGCTCTCCCCTGTCTCTCCTCATGCCCACAGAGCTGCCGGCTCAGATCTGAGTACTCTGATGGCTTATCACATAGCGAGCAGCAGGGCTAAGCTGGAGTGATGCGCCCGAAAGACATGATCAAAGCACACCAACTTTCCACCCAGCAATGATGATGGAAGAGCAGGCCCTGCCATGTTATGTTTCTTGTCAGGGTGGGG
Source organism: Centroberyx gerrardi (assembly GCF_048128805.1). NCBI lineage: Eukaryota > Metazoa > Chordata > Actinopteri > Beryciformes > Berycidae > Centroberyx > Centroberyx gerrardi. The sequence goes on from NC_136001.1 coordinate 29,488,440, forward strand.
CTGCCAACTGAAAACACAGCCAAGAAGTCAAGGATGGGGCCCTTAAAGATGTGCTCCTTCAGCCTTATTCTACATCACACTGGCTACTACAGCTAACAAGGTTAAAGTAATAATCCGTGACATTTTCATATTGGACACATATGGACGCGCTGTTTGATTGACAAGCGATTTCTGGGAAGTGCGGTGCAGAAACACCACAGCACTGACCGCTTAGCACCAAAGACGTAGCCAAAATAAAAACAAAATTGAATTTCACCGATTACTACTTTAAAGTGATGCTTTTGAAATTCTGAAGAGACGTTTTCTATTTCAGGTAGATATCCCGCGCTGGTGGAACAGATTGACTTTTCTGCACACACACCTCCATATGAGTTCAGTTAGAGTACAATTCCAACATTAGCTGCCTCAGGAGTCCAACAGTCACCATCAGCAGTCAGATTATTTTTTTTGTTATCAAAAATTGCCAGGAGAAAAAATTACTTTTTGAAAACTGTAACCATGGACACAGAAAATAAAAAAAACATGATCAGGATCCACATCACCTCATATTGTGTATGGTTAAAGAATTATTTTAGTCTAGGTTTTTAAAAATGAAAGCGAGTGAGTGAAGTGTTTTTGGACATGAAATATTGGTTGTTGCTTGAACATAAACTCATGGGGTATGCATACTAAAAAGTAGAAACATTCAACCAAAGAGAAATATCACTTACAGTACAAATGTAACCAACTGTTACTAGTGGCTTTTGCATTGTTCCCAAAGTGGCCAACTTCAGTTTTTTTTTCAAGCCTTTTCATGTCGCCCCACAAACAAAACAACATGGAAATATCTGGCATGATATTAGAGTAATAACTAAATTGCCATCTCAGTGCACATACTCATAGAGAGATTTGAGATTTCACTCATAGAGATTTGACAGAGAGTTCCCTTAAAATGAAGGCCTGCGTCTTGTGGGGGCCATATCACAAACACACTCAGACCAACATACAGACTGGACAGCTGATAGAAACAGGTGCTGAGGTTTTGCCTGGCAGCTGAACACAGCTTGTAGCATATGGCTGGACCCCTTACATCTGCCTGAAAATGTTCGTAGCTTACCTGCCTCATACCTGATAGAGACACGAAGCTGTGCCACTCAGGAAATTCAGATTTTACGTTGCTATATACTAAGAGGCTCTTGCACTCACCCCAAAATGCGAACAGAGAATCATGTGCCTTAAAGGGCTAGCATTTGGTAACAAGGAACAACTTTTCCTGGATGACAGAAAGCTACTCAAAAAGACAATGAGCATTATTCAAAATGCACGTTTCTGACTTATGTGGCTAAAATCGTACATGGCTGGCTAGCCTACCGGGGACGTCACAGAGAGCTACTTGAAGGCTATGTGGTGACTCCACAGCAGTCGACAACCACTGGGTGTATCGAGTTTAAGGACTGTACTCATAATATATTGCACAGGCACCACGAAAAAGCTCCAGTTGTCCTGCACACTTAATATGACATGAAGCAAGGCAATTTAGGTTTGAAGGCAGTTTAGGTGAAGCATTCATGTGTGATTTCTGCACAACAGAAAAATATTAAATTGTAGTCGCTGACACAATAGGATCAAAATCAAGTCAGAATTGGGGTAACGTTGGTATTTTCCAGGGCCGTGCACCAAGACAGTTTTAGGGTGCCTACACATCTGGCTTGTTTTGAGGGGCTGAATCAAGCGTGGAGCACAAAACCCATAGTGTGGTTCATCTTTTGGGAGATGTGAGCACACCAATCACACTTGGATCCACCCCAAAACACAAAACTTCACAGTCCACCTCGCCCGGGAGCGGCTCATTTGAAGCGAAAACATCCCAGAACAAAGAATTAAAGTCACAATGAAACCGCATTTTGAGAGCATCTTGCTCCCTTAATGTGATGTATTTCCTGTTGAAACAGGATATTGGGGCGGGACCGGGGACATAACGCGCGGAGGGATATTTCAAAAGTGTAAACCAATGGGATATCAGTTAGGGATTTATTTGACGGGAGGGGCGGAGGGGCGGAATGTTCAAAAATCTGTGATGGTTTTATTGGATGGAATTTTTATGTCGCCTACTGCTACACGATGATGTCACCACTAAAGATTTTCTCTTTTCCAGGAAGTAAAAGTAATGAAATTTGTATATAAAAACACAAGAAAATAAATGTTTCGTAATTTTTGGGCATGAAATGTCAAATAGGTCTTTGGTATGATAGAATGGGCTAAAAAGATGAAAAAGTCATTTTTAATTTCAGTGTGACTTTAAATTCAGCATATTTTCTCCTATTTTTTGTTTTTGTCTCAGTAATATTTAAATTCACATCCATCACTTTTTGCTTTTGGTTTGTAAGAAATATCTAAACAATTCTTAAGACCCGCAAAACAATCACATGCCTTAATAATCAATCACAAACTAAACTAAGTGACCTAAAAAGTAACAATTGTTACCATTATTTAGGCTATAGACTAAACAGAAAGTAGAATTTACAAAATCTGTTTGTGTAAATCTGCCGATATGATTCAAAACTGTCCAACAAAGGGCAGACTTTGACAACCACGTGGATTTGTTTATAAAGAATGGATTGCTTTTTTTCCACTGGCAAGAGAAAGTTACACAAACCGATGAAAAACTACAACGTATCAATTTCACTTCTCATTTCAACTGAGTCAAACAAGCTTATTGTGTGATATATAGTATGTGTTACATGTGGAAATATATGTTTCATATCTGAGAAGCCCCCTGTGTGAGGCTCATCCATGGTAAACTGTGGGGATATTCCAGGATTTCCCTCCATGACTCCTGACTTTGGACCTCTGGATCAAGGAAAAACTCAGCCAATGGCCTGATCACTGTCAGCTGTCAACTCCACAGCTGGCAAAGTGGGATCTGTGACAACCGAGCCAATTCAGCATCTCATCTGAGCCCTAATCCAATGAGGCAGACCCTGCCGCCTACGGGTAGGCCATGGAAGATGATACACCACTCTGGGCACTGCACAATACAAGTTTGGTTAACTTTGAAACCATCAGTCCGGACAAAGAGTCATCTCAGGCATCTACAGATTTAATATTAAATATTTTGTTTCTACAAGTGGATAAATGTTGATGTCAAAGCAATTTGAAACCATACCGCAAAATGAACAACGATGATTAGTTTGCTCAGTTGTGGTGACTAATACTGTTACAATTTGACATATCGTTTCAGCTTATCCTTCATATTTTTGATGACCTTGTAGTTAAAATTGTATGAAAACAGCTTGTCTGAATATGAAATATCTGCAAAACTGTGCACATGCATTTATTTTCTAGAGGAGTTGATAATGAGCGCAGATGAGGTTACCCAGACTCAATACTTTCTCCACCCGAACCTTATGAAAAGTTTCACATCTCAATGTAAACCACCAACAATGCCAAGTTAACTTGCTGCGGACGCGCTGAGGATGGAGCACTCATACAATTCCCTTTGATTATTTATCTTTGCCTCAACAGCCTCTTTATCTCATTTGAAAAAGGTTATCAGCAGCAAGCAAAATAAAATCAGTGCTTTTTCTCTAGGGTTCTCAAGTATCAGACGAGCTTTCACAAAACCGCATTTTACTTTGATTAAAATCCAAGGTAAAATATGGAGACCTTAATCTTAGAATTAACAAAAGCCGGTAAGTGCATTGATTTTTTTCTATATATTCATTATTAAAAGCCATCATACAGAAAATGTGACTGAGCAAAATCTTTTGGCACTGGTACCACTGCCATGGGTGGTATATTGATAGTGATGTGCCTTTGGCTGTTTCAATATATTGTATATCTAATTCTAAACCAACAGCACGCACTGCAAATCAATAGCCCAATCAATCTTTTATTAATATAACAACAATGCATTTCCTTCTTTATATCTGAAGCCAACCAATAAAACAATAAATAAATTAGGCTAATACATCAACAAAGACACCGAGAGAGACAGACGGACAGATAGATAATTCAATACATACTACATTTTCCAAGAATGGATTATATGTATTCCAATGTTGTATTCCTGAAACACAACACCAGTAGTAAATTCATTTTGCAGCGCGAGTTAATTGATTGTAATTGCACGCTTCCCCTCTTCCCCTGCAGACGGATGACATTTTTGTCAGCCTCCCTCCCTTTATTAAGGACAGATGACAGTAGAAGACAGTAATTAATGGCTGCATGAGTTAATGGCCATCCTGAGCGTTTTGCAGTCTCCATAGAGACTGAGGAGCTGCCCAGCGCTCACCTGAAGCTGTCCACTCTCTGACCAATCGCCTTCCTCCCTGGCATGGAGAACAGTCTGCCTGGGCACGCCACAGGGGCCGGGACACACTAACCTTTACCCTGGAAATATTGTTCTGCTTTCCTTTGTTATCACTTCCATTCATGTAATACAGCACTAATGAGTGTGCCGCAGTCGTATTCATATTGCCGCTACTGTTCCCCTTTGTGTTGCGTGAATCAAATATGCAAAAAAAAAAAATCACATGACAAATTCATTTACCAGAAAATTCCCTTTATTCGTCTGTCACTTGTCTCGCTTTGTGCAAAAATGTTTCAAGCAACTGGTCTAAAGGCATCTTGTATCCGAAATCAAATGAAGGGTGAAGCCGGCAAATAGATTTGAAAGCAACAATACAGGAAAGTGCAGAACCTCATTCCCACACTGGGCTGAAAATAACTCTCCTTATCATTCAGCTGCAAGCGAGGGTGCACAGTCAGTTTACAGGGCCTCCGTACCCAGCACAGGGTATTTCAATGTGTGTTCACAAATACTGAGCCGTCAGATGAAAGAGAGGGCCGCTCCACTCAGGGATGGGAGTCCTCAGACTGAATGCATGAGTGACTGATTACTTTCTTCCCAATTTAGCCTCAACTCTCTACATAGAAGAGCCTTAGCCCGAGCCTGTAGAGGCCAAACTAGAAATAAGAGCTTTCCAAATAACACAAAATCACAGATTGGAGTTTTAAGGATCTTGAGTCATTACACTGCATACAGCTGCGCTTCCTCAAATTTCAGGCCTTTATCCCCCCACCCCTCCCTGCCAACTAAATTTATTCAGTTGTGGTAGGGGGCAAAGAGAGTACAGTCGTTTTCACTGGCTAAAACCAGACAGAAGGGACGGCGTTAGTTTGTTCCCATCAGAATCAGCAGAAGGCGAAAAGGCTGAACGCCTTACTAGCCGTGTCAAACGCCAGGGCTGGAAAAGTTGCAAAGAAAGTTCACCCTGTGCTTTTAAACCTGGGTCAGCATTTGCGAAGGTCCATTTCTGCATAAGTGAGCACACAAACCCCAGTGCCTGTTCAAATAGTCTGCAGCTCTCTCTCAGGCAGCTCATGACAACAGCCCAGCAGCAGCACTGTTTGATCTCCAATGTTTTCCTTAATCTGGGTTGTCAAGGTTCGCTTGTTGGAGGCTGTTTACTTTACTTCTCCTACAAAAAAGTGTTTTTTTCCCTCAGACAATGACTAATCCAAAGACCAAGGAGGAGGGAGCACTGCCGGCAATAGTTGTTAAAGCTGCAGTTGCCTTTTTGTAATTTTTCAGATAGTTTTAGCCCTGCTTTGCCAGCTGCAGATTGACTTGGTCTCTACTGTAAAGAAATTTATATTTAACTCTTACATTTGTGGAGTTGACTCTCAATAGACACACAGTATCGGTATACTCTTTATCTAGTTCTCGTTTGCTACGAAGTATGATGTTCAGTGACTCTTCACAAAATAAATCAACACGGGTTACGCACATCATGGTAGGCAACAGTTAAAAAATGAAATATAAAAGGCTAAAGGCAAAAATACACAGATTTCTCAGTTACTGCTGTCCATTTATCTAGAATACACTTGTTATAAAATACTGCAAAAAAATGTAAGCTATATCTTAGAAAAAAAATGTTTTGAGAATAAGTTTATTGAAGTGGTTTTGCTTTGAATGCATTTCCACACTGCAAAACAACACATTTTCTTACGTACATTCCTTTAGACAGTACAACAGGTTAAAATAGTCAAAACAATTTAGTTCACTTACAGTCTGCCAACAACAGGTAAGTGTTAATTTAAGAAAATGTACTACTTTTCCCAAGTCATAATTAGGTGCTCTGCAACTTCAATTTACCTTCATCTAGCCCTACCTAAAAAAACGACTGCTATAATCCACATCACAACAGACTGAATAAAACCACTAATTTACAACGTTTGAGCAGAAACCCACAATAAAAAATAAAATAATAAAATAAAATAAAACCATAGGTTTCCAACTTTTTAAGAACTCTGTTTATGTTAATTGCCATACAACGTCAGATTCATTCAGTCAATCCTCTGTGTTAATGAAAAGTTCACTCTGAATTGAATATCCACTTTAAATACATTATGTCTAGCCTTATCGTAGAGCAGACATGCCATACCAAAATATGTATTAAGAGCTTTCGATCAATGCAAATGATGGACAGTCAAGTATGTAAGTCGCCTAAGCTATTAGCATGAGGCAAAGCGGCATTATAGCCATACTGAATTACAGCTGTAATAAATAAAGTTATACTTTAGGGTGGTTGTAATGCCTTCCTACGGTCTTTTAGAGTTTGGAGGACAGCTAACACGTGGGGAAAAGCCCCTTCCCTGATTTTACTCCAAAGAAATCACTGCACTCAAACTTCCCTTTCCCCGTGTAGAGTTAGAAAGTTTTACGGCGCTAACTCAACCAGGTAACGTTGTAATTACGTGCTCACTTCTGTTAACAGCTATCGCTAACCAGCACTTTCTAAACTGGCATAAATTGTGTAAATACTTTTTTATTCCTCCCAAAGGGGCATTCTCCCCCGGGGCTCATGAGTAGCCTCACAACTAGAAACTCAACTTTCAAAAAAAAAAAGTACATGATGCACGAGTCTTAGTTAGAAAAGACACTCTTGTAGCAGCGGCAGCACGTACAAGCAACATGACATTAAATAGCGCTACCAGCCAGCCTACATGGTAATATTACAGGTGTTTGTTTATTTGTTTATTTCGCCATTGGAAAGATGTCTAGAAAACAGCAGCAAAAAACAAAGACAAACTCCGTGTGTGTTTGTGTGTGTGCAGCAGCAGCAACAGCAGCAGGTAGATACTATATAACAAAGCCAATGTTAACGTTATGATAATAGTGAAACTTACCGGAATGGAAAACGCGTTACCGCAGCTTACCGGCGCACGCGGAGGATACCGATTCGCTAGTATGAGATAACGAACCCGTGCACGCGAGCTTGTGTACCGAGAACGCGTGCGACAACAAATCACCCCGTAAACACCAACAATATTACTCCGCCCGCCCGCCTTGGTGTTGGTGTTGGTGGTGTGGGGGGGGACTAACTAACTAACTTAAGTACGAGGAGAGAGAGAGATATCTTACCGAGAGCGTCGAAAAAAGCAAAATCTGGAGTTTCCCCGTCTCGTTGGGGAAAAAACCGAGCTCCTTCCTTAATGTTGTTATTAGATTTTAACACGCCGAGAAAAGAAGGGAAAAAAGGAAGAATCGCGGATTTGGATGTTGTTGTTTTCTGATGTTCCAAGTCCGTGACGTCACATCCACCTGCTGGGTAAACAACATTCATTGCAGATCCTTCATAGAAACATCACAGTCACAAGTACAATTCAATATCACTTAATAGGTCCGTTATATGGGGAAATGTAATTATATGCATTAGTTTTAGCTGCAAAGTGTGGCAGGAGAGAGGGGGGGGGGTGTCAGAAAAGCTAAAATGTCTAAGCTGACTAATTACAACTGAGGCAGAAGGAAGTTCTATTATTTTCTCATGTATTTTTTTTTTTTTTTTTTTTTTTTTTCTTTAGGCTCATCATCACTTCACTAAACCCTCATTGCAAAGAGTTGAATTTGAGTTTAAAACTTTCCAAGGGGGGAGAGACTATTATGGCTTTGAAGATGACATTAGAGATAGCCGGTGTGCAGGTGTTGTCCTTTCATTTTGTGCAGTTATAATTTTTTGACATTTAGGTCAACCCTTCACAATGTTATGAAACATTAAGAGCCCTAACTACGCCTAACTTTCTGCAAAGTTATTAGTTATGTCTGCCTTGAATCATTGTTGTGGTTGAAAACTTTGACTCACTCCTATTCAGCTTTCACTTGAACATGCCTACTGTCACAAGAAGTGTAAAGACATTATGACAGTAATTAAAATCTCTGTCACTTGCCCCTGCAGAGGAGAATTATCATGGGCCAGTTCAACAGTCCAGTTAACACTCATTGAAAAGCAACATTAATTTAACCTCAAGAGAAAATATTTTAAGTCTTTTTTGTCCTTGATCAAGGTCTGAAAAGCACAGCCCATTTCATTATAAACGACATTACATTTATCATGGCTGCATCTGGGAGGAATGCTGCTGATGAGCCTTCTCAGAAAAGCCTGTTTCTTAGTAGAGAGCGCCACCCTCTGACCACGGCTGGTCACACCCTGAAGAAAAACCACTATAACACTCCTATAGGGATTTACAGTGTCCGTGGTACTCAATAGTGAGTTTACAGTGAGCTTATCATACTTAATGGTGTTTTTAATCTCCTGTGGTATCACTGTAATATTCCTATAAACTATATTATTCCTGTAATATTCTACATTATATAGATAGCTTATCGTTTTGCTGTAATATTCATATAGTTATAAAATGTATTACTATACAGTTCTTTTTCATAAGGGCATACCCCCAGTCATATAACACAATGCCATATTCCAGAAATTTCTAATAAACAAATTCTCTTGTTGAAAGGAAACGGTTACCTTAAAAAAAATCTATAATGTTGCTGATAAATAGAGTAGTAGACTAAACAACAAGCCTGATATTTATGTGTTGACAGTTACTGAAAAAGACACTGATGCTGAGGTGACAGCTGGAGATGGGGTGAGTTGAGAGGGGAGGGGAGGGGGGGGTCATATTCCCATTGTAAAGAGGTACTGTACAAGGAAGCAAGTAGCCCGAAGGCACAGAGATACACATCAGTCACTGCATGGCCCACAACCACAGCGTTGTGTTTAATGACCCCGGGGCCCACGGAGCCAGAGAAACACACAGATGTCGGCTGAGCCGTTCAATTGATAAGTCATAAGCCACAGAGTTGGACTCAAAAGTATGAATGAAACCAACGCACACACACATACACCTAGACTATATTTTATCTGGCAAAAAAGCCAAAACTCCTACGACTTTATGATGAATATTCATGACTTTTAAAAGAATAAACACATGTAAACAAAATAAACTATTCCTAACATTAAATATTTCACCTTTTGATTTCTCTGAGAAAAAATAAACTATAATATCCCTAAAATACTCTATAGGGGCTTTTTAGTGTGTCTAGTGAGTAACCTTATTCCACTTTATAGCATTTTTATCTCCTATGGCATAACTATTATTCCTATAATATTCAGTACAGTACAGTACTTTGTTTTGTTGTGGTATTTGTACAGTGGGCCTTTCCTTCTAAAATGTATTATAGGATTACTACAGTTCTTTTTCATAAGGTTGTAAACATGGTTGTCTGGCTCAGAAAGCAATTAATGACAAAAATTCAAATGTATGTACATGTTATCAAAGCAATCTAACACATGATCTTATCTTGTAATTCTTCAGTGGCTTGATCTGCATTTCAATAACGCATCTATAAGCTGAATGGAACCCAACAACCATGTGTCTGGGTTTGAAATTGTTATCACAGTCTGTTGGTGTCAGGGTGGTGATGTGTTGTGGATTAGGGCCTTGACTTGATGGAGTGCAGTTACAAATTAATTGAGGATCACTATCGGTTACGTAACAGCCTCTCCACGCGTACTCGTGCACACAACAAAGTAATTAGCTTTCTGTTAATTAGGTAATTAAGCAAATGAAAAGAAGCTCCTCTCGATTTCCAGAGGGGATGGATGGCTTTCATACGCTGTTTTCCCCTTGCTGCTGCGGGGCATTGTGAACAGCAGAGGAACAATAGAGGACTGTAGCATTCAACATGTAATGAAAGGAAGAGCACTTCTGGAGAAGGTTTAGAGATAATGACCTGTAAAAAAAAAAAATGTCAGATAGGTGAAAGGACGAGAAACCAGAGGACATGATACCTTGAACATGCAAATATACCTCGCATAGGCATTGGATAATAAGGATTAACAGTTCCCAAAAGTCAGTGTGACCTATAAGACTGATTGAGCATCATGGATTTTCATGCAAAATCATGCAAACATCTCAAATGTGTGTTATTCTTTACTAGGAACACAACGCATAGCAAAATACTGTGGGATGATGCATTTGGAAACAATTTGGACTCATATTGAAACCAAAAGTCCTGAACTTGGCCGTATGATTTGAGTATTGTGTCCCTGTTGTTTTAGATAGAAGACCAAATACATTCTCTAATTTGTGTCACAGATATAGTGATAATGTCTCTTCTTAATGTGTGCTCTGTATTGTTCAGTACACTCCAGAACTGTTGCCACCCATAGTAAAGGAGAGCCAAAAACGGCATAAAAATAAACAATACAAGTAATAAGCTACATTTTGTATTAAATTTGTTTAGCATTTATTGCTCATTACTTGTATTATTTATCATCTTTACCATGGGCCTTGGTGTAGATTTACCATTAATAACATGTACGTGCATATGTGTGTATGAAATGATGAAAACATGCACATGGACAAGCTTTTTCAAATCATTGAATATTGACGACACAAGTTAACCACTATGGATGTGAGCCCTGAAAAAGAGGATAATATTTATGCATACATTTATTGGCATTATGAATAACAGAAAATCTGTTAAATGGTAAGAAGTGCGGTAAGTTCTGTGTGCACATCAGTTAGAAGGCTTCTATACAAAAGGAAACAACTGCATGCAGGAGTATTGCAATGACTGTGGTAAACATCATTTTGGTTTCTATTTTGAATTTGGAAACAAACATCGGACTGTGCTGTATGATCTAGGTCAACCCTTGGCCTGTTGAAGTGCCACATAACAGGTATTTCCAACTCTAAATATTATCATCACAGCACTCTACTTGAACATGTCACTGATGAACATTCAGAATCAGGCCAATTTTGAGTATAGGAGCATGTGGGAGTGCAGCGTTGCTATATCTCTCACACAAATCCCCTTCAAAATACATGTGTACCCATGATGTAGAGAATGCTGACTGATAAGTTTGCTTACTGGGGAAAAAATGAATTGCATGTGTTAAAAGAGCACATATTTGTAATGTTGAGAGCCTGGACAGAAGGCACAGTTGCGGAAAACTGATTCACTTTCGGAGAAGTATGCGTGTTTCTTTTAGTTATTTCTACAGAACTTGTGGGACTTCACACTACACACGGGTGTGATTTTCAACAGTGTTAAGCAGTTTCCAAGTTTAATGGGTATAGCCGTACAATATTGAAAGTGTGTATAGCATTGCTTTTCTGATGATTCAGACGGAGGAGGAGCAGAGCCTGCCTGCATTAAGCTTTGTCTCCAAACTGCCCAACCAATGTTTATGATATGTAGGTCTTATGCCACTATTACCTTGATAGATGCTAATAAAATGAGGCTTTGGTCAGCTATTCTTTTGACCTCTGATTGTTGGTGTGAGGTTGTTTCTGAACTGCACAAGTCATCTGTGTCTGACTGTTACTGATACAATTCAGTTTCTGAAATGCTGAGTGAGCTGTTCCACTAGCATCTTTTAGTCATTTCAGTTGCCTTTGTAAGTGCAGTTAAGTCGAAGTCCGACCAGCGCCAAGTGCAGGTGCATGCTGGAATTTACTGTCAAACCTGCTGAATGCATTTTATAACCCCCAATGAAATACACACACTCAAACGTTTCCTCTTAAACCTAAGCAAGGTGTAATTGCTCACCCACGATTATGGCATAAAAGATATTCACATCAAACCCTGTGTTTGGCAGAGGAGAGGTAATCTAAGTCCAAATTTAAGCCACTTTACGTTGGCTTCCAGCGGTGTTTAGAATCAAGTTTAAGATTTTATTGACTCATTTCAAAACAGCTCATTTTAAATGGTTTGGCTCCAGCTGACAGAACAGAGATTTAAACTCACTGTGAACATTATAGAAGTCTAGATGCTCTCAAGTCTAGATTAAACACAAAAGGGGATTGAACATTTAATACTAGAAACTTAAGAACAACTATTATCATTATTATCATTATTATTATTTTGTTTCAAATGACTTGGATTTGATACTAACTGACAGGTTCTGTTTCACAAATAATAGCACTACTGTGATATACAGCATCAATCTTCTATTGATTGTCAGTGAAGCTGCTCTGGGCTATACATCAGTGCAACACATCACAAAGATTCACAAAAACACACAGTCTTGCTCCTCTTGACCTCTAGCTTTAAAGAGAGAGCTGTTTATACTTGCAAATACTGATTATGCTGCCCTAGCCTGCACATGAGTTAACATTATAGAGCAGCAATGGGCAACTGGTACATTCAACTGTGATGAATCGGCACAAAATGGCCGAGCAAAAATGAAAGACGCTGAGCCGCAGAGGTATTAACTCCCAACCAGGGACGAATGACACACAACTGTTAATTGTCCTTTAACAGGTGACTCTTGTTGCTGGTTGTTACCATGTAAGGAGAAATACAGACAATAATAATGGTATATTATTTCCATTTTAACTACTCAGTTCATGTCGAGTCAAAAATTGTTTACTAATTACTATTTGTTAGACTACTGTCCCCTTCCAAGTAACTCAACCAGTCCAAAGTTGAACAATAAGTGGTGTGACAAACAAAAGTACCAGGTGCATTTAGTTTACTGCAGTCTGCACTGGAATGAAGCCAGTAGCTGTGGTGCGTTGTGTTCACCACGTTAGAGAAGGTGACCAACAATAGGTAATAGTTTCGTAATAATAATGGCCCTGATTTATAAAGGGAGCATATTCTACAATCTGCTTTAGAAATGAAAGTACATTCTTTCTCTGGCAAGAGATTTATCAATTTGCACTTGATCAAACTGGTGAGGTCATTCTCATTTCTGGTCCCAGTAAGTGCACATTCATTAGAAGCAGCCCTCTACATAATGGAGAAACACAGGAGGACAAAATAAACCAGTAAGCATTATTTATTGAAACCTGACACTTCAGTCTTCAGACATTTTTTCATTTTTAATCATGAAACCTGACAAATCATTGCTACAAAACTTAAATGTGGAAATGTGGAAATGTGGATTAGGACGTCTAGATGTATTGGTATGGGAGAGAGAGAGAGAGAAGTGCAGTGTCTCCCTTCAAAGTAATGCACAAATCAGCCTGTGTGACTTGGTTTAGGAGAGTTTACTGTACTCTCAGCATTCTGTATGTATTGAGCAAACTGTCAAACGTGTGTTTTGGAGCTGTCAATAATGCACCTTTCACGTTGGACACTGCACTTAAACCAAAGCTGCAAGTTTCATAAATCAAATCTGACAGGTTTCTTAGGACCATCTGTCTGCTTGAATATGTGATGACTCCCTATGATGGCTTCATAAATGAGGGCCAGTGCTTTTTGGAATGGGTAGCCATGTGCAATATCTCCAAGTGTTACCCTGATGCAAGTATGATGTACGATTTATGGATTCTTCAGAAAAACGCGTGGGACATTCACTGCATCTTCAGAAGTGGGACAAGGCAAAATACTTTCATCAGTAGGACACAAACTTTATCGACTGCAAAAAAAAAAGTGCTTTGGCACTAAATAGATCGACTTATTTAAAACAACTCTTGAAGAAATGTGAAACATATGGAACAGTTAAAAAGTAGTGAGATTATGTAGCTGCTGCCTCTATACCAGGGATAAGTTGTGAGGTCCGTAGGCTGGACCATGACAGTGCAGTTCAGTATAGGAGGAAGTCAGGACTAACATGAACTAAACATGGAGACAAAATAAAATCTATTTGACACGGTTCAGTGAGGCTTGATACATTCTCTGAAGAACTCAGAGCTCCGGGAGCCACGTCAAAACGGGGGGGGGGGGGGGGGAAGGCATCCGTCATTAAAATTTATAAAAATAGATTGATACCATTTCCTTGCTGAATGTAAAAGAATATTCTTGATTAAAGTTGTGGACGACGCCTTCATGTCCAGGCGAGTACAGAGTTCAGATTAAAAAGAGAGAAGAGAAGAAAAAAAAAAGTGCATCACATTCTAATGTCTTGAACGTCCTCCTTCAAAGGCATGATGTTCCATGTGAGCTGGAAAATTCAAATACAGTCATATTCAGTATAAAGCCTTGATCTGTCATGCATACAGCAGTGTTCATTTTATACCACATTATACAAGACGCAATGCAGACCTTGACTAGAGCGTGGCATTGTGGCTTTTTTTTCCTTTTTAGATATATATAAAAGGCATACACCCCTCCCTGCAGATTCCAACTCTGAAGGGATAAATGGCATGTACCAAGATGTGCACTTAGGGTGAATACCTAAGTAAATTTAAGTGCATCCAACGGCATAAAGTGAAGAGAATAGAAGATACTGTAATCCTGACACGTCACTGACAAGTAAAAAAGCTTTTCAGATATGAGTCAGCGGTCTTATACATCAAACTGAACAAATATATATTAGAACAGTTTGAACAGTGCGATGCGTCCACTGGATAAAGTGTTTGAAAGCTCGTCTTTGGAAAAACAGGCTTGTGGCCTGCATACACCTTTTCTGCTTAATTACTTTTACTGAACACTAGAAGGTTAGGACACTAGTTTGGGGTGACTGGAGTGACAGTAATATAATCCATTGGTTTGTGTGCTGCTTTGATTTCTGACATGTTACTCGTGGTATCAGATTTCAGTATGGGCAAAATTCTCTCATTCTCAGCTTGATTCATTCTTTACAGCAAAGTCATTTGAGGGAAAAAAGGTATGCTCTCTTTTAACTTGTCCTGAAAATGATTTCCTTACACAATGAATTTAACATCAAGTGATTTGGGCAATCACATGCTTGTCCAATCATTGGAAAAAGGGAAACAAGGGGAGTAGTTCAGCACACAGCTCAGCAGAAAGACTTTTTTCACATTTTTTTTTCACATGGAACGGCTGTTTCCATGTGAACTGGCCAACCACAAAAGAAAACAATAGATGTTCGTTGGAGGGAGGTGAACATGCGGCGCATCATGAAAACAACATCAAACTTCTCTAAAAGAGGTGATGAAAGCACTATTCCCCCAGACAAACCACTATATTGAATCTTTCAAATGTTCATAGCTCAATCAGCAGTACAGATGCTTATCTTTGCACAGTCTGAAAAATACAGCGATAGTCTGTGACAATGCATCTGTAGTGCATCATATATAAAGCTGTACTATTATTATATTGAAAGTTTTAACTCATTTCCATTTATAAATCCAAAGGCACAGTATATGTAATCAGAAAAAAAAATGGCTGGCCATACTTACATTTATAAAAAACGGCTTTAAAAGATATGTGTGGGAGAAGCTCATAGATTTTTCCCAAGACAGTGGCTTCATTAGCAAGAGATGCATCCTTATTCCAGACTTGAACAACGTCTTCCCGATCTCGAACGCTGACACTGACACCGACAACCTCATCATCTGCAAAACAGAAGAACAGTCGCAATATTAACAGTAGATAATAAATATCCATCATATATTAGCTGTATTTTGAAAATAGCATATTTCAGGGATATCAATATCAATTGAACACAAGAGTCAGTCACAGTCCCATATGAAATGATACATTTGTTTCCAGCCCAATGTTGCCCTCTAGTTTCTGGATATGAAAGTGACACAAACATAAAATATCAAGTACTGACTTTACAGTAACTCACCTGAAGCACAGTAATCTGCAAACTGCTCCCCAATAGTAGCAAGTAACAATTCTTTCCAAACTGCAGACTGAAACAGGAAGAACACACAGAAGCCAATCAGCAATTCAGTAAACGACATGATTATGAGAGAAGGAGCTATTCATAGTATTCTGTTCCATCACCACACGGCCATCTTGGTAGGAAAATAACAGGTGACTGTAATAAATTAACAGGTGATTACAATCAAATGACAAACGCAGCCAATGAGCTGTGTGTATTGTAAAGCGCCATCTTGGTAGGAAATGCATGTGACATCATAGGAATACTATGACTAGAGAACAAGATGGCACCTACATTGCTTTCTTTTGGGATTTTCATCTTCCATACGCCTCCTTTTGCATTACTCTCTTCTTCCCTGTTGGTGTACAAGGATAAAAGTTAAATACTCAGCAAGCTTCACCAGGCGATCACAATTTTACATTTTATACATTTTTTACTTTAATTGAAAGAGAAGGTCGCTAGCAACTGATAATGTAATAACCGCCGGATGATGTAATAACTTGTCCAAATAATAAAATGTCTGTCTAAATGGGTTGAAAATGTAATAAAACCTGTTAATGCAATAAATTGCTGGATAATGTAATAACATCACATAATTACATTAACTGGCGATTATTAGTTCATAAGGAGTGTAACATATTTTTAACTGATGATGTAATAACAATACTGACTAATAATGTAATAATTCCTAAGAATAAGAATGTCATAACTTGAGTTAAAAATATGCTACACCCCCTATGAAGTTATAATTGCTGGTTAATGTAAGAATGTGATGTAATGTATTACATTAACAGGATTTATTACATTTTCAACTCATTTAGTGTTTTTTATTCACATTACCCGGCATTTATTACATAGTAACAACCTGCCTTCCATTCAAGGGATTGATAAGGAGAGCAATGATGATAACAACAATAATAATAATAATAATATCAGAAATGAAAACTTCGCTATGAGACTTACCACAGCGGCCTCCTTTCTCCACGCATTAAGTGATAGCTACATCTCAAAGGCAGCGCTGTGACCGGAGGGATGTTGTTGTATACGCTCCAGAACGTCTGCAGGATGAAAACAAGCACTGCCTGTTACTATTAGTAAGCCTACATGTGCAACAGTGTTATTTCTCTTGCTAGCACTATAGTAATCCTACAATAAAGTTTAATATCATAGGATATCATGACAGCAAAAATATAAGCGATATAGGAATATTTTTGATAGGATTTTGTTTTTTCACTATAAACTCACTAATCACAGACACACTGTAGGTCCCAACAGACATACTGCAGTGATTTTTCCTTAGGGCAGTACAAGCCATCTTAGCCTCATCTCAAAAGCGTTAGCATAGTGAAGAATAGAATAGTGTAAACTACTATCAGTCTCGTCACACAGCAGCAAGCTGATCAAAGAGCTTAAAGCTGTACCAGGCAACTTCCAACACTGGCAGCTCCAAATGTCAGGTAACCGCTTGAAAATTCAATACCCAGAAATCCTGTAAGGTGAGGTCAGTAAGCTGCTCACAGTACACTCATGTTTACCAACCAGCCATCTGTGATGCTTTATATACCAAAGATACCAAAGGGCCCGGAGCGCTGCTCACTGCTGTTTAGCACACAGTTTGTATTTCGCTCTTAACTTTTGATTCACCACTTCCTGTTGGCGGAGACAACTTTTGTATTTTGAATTTGACAAGTGTGAATAAACTAAACTAAACTAAACTAAAATGATGGCCTTCAAGTTGACACCAAATCTCACCTGAACAGATTGAACTGTGTAGATCTTCTTCAGATTGGATTCACATTGAGCAGCCGTCGTCCCTGGTAATGACCTGACAACAAATGAGAACATGACACTGCTTCAGCCCACAACAGATGATACAGTAACAACCGGGAGGTAAACAAGTTAACCAACCATCTGAACAAGCACATTAAATGTGTTCTGATGACTGCTGCATTCATGGCAGGACTTTTGTTGAAGAGGGGTTTAGCATAAATCTTAAGTATAATCTTTGTGCCTTAGGCATACATACCTGTAAAAGCCTATTGTGATTATCCTAATCAACATTACAATTCTGATTGTGTTATAAAATAACAAACCTAGACTAATGGTTCATGTGCAGCAGCTTAATAGAGGCAGTTTGACAACAATAATGACTTTTATAATGGCTTTAGACCTTCCACTTCTGCTGGGTCATGACTCTCACGCCCCTTTATGGCCACAAAGATATTTTAACAACTTTATATGTAGCTTACCTCAACAGACATCAGCATGTTCAATATGGCACTGATCCCCAAACTAGGGTCTGGGAACCCTCAACAAAATGGGTTTATTGCACTGTTATTTCACTCACTGGAAGTTAACACAACAAGCGAATGTATGAGATGACTGTTTTGATAAAAGTTCCTTATCAAACGGGGGTCTGTGGCCTAATGTGTATCAGTTTGGGGGGCTTGACATGAAAGGTTATGCTCAGCTTTGGTATGCAATATTCCCATGAACCCCAAAAAAAAGTCAACAGGTTCCCAAACTTTTGAGTGTCAAGGATTCCCAAGTAGATCTACTTGGGCACAATACAGAGACTCCTATTTGATATGAATATGTCTCAATGATATGATTGATTTAGTACAGCGTTAAGTAACTGTCTACACTGAAGATGGGAGGTAACAGTGAACAGAGTGAAGCCTATAATCATAACAGTCATCCTTGTATATTTTCTCATTGTGCTAACTTACAGAGAGTGGAATAATGAAGTTAAACTAGCCCTCATTTTACCTAAAACCCCCTCAAGCACCTCGGTTGGAAACCACTTATGCAACTTGAGTTGCTGCGTGTTTGAACCGCAATATCATCTGCCAATACCAACAATGTTAGTGTCCACAAGTGTTTATACATGTATAAACATGTCCACCTCATTACATCGACATCGTTGGTATTTCACTGCGGTAGACAACAGTAAAGCCGTCGAAACTGAAACTTTTCTAGCTTGTCAGACGCCGTTTGGCAAACATGAGAAGGTCATCTTTAACGCGACCAAACTCCCGCTACATTCGCTCTGGAAGGCCTGCGGGAAGATATGGCCTTTAAAGATAATTTTTTTTTCTCCATCATTCCCGCTTGTTCGGTGCTTTTGCACGGCGTCAAACTCGAAGACATTGCGGAAGGGGGGAGTATATGTACCTGTCCAGCCAAAACGTCCAGGGTGAGTGCAGAGGCAGCGTTGTAGTGTCGTCTTCTCGGTGTTTCTTTGTGATATTTTCCAACTCTCTCTCGTCGATGTCAATGTTGTTTTCAGAGGAAACTGTCTGGCCGCTCAGGGCGTCTCTGTCCATCTGCAGATCCGCTTGACCTGCAGGAACTGCCATTTCTTCGGGCAAAAAAACAAAAGCAAAACCGTTTTATGAACCCCGGGTGAAGCTTCTTGATAAAAACGCCCGGTTTGGTTTTATCCCTAGAAACAGAAACACACTACCGCTTTTCCGCCTACCGAGTGATGACGCCTCTGCCTCTGCGTCACCGAGCAGAAACGTCGCAGCTGGGCCATCCGAAGGTGATAACCAGAGAGCAGGAAAAAGCAGCGAGATCACACTCTGCCCCTATTTTCGGGTACCGCAAACGGAACAGAGTTTGAAGCTTTCCAGCTTGCGTCACAAATCTTCTAGCGACCACGGCTGGCGCCATCATGGAGGTCCACTGGAGAATTGGCTGTACATTCAGTACTGCTGTAAAATTGCATGGTCTGATAAAGTAGATTTCTTTTCAAATTTAGGTTACTGTGACCTCAAGTAAACTTCCTTGTCTTTAGTCCAAGCCTCTACTCCAAAGGTCAGTTAACCTGAACAAACACTTGGTTTTGGCATTTATTAGGTAGCTGGCAAGGTAATTTAGTAAAGTAAATATGTTAACACTGATAGCTACTAGCCTATATTCACAAAATGTTGTGCAATGCAGTGATAACAACCAGACAGATGTCTAACTATCAACTTTACTTCACACACAAAATCAATCAGATGGATCAGTGATGAAATGATCAATTCCCAGTCAAAAACAGCACAGAAATTAACCATGTCTATTCAATACTGTTGAGACATACGTTTACAAAAGCAATCAGCTGTACTCAGCTGTTGTCGCCAAGAGTTATGATGCATTCCATTGGAAGTCGGAAGTCAATAGTTCCGAGTTGGAATTACCGACTTCCGATCTAAATGCGTTCCAGTGCGTCTTCTCGGGAAAACATGGACGCAACAGCCTTTTCCAACAATGCTCTATCGTTAGCAGGCTAGTTCATACTAGCAAAGACTTCCATCTAGTAACGAGGCACAAGTCAACTGAATTACGTTACAAACAAATGGAAACTACAGAGTTGTTACAACACGTTTTCATAACACAAAAACTATGAAGTAAAATCAAGTTTCATTAAGTACTGTGATGTCAGCTGTGTTTATGTCGGAGAACTCGGGTGGAATAGATCTTGCCCGAACTTCCGACTTGAACGACCGTTCTGTTGCACTTTTCCGTGTTGAAAGTCGTTTTTCTCAGAGTTCCGAGTGCAATGGAATGCACCATTACATGGACCTCCAATATGGCTGCTAGGTTCACCCCTGCGCTCTAAAACTCATTATTTCCAATAATTTGCATGTAGATATTTCATGGGGTGACAGATTTTGTAGGCTAAATGAGCTTGGAATGGCTAACGCTACCCCAGCTTCCCAAAACATTGAGTGAAGAGCAAGCAAGCCCTGTTGTATCTGAATGCTCACTTGTACAGACCGGGAGGTGAGCTACTGTTTTTTTTATTGAGTGAGTCATCAACTAAATACACTATCTTTGGCGGCAGCCCCGTTTTTGCCCGTTTTAGCTCTTTGGTGAAAGTAGTTTGCAAGCTACTGCAGACTCCAACTGAAAATAAATGTATTTTGGTTGAAATTACATAAATAAATTTTTTTTTTAAATACCACAAGACAGACTGTTGCATGTAGGCTTAATACCCAAACAGAATGAACTGTCTACAGCTTGACACTGTGTACAGTAGCGACAAACGGAATCACGACTTGGGAAAGAGAAACATGCATATTATAATCGCACAATTGCAGGTTTGCTTATAGATCTTATGTTGCCAAATGTGTGTCAGGTGCTTACGGTGCTGCTCCACGGAACTGGCTGCAGGGGGCGCTGGTGAATCGCAGCAGCATGTAGTGCAGCCTTGAGCATTGTCATATAATGGCAACTAGTTCAAAGTCTACAAGTCCTGCTGAAGCAAGATTTCAATTATCGAGGGGCCTGCATTCTATTACAGTTTTGATAGTAGATTTTTGATATTTTTAATAGAGTTTGTTTTATAATTTGCTTGATCCCCAATTTACTTTGGCAAGAAAAAATGTGTTTCGCAGTCTGGTGGAGGATAATGCACGTCAGACTGGAGAACCCATACAATGTTTTTCCTTGGTTTAAAATCATATCCTTCAAAGCTTTCTTAAATAATGTGACAGTCTTCAGGGTCATGGCCACTCTCTGTGAAAATGAAACAATAAGCACACCTAGAACAAATGGTCTCAGTCATTTGTCATATATTTAAACTATATTTAACTATATTTAACTGTCATGAAACTAGAGATTTGTATATGCTCAGCCAAGCCCAGGTTTTGTGGGCAGAGCTCAGTTTGGTTTAAATATGTAAAATAAAATAGCAGCAGCAGCATCTTCAAAGATTTGAAGTCACCCTAAAAGCTCCATAACATGTGGGTACTTCAAGATATTCTACAGTACCTCAACTGACTCCTTACGGTCCTGCTATTATCTCATAACTGGGATTAATTGGCTTTGATATTCTCAGATGACACAGTAACCTGAGAAAGACGATGTGTCTTAGACAAAAATACATAGGGGAATGAGGGAGGCTAACTTTGATTTCTAACTATTGTGCTCATCTGGCCAGGGGCGTAGCTAGGAGTTATGGGCCGTCTGCACGGGGGGGGACTGTGGGTTCCCCTCCACCTTCCTCTCATCCCCACTCCACCCTTATCCCATCTATGATAAACATCTATGTCTACCCATCCTGACATTTGACTGACATCCTGACTGTTTAGGAAGGAAAACTTTGTTTCAGTCAACGGAGGAAAAACCTCACCAAATTGTTTTCCTGCTTGTTCCAGTTTGTCTCAGATAACACTGTTGTTTGCACTTTTGTAGACTTCAACCAAACCCTGTTTCAAAACGAGAGCAGCGAAAAATAAAAGTCTAAAGTATTTATAAGGATCACCAAAGGCATTTCAGCCCAGACAGTCTCGGGACCCTCCCTCAGCCCGGGGTCCTGGGTAGTCAGAACCCCCCTATTGCTCCCACTGCGGCGCTCCGATGAATGATGAGAAGTTTAGCTTGCACAAACAAAATGCATTATTAAGTGCTTTCGTCTCGGCCACTTCAGGGCCTGGTGCGATCGTGTATGCCGCTTGTAGTTGAGGCCAGAGTCCTAAAATCTTTGTCTGCAGAGAAATTGATGGCTCCTCTTCGGTTAAGATAATGAAAACACACACAGGTACTGTGTCGGACCCCACTTTGCCTCCAAATTTAGGACAAGGACAGACAAGTTGTGCGTTCTGACATGTACATACAGGAGTGATGCCTTGTCATAAATGGATGGTGTACCTAATAAACGGGCCCATCTTTTATTATCTACTCACCAAGAAAATACAATAATTATTCATGCTAAATACTTTCAAACCTGTCTCAAAAAGTTCCGTTAAAATGACACTGTTCAGGTGTGATCTGTCTTCCTGGTAGATGTCTATCAGACTTTACTTCTTCAAGTGTTTTATTGCCATTCATGAAATGCTAGCACATTTTCATGGGAGGCAGGATTTTATGGAACACAAACACTGTTTAGGTCTAGTATATGTGCTTCATAGCAACAAGGACATGGCATCATAAATCTGAAGATTAGACATATGTGGGATTACAGGATATTTTAGAAACAGATTGGCTACATGATATTTGGCTAAGAAAATGAGTTTCAAAGGTTCACTGGAAAATAAAACAGCCAGTATCAACTTAGTCATGTTATTTCATTACTTAAGTCAGCAAATAAAAGAGCATCACAGTCATTTCCACGGAGCCTAGGCTCAGGTTCATATGTGGTATCTTATTCTTGTCTTTCCATTATTTGGTGTCTTGTCTTTTGTTGTTTGTAGAGAAAATTGAAAACATTGAACTCTACCATTCTGAAAATCTTCCTTAAACACCAGGAAAACTCATGTTAATTGCCACATTTAATGAAAATGTCATGCTGAAGGTTGCCTTATTGTGATTTAGTACAGCCTCAGAGGAAAAGCCTCCTCTCTTCCTGCTTAGGGGACGACAATGCCAGGAGCCAAATGCCATTACTGTATATCACAGTGTGTTCAGGACTGCAACTATTCAAAACTTGGAATCAAAACCTAAAGATGACATATAGAAATGTTATGCACTAAAAGGCCCTAACCCTACAATAACTACTGTACATGCTGTACACCAATGGACATTCTATATCCCCCATATGTAAAAGAAACAGTTTATGTAGAAAAAAGGTTAATGCATTTCTTATATTTTGTAGTTTTTTACAGTTGTTGAAAAGTCTTATTTGTAACAGTTTGATGTATTTTTGCCCATCTCTTGCCATGTACTCGACTTGAAAGTTGATATTAATGAATGAGGGGAAATTAATATTCATAGGGACTTAGAGTGTGTCTGTGGTGCTCATAGTGAGTTTATAACGACCTTATTGTACTTTATGGTATTTTTAATTTCTGTATCACACTGTAGGGTTTCCAGTGATAGCCTACTTTTATAGTACCTTTATGAAATGTATTGGATCACTAGTTCTTCTCCAGACTATAATGTTGTAGCCTAGCTCCTTCTCAATGAAGCTCATCTAGCACAGCGCTACATTAGTAGAGGATATAAACAAGCCTGCACCTTTAATGCTGAACCAGTCGGCAGCAGCCTGTAACAGCACGACGGGAAAGGAGCAGAAACTCCCAACATTTGCATCTCCTCAATGCATGGAGGCAGACTTCGCATGGCCCCATAGATTGCAATAGACACCAGGACCGGCAGATCAGACTGTTGACTGATCCCAGGCCTGCTTATTTCATGCAAGCGGACGTGCGTCGCATAGACGATGCGCTCTGAGATTTAGACCGATCCTGGCGCTCCCACCTCTCTGGACAAACCTCCGCTCAGCCTCGCACAGCATCTACACAACCTGTTTTTCTTTTGTAAACTGTGAGTAATAGCTGTCGCTGAACAGGAGACCGGATGCGTTAATGCGCCATGCGTCCGATCAACATTGGTTTAGTCTGTTTTTTTATTCCCCAAGACGAACGGGAGACCTCCGCCATCGGTGGAAATTGAGATATGTGTTTTCTGAACCGCTTGTCTCCTGAACGCATGCCTACCGAGATGCTTTATTTACAAAAACAGGCTGTTTCCAGTCAACAGAGAAGGGAACCACAGACAGGGATGATTTTCCTATGTGACACTTGTGAGATGAGGGATAAGAAGAAAAGAAGAAATATTAAATGATTTGGTTTTTCTTTTGGTGGGGATCGCAATCATATCGGATGGATGTGAACCGACATTGAACGGGTGCTTTTTTTTTTTTTGTTGTTGAGTGGAATTACTTGAATTCTTCTCTAGTTAAGTGGATCGTGTTGATTTGTTCGGCCGATTTTCCATGAAGCATCGATAGGATACGACCGACCGGCTGGAAGGCGGGTGAGTTGATGTGGGAATACACTACAGCGGCTCGGCGGCATAGATGGCAAACACAAGCGAGTTCGGGGAGAGCAGCCCGTCCCTACAGAACTACGCGTCCACGGCCTCTGCGGTCAAGCTGGCCTCGCTGGGTCTGATCATGGGCATCAGCCTGCTGGGCAACGCGTCGCTGTCGCTGCTGCTGCTGAAGGACAGCTCGCTGCACCGGGCGCCCTACTATTTCCTCCTGGACCTGTGCCTGGCCGACGTGCTGCGCTCCGCCGTGTGTTTCCCCTTCGTGATGGCATCGATCGGCCACGGCTCCGCCTGGACGTACAGCGCGCTCAGCTGCAAGATCGTCGCCTTCGTGTCCGTGCTCCTCTGCTTCCACGTCGCCTTCCTGCTCTTCTGCGTCAGCGTCACCCGGTACATGGCGATCGCCCATCACCGCTTCTACTCCAAGCGGATGACTCTGTGTACGTGCGTGGCGGTGATCTGCATGGTGTGGACCCTCTCCGTGGCCATGGCGTTCCCGCCGGTGTTCGACGTGGGCACCTACAAGTTCATCCGCGAGGAGGAGCAGTGCATCTTCGAGCACCGCTACGTGCGGGCGAACGACACCCTGGGCTTCATGCTGATGCTGGCCGTCATCGTGGGCACGACGCATGTGGTTTACGTCAAGATGCTGTGCTTCGTCTACGACCACCGCAAGATGAAGCCGGCGCAGCTGGTCCCGGCCATCAGCCAGAACTGGACCTTCCACGGCCCCGGCGCCACCGGGCAAGCCGCCGCCAACTGGATCGCCGGCTTCGGCCGCGGTCCCACCCCGCCGACGCTGGTGGGCATCAGGCAAGCGTCGCACACCGGGAACAGGCGGCTGCTCGTGCTGGACGAGTTTAAGATGGAGAAGCGGATCGGGAAGATGTACTACATGATCACGCTGTCGTTCCTCGTCCTGTGGGCTCCCTATATAAGCGCCTGCTACCTGAGGATATTTGTGCGGGGAGTCCCGGTCCCGCAGCTCTACCTGACCGCTGCGGTGTGGATGAGCTTCGCCCAGGCGGGAGCGAACCCCATCATCAGCTTTCTGTTCAACAAGGAGCTCCGGGTGCGCCTCAGAGCCTGTTTCCCCTGCTGCCTCGGCACCCAGACACCCATGGAGCCATACTGTGTCATCTGAACGGTCCCGAGCCCATGCTGCCAAAGATACATGTCATGCTGATTCAGAATGTACACAGATCGGCCCCCAAAGTGATTTTGTACATGCAGACAGGGATGTAGTGGAGGGTTAAACCCACCTAAACTCAGTTTACCCACCTTTTTTATTTGTGGAATAGAGTTTACTCACCATATCAGGCGGACATACATCTTTATATGGTGTAAATTAGCTGTATCAAACTGGTTTAAGTTATATGAGGATAAGGGAAAGCATAATTCAATGCTTTTATGAAAGTATCATTGATGTGTGTTTATAGTGGTGGCTGTTTGCCTTATGATGATCACCTACTGGAAGTCATAGTCAGCCCAACCTGTTAATTTACCACTGTATCACTGCATGTAGATGACATTCATTCCAAATAGCCTAGAGGATATATTTGACTATGTGTTACACTGGAAATACATTTTTGTATTGACAGCATTTCAATGCAAGTTTTGGACACTCCAAATAGGCTATAGTTTGAATGAAGGTCATCTACATGTAAAAAAAAAAACATGTTTTGCATATTTTGAGGTATATGGATATGGAACTGGATAAATGCTGAGGTATGTCAATTGTATTTTTCGCAGTATATGGTGTTTGCCTGTTGCAGACTGCTGATTGAAACAAAACAGAAACTATGAAACTTCTATGGAGAGCAGAATGGTCAGGATCCATTTCTCTATTGCTTCGTCTCTGGCTTCTTTAACACACGTGATCAGTTTGTGTTTTTCTTCTTTTTCTTGATTACAAATCATATGAATATCACAAGAGGATAAAATCTCAGTATATTTTTAGTGAAGACAATGTATGACATGTTTGTAAATACTGTAAAGCTCTGTTTCCCCTCTCTTCTTTCTTTCGTTTTTTAACCAGATATGTTGTATATTTCATAAACTGTTAGAGTTCTTTGTGTGAACAAGGTGTTAAAACTCACTTTTGAAGTCTTTTGCAAAGTCATATTCTTCATAGATGAATTGTGTTGATGAGAGACGGGTCCCTACCCCTTCCCTGTAAGATATACAAATATCATTTTTTTTCTACAGATATGGACACTGGGAAATGGACCGAAAAGCTGCTTCGGAAAGATGTTTGCATTGTTTGTATTTCTGAGCAAATAAATAAGAAATGGATGATAAGTTGTTTGGACTCTATCATCTATTTTTCGCAAGATGTTATTACTTGATTTGGTTCTGCTCTCAAGCTGCAGACTGTTGAATGGGGAAAGTAGTATGAATGGGGAAAGATGTTCAGATTCATGCATCTCATGGTGCGTCTTTAAAGGAAACATCCACTCTCACATACTCTTACATTGATAGATATCATCAATCTGTGATGTTCAATGCATTTGTTATTTTTGTGATGAAGTGTGGTAATTAACTTTTGTGGTGTAACCCACTTTCCCTCAGCCTGCCTTGTCTACCTCTGCTTCAGTTAGTCATTTCCTACATTTCCCAGAATGCCCTTCGACAACCCCCAGAGAACAGGCGTCAACTTGTTGCATTCAGCTGTGGGTTATATGTGTATGTGGAGACAGCAAAAGCGATAGTGGAGTGAGAGTTTTTCTAGTCAAGAAAAAGTGAGTCACGCCCCATACTCAAAACGCAACATGTCTTGTGGCTGCATTGCATTCTGGTCTATTTTCTGCTACTGCTGGTGGAGAAATTGGTCTCTCTACTGCTTATACAACGGATTTCTCTCTGTATGATTGTTGAACATCGGTGCAAAATGATGAGACAGAAAGAAGCCTTTACACCTGACGTTTACCGTTGATGTTTTAGATCGCTGAACCATTTTCTGCTATTGAACTCCATTGTAGCTGCACTAGAAATATCTTAACATGACATCATGCCATCTATGTTGGGCCAGTTATCCACAGGAATAAGAAAAATACACCACCAAACAACAAAATGGGCCCAGAAATGCAACGTACATTGCTACCAAGCGTTTGTTTAAACAGTGTTGAAGTGTTTCAGGTTGGATTTTTCCTTTAAACGTGTGACATTCATGGCCCCCTTAATGCAGGTCTCAATAGAGCAGCTATTAAAGAGTCTAGATTAGTTTGGTTTAATAGATTTGTTGCGATAAGCTGTCTGCGTGCCACCTGCTTTTTAACCGAACCCACTCAAAGCCCAATCCTCTCCTCCCTCCTTTAGCCAGTAGCAGGCTATTGATTCCGCTAATTGCTGATGCGGTCGGTGACATTGGACTCGGCTGCACAAAACCGTTCGTTTTAAAGGCCGAGCGCTTCGTTCGGTAAACGGTTTAATCACTGTGCTCGGCTGAGGTGTTTCTGAGCCCCCGGCCTCAGTCGCTGTGATCCACCCACCGTACAGCACTCAGCTCCTGCACACCGTCTCTGGCCTCAGCGCATCCATAACCATTAGCATCACAACACGCCCGCTCGTTACTGGCAGCTGGCTTGGCTCTGCTGCCGGCGGTGCACAGAAAGCTGCTCACCTGCACGTGCTCTCATGCAACGCAAATGCAGGTCAGGTATTTTTGGTACGGCGTGTTGCCTTCGGGGCGCACGGGCTCCGCTGCGATGCCGCCGACTGACTCTTTGTGCCGGGCCTTTTTCTGCCGCCTCCGTTGTTGACCTTTCAGTCTCTCTAACCCGCCACCCAGGCCGCCCTGATGCCCCTTTGTCCTCCTCACTGTGTTTTCCTATAAGAAACAATTTGGACAGCTGGGATGAAATGGTGTCTTCAGATGAGCTTCGTGTTGACACTTTGCCAATATCTCAAAATCTTTACATATAGGACTACGGCTTTCAAGACTCCAACAGATTCATGTTTTGTATTTTTGGTAGTCATATCTCATTGGTTACACAGTTCATTGTACTGTATAAGTAGGATGGCTGCTCTCAATCTCTTAGTAGAACGTGCAATGTTTTTACACTGGCACATTAACCACATATCAAGAGGTTAACAGTCTGTTCCTGTACCAGTTTGTTAGTCTGAATTCAGTATCTGGGGCATTGCCTCATCACAGATCACTCCATTGAGGATTTTAGGCCATTTGAATGCTCTCAAGTCTCGAGCCACAGAAGGCCAATATCCATTACTGAAGTATAAGATTAATGTGAGTCAATGCTTTACACATTGGACAAATCTAATTATATCTTTGAGCCTTGAACAAATGCTGTGAATCACTGGCCCGACAGTGACTCATTTCATAGCTGTCTTACTTCCAGAGAACCGCTTCCTAGTGTAATAAAGACGCTCACCGGCTGCCAAGGTGAACGCAGGAAAGGCCCTGATCCCTCCTCTTTTAACGGCAATAAAGTTTTTCTCAAAGTTTTTCTCTTAGTAATTGGTGATCGGCCTGCTGGAAACCAAATCTTATTGCAATTTGGGCAAAAACATGCAAAAATAGCATCATTGGATTGT
Organism: Centroberyx gerrardi; assembly: GCF_048128805.1. NCBI lineage: Eukaryota > Metazoa > Chordata > Actinopteri > Beryciformes > Berycidae > Centroberyx > Centroberyx gerrardi. The sequence continues at coordinate 29,517,611 of NC_136001.1, forward strand.
GAATCTTGCTGCACTGTAACCCAAATTACACATCCCTCTTAACCTGGTTTTATTATAAGCGAGATGACGGATAGCATATGCATTTCCCCCCGTATTTCCCTAGAGGGCAGCTGAAAGCTCTTGTCATCAAAAGACTAGACTTTTGATTTGCTGCCGCATGAAGCGCTGTGGAAACACAAAATCCAGTATGGCACAGAGAAATGTGTCATTAATTTGAAAATCAAGATTATTCTCACCGCCAAATACAAAGTGAGATCCAGCAATAAGAAAGACTTGTTCTTGCCTGAGCATATCAATACACTTTCCTGTATTTTATTTTGATTGCACTCAAAATTGAACATTGCAATGTAAGATCTAACTAATAACAGACATGACTGACTATTTACAGACGTCCATTCAGTCGCATACAAATATTTTTCCTTTTTGTGCTCTTTGGTTTATCACTCACTGCGAGGTGTTTGTATTTCAAAATACCTATTTTAAAATGTAATGAAACGAGTAGAACAAAAGTATATGAATATATGGACATAAATAAACATTCAATATGTAGAGGTAAATAAACATTCAAGTTTGTAAAGTGGCAAAGTTGTGTATGTTAAAGTAGAAACTAGATGGATGCTGCAGCCTTGTAGTATTTGCCAAATGCATATGAACATGAATGAAAGTGGACAGACTGTTGCATTGGATTTACTGTCTATATAAGACAACAACCAGTTTATTCTTATCTGGTTGATATATGGTCAGTTCCAAGGATATACTAGTAATTAAAAAGGTGGGTAAACTGTCTGATATCAACAAAAATCAGATATATTTTCACAAAAAAATCATTAATTTATGCCTTATTTCCTTTTGAAAGACTATTTCCTTATAACTTACATCGGTTTGATAGTACTTGCTGTGATGCCTACTATGAATTGAAGTCAGAAAGGTTTTTGTCAGGCTGTGAAGAAAGGCAAACAGTTTAGGTGGGTTTACCCATTGGCAGATTAGTATGCTGCTGGCAAATATAGTCATTGACAAAACATATCATGTCTTTTTTTCTGAGTGGTCTTTGCCCAGCTGGTGCCATGTTAAACATTTTATTGGCTCTAAATCCCAAGAGGAAAAAGAAGATTTGGATTTTGCTTTGCAAATACATCTTAATTTAACCTGAACAAAAACGATGCATTATCAACTATTTCTCTTCAAATTATACAAAAATACATAAATAAACCAAATTGGAAACAGGGGTTTTGAAAGTAGATGAAATAGTTCGAATGCATGTAGCAAATTGTGTATGTGTGATCTGTGGAGGTCCTGGTCTTCAGAGGTAGTAGTCTTGATACTTGTATGGTGAGAGACATTTGGATCTGCCCTCCTCTGCTGTGATGCAGGCCAGGTTGGGCAGGCAGGGACAGGTATGATGTAATCTTTTTCCAAGGAAGGGAATCTACAAGCAGAGAGAGAGACAGACTCAGATGAGATTCACTTTATGTTTTCATGGGAAACTTGATGTACTGACATGTGCAGACACACAGACAGTGACATCGTTGCTCCTATTAACTGCTTCCTAAACATTGTTTTCCAGGCAGCATGAATGCATTTTGAGGAGGAAGGTTAAGGTGCTTTGAAATCACACACACACACACACACACACAAACACACACAAACACAATCACAAGGGAAAAGGTGTTTCAGACAGATTCCTAAAGTATTGCTCCAGAGACAGTCCTAAGCATTAGCTCCTTTACCTTCTAACCCCCCTGACCCCATCGACAACACCACCACATTATGTAGAAAAATAAATGTGTCCACATGAAACTAGAGAATCAGATCTCAGATCAGATCAGATCTCACCTTGTGACTCATAGGGTGACAGTCATCTCCCTCCTGTCCCATGGGTGTACACATACGCAGACTCCGGATCCACAGACTGACCGCACAACACATTCCTCCTCCACACTGAGAGTCCTTCTCACAGGCCTGCACACACACACACACACACACACACACACACACACACACACACAGAAAGGGACACACATTTACACAGATGCTGCTGTATAATGAAGGATATTATTGATTTATACATGATTTATATTGCATGCAAAGAGTAATGTTTAGCTTTCAGACATAATAGTAGTAATAACTTCCCATTAATGTAATGACATTTTGCAGCTAATAGTGTAGTGATCTTGCGTAACGTAATCAATTCCACATTCATGTAATAAAGTTTACCATTACCATAATAACTACCTGTTAACATTATTAGATTATTGGGTTTTATTACAAGACCATTGGAATTTTCAGGTTTAATAAATACAATACACATGATTATTTTTGATAATCAATCAATACACATTGATTATTGTAAATGACTTAAATTTAAAAAAAAAAATTCAACCTCCCTTTTAATGTCATAAAACCCATTACATTACATTAAAGGGGAATGAGGACATTATGACATTAGCAGGATTACAGTAGGCTATAAGCTGCAAATTGGTATCTTAATTAATGGTTTATTACATGAATGGGAAGCTATTACATTAACAGTGGTAACACATGTCATAGCAAAACACTATTGGATTGATGATGATTTATCATGATTTATCAGGATCAGAAGCTGAGTGACGGCTCTCACTCTGATGAACTGAAGGCAGCAGGATGAGGAGGGACACCAGTGATTTCATGTGACAGACTTGGGTGGAAATTACTCTGTGCTTCCTGGCTGCAGCTTCTCTCTCCACTCACATCAGCACCACAGTGTGAGAGACTGTTGTGACAGCGTTACGCTTTTTATTTAGCAGGTTTAACCCACGGCAGTGATGGAAGCCTGTGAAATAATTTAGATCCTGAACTGGATTGGAAAATCATTCAATGAATAAATTTGCAACTTCAGTGACTAATTTGATATATTTTTGGGATACATTGGAAAGATACACTCTACTTGTCATAAATCATCTATGCTAATGAATCATATTTTTCATCTTAATTGCCCCCAGCCTAATCTTTCAAAATTCCAAAAGCCCCTAATTATGTGAGAAAAATCCTGAATTGTGTTTTATTTCCACCTGAAAAAGTCATTGAAGTTGTTGTTTTTTTCTTTTACATTTTCAATGCATCATAATATTTCAACACCAGCTTTCAAAGCACCATAAAATCTAACAATGTTCTGAATTTAGCCAACAATTTACTATAGTGTGTTACAATAATGTAAAGTCTAAGCATAAATAGGACATGATAAGCACACCATAATATTATGATGCATGTACAGTATAAATTCATCTCAACGGTGCTATTGTTGAGTAATGCCACGGATGCCAAGGTTTTCTCACTATTGTAGATGCCTAGAAACTGTGATGTTTATCTGTGCCATTGACTACTTTAGATATTTGATATTTATTGTCATATTTTGAGTTTTCTTCCTATTTCCAGCCTATTGAAGAATTTAATCCCAAAACAAGGCATTCATCATTTGAAATGTTTGACTTCTTTTACAAAATCACTGCTTTCTTGATTTTATAACTCATGAAATATCACAGTAGTTAGCAGCTATTTTAACACCAAGACACTGTAAGTAGGCATAGAGGGTGTATTACAAATTTTCTTTAAATATGGAGCAATTTTGAGATCAAATGCTCAGCTTTTCAGATTCCCATCATGCCGAGGGAGCTTCATCGCCCTTTGAGCTATCGACCTGTCGGCTGGCACTTACCCCTGTGATGACTGCTGAAGATCCGTGGGACACCAACAATAGGCAGAAGAGCAGTGAGAAGATGGACCTCATGATGAAGAGCTGTCCTCTCGCTCCTGTGTCCTCCAGGGTGATGAGTAGTGACGCTCTGCCTATCGGACCTTAGCTGTGTGTGTGTGTGTGTGTGTGTGTGTGTGTGCACACGTAACGGACTTGAGAGAGAAGTGGCCTCCAAACTCATGTTGAGGGCTGGCAGAGGTTTATAAGCCCAGCCTGCCATTCAAAATCTCAATGACTCACTCACACCAGCATCGCCTCAGAGGGGGTAAAAAAAAAAAAAAAAAAAAAAAGAGCCCAAGGTAAACTTCAACACGACAATGCCCCCCCTGCCTTCTTCTCACTGACAATGCTCTTTTCCTTCACGGGCAAGTGATGGTGATGGTGACGCCAGCTTTTTCCTCAGTCATATATGCTAAACCTGCTCTTGATCAGTGCAGAGATATTCAGCATAACATCATGTTATATTTCCACCCCCCCCCCCCCACACACACACACACACCTTTTCACAATCCAAGGCCACAGGTTTGAATACAGCTTTTCAATCCCACTGTGCCAGTATTTGCAATGAAAGCTTCTCAAGGTCTCGGACAAAATAATTTAGAGGCCACCGAACTGTAGAAAATATATATATATATATATGTATATATATATATATACATATATATATATATATTTGTGTTTTTTCCTTATTCTTTCAAATTATTCAACCATTATTTCCAATTGTTTCTCAGTTGTTTCAATGCTCATTTGCAAGTCAAGTGGATTACAACCTGCTTGGAGTAGACTATAATAACAACTAAATTAGTGGATGTAACCTAATGTTTAAAGTTCTTGTGGTGACTTGAGAGTTGATTTCAAAACAGTATCAGCTTTTTAATACTAGTCACAGTGATGTCTCAGAAATAAAGGGATTCACTGCAGAACTTTTCAAACAACTACAGTTATAGTGGAAATACAGCAAATGCCATTGTGTCTGTGTTTTACTTTTGCCAGCCAGAGGTAATTGTGGGAAGTTCAGTGTCCTGTAGCTCTACCAAAGAACCAAAGAGTGAGAAAAGAGAAACAAGCAACACCGTTGCCCGAAGTTGACACGTTTCAGAATGGCATCGTGTGTAAGCGACTGACATGTCCGGTCAACTCTGCGGGGCTAAATTTGTCTTCGTCAAGACTTGGCAGGGCAGAGTGACACTGACGACTGAGTCACACAGGAAGACAGGAGTCAGTGTCTCAGGAGAAACAACGATGACCCATAAATAACCCGCTTCACCTCAACTTTGAATACCGAATCATGTAAGTGATGCAGTTTGTAGCATGTTTATTTCCCGCCGATGTTCTTGAGGTCTGAAATTAAAAGTATCTAGAGACAACAATGTGTACAGCTCTCATGATGTATCACTACTCCTGCATCGTTACACATATTATGGCAAGACAGCACAATGCAGGACCAAAGTGCTTGGATAAGACTATCACCTGGATAGAGACTTTTATTCTTTGATGCTGCATTTCAGCATCCGCAATTTTAAGGAAGTATTGGGGAAAAAGTAACAAATGTACAATCTAAGCACCACTTTATCACAGTGTACACAATCAGCCATTGCAGAATGTACCGGTACTATCATTTTCTAGGCATTTTGCGCTATATGCTGTCTTCCATTTTATGACAGTGCCTGTGTGGAGCGGACGACTGGACTGAAGCAAAGAGCAGAGCTAAATCAAAGAAGCCAGTAAACACAGGACAGGAGCTAAGGGGCTCAGAAAGGAAAGCCTATTCCAACAAAATGGATCCATCAGCCTGGTTAGTAATAGTGTGCAGTGAGGCCGCACGTCAGTAAAAATCGGATCTGGTTTCATTGCCTCAAGTGACTTACTTAAAAATGATGGCTGATATAAAAGTTTAATGCAGCGCTGAGGTTTTTGCAACTTTTTTTCACTGTTGCCCAGGAGACAGACGGAATCGTTGTTTGCCTTTTTGACATATTTTACACAAAGTGACAAAACTTTATGATAAGCTAGGCTAACAAAATATTATTATAGTAAGTGCAAACTTGTTTGATCTTATTAAATATTGAAATTGAAATATTCTTGATTAAAGATCTATAAGAATATGATTTCCGACATTAAAAGGGTTGTCAATCCCCAGCAACAATGTATTCAGCCGTACACTAACTAACTGCTCCCAAGCAAACTACCGCTGCCTTCTATTTACTTGATGTGCTGTAAAATTTCACTTCTGCACACACAACTGTCATTTATTAACATTTATTCACAACAGTTGATTACAGAATGACGGCACTTGTGTGTAGTCTCCTGGTTGGCAGAGATCAGTGTCTATGCCTCAGAGGTGGGGACTCAAGTCACAGTTTTAATTGCTTGAGACTTGACTTGATGCATGAAGAGAAGACTTGAGACTTGACTTGACTTGGGTTCTGGTGACTTGGGACTTGACTCTGACTTGTACTTTGATGACTTGAAAAGGTTTCTGAAGTCTTGACTTGAGATCTTGTGTTTGTGTAAATGACTCAGATTGAAAGTGATGAGATTTGTTCCAGCAGACGACTGAATTTAAATTCTGTTTTCTGAATTTGTATGGAATGATTGAATTTAGTGAAGTTGAAACTGATTATAGAAATCAAACTCATCATGTTCTTACCACGTTTTTATCCTATTAAACCCAATTGCTATTGAAAAGTCATAGATATTTTGTTTTCTTTAAGATATTAAATTGATACTGGACTCTTGATTTGACTCTTGACTTGATAATCTACATTTAGACTTGTGCCTCAAGACTTGAGACTTGTGCCTCAAGACTTGAGACGGACTTGGGACTCAAGCAAAGTTGACTTGGTCACACCTCTGCTATGCCTCACTGCCGTCTGCTACGATTAAATCATTCTTACACTCAAATTACACTTTGGAAACGTTTGTATAACCAAGTTACCACAGCCTAAGTACAGAAGGAAGGAGGGGAGTGGACCATCCTTTGTAGTTCTGGTGCTATACTCTTTGGCCCATGCAGAGCTGGGGGGAAGGGGTGGGGGGTGGGGGGGGTAGGAGGAAGCATCAAGACGGCGGTGTTTGGCAACCTGACAGACAGGCTTGACATCCACAGCTCCTCACTGTGTCAGCGGTGATTACTGGTACCACAGTTGGCTGTGTGTGTGTGTTTGGACTAATGATTTTGATCTGATGAGGCAAGAAGTAGAGCTTACATCCCTGCAAAATGCATCTCCTCGGGCGTGGGATGAACGATATAACTTACCGCTGGAAATGTACAGTCGAAAGACACGTTTGATTTCGCAGGCGGCAGACAGGAGAGGCTGCATGGCTGTCGGCTCATCCTCTGACTCTGTCGCTCTCAGGCGTCTCCAATCTCATTTGCTTTACATCCATAAACATGTGAGAGGGACACATGCCGCTAGATTACGGGGTTGTTGCGAACATCAGACTCTTTTAGCCAGAACGTGTCATCGGAGGATCAGTCCCTCGGGTGACATAATGTCACGGCTGTCGGCGCGCCAGCCTCCCAGCAGGCCTCCTCCCTCATTACGCGGCAAGCAACATGCCAGCATCCGTCGCTCTCGCATAATCTGACGCTTTTTTTTTTTTTTTTTTTTTTTTTATCCCTGCAAGGTTGCACGAGGGCCAAATCCGGGTATTGCCGGGCCCCCCACCTGCTGGGACCGTCCCAAAGTAGGGATTAGGGAACATGTTAGGGAGAATGGAGAGCAGCAAAATGAAGAGAGAGCGGAGCATGTGGCTTGGTGTGGTAGAGCATGCGGTAAGGCACTCATGTCCACCGAATGGCTTATGTATGCAAAGCTATGTTGAATCAATGCGGGGTCCAGTCAGTGCAGTTCCAGCTAAAATGTTAGCCTGTATCATGCGTGCTTTAAAGGCGATGATGTGCAAGAAGAAGAAGAAAACAGTGCAAGACCGGGGCGTGGAAGGTAAACCCCAGTGGTGTATCCATCCTTATGGGGTATAAATCCTTCCCCTTCTTTCAGTGGCCCCACCACACCGATTCACAACATGACTGGAAAAAATGCGTTCTATCAAAGCAGTTCCAAGTCCATTCCCGAAATGCCTTTCACTGGTCTTTCATACAGTATTTGCAAAGTATGAATTGTGTCCTTGCACGTCGATGTCACAACTGAGGACTGCATGTACAAAACCGAAGGACATGGGAACAGCTGCAGAGTGTTTGCCTAGGAAAAGTGCTTTGAACCTCAACTCATTCAAGGTGGCGAAGTTCACCGTTAACGTCATTTCGCAAAATATGATTCTTTTTTCGCACGGAGGCTGAAACCATGAAAGTTTTTGAAGAAATACTTTCGTCTCACTATTGCCACTGAATTGGTGTCTAATTCTTTGTAATTACCTCAGAGGTCCAGGGGTGATTCCCCCAAGTGCAGGAAGAACTCCACCATGTTCTACACAATGGTTTTCTATTGGTTCTAGTTGCCTTGGACACAAGTGCCACTTCAGTCCCATTGAGGCCACTCATACTCAAAATGTATGCATTCACGGCATCCACACAATGGCATATATAAATAGTGCCTTTAGTCGTAATTATACCTATTGCTCGCCCTCCATCACAAAAAAACCTAAACTCAGCACGTCTTCTGTCACTCCACAAGGTCATAGCTAATCAATTCTTAGGACCGTCCTTGCTTTCTTGCTTTCCTTGCACACAGGCGTCACATCACGGCCATCCCCTATTCACACCTCACCTACCTCCTACATAGGAGGTAGGTGACGTGCGATTTCAATTCATTCTTCAAGAGTTTACGTCCACATGTTCTATAAATGACTTGACACTGATGTAGAAAGGACACCCTGCTTTTATAATGGAGGTTTTTGTGTTGCCTTCACTCATAGACTGAAGGGCAAGAAATATAATTTATTTATTTAATACTCATACTTCATGCTTCATGGCTTTTCATGTGAGACTACATGAAAGATTCTTGAAAGTAATGTTCTTGAAAATGGAAAAAAGGTCATTAGAAGACTGCTTGTTAGTTTGAAAAGCATTGAATTTCATCTAGTAATTGGTTCATGCTTTTGACTCTTAAGTATAATGGATTTTTATATTTTAATGCCTTAAAATATATTTTAGAATTAAAGCAAAAGAGTGAATGAGCAAATGTATCCTGTGGATAAATATTTGGAGAAAAATCGTCTTTTTAATATGGTCAAATAAATTAAAAACAGTGATAAATAACAGTCACATAGGCTATACCACAATACACATAACGAAACAATAAGAACTGAGTTATTATCATATTGTGGCTCAAGTATCATGATAATATTATCATGATAATATTATATCAGGAGCATTGTGCTGATTCCCACTCCTAGATCTGACATCCTAGATCAGCACTTCTGTTCTGAGAAGCTTGATGCATATGACAGCAGATATGCATATATGTTTTCATCCAAAGGAAATGTGCTCATGTGATACCTGATAAAAATATACAAAATAACACAACGCACAACAATTGCATGTTTTCCATCATGCATGCATTTAAATGGGCACATACAATACATATATGCATATCTATACACACACATATATTTATATACTGTATAGATAATACAAAAGAGAGTTTCCTATCTCCTAGCCTTCCCTCTGGGCTGCTGTTCAGGGTTTTAATGGACAGAGGGACAAAGGAGGGCTTATAGCTTTTCAGTTTGCAAGAGGGGATCCTGAAGCATCTGCCTGAGAGAAGCTGCTATTCAAGATTCAACACATGAGTGGGGTCTGCAATCATCTTCTCTGTCTGGAGTGAATGGTACATGTTGCCTGACTCAAATGAGGTTTATAGCTGTCTGGGTGAGTGGAGTAATGTGGCTCTTCAGCTGAAGAAAGAAAAAATGCCAAACCAAGCGGAGATGCCATACGGCAAGATGCTCTCACCTGTGAGATGGTACTTCTGTGGCACTTTGACACTCAAGCTAACACATCATATAAGCTCTGAAGCTCTCTACACTGACTCTCCATGCCATTCGGTTATCCATATGTACTGTTAAAGGACTATACAGTTTGGTCCATTGGCCACTTTACCCAACATCTGATGAGAGGATTGGCACCAAAATCATCTCTGTGACTTAGATAGCTCTGTCTGGTGCGCATGCTAACGCTTTAGCATACAATATGTCAAGTAATCATAGGCGATTAGCATTATCCAAAGTACGGTAAGTTAAAGTTGGTATTGGTTTTTATTCTATGGCCTGTAGATTAATGACTTCTGAAAACAAAATCTCCATCTTCATCATTAGTGAAGTCCATTACAGCGCAAAAAACTTTAGCTGTCTAACTTTGCTCACTTCTTCCTCTGTAAACAAAACAAGTGACTCTTTTTACTCTTACCGATCCCCTTAACAAGCCTGGCAGGTTTAGACGTGTCATTAAATTAACTAACCATCCAGCCTTAGAGCTGCTACAAGTTCTCATTTTCTCACTTTAGGTTAATGCTAGTCGCCTGCTATTACTTAACATACTTTATCAGTTTAAGTTTAAGTTTATTAAGTACCGTACTCACATGGCAGCTGACAAGTCATTTGAAATACGTGAGCATCACAATAGTGTTTAGTTTAAACACATCATGATAAAAATGCAAAAATAATAAATAGTCACATTATAAATTATCAAAGCATTGTGAGATAAAAAGACATTTCAGTACATAGCCAGGTAAAAAAAACTGCACCAAAACATGAGCAAGTATCTATCTATCTATCTATCTATCTATCTATCTATCTATCTACATACACACACACATACAGTATATAAAGAAGTTATTACAAGTCCTTATTTAATATTCTTGTAATGTATGGCATGGGGGAGTTCATGTATTGATTTGAGCATGTCCTTGGAAGGTGGAGTTCATGGTGATTTCTGGTTTGTGAGGATGAGATTTGGCTTGGAGATGCAGGGAGCCAACACCTGAGAGGTGAGTTAAGTAATCCAAATGCAAAGTCTCTGCACAGCTTCTCTATCTGTTCTTTAAGCCGTGGAAGAGAGAGGTGGAGGAGCACGCTGGAGTAGCCATCATAAGATTTAATGATTCTGCACGCTCTCTGTTGCATGCATTCAAGGCCATCCGACTGCTAAACAGTAGCATGTGCACTGGGCAGAACTATCTACCAGAGACACAGAGTTGATTTTGGTGCCAATCCAGTCGTCAAATATTGGGCAAGGTGACCAATGGACCGAACTCCTGAAGAAGGTCTACATGGCTAAAACGCCTCAGCAGCTATTTTGCCATACTCACACTCTTGTTTTGACTTGACTTCGCATAAGACTTTCCACCTTTTTTATGTTTTCAAGTATTTATATGAGCTGGCCTGTGCAATATTTTTTGCACTGCACTTCCTAGAGATCACATGTCAATCAAACAGTACTGTGACGTCTTTTTCCTTGGATTTTCTGTTGATGCAGTTTGAGTTTCTCTTTTCTTTGTCTGGTCAGTCATGGTGGCTATCACTGCTCATGCTAACTACCCAGTTCTTCTTCTGTTTATTCCAAACAAACTGGAAACGTAAAGCACATCACTTCCTGTGTGCCAGAGGATTTTTCACAGGAAAGACCTACCAGACGCCGGGTGTTTAATACAGCACATGTAGGCTTCAAATAAAATTCGCTGACTCAAATTGACTGTACACTGTTTGTGTTTGGAATTTGCATCTATGCAGGTGAAGCCTTGTCCACCTCATAGGGGAGGCTGGGGTTGGGACCTTTGTATCAACAAACCCAGCATGGATATTGGCACACACAGGGGTTGCTGAGACTGGTGGATACAGGTTGTGTTTGTGAGCGCTGCAGCGTGACACTAACACAGCCCGACATGGGAAGCTCAGATGGCTCCTGGGCCTGACACTCCATCACATGGGCCAGGTCATGTGAGGGCCTGAGTAAATGGGCTGTCATGGCGGATTAGTCCTGGCAGCATTCCATAATGTCTCATTATGTTTGGTGAAAACACTGATCCTGTTATGTTACACTGGCCTACATCGCCACAACAATATGCAGATTGACTGACATTATGAGAGGATGATCATGGGAACCAGGCATTCAACAGCAAACATATGGAAGCCTTAATGGACCAAGACATTGCCAAGCAGTGTCCTTGTCTGTCGTTGGATCAATCGGGTTTGTTGGCAGACAACATGTGAATGCAGAGTAAGTCGATATGATGTGTTTCCAATACCAATATTCTAGATATCCATTTTTGAATAAGATCTGCACCTGAAGTTCATCATTCAACATCCAGTCTGCAAAAGTGTTATCATTTTGTTTGCCAAGGACTTACAATACCTATCTTCCTACCACTATCAATCATTGTATAAGAATCTATAGCAGCCTTTCCAAATTGTGGATATCTAATTTTGGAACCAAAATTTATAGGAAGTTGTTGATGGGCACTTGTCATATTTTCATGGCTATAGGAGCTTATTTTCCATATCTTTCCTCTGGCATGTGTGGCGGCTCCCTAGTCTAGTCTCCAGCAACTGCTGCAAACTATGAAACTAACTAGAAAAGGTAGTAGTAAAAAATGTGAAAACACTTGGAAAAGATCAAGGAAAAACTATGAAATGGTGAGTTAAAACTCAAGAATTAGGAATGATGGAAAACCACAGTATGTGAAGTGATTGTGAAGTGATCAACGTGTATGACAGCCATAAAACAGAAACCCCTTATTGATTTCCCTTATTAAATCTATACCAATCACAAAGAGGAGATGTAGATAAAGACAAGCAGACAAGTTACAGAAGGATTTTTAAGCTTTGAGACAAATAAAAGACATGTCCGCTGACAGGTCTTCACATCCGCATCCATTTATCTGCGTCCTGTGAATCACAATAGCATGATATTTCCTACATCTACCCGATTGGTCCCACATCTTTTCACTTTGAACCGTTGAAAAACCTCAACTAACTCCCGCTAGAACCTCTGAGTCACAGACTGAGACAAACATGGCTCGCCTCTCACCAGAGGAGGCTGTGAAAGCCGGGGCAGCGGAGGAGTGTGTGGAGAGTATTTGAGGACGCTGTGTGTCCCCAGCGAGCGAAAGAGAGAGAGAGCAGGATCGCCGACGTGGGTCACGCTCCCCACCGAGGAGCCAATCAGGGCATTAAAAGCCTGCCGTCCTACGGGAACATTGGGGTCTGGCTCTTAATCTGCCTGCCATCCCCGTCTTTGAACTCTCTGTCCTCTCTCCCTCTGCTTCACTCTGAATGTAGTCGTAAGACAGCACCTTTCTCCACATCTGGGCAGAGTTTGTGGAATGTTTTTCTCAGGTATCAATCATGATGCCATTTGGAATAAGGTACAGAACAATATCAAGACTTTGAAGAACAAAATGAAGAACAGATTTATTCGATCCCTTAAAATTGGTCAGATTGTGTATTAAAACAGCATATCCCACATGAGTTGAGAAGCCTAATTGGGAAATAATACACTTGACAGCCAACATAATTTTCTTATTTTCTGGTATCTGAAAGTCTGCTGGCCAGATTTTGATGAAGCTTGTGGAAATGATGCATCTCATCATTGTGTTGCAACATTTTAAAAATGACACTAATTGGCCAAAGGGGCGGCACTGCATTGTTTATTTATCATCCATGTGTCTCACGTGATATGAAATGATGCATCTCACCACCACTTCTGCATGGTGAGATGCATAATGACGGCCCATCCATGGGACTGATGGGATTGCCACCTTCATGAGGGACGACTTGTTTGGTCAATGTAATAGTTTGAATGCTGTAGTTTCAGTATTTGAGGTGTGTTTTAATCAAATAGCAATTCTTGCATTTGACATTTTATTTTGATACATTTAAAGAGTCATTTGTAAGTTGTAACAAGATAGATTTTGAAGTATCCTTTGCCCGTCTCTGCCTCTCCCAGCCTTGCCCCTCCTTGCCACCCCCCCATCCTCAGCCTGCTTATACCCAAGACAACAACCCCGGGGTAAGAGATGAACAGCATAAGGCCTGGATAACAAGGTGCTCTCCTCATTAAAGAGAAGAGCCGGCAAACCCTCCCCTCCTCCTCCTCCTCCTCCCCTCCTCCTCCTCCTCCTCTTCCCTCCAGAGGGTCAGGGTCTCTGATGGAGAGTACGAGAGCTGCTGTGACTGGGTGAAACATTCCAGTGACTGTGTGTTCTTCCTCCGTATCACTAGGCAAAGCCTGGAAGCCTTCACTCTTTTTTTTTTTTTTTTTTTTTATCTTGAAGTAGCATCTTGTAATGGGATCCGACCCCACTGCAACACATTTGTTTGAGGAGGGATACAAACATGATGCACTGCTACATCCTGAGAGGCAGTGCTGCATGTCAAACAACCTAAATGAGTAAACATACAGCGTCCGTGGAGAGAACTGGAGCAGCAGTTACTATGCATTAATATGCAGACAGGTCCATAGATAGCCACACTGGCTGTTAATGAGCGCTGTGATTCATGTATAGAATTACTGCAGCTAGGTCTGACTTCTTAATTACAAAGGAGCCCACGCGTTTGACTGCTCAGTCAATTGTGAAGGCAACAAAACAGTGCAGCACAAAGGAAAACAGCCTGTGTTCTCCAAGTCTAGCACAGTTATGTTTGACATTGAGTAATTATTCAGCAAAACGCTAGACCCGCACAAATAAATTCTTCAAGATCTTTGGATAACAAACTGTAGCCTACATCAGTATTCATGTTGGCAAGTCGTTTTCTTTTTCAGCTCCACTGGTGCAATGTGGATCATTCTTTGAGGTCTGAATTTGCAGGGATTGTATGTAGATTGTGTTCGCTCGCAAAATCATTAGGTTCTATTGTACCTGGATTTAACACAGAGCATTTCTTGTACGCTGGTTTGTATTGTTTTGAATGAATTTGCATGTCTTTGTGCTGTTCTGTCAGCATTACAAAGTGCACACTAAAGTAGAAACCACTTTATCTTTTCAATTTTACTATGTGGCATGAGGTGAGGACCTATGTGATTTTAAATGAAAATCCAACTTTGAATTGAATGTTAAATTTAATTCCATGAAATTCTAGGATGCCTTTAAACTATTTATTGGTATAATATCATCCAGTGAACCCTGTAACATGTATTGAACCAAATCATTTTGTTAAATCTTTAGCGTTGAGTTTAAATGGTAAAAGAACGATAAAAGAATCACCAACAGAGAAAATATATTTTGTCATTTTAATAAATAATCTATGACAAAAAAGTAAAAGAAAACCTTTAGTTATATTGTGGCTATCAGGGACATGCAATCATTCCCTGCAGCCCATTCAAACACATTTCCCTTTATTCCCCCAACATTTTTAGAAAGACAATTTCCGGCCTGTACAAGGGCATCACATATATTATGCAGTGTGCAGTGGAATAGTACATTGCCTTTCACCTTTTATCATTGCAGCCAATTTGATTATCCTTTCATTTTGATCTATTTCAGGGGGTCAAATTATTCACTTTTTGTTCATTTGGGTGCAGTGTATTACGGAAAAGAATAATATGCTTTTCACAAGCAGAACTTTCTCAATACTGGACCCTTATTCAATTCAATTCAATTGAATAAACTTTATTTATCCCTGAGGGGCAATTTGGTTCTAGATTATGGATTATCTTGCAGACAGTAACCCCTGCTGCCTTTCAAATGGCATCATTTGAATGACAGCAGGGGTTACTGTCTCTGGTGCATCCAGTGGAGATGCGCTTGTAAAAATGAATGGATTTTTGAAGATGTAATAGTTGTAAACTAAACTACCAAAACAAACTTTGAGTGTCTTGTAAACAGTCCTGATCAATTCAAGAAAATTGATATCCATATACACCTCTATAACACCTCTGTGTGTGTGTGTGTGTGTGTGTGTGTGTGTGTGTTAGCAGTACAGTGTCAGCTTTAACAGAGGTCTGGCAATCACCATTTTTAGATGTGAGCTTTCCAAGCAACATGAGGCAACCAGCAGAGTTACAGCATCAGTCACAAAAACTGCTAAATTATTCAATGTGGCAAGTGGGAATAGTGTGGAAAATCACATGTCAACACATGTCAAACACAAAACTGTGGCCTCCAAAGTTACCACAGAATTGAATCAACAGCTCTGTGATACAGTCTGAATACAAACTGTGTTATGAGCTTCACAAAGCTGGGCTGCCATTCAGAAAGCACTTGTACACAAGGCCAACGCACAAAGACACATAACCTAGTGTGAGGTTTTCCTATCACCATTACTGCCCATTAAAAGTCTAAACATAATATGAAGCTATTTTACAGGACCAGGAGCACACTAGGGTGCAAACGCTGTTTCCTCATGATGTTCCCATATTCCAAGATGATAATACCTCCATACACACACTGCTAAACAAATTCAAAAGTGGTTTCATGAACAGCAGCATGAAGTCCAACTCCTTCCATGGGCCCAGTATGTAAACATTATTCCACTTCCTCCATCCCTCAAACAACTGGAGGCTTTTCTTATTGAAAAAAGATCCGGTGTCCCACTGCACACAGTTCAGGAAGCAGTATGACATCAATCAAGCAGGACTGAAGCTGTTCTGAAGGGGAAAGGTGGTCCTATATTATATACACACAATGATACATATAGCTTTGTGTGTAACATTCATATAAAAAACTGTAAGATAGTTAATAGCAAAGCCTTTATGCCTACAGGGAAACAGCTGTCTGCTTTGCCCTGATTCTCAGACAGAGGCTGCAGTCTGCATGGCAGATGTGCCAATCTGACAGGGAGGAATATGAATATAGACAGGAGACGTTGTATGAAAGGGAAGTTGTGACAGTTATTTATATTTCCGTGTCTGCGCTTGAAGGTAGAATTGCACTTCATGCTTTTTGGTGTTAAAATGGGATAAATCAGAATAGCACTATATCTTTCCTGACAGACATCCCGGGATCTGACGTGGCAGGACATCACACACACACACACACACACACACACACATACATGCACGCTTCTCTCTGCTACTAAGGTGATACGACGTTTGGAAACATTTCAAACCGAGGCCTTCACTCTGTCACTCCAGTTTATACACGAGAAACGTGTTTCCAAATCTCCAAACCAAACAGTTTTGGCAAAACTAAATATAAGCAGGTCTGCCTCCCATGCTGAAACCGTCTTCGCTGTCATGTATGGAAGGCTGTGAGGTGATGAATTAGTAAAGGGTTTTCACACACTATAGCTTGGCTAAGTTTGGTGTCATTACAGCTTTCTGATCCTTCCTGTTAATGTAATAAAGCCCAATAATGTAATAATTATTATCTTAACAGGGAAAGGTAGGTAGCTTAGCAGGTCATTTTTATTACATAAATGGGAAATTCATAAATGTTAACAGAATGATTACACTATTAGCTGTAAATTGTTATCACGTGAATGGTTTATTAATGTCATTAACGGGAAGTTATTACATTAACAGTTGCATCTGTGTGTATGTGCGTGTGCATGCGTTTATTATATTGTTGTTTCAGTGGAAGTATCTGTGGGAATGCAGCCATAAATACAGGCAGTATTCTGGACGCCTCTGCGGTCCCATTGGCTCTGAGGTCCCAGCGCACACGGAGGCAGCCCAATGATTAAAGACTCTGCCTGCCGCTGGCTCCGCCCCGCCCGCCGTATTTCACCTGCCGGAGGGCAAGGCTATCACCTCTAATACACTTCCTTCTCTCCAGATGATAATCGGACTTCCTGCCTTTTTGTCAATGTCACTTTAATGGCTTCTGTCCCATTCATCAGAGCCCCTTCCCCTCCTCCCACGCAGGACTCCTCCGAGTATCGTGTCCAGCTAGACGCTCGCACCCAGCGCCTTCTGAAAGGCCCGCTGCATTTATTCATCCTCGGCGGGAGAAAAGCGACTCTTCCTTTTAAGTGCTCCTCAAGCATTTCTTTCATATTTCAGGGGTAAGTGCTGCGGCGTCTCTGGTCCAAGCCGCACTGTGACAGCGGGATAGAGCTGATGGCTGATGTCACCTCGGCGCCGGATCCCCCTCTCCGGTGCAACGCTGTGTGAACAGGGAGTCAAGGACGGTCGGGCGCATTGATCGAAGCGTTACGGCTTCTCATTCGGCTAACAAGAATACTTACGAGGCAATTAAAGTCGTAATTGGCACACACAACAAGCAAGACCAACACTATTTGTTAATTATATCCCATGTGGACAGTAGCGCATGATCAATGCTCGCCCCTCGCTCTCCGTCTCTGTCGGCTCATTTCATTTCGCGTGACTTTTAATTACATCACAGGGCGTCGATCGATGCATCGGCCTGGACACAAGGTGAATTCACATGTTCTGTGCAAGCTCCGCTTCTAATTAGACGGTTAATTAAGCTTGCTTCTATTGAATTATAGGACACGACAGGGCTTACATTTAATTAACCCAGCCTGGATGTTAATATAGTGATGCTGTTCAATAATGGTGAGCCTGCTTATAGAGGACACACACAGTCGTATTGTATGCGGGGGGGGGGTCTGCTGTTTGTGCGCCTGTATGAGACTGGATCGGCCCTCATGTTACCGGGTCAGCAGATAGTGAGGGACAGCTGTATGGAAAAATAAATCAATTACGGTGTACAGTTGCTCTGAAAGACAGAAAGGTAAGTAGAGAAATTGCGAATGTTTTTCACTCAATTATTGCTTACACATTATTCTGTGTGCTTGTTCAGAGTTATGTTACAGATCCTGACTTCCTCTGTGTAGCAAGTAACATGACATGTATCGCACACAATACCTATGGGAGGCTTTTAGGTCCGAAAATATAGGTTACACACACACACACGCACACACAATGCAAATGCGATGCCTGTAGTCAACATCCCACCAGATCACATGGAAGCGGAGATGCGACTCCGGCACATTGTTCAGCTAAATTGCCAGAGTGCTCCTCTAAAAATAGGGCACACATCTGAGAGCTCTGGGGGATATGGCACATGGCTGGAAAAAATATGGGCTTTCACTAAAAAGCAGGGGAAAAGAAAAAGATTCATCTAATGCTCCAGAAGAGGGATGGATGTAAACAGTAGGCTACACACAGAAACAAATTTTCAAAACGTGCAAAAAAAACCCACGAAAACCGTCAACAAAGCTGTTCTAAAAACCCCTACTTGCCAAACATATATGCCGATTTTCAAAGGACGGGGCGGGGGGAGGGGGGCGTCCGACAGCGCTGCCTGCGGGTTGCAGGTTCAACACCATTCGGCTTTTCAATTTCCTGCCAAAAAATGAGATTCTACAAAGCCAAGGGAGCATATAAGCACAGAGCGGGGATGATCTTTCTCTCTGTCTGAGTCAGCGTGAATCAAAGGAATGCTTAATGACGGCTTCAAGAGCAGAGCGAGACGCCGCGGCTAATTTAATAATCAGTGTTGATTTCTAAAAGAGGGGGCAGGGGGTGAACTCTCCAAGAAACGGGCTTCTGTGAGAGCGTCTTATGTAAAGCATCCCAGGAAATGATGTGATCTATAACGGCAACACACTACCCCTCCAACTATCTGTCAAGGTTAAAAAAATCTAACTATTTACACGGTGCAGCTACATGATGGCCTCATACAAACCCACTAGTAGGGAAACATGAAGAACTCTTTGATTTCTATTAAGAGAGCTAACTCCAGAGGAAGAACTCAGCTCAATTCTGAAGCGCTGTAAAAGACCTGAAGACAAAATGAAAGTGGACTAGCAGACTCTCAGACCCAGGCCACAAAAAAGCCTTAAAGCACCATTGCTTAGCTGAAACTGGTCCTGAATGGCATAGTTTTCTCTAAAAAATTGTAAACTACTACCAACTTACAGCTTGATTTTGGCCTGAACATTCAGTCAAACTCAACCCCAAAATTTAACTGAATCCAATTAAGACCTGAGCAATTAAAGGTCCCATATTCTCCACTTTCCAGTGTTTTATTTTCTGTCTTGAGGTCCATTCAAAGCTGTGTGTGTGGTGTCATGTACCAAAAACACTCTCAATCCATTTTTACACGTTCATTTTCCAGCATCTCTCTGAGCCTTGCCAAAAACAGGCCGTTTCTGTCGCTGTGTCTTTAAGGCTCATTAATATTAACGACCCCTCTGTTCTGATTGGCTAACCGTTTTCAAGAGCGATATGGGACCTTTAAGTAAGAAATTCAGCCTGACCAGAACTCCCACTGGTTCAAGTCAGGTCCCATCAAGCACCTGGTGAAGTAATTGTTGAGTCATTAGTATTAATCAACAACAATATCAACCCCCCGCATATATTATGGTCATTCTGTGCTTTGTGGCAATAAAAACCTTACTTATTGTCCCCTTTAACTGTGTATCATCTTTGTTATTTATCGTCATCTCTATTGTTGCTTTGTGACTCTCCCAGTGTTCATTGTGACTATTTTAGTGTTTTGCTTAGTCTGTTTGTTCTCTCTTTTTGTTGTTGTGAGACTTGTTCATTTTCTGTTGTCCCTGTACCTGCTTTTAGTGATTTATTCATAGACAAAGCTCGCTGGTGAAATAGGCTTCAGTCTCAGTGGAAAACTCCTTGTTAAGAAAAAGGATGGATAAACAAATATAGCTCTTGTATGTGATGCAACAATGTGACACAGTACAGCAGATTTACTTCATGTAGTTAAGATAGTTGCCTAGCATTACCTCTCTTGTATTGATATACATATACATATATATACATATTCCAGTGTATTAACCTGTGTATTAAGTATGCAAGAATGGGATAGGACAGTAATATTGTGTTAGTGATGTATTAGTACAACCAGTTGGCCAAAAGTTTATCATAATCTTATCACATTTTATTGCCTGCTTACACAATATTACTGTTTATTTAGATACTTTCCCATTGGGCTAACACACGGTTAAAGGATGTAAGTAGCATTTTTCATTCCCATCTATAGTCCCATATATGATGGAGAGAAGTCATCTCTCTTGCTCTTCATACTAGGAAAAAACAGCTGTGAACAAAAAAACATATCAACTATACTTTTATTGTGGTAAGTATCACACAAGGCAAGTGCAAAGCAACTTGATGTTAATCCCTAGTTGGTTGAATTTCAGTTATCTCAGTTTGCGCACATAATGCAATGTTTACTCTGCTGTTCTATTTTCCAATATTATTTTTCTCTGTTGAATCTGTCTCATGTCTAGTCCTTTAGTCCCTAACCTAATGCTAATAATATCTGTTTTGTCTATTGTCATTTTTGTCACACTCGTATTCATGTAGTGGCTCTGCATATTTGTTGCTTTGTTGTCTGCTCACGTTATTTTGTTCCGTGCTTAGATGCTTTAATGTGAGTTTATATCTGATCTGTCTGTCTGCTTCGATGTATCTGCTGCTGTTTCATCTGTTGCCCAGCAGCTTCATGTTGCTCTGTGACACCTGTGTATTGCATGCAATTTTTGCCTGTGTGTGTCTCAGTGTATATTTGTGTGTTTGTGTGTTTTGTCATGCTTTCTCTGCACGAGTGTCCCTATTCTTCATGAGACTTGTATATTTTATTGTCATTTTAATGGTCTTTAAAGAGGTCATCTGCAAGATCCAAATTTTTGGTCTGTCTCCATCTTTGTTGCTCAGCGCTCATCGCTGTGGTGTTTCTGCACTGCTCTTCCCAGAGATCACCTGTCAATCAAACAGTGTGTCCAGCACTGTGACGTCTTTTTCCTTTGGATTTTCTGTTGATGAAGTTTGAGTTTCTCTTTTCTTTGCCTGTTCAGACATGGTGGCTATCACTGCTCATGTTAACTACCCAGTTCTTCTTCTGTTGATTCCAAACGACAGAACAGCAAATGTAAACGCTTTTATGAACTGGCTATAGGTTGAATTACTATTGTGTTGTATCAAGTTTCGATAGAGAGTACCGAAACCAACTACAGCTGAAAACTGGGTGGCTAATACTGGCACATGTACCGGATTGTTGATTTATGTGCTGATTTTTTCTGTCCCTGCAAAAAGCCTGATTCACAACATTCTCCTAGCGTTGTGACAAACTGACCTTGACAAAAAAACACAGAACTGTACAAAAGCACTGGGAATTAAAACTGTTCGTGTTGCAGGCATGCTCAGGGAACAATACGACAGGGTTTCTCAAGGACTCCCTCTCTCACCTGGGAGAACAGTCACATGAGTGGGCCTCGCTCTCCCCTCGCTCCCCCCCCCCCATCTGCACTCCTCCTGCGCACCTTCGCGTGGGCAATGAGCCGAAGCTGTGAGTCACTCATAATAGTCCTCTAGCATCCCGGGATCCCTCGCCTCGCCTCGCCGGCCTCCCAGGTGTCTCGGGGAGGCGCCAGCGTCAGCGGGGCTAATTGAGCAGAGGATGTAGCGTCAGAGAGCGCTCACGGCGTAAAAAAAAAAAAAAACTCCACGCGCAACGGAGCCACAAACGAACCCTGTCCGGCCTCCAGGGGCATCCGGCGAGGAAATCGAAAACTCAAGGTGTCTCCGCTGTGAAGAGATGTACAAAAAGCACCAAAATTGCAAAATCCTAGTTCTGTGAAAGGCTTTGAAAGAACTCTATAAGACTCCGGTCCTGTTCAGGGGTGAGAAATATTTTGAGGGTTGAAAATTATTTGATTGAACCCTGTTGCAGTAACAGTGAGCAGAATATACAGAACCTTGAGCAACCACCAGGAAAAGAGGAGCTTCATTCTAAGGTGAGATATCCACCATCTGAGAAAATCTGACATTCGCTCTTATAAAGTGAGATTGGTGGTATGAAAGCAGAACTTGGTATTTCATGTATTGAGGTTACTGGCTATCTTAGGACTTCTGCTCATAAAATTGATACATGTCGGAGGATCTAATCATCTATAACTTGGAAATGTTGAGCAATGGCGACAAGGCGACAATGGCTCAACCAGAAAGCAGGTTCGGGTTAAAATCCTTCAACTGCTCTCTGTAGCGTCAGTGCTTGCCCCCTTCCACCAGACGATTACAGGAACTTTTGCCCGAGAGTTGAGGCTGCGTCTGAATCCTTCCTGCCAGTCACCGTGGGGTTCACGGGAGGAGATGAGGAAGCTTTGCTGCGGCTGCCACATATACCTCTGTCCTATCTCTCCTGCCGCTTCCCAGCCTGCCTTTCAACGCGAGATAGGGGAGGACAGGGAACTTAAGAGCCTCTTAAACATTTATCGCAAAGTGGCATTCCACCACTCGCTTTCTCTGGGAAATTTTATCTGACATTACCCCCCCCCCCCCCCCGAACACTGATCCTCGAGCAACCTCGCTCGCCCGGCCTATGGTAGACCGCGTAGCTCGCCTGGCGCTCACGCTGCCGGGTGGGATTAAATGTTTGATTCACACCCGTGCAAAAAATTCAAGCTCTCGCACTTTGAATAAAAGCACCCACCAAAATGGCCTGTGTTATGTTAGATGCACGCCGAGGAGGGCCAGGCTGGATGGAGAGAGAAACAGCAGCCGGCGCGTTGCCATATTTACTCCCAGGAAATGTCGTGTTTTCCTTAATTGACTTGGTTTCACAGCTTGCCTCACAGCTCTAGCTAGATGCCTTCAGCCGCTTCGAACTGACAAAGACTCCCACCGCCTCCATATGCTTCGTTCGCGTGCCGGCACCTTGGCAGTCGCGCGAGTTAACACGCGGCGTGTGCGAGCGCACGCGTGCATGGGTGCATACGTGTGGGCGCTAATAATCCGTTAACACATCTCCATGCGTGTGTGTGGGTGTGTGTGTCGGTGTGTGGGTGTGTGTGTGCACATTTTAATGCTGGTGGTGCACAACTTGGACGGGGAGCGGATTCCACAGCGGTCCCTCTATACCTCAGAGGCAGCTCAGCCAGTCGGAGAGGGAGAAAGCAGAGACAAGCACAGAGCTGTCAGAGAAGGAGAGAGAGAGAGAGAGAGAGAGAGAGAGAGAGGGAGAAAAGACAAATCTGACTCCAGGCAACAGATGCCCAATTAACATATCAGCGTAATTAGGATGATGTGGAAGGATGAAGATGAAGATGTAAGGGCACAGCTGTTGTTGTCCGTCTCAGGCAGCGTATAGAGCCCAGCTGAATATTCATGTGACATTTTTATGACTTTTCAATTTCTTGCTGCCCATGATGATGGTGCTCCGCCAGCCAATTACACGACCTTGACACTTACGCTCATTAAAGATGAAGGGGGTGGTGTTAGTCGGTACACAATGAAGGGGGCCAAAGTGTTGAGTTGCAAAATGCACCGGGAGCTTGCATTGTGTATTGGGCAGTGATGAAACGCGTTAGCCACCGCTAATGGAGGAGGAAAGGTCATCACGAAACAGATTAGGGTTTTTTCCGCTTGCGCTGTCATGGGAATGTACCTGCGTGTTTGTTCGTTTGATTCGCCGAGAATTCCCCCAACAGCGGTGTAATGTGTGCAAATGTGTGCAAATTGATAACAAGCGACGAACAACGCGACAAAGTTCAAACGCGTGTGAGAACGCGGTGAAATGCAAATATGTTCCGGCGCAGCAATTGTGATCTGGGTTTAGCACATAGGGGAGAACAATGGAGGATGAAAGAACGCCAAGAACGCAAGCTCCAAATAGCTGTCAGCTCGGGAGCGAGGAGCGGAGCAGAGTGCCCGCCGCGCTCGCTCCTCCGTCTTTGTCAGAAACTTCTGCTCCACTAACTCCATCCACGCGGCTATCAGGCTTTTTATTTGTGCCCTCTCGTGACGCAGGAGCCAGCCACTTCAACGTTCAGATCAATTATTCAGATGGATCTCCTATAAATATCACTCTGTTAAAAGGAGGAGATACCCGTCTGAGTGGCCGCAGAGTGCCGCGTGTGCTAAACTTAGACGCACTATTTCACGGTGGAGCGAAAATTGCATGACATATGGGCTTTTGAAAGCCCACGTTTAAAATTCGATACGTTCTAGTTATGAAATCGAAGTCCTGAAAGGCAGTGATGCGTTCAATGGCCTGTTCATAGTAAGAATTTGAAAATAGTCATGTAGCCTAATACTGAGTGTGAAATTCAATGAGTGCCCAATATTGGAAAATGTCAAGAAAGTTAAAATCGTCCTCCCTTACTGTTAGAGAGAGAGAGAGAGAGAGAGAGAGAGAGAGAGAGAGACAGATGCTGCATTCAAGTGCTCCTCATAAGCTCCTCCTTCCGAGACGTAAGCACGACGTCACACATTCAAGTGCGTTAGGTCAGAAATAATTACAAAATGGACTGGTGGCTGTTGTTTGACTTAAGAAACCAAGCAGCACAGAGCTATTTTTGGTCCAGCATCAGAATAAAGAGGAGAAAATGTGCATTTGGCATGACATTTATTTGATTAATTTATAAAAACTGCTTTACAGTTCTCTCTTTTCCTAAAAACACGCCCCTAAACGTCACGTCTCAGCGTCTCATGCTGCCTTGCGTTCAAAGTTGGAAGTTGGAAATTCCTAGCTTGTAGGTCATGAATAATTACAACCATTGTGCTCCAGTAGTCCAGCTCAGATAAAAACAGGGGATAAACTTGAAACTTTAAATACTGTTTCCCATGCAACAGCTAATGTTATGTCAATGATATTTGGCAATGTTAGCAAGCTAGTTAGCATAGAATGTTATCAACTGCATGTGCAATTTAGCATTTCAAATGTATTCAACTACATAGCATACCTGTAAAAGCCACAATGTGAGAATATGTTAATTTAAATATCATGCAAAATTCATAGTTCATAATTTCTAGTCATTGTATAAGACATAGGTAATGTATAAAATGTACAAAAACGAATGCATGTATATTGAATGTTGATTATTGATGCTCCCTTTAATATAGTGAGTGACGTCATGTGCAGTAGAGTCGGGCAGAGAGCTGTTAGGCATGAGAGCACATAGTTTTTCTACCGTGTGACACAATGTAATTTCAACTTTTTTCAGTAAACGTTTTTAAACTGGATTACATCTCCTGTCATTCGCGTCAGACTGAAGTTACTGTGCCTACAGCTCGTTGTGGCTTATTTTGACATCCAGACGGAATGCCACTACAATACCTCACATGTATTTTGATTATTTTAAGGTCACATGTTGCTGTAAATCAAACTTAAGTGTATTTTGAGGATGATTAAAAATGATAAACATGATTAAAGTAATGCTGTGTAGCATTTGCAGCGTAGGCCTATGCCACCATGTTTAGATGTCAGATAGCTGCTTGGAAACCTCAAGGTAGAGTCATTAAATTGCATTTTTCTTAGTAGGAAGCTGGAATTTCCGATTTTCCGACATCCCTGAAATGCAGCATCAGTGTCACTTTCACAGTTATACTTAGGCCTACTTACTTACGCCTCTGTTGGTTCGTTCATGTGTGCTCAGCTGTAGTTGTGATATTTCTGGCAGCACCTGAAGGCAGCGAGAGACAGAGGCAGAGACAGAGGGTACAATGTGATGTAGTTCCTCTGCTGGTAAAGAAGGGAAAGACAATATGGCAGGAGTCCAAAGAGCCTCCTACAGACAGAAGCTAGTGCCTGATCCTCGACAGTCCCGGTGAAAACAACAGGCTCAGCTGCAGATGAAAGCACCCAGTCTGCTGGGGACTCAAAGTAGGAGCTGTCAGGTCCTGCAGTTGGCGCCGAAATGGAGAGACAACTCCTAATAGCCTGCTCTGTTACATAAAGACAGGCTTGAG
This sequence comes from Centroberyx gerrardi, assembly GCF_048128805.1. Taxonomy (NCBI): domain Eukaryota; kingdom Metazoa; phylum Chordata; class Actinopteri; order Beryciformes; family Berycidae; genus Centroberyx; species Centroberyx gerrardi. The sequence continues at coordinate 29,543,923 of NC_136001.1, forward strand.
GAATCATTTTTATAACCAATGGCACTCTGACAGAGTTGTTTTTCCTGGAGTTGCTAAAATATTCACAGTCTGTTTGATATTACGGTTTGATGATGAGGCATGGATCTAATCAGTGAGTTTGGGGAGTCTCTAAAATGGCGGTGAAAAAAACTCTGCGCCATCTGACAGCAGCTCCAGTTTAGTGCCAGGGTGCCGTCGACAGACTCATGAGTGGCGCATAATGATAATTAACACGCCAATTAGACATCTGCTGTGTTTCCAACGCTGTCTTGAGAATAATGTGTTTACAATTAAGTGGAGAGCTCAAATGAGCAAAGAGGCACACATCATCCCCTTAATGGCCGGCGTTCAACAGGGCGACGGGCTCGGGTGCGACGGGTCGGGGGAGTCGCGTGTGATTGTTTTGTAAGTGGGGGCCCGGGGAGCTTGTCATATCTGATTAAGTGAAGGGAGATGCGGGGGCCAAATGAGCTGGATGGGAGCTGCGAGCACCAGGAGCGACACGTTGCCACTGGGTGTCACCACCGATCACATCATATCATCACTCCCTTCCGCCCCCTGACAACTCAATCAATGGCCTAATTGACTGGGACCGGGGCCACTGTCACAACAGGTTCCAGCGCTCAGGGAATAGCCAGGCAGCAGCGCTGCTGATTTATGCTGAGATTAAAGCCGTTTTATAGGACTGGAGTTCAGGGGAATTAAACTCATCTCTTTCTACTACTTTAACCACAAGATGGCACAGTTGGACCATAAAAACTAAATGGCTTCCCATTCTTTTCTTAATGTTTTTTTTTTTTCTGTCTTTGTTTTATCTCAGACCATAAAAAGTTTTTTATTATTCTCCACCAGTCTGTGGGGGAGGAGGATGATACTTGAACTACTGCCAGGAATGTGGGGATAGCTGACCTTTGAGTATAGTATAGGCCTACTAAACTATTAGGAATTAAATGTTTAGTTAAAAAGTGTACTATTAGTACAGCATAGACAAGTAGCACTGGAATTTGGTTGAACTCATTAAAAGAGAGGCAATGCTGAGTTTAGATGACTGCTGACCTGAGCTAAACAATACCAGGTTGGGAAGACTTTTCTGTCTTTTTTTTTTTTTTTTTTTTTTCCAGCCATTTCAGCCTACAGTCTACTCCAGTCTGCACAATGAAATGTGGGGCTTTCACTAAAAATATGCATGTCTGTTGTCTGAGTCCATATGGTTAAACCAGATGACTGATTGATCAGACAGTTGGGAGATGAAACAATAGAACAGGGAATAATGGAGTGGCTCGCTGCATTTACTTTCTTCTGAAAATGATTTTCAATTAAAAAAAATAAAAAAAATAGCCCTATAAGATAAGGCTGGATCACAAAGTGGAGGAACTTTTATGAGAATCACGCATTGCCATTTAAAATCTATTCTTTAATTTAACTTTGGTACTTTGTATTACTTTGTATTAAAAATGTTTAAACATATGTTCGTCAATAAGGGGTTTGTTTTGACAGTCCTATTTATTCTGGTTGGCTTGATGCTGGAACTGCACGGGCAGTCTGGCTCTGCTTGCACACTAAACACAAGCGAATGTGTTTCCAGCTCTCCTGCTGTGCCGACGAGAAGGAGCTTGGATTTGGAGCGCTTGGCAGTGAAAGAGATGCATGGTATTTGACTGATTGAGCTGTCTCTGCGTCTGTCCTCCTTGGAAGCCCCATCTGCAGGGATCTGCCAACAAGTTAACGTTCAAGGAAAACTTCCCATCTGCCAGGTATTCTGTGTGGCGATGCATAAGTTTATCTGTTTAGTAATGGCCAAAACCAAAACACACACGCATGCACGCACGCACAAACACACACAGTTACAAATGACAGAATTGGCAGGCTGAATGTCTATAAATTCCCCTTGCAAACATTCACTTTTTAGTTTACAAAAAAGCCAAATCATTTGGGTCTATCCATTTATGTTTGAACTTATAAGCGTCTGGCTTTCATCCATGATATTCATCATTATATTGTCTAATTATGTTGCAGTCATACCTCAGTTATATAGAAGTGGTGAGACTTAACATAGTCATACACACAGAAACAGGAAAGAAGCTGAGGGAAATTTACAATGCTGTAAGAGCGGACTTAATTCATATTCTCTTTTTGTCGGCTCTATCTCAACAAAGGTGTTGGTATAGCATCAGTTTAAGACAAGCATCCTTTTCTTGGATCTGTCTGTCTACTGAAGCTAAGATCAGATTAAACTTAAATGATCCCCACGGGTCCCCTTTTCTTTAAAGAGGGTTTGTTCCACCAGTCGAGGGATCACACTGCTCAGTCTCACTGGGAAAACCTTTGCCAAGGAGAGGAAAATGATGTTCCAGCCTCAGATTCAGGAGGAATAATTCAGATTTTGTCCTAGCTGCAGAACTGTGGACCGGCTTGTTATCCTCTCACAGATAATGGAGGGGTCATGGGAGTTTGCTAATCCTGTCTACATGTGTTTTGTGGGGCCGCTGCTGCAAGTCAATCAGTCCCTCTCCACCTAAAGTCAGAGCTGTGTTTGTGATTTCTTGCCGTAAACTCAGGCTCATTCAATGCAGGCGTTGGAATCCGGAATCCGGCAAGGATGGTTGTGATATTCACGGACAGGATAACGAGGTGCAGTCTGGAGAGTGTCCAGCTCGGTGACGTTAGGGTGGCATCTCGGCTGTTTGCGGATGATTTTCATCGGACTGTGGTCATTAGAGCGGCTTGCTGCTGAGTGTGATGCAGTTGGGATGAGGATTCAGCAGCTCCAAGTCCGAGACCGCAGAAAGAGGTGGCCTGCCCCATCCAGGTGAGGGGGGGAGCAGCTGCCTCGTGGAAGACTTCTGGTATCTTGGGGTCTTATTAACGAGTAAAAGGTAAAAGGGATTGCGAGATTGACCGCTGGTTAGGTGCATCGGCTGCAGTAATGCAGGTGTATCAGATCGTGGCGGTAAAGGGAGCTGAGCCACAAAACAAAGCTCTTGATTTAATACCAATCTTCATTCCAGCCCTCACAAGCTTTGGGTAGTGTTCGTAAGAATGAGATTGCGGATACAAGTGGCTGAAATGAGGTTTCTCTGCAGGGTGGCTCACCTCATGCTCTGTGACAGCATGAGGAGCTCAGCGATTTGGGAGGACCCTGGTCAGCTGAGAGGAGGGCTGCTCCGCTCGCCCTGCCGCCACCATGGCCCCGACTTGGATAACCGGTGAGAAAACAGATAGATGGGTGGATGGACGGATGGATGGATGGGTGGATAGATGGATGGATGGGTGGATGGATGGATGGATGGATAGATGGATGGATGATCCTTGAGGGGAAACTGGGTCACGGCAGCAGCACACAAATACGACAGAGATAACAATACAAAATAGAGCAAACAGAATTTATTGAAGATAATACAACACATTGAACATTTTAGCCTATTGTTGAGCAATTTGGATTGAGACGACATTGAACACATTGATGGGGAATAATAATAGGTTTCTCAAAATTTTTCATAACAGCACTGCAAATAGAGTTTTTCATCAGACCTGAAGGACTTTTATTAAGGACTTGTATTCAAATTCAACTGGGTAGCTGAGGGAAAAGCTGAGAAAAAGGATCGCTTACCCATACAAACAAGAAGGATACTACACAATATGACAGCAAAACATTCAAATATAATGCAGCTACCATTGGTTGGAAAATCGTACATCAATACCACAGGAGATAAAAAAAAAAAATACCATCAAGTGTGATAATGTCACTATAAACTCAATATGGAGGTATACAATAAGCACCTAAAGGAATATTATAGGAATATCAGAGTGAATCTAAATTTAGATTTGACAAACCACTCAATGTAATATTTCTATCTGTGGTGGGGAATATTACATTGGAGACTGAGAACCACCGGTCTGGTACACAGTATCTGTTTATCAATAGAGCAAGTTAATCTGCATGCAACGAAAGGGAATGGAATATTATAGTGACACCATAAGAGATTAAAAAAACATAAAGCACAATAAGGTCATCATAAACTCACTACTGAGCACCACCAACACGCAAAATCTTAGGAATATTCTAGTGGTTTTTTTGGGTCTGTCTGCTGCTTCATGCTGCCTCCCTGTTTCCACGGCAGCACGAAGCAGCAGAGGAGCATAACAGCACAGCAGCCTGCTTTCACATTCATAGAAATCCTGGCCATTAATTCCCAAGAACGGAGGTAAGTTCCAACGCTGATGAAATATATGAGAGGAGCAGAGGCAATTTCTATCTTTAAGCCAACAGACACCCCCCTTCACTTCATTCTGTCTTGGCTGGCTGGGGCGGTGTGGCGAGGTGTGGCGAGGTGATGTAGAGAGAGAGAGAGTGGGGTGATCTTTTTTTTTTTTTTTTCCCCGCCACCGCCTGTAAGTCCCCTGCATCTCAGTCAGACTGTGAAAACATCAGTCTGGCTGAGGTGGTGGTGGTGGCAGATGGGAGGTGGGGTGGGGTGGGAAGGGGGGGGGATTGGTTTGGCGATGTGCATTAACCTGCGATTCACGCCCGCTGCAAAACAAGACGCCAAACAAAGCCCGAACTACCGCATTTCCATTTTGTGTATTTATTTGTCTTACCCCGAAATCCCCTTACAGTACATCGGGAAAGTGTGTCATACAAGCGCTGGCAAGTCGGAGCAGGAACATAAATGATTCACTGGCTCGCTGACTCCGAGGGGCCCACGATGCTCTGTGGGCGCTGCAGGAGAGCCGCTCAATATGCAGCGCCGGTCGTGCCAGTTGGCAGCGGGGCACCGTCGGTTGGCAACGCTCATAGCCCTTGTAGGTACTGACATCTTCGACAGGATCGTAACATCCCGTATGCCCCCGTCCCTCCCGCCCCCGCTCCCCGAATCCAGACAACCATCCTCACCGGAGCCTGAAATAAGACTGGGGCTCATACATACTGCGCTCTATCTCCTCTCAACATCTCATTATGCTTGCCTGCTGCAGAGAAGAGGGGTTTTGACTGCTACACTAAGCCGAGGAAAATAATCAGGCAGGAGCTAAGGCACTTTTCAATCACACCAGTGCATAACAACCAGTCACTTGTGAATTAAATGTCAATGCTGAAGCGCCTTTGCTTCCTCCCCCTCACAGCTCTAATCCTCCTCCTCTTCTTCGGCGTCGTCTTCATTATCAGTCGCTGCTAGGAGCGCCGCAGCTGCAGGAGCTATGAGGCAACAGCTGTGGCATCCCCGCTGTCTGCATGTTCATCATCACTTCCATGAAGATCAGAAGACTCCCAAATCACTGTCTAGAACCTGTTCACATACATGGATGAAGCTGCAAGCTGCCGGGAACAACTTCAACTGAAAAACCCAATTGAAACGGCTGATTATGGTATCGATGAGGTGATAAAGGTGAACAGTCCTCCAGACATCAGGTGTTACATGGTGGATTGGACCGCTCCACACACCTCTCCCTCCCTGTCCATGTATGAATCTGTGTGTACTGTACATTGCCCCCTCACACACACTCTCTCCTCTGTCTTGGCTGCTGTGGTGCGAGCTGGTGCACCAATGAAATGGAAGCTCTCTCCTGAGAGATAAAGTGTACAGTCTCTTTCATTATTCACTCTTGGAGAATGAATAAGAGGTCTATTGTAGGGATGAATTACATCAATGGCCCAGCACCAAAGATTCGTCAGCAAGGCTAAGGTGACGATTTAATCATGGGCGGAAAACACTGAAGCGCTATTGTTCGGGGCCACAGCGGAGAGGAAGAGATAGATTTGCTGGTTCTTGGGTGTTGTTAGCATTTCATTTGACAGCCCCTAATAGCAGTAGCAACCAAGGTGAAGTTGCAAATGTACACTGGCAGCACACAGTTTCCCAGACGGGAAAAGGGTTGAAAGTGACGCTTTCAGCACTTCATTACCTCATCAATACTTCAAACACAGAAAGGTTAAGCCCTCCAACTGCTGCTCTTCAGAGCTAAGTAATCATGTTGATGTGACAGAGGAAATTTCACTGAAACAGTTCAACCTCGGAGCGGATTCCTTTCCTCCGCCGTGGTATTTTGATTCCAGGGGAAATTCTCTTTAAGCCCGGGGTCGACCGAGTGAATGGGTTCACGTTCGCCGAGCCCCAGTTCCCTGGATCACTCATTAGGAGCTTGGCTGAGCACTCAAGGTTTTGTTTGGATGGCTCCCAGATGGAAACACACGTTTGGAGCCGTGCCAGGCTGTCAGCCTCCTGCATGATTTGCAGTGTGAATAATGGGCGCTGGTTGGATGGGGCGGTCCTGCGGGGGCTGTCGGCGGAACAAACCGTGTCTCTAAATGAGTAAAGCACTAATCACTCAGAGCGGGACGTTCTGACTCAAACGCTCATGCGAATTGCACACAAAAACACAACATCAGAATGTGAGGTTTTCAGATATTGTGCTGTACGTCCATCTCGCTGGTCTCATGAGTCCCATGGATGCACCTTTTGGTATAGAGTAGGAATTCGTATTGATAACATGTGAAAAAGGTACCTGCTCCTCTGTCCGCTCTCTGGCTGCTGCTGAGTTCAAATTAATTGTCTTTCCTACTTATCGTTAGTTGTTACTCGGATAGTAATAATCTTGTTCTTATTCTGAATATAGCATCATTTGCTTATTTTTTAAAGGTCATGCTTTTATTTCAATATTTCGATTTTTAGTCAAATGAAGTCTGCTTGGATCACCTTCGACTCTGGCCTCACTCCATCTCTCTCCCCCTCTCCTCTGACTTCAATGGGCTCCAACTGCTGTGCAAAGCCGCAGTTATTAGGGGGGTAGATTAAATGGATGGTGCATCCCATGCAATTTGGTCCTATTAATAATTAAGCGGGGCGAACATTATGCAGTTCACATACTTAAAACGTGGAGTTCAGTGAGTAGGTCAAGAATGATTACACACGGCAAGCTGACAGGCGGTGAGAAACCATTTGTTCAGCGGTAATTAGGCTAAATGATAAAGTAATGTACCCCATTAAGGGAGAGAAGACAGAGCATCCAGAAGTAGACGCACCGCTGATGAGCGACAACAACAAACAGGCAGCGCTGCAGATCAGGGATTTATTTGCACGGGGACGACATAATCTTCTGGATCCTGTGTTTACTCTCGAGGCTGGAAAAACCCGCTCAAAAACATTGATTTACACATAGCTTCTGATCCCAGAAAATACACCCAAAACCAAGTCAAACCCGCGGCGGGCGCGTTGAGTGCATTTATCATGCAGATATGTGCTGTCTAAATGGTCTCAGAAAGCGGTGAGCAGGCCCTGAGGGCGAGCTGTGACAGATATCAGAGGCTGAGTTTCTGACCTCCAGGTGAAGCTGCTTTACAAGGCTCTCAAGGCGCTGGGGCTCATCAATAATTTACAGCACCGCCGGTCATGTTAACACTATCCTTAAGCGCAGTCATTATGTATCACTTGCACAGAAACACACACACACACACACTCAATGAGCGCATGCATGCAGGCAGACACAGACATTTGTGAGCATACACAGTCTCTCTTTCCCTCTTCTGTACACACACACAAATATACACACACGCACAGAGAGATAGTGGATCGGGGGTTATAAAATGATCCTCATTATCTTGTATCATCTTGAGAAGCTGCAGATAATAACGGAGGGAGGGCAATCGCTGGAGCAATATGGCCCATTCACAACGAAGGGGATTTAATGTCAAGTATATTCCAAGATGCATCGGATTGTCTGAAATGAGGGTTTCTGTTTTTTTCTGTTTAGCTCTTGGCACAAATAGGAAGAAAATGTGCAGCAGCTGTAAAAGAAAAGGGAAAAAAAAAATCCTCCCACAGACACACTGGAAGAAAAAAAAAGAGGTAAAGTTCTTCAACAGAGATTTACTGTTCCACTTTATGAGCACCGAGGCCGCTGCTCAATAAATCCTTTATCATTGTGCTTTTATTGGGAGATTTGATCTTGGCAGACATTTGGGGAGTGTGTGTGTGTGTGTGTGTGCGTGCGTGTGTGCGTGTGCGTGTGTGTGTGTAGGGGGGGCGTTAAAAATCGGCTTGACTTCACTGAGATTCTGCCGCTAGTTAACTATATGTACATTGATCATGGCAGTGTAAACGCCGCGTTGTGGCTGAGTGAAGCTCGCTCGCGTGGTGAGTAAAATCGTGTCTGAAGCCACGAGCGCTCCCGCGGTGCGCGCGAGCACCCCACATACACACACACACACACGCACACACACACACACACACACACACACACACACACACACAAACACACTCACAGCTCGCGCTCGAGCCCAGTAGGTCGCACGCGGTGTAGCTGTAGCGTCTTCATCCACAGCTGTACGGAGGGAAACACATCAATAAAACACAGCGCGGAGCTCTTCAACAAGTATAGTCCTTCAGAGGATGACGGCGCGCGAGTACATTCGCGCAATTCATCAGCCGCTCGCGGGGGGCCTTAATGAACAATTGGCTGGAAGGTCTCGAGCTATATAAATCGGCATCTCAGAAATAGCCTAAGCCATCATCGCCGCCCTAGTAGCCGCGATTAGGCAGGGCCATTTGCAGAGAGGCATTCATTCCCTCAGAGAGGAGATCAATGTCATATTGACTGGTAGGCATCAAACTAAATCGCTTCCTCCATTGTTTACAGCTGTAAAGGTAAAGCAAGCAGCGGCGGGGTTTGTGTTTCGCAATGACGCCTTTCATCATCCAAACTGTTTTCTTGCTCATGTTAGAGCCTGATACAACAGTTAGAAACGTATTGCCTAACACAATCAGTGGGGATATTAACTTCAATGCAGGAATTTCTCGGAGTGCACGCAGCACTGTTGCAATAATTATTTAATGACACTGTACTGTTTGAGCTGGATCTCTCCTTTGACAGGGGCTCAAACAGCATAGCTTTTGTGAGTCCTGAGAGAGGCGTGTTGCTAGTTATTCAGGGATAATTGTGTCATATTGAACAAAGTAGGAATTCACCTCAGTTAATCTGAAGGGACCTTTTCATATCAAAAGATTCTTGGGCACACAGGCCTATTAGATCATTGTAGCTCTATTGGTTTTCAATGTGGACTTTGATTGTTGATTTCGTTATGTGTGTAGAAGCCCCAGAACCAACGCAAAGGTCTGAAAAAAGTAAAGAATACACACATTTTCCAGACATGTACACACACACACACACACACACACATGCATAAACACTCGCAACGCACACCGAGACAAACTACTTCAAGGTATAATATACATCATAAGAGAACAATGCATGCAGGTGGACAGGTACAGAGTCTGTGCAGCCCCACGGCGCTTTGCATGGCGATGATGTGTCGTTCGCTCTGAATACGAGAGGAGGACTGTGGGAGTCGTGTGAAAAATCACAGCCAAGGTGTGAAGATTCATTGTTGAAGTCGCATTGTGCACAGTCACCTAACTTTTACTTCCTTTTGTGAGTTAGACGCTGCTCAGTAAAGAACAGATGTGAATTTTTGCCACATTGTGATGAAGTTTGATGTACAGGTATAGAGGAATGAAGCCTTTTGATGACTATGGGAATTTAAGCCCTCTATCTTCCCCCATACTACCAGATCAACAGAGTATAAGCACCAGTGTAAGCATCACAGTCATTTTGGATTTGAGAGGGAATACGAGGCTCTCTTCACCTTCTGCTTCACACATTGCCAGTGTTTCGGCGTCTTCACATAAAAAAAAAAAAAAGCGGTTTCTTATCTGCAGATGTTCCGCCCTTCCTCGCCATATGGATCTGGTCATGGCATGGCGGTCTGGGCTGGCAGAGGGCTCGCTTCTAGCGGAAGACACCCATCTGGTTGGACCGCGCGCCGAGTGGAAGTGATCCTCGAGAAGCTCTGTCTGCCTCTCTCTCTGTCGGTGCCGAGCAGGGTCTGGGATCCAGGCGGAGAGGAGGAGGAGGAAACGGGGACAAACGTTGGCGCTTGATGAATGAGAGCCGTCCAAATTTCGCCACTCCACTCCAAATTCTTTTATAGCCTTTTGATGCGCTCTCATTATATCTGCGGGAGGATTTTGAGGACGCTTATGCACAAACACCGTCATGATACTGAGGGAGAAGCAAATGCCATCGCTTTGAAAGGCGATTTTACTCCCTGAAAGCCAACATACGTGTTAGATTTTTTGCCCTTGGCCCTTGGTAAAGTCATTTTCTTTTCATGATATACTTTATTCATCCCTCAAGGGGGAAATTCTCTTCCCTCCCTCTGGTGGGGGCGCAGGGTCAGCCAGCTAGTGCGGCGCCCCTGGAGAGGGTCGAGGTTAAGTATCCGGCTCAAGGATACTTGGGGAGCTATGACCAGGAGTGGCAAGAGTACCAAAATACCCCACTTAAGCAGAAGTACTGTTACTCTGCTGAAAGTGCACTGAAGCAAAATTACTGGTGTAAAAATCTGCTTGAGTCAAGGTAAAAAGTTGCTGTTTAAGAATGTACTCGGTGTAAAAGTGACTGGTTTTTGCAAAAGAGAACATTGCTACATATGATTTTTCACTTGCAATGTAAAAAGAACGAGAAGACAGAGGACAAAAAAAAATATAAAATCAACTGCATGAACAGTAAACCCAGATTACTCCTCTCTGCTGACTGACTGTTCACTGTTATTGCCCAGTTTCTGACGCAATCCTCATGGAGAAAACCTTTAACTCTGCAACGGATATGACTTAAAATGGAGCAAAGTACAATACTGAAGCAATCAGTAAATTTAAGCGCATTTAAGTACAAGCTACTCAGTTACAGTTAACGAGAGTAATGTGTTACTTCCTTTTGGGGGATGACCTCACTAACCAGGCCATCCTGCTACTCCATATGTCCCAGTTTGAGCCCAGGATTACTCCTGATGCTGCACAGGTCCAAAAATGTATTAAGCCACGGGAGATGTTTCCGTCTCTAAAACCAGAGCAAAAGGATGTAGTGTTTGGACAACGCGGCCAACATTCACCTACTGAGTTAATGCATTAACCAGAAAAGAGAGATGGAATAAGCCATGCTCCCTTGGCGATGCACTTCATCTCAGAAGTGAATCTGCTCTTAAAGACAAATGTGAGCATCAGCTTTCCTCCTCTTGGGGTCTTTGATATCCGTCCGGAGTATCAGTGACGAGAGAGGAGCAGTGATTGGTCTGAGCTTTTAGATGACGCAGCAAGAGTCTGGCACTTTGCTGGCCTGCTAACCAGCCTCTGGAGATTTGTGTATGTGTGTGTGTGTGTGTGTGTGGTGGGGGCTGCAGAAATGATTGAAGGCTGTTGTCAATATGGGGGATCCCTCGTCACGTGTCATTGCACCGTGGAGGCTCCCGCTCCTGCAAACACACACTCCCCTGGGACGTCTCAATCAATAGCCTGCAGTCTCACCTCCACACACACAACTACTGCTACCTGGTAAGGAACAGCAACTGTCTGTTAAGATACTGAATAGACGAGTAACATCAATAAATGACACAGAGCACCCAGAAAATAGATAACTTTAACAATTTTATTTGTGAAAAACTACAAGCAAAATTCATAAATAGACATTTCTATTTGAAGCGGAGGAAAATGATCAGGTTAGCCTATAAGCGCAAAGTCGTGCACATGCCAGAAACATGTATTATTTCAACATTATAAGCTAGACAAGGAGCCGTGATCCGCTGAAAATGCTGCATACATTTCCACACCAGGAACATAATGTGACCATTTCACGAGGGGAAACAATGACACATCAGCTATAAGTTAGAAAAAAGAAACAAACTGGATTAAACAAAGAATGGATTATTATACTGTCCCTACATAGTTTTTTTTACCGAGCAATAACTTTAAAAGCATTGTACAAGACATTGTTATAGGAGGAAATGAGTTCGTATAATACACTTAATTGGAAATTCACGGTTAAGGTTATACAGTCAGTAAACAAGCATTCTATATTTGGGTCTCTGACAAACAAAGCTAAAAAATGTAACCATCTTTACACAGTAAATTAAGGTTACTGGTCGCACACAAGAACAGAACTGCTTGCGCGGAAAGGAAACAGGAAACAAACAAAAGACTTCAGCTCCAATGCCATATTCATAGTGTTGGCTTTTGCACCATTTCAAATTCTATATACAAGCAATAATTCATATACTCAGCAAATGGCCATTTGTCAATAATTTAACATAATGAATCCTTTCTGTTGGAGTACTCAGTCAAGTGAATATGGTTGCAGATAAGGCAGGTGAAAACATGGCTTTTTAGGCCCATTTCTAATAGATTGCATTACAAAGCAGGGTAATATTCTCAGTAAAAATTGGACAAAACATTTCCCCCCCCCTCCCCCGCGTTCTGACCCAGCGGTCCCACTTATTTCTATTCACATTGCTTTTCCTCACTTTGAACACTGATTCCATATCTGTATGCAATAAAGTACATAATTACATAATAACCATAGCTAAATAGCAGAAAAAAAGTTATGAACACATACCTCCTGGACGTCAAACATTGCTTACTCACAACACACATATGATTATCATCCCTACGTGTGAAACAGC